>NW_027361706.1:4320000-4920000 GCF_039654945.1 Dendrobates tinctorius | reverse complement strand
CTGTATTTTTGCAAGAGAGCTTCTGCTTTGTTGATAATGGAATTCATTGTGTGGACACCTGTTGTGTAGGGATTAGTTTACACTTGTTGTAGAAAAAAAAAATTTTTTTTGCATACGTATCTCCATTGTTTACTTTTTAAAAAACATGCTTGTTTGAATAAAGATGGATTACTATTTTTTAAAATTGGGCATTGACTTCCATTTTTTGTAGGATTAATGTTTGATGGGAAGTGCCATTTTTTAGGCCTGATTTCTCTTTTTTGTGAATATATTTCAATTTTGAGATGTTGAGGGGGTGCCATTTTAAAATGGTATCACTTTTGGATGCTTACAATATATAGGACCCCCAAAGTCACTTCATGACGTAATAGGTCCCTAAAAAAAATGTGTTGCATTTTTCATTAAAAAAAGAAATGAAAGTACTGCTACATTTTTTTTTTAAACCTTCTAAAATTCTAACAAAATAAAACATTTTACAAATGGTGCTCATGATGTGAGGGAAATGTAATTGACTAATGTTTGTGTGGTATGAGTATCTGAATTAAAGGGCTAATCAAAGTTCAAAAATTTAAATTTTTTGAACATTTCTGATATGTTTATAAACAAATGCAGAAACGAGACATAATCACAAAGGACAAAAAACATTCCAGAGTTACCACAAAGTGGTCCCGGCTACTAAGGGGCTAAATATTCATTTTTATAGAATGTGAAGATACTAAATATTTATGTTATTGATTTCTTTACTTTTAATAAAGGGAAAAGGGGATGATATGAAATTATGTTTGTTTTTTTAACTTGGATTTTGTTTTTTTTTGTTTTTGTGTTTTTTGTTTTTTTTTAACTACGGCATATGTTTCTTTTTAGTTCCTATAGACTTGAACTTGCAATCATGTTAGCTTATATTATATATTGCAATACCACAGTATTACAGGTTAGTGTAAATTCTGGTCTCCTTTGAAGCTCAGTATATAGGCCAAGCTTCAGAGGAGGCCCAAGGTGGTGGCAAAGGGGGGCCTTTAGCAGGCCCCCCGCTGCCATAGTAATCAATCAGCACCACGCGTTCACATCATAGGGAAATGCAGGGAGCTCGTAAATGCTAGCATTGACACATGTTCCATTTAAATGCCACAGTCAGAGATTAACAGCAGAATATAAATTATTATCTGCTGCAGGTAGGGCTCAGCTCCAACTGCAAATGTTAGTCCACGTTTACATGTTCAGTATTTGTCAGTTACTCCTAACAGAGGAAAAGTATAATAAAAGTATGTGCACCACTTTTTCATTTTCCTCCAATTCCTGGTTACGGCTTACAAACACTAATGTAAAATACTGATAAAAATACTGAGCGTGTGAACATGGCCTTAGTGACACATGTAGCTATGTAATAGAGCCAGTTTCTGCCGCGTGTGGAGAGAGCTCAGTTCTTGCCCTATTGATCAGATACATTCTTGATATTGCATTAAGGGGTTAAAAGACTTTTTTTTTTTTTTTTAACCAGGAGTGGACAGTTCCCCATCCTCCGGAACTTTTGCAATAAAGGTTTGCCACGACTGACACTGTGGAAGTGAAGCTGGCCGCGATCAGGAAGGAAGAGTGCCTTCTATTGAGCCTTGCTAGCCTCAGTGAAGTGCTTAGGCTAAGTTCACACATGCCGGAACTCTCGCCGAAATTACCGCGAGAATTCCGGAATTCCATTCCGCGGGAAAATCGCATTTTAAATTCCTGCGATTTTCCCGCGGAAAAACTAGCATTTTACAAGCGTATTTACCTTGCAAAATGCTAGCGTTTTCCAAGCGATCTGTAGCATCGCTTGGAGAACTGATTGACAGGTTGGTCACACTCGTCAAACATAGTGTTTGACGAGTGTGACCAACTTTTTACTATTGAGGCTGCCTATGCAGCATCAGTAGTAAAAGATAAAATGTAAAAAAAAAAAAAAAAAGTGTTATTCTTACCTTTCGACGTCCCGCGCAGCCGTTCCCAGTAATCCTTTGCGAAAATGCCCGCGATGACGTCCGTTCTCGCGGGATCGCGATGACGTCGCGCGAATGACCGCGAGACTTCGCGATCCCGTGAGAACGGACGCCATCGCGGGCATTTTCGCAAAGGATTACTGGGGACGAGAGCGTGGAGAGAAGCGGGAAGGCTGCGCGGGACGCCGGAAAGTGAGATTAACAATATTTTTTATTTTAAATTCTATTTTTTACAGGGATATGGTACCCAAAGCCCGGAGGACAGTCTCCTCTCCTCCGGACCGTGAGTACCATCTGCAAATGTTCTGCTTACTTTCCGCATGGTGTGCACAGCCACATGCGGGAAGTAAGCGGAACAATGCATTCCTATGGGTGCAGGATCGCTGCGATTGCGAAAAATTAATGAGCATGCTGCGGTTTTTACCGCGAAGCGATTCCGCCGCGGTAAAAACTGCAGCATTAGCACAGCATTGCGGAATCCCATAGGAATGCATGGGATACTTAGTTTTCGCAACAAAATCACGCTGTTAAAACCGCCGCGGAAACGCGAAAAAAACGCCACGTGTGAACTCAGCCTTAGAAGTGCATTAAGAAAGATCTTTCAAGTACTGCACGTGCTGCCAGACTGCCCCAGTGGCTGCTGGACCCTTGGCAATAAGCAGTAAACAAAATTAAAAATTATAAGTTCAGAAAGGAAAGTAGGCGCCGAATTTTATATAAATTGCAAAGTTGATTTTGTAAGTGCATCTATCTTGGAAGGTCAGAATAACCCTTTAAATAATAAAGGGTCAAGAGGTTAAAGAGTGTAGACTTCAGAACATATATATCTACTTATTAAAATCAGACAACCAGACAAGTACAGCAGCAATTTACAACCACATCCATGATCATACAATTTTATGACAAACGAGTCACATGTGACTATAATTAGCATTCAGTCTTACATACCACATACATTGTAAGATATTAGGCCAAGACATGCCAGATAAGTGTATATCACACTTACAAGACCTCATGCTTATTCCTTGAAAAGCTGTTAAAAATATTCACACTTTAAAAACACAACAGGCAGGGATTAGGAATACAAATAGATTCACACTCACTACCACAACTTGATTATCAGGTTAATAATCATTGAATTTGCTTGCAATTTTTTATCATCTCTATACTTATTACTATTAACCCTTAGCAGCACTATGTAAATATGTAAAATGTTCAGAATTCATACATACCACACATGACTACGTCTGCACACAACTTCCTCCTCAAAACTCTTTTTTTCCCTTGCAAATACGAAAAATGATAGTGTGAATTACACAAGCTAAAGTATATTCTAAAAGCAAGACAGTATTTTTTAGTAAAACTAAGAATGTAAGAATGAGGGTGCGGCTTTTCAGTACAAGACATAGGTAAAGACACGGCAGGGAGTCCATTCGGCAGGTCCCTGCCAGTTTCTTTCAGCTCAGCTAAATTATCAGGTCTCAGTATGCGTTTATAGAGAGAGACCGGTCAGTCTAGCCAAGCGGGAGGGGACATATCTGACCAACTACTTCGTCCCCAGCAGTGCTTTCAATGTTTCCCAAGTAGCTTACGACTAATGTAGGATCTGGTAGCAAATTCATGGTGTTGGGACCACATGGGACATGTGATCAGGAATTCCTTATCCTCCCCTATACTTCAGTAACTCACAATCCCTAAAAACCTGATCTGAAAAAGGCCAAGTTAAAAAAGTCAGCTCTGTGAGCCACCGTGGAGCATCTACCTTATGTCCACGTTGTGCAGTTCCTATTATTCCTCTTAAACAATACATGAAATAAAACGGACAACTAAGAATTATTACCCTTTTTAATAGGGCAAGACCCTAGACACTGCGAGGAAGTATGGACATTGAAGAAATGGCACATCAATAGGCCAAAGGAAGAAAATAGTATTTACTAGCGATGAGCAATTACATTTGCACTTTCCTGGTCCGGCATCTAGTATGGTCCTCTGTGGTAGCCAAATCTTCACTTCTTAGGTGCCATCAAGGCATGGCGATATCATTAAGTTGCAGGGTCTAGTAAGAACCAGAGGCACACAGTATGGTGGGGGAAGAAGTAAAGACTGGCTGCCAGAGGGGATCAGACGGAATGCCAGACCAGGGCAGAACATATTGAACTGCACATCTCTAGTATTTACTAATAAAGACAGGACTGGAAGCAGATGGTATTAATAAACAAGCGGTCACAGGAGAAGATCTGGTATGGACTGGGATAAGTGATAGTGTAAAATGTACAATCTTTATTAAAGTGTGTTTATTGTTGGGTGAAAGTGCTTGGTGCAACTTAAATCCACAATCTTCAGTGATAGAAAACATCCACTTCACGGTCGATCAGTGCCCTGGTTAGGCTCAAGGCGGTGACTAGTTGAACCTGCTTATTTTCTCATCCCTTTAGTATGGAAAACTCTTTGTTACAAAGGGTATGCATGCCCTGATTGGTTAGGTGGCGTAATATGTGATCCAATGATCACATATCACACACTTAAGGTGATGGTGGCCAAAACCGAAAAGTTTAGATTCCACGGTCTGCTTCCTGACCCTTAAGACCTTGAAGAAGACAGCTCTAATTTCATGCGGTTTACTGCATCAAAAGAATGAGGTCCATTGCAACCGGATGCATACTGTCCATTACACAACCTTCAAAATGAATAACGTTTTCGCCACCAAATGATAGGGTAGACTGGAAAGCATAAAATGGAGATAAACTACTAACCCTGGCAGAGGTGAAGATGGTCGTCTTGGTTTCGGAACGGTCTTGTATAAAAATGACACAACAGCGTATGGACACACGTGGCGAGGTCTCTTGAGAATTTCATCAAATCCATACTCATAGAAATAATACTAAAGACAGGGAAATTAGTTTAGGAAATTGAAGCTTATTACATCTTTATTTTTACATTACATATACACAATTCAAAATATTTTTTTTTTAGAAGATCATGACTGATATTGATTACGCACAACAGGACAAGAGCTGTGTTCAATGTGTGTTTTATAAATAAATATATATATATATATATATATATATATATATATATATATATATATATATATATATATATATATATATATACACACACACATACACACACACATACACACTTTTTTTTTTTTTTTTTTTAAAGGTGCTTTAATATGGACTACATACAAAAGCAGAACAGGTCTTTTCTTTATAAGAATACTTCAGCCTAAGGCACTGAGATATATTAGAGGCTGAGGGATTTTAATCCGCAAGTACAAATACAGTACATACAGATAAAATGTTACCTGAGAACGCTCAAATGCCCTGTAAGACAGCAGGGTTGTGACTGCATTCATGTTCTTTAACACATGACACTCGTGTTTAGGCGCTGGATCCAGAATGGTAGCGCCAGAAAAAGACTCCTGGTTATTCCTAAAGTTATCATAAACTGCTTTCATTTTTCCCTATGAAAAAGAATTCAACATAAAGCAGGTAACCAGATTCAGTCAATAAAGATCCCTTGCTATAATATCAAAAACGGAGTAATTTGCATGAAAAATTGCTAAGAGATGGCAAATCGCCCTCAAAACATTGCCGTTCATTCCTTCTAAAGGGTGATGGGGAGATCCGGGTTGTTCTAACTCTTTAATAACACATAAAAAGGAATAAACCTGGTTAGTGCTATTAAATAAACATTACCTTTATTACTTTAAATATGAGAATACATCCTGTTGTTCCTACTTCTAAAGGATTAACCTGCAATAAATCAGCGCACTTCGAGAGGTACACACCTAAGGAACAAAACAAAACAAAAAAAAAAAAAAAAAAAAGTCAGTCAAAAACAGAGGTAAACATTTCCGCTCTAGCAAAATTTACAGTGGGTACAGAAAGTATTCAGACCCTTTTAAATTTTTCACTCTGTTTCATTGTAGCCATTTGGTTAATTCAAAAAAAGTTAGTTTTCTTCTCATTAATGTACACTCTGCACCCCATCTTGACTGGAAAAAAAATTTAAAAAAAACACAAATGTATAAGTATTCAGACTCTTTGCTCAGTATGGAGTACAAGCAATTTTTTGAGCTAGCACAGCCATGAGTCTTCTTGGGAATGATGCAACAAGTTTTTCACACCTGGATTTGGGGATCCTCTGCCATTCTTCCTTGAAGATCCTCTCCAGCTCAGTCACGTTCGATGGTGAACGTTGGTGGACAGCCATTTTCAGGTCTCTCCAAAGATGCTCAATTGGGTTTAGGTCAAAATTCATCAAGAGTTGTTCTGAAGCCACTCCTTTGTTATTTTAGCTGTGTGCTTAGGATCATTGTCTTGTTGGAAAGAGAACCTTCGGCCAAGTCTGAGGTCTAGAGCACTCTGGAAGAGGTTTTCATCCAGGATATCTCTGTACTTGTCCGCATTCATGTTTCCTTCAATTGCAACCAGTCGTCCTGTCCCTGCCGCTGAAAAACACTCCCATAGCATGATGCTGCCACCACGTTTCACTGTTGGTATTGTATTGGGCAGGTGATGAGCAGTGCCTGGTTTTCTCCACACATACCGCTGATAGAACTTTTTGGTGATAGAATTATCTTCGTCTCATCAGACCAGAGAATCTTGTTTCTCATAGTCTGAGAGTCCTTCATGTGTTTTTTTGCAAACTATGTGGGCTTTCATATGCCTGGCACTGAGGAGTGGCTTCCGTTGGGCCAATATGCCATAAAAGCCCGACTGGTGGATGGCTGCAGTGACAGTTGACTTTGTGGAACATTCTCCAAACTCCCTATTGCATCTATGGAGCTCAGCCACAGTGATCTTGGGGTTCTGCTTTTCTTCTCTCACCAAGGTTCTTCTCCCACGATTGCTCAGTTTGGCTAGACGTCCAGGAAGACTTTTGGTGGTCCCAAACTTCTTCCATTGAAGGATGATGGAAGCCATTGTACTCTTAGGAACCTTGAGTCGCCAGATGGGTGCCTTGCCACAATTCTGTCTCTGAGCTCCTCGGCCAGTACCTTTGACCTCATGATTCTCATTTGGTCTGACATGCACTGTGAGGTCTTATATAGACAGGTGTGTGCCTTTACAAATCAAGTCCTATCAATTTAATTAAACACAGCTGGACTCTAATGAACTAGTAGAACCATCTCAAGGAGGATCACAAGGAAATGGAGACAGCATGTGACTTAAATATGAGTGTCTGAGCAAAGGGTCTGAGAACTTATGACCATGTGATATTTCAGTTTTTCTTTTAATAAATTTGCAAAAATTTCTACTTTTTTTCAGTCAGGATGGGGTGCAGAGTGTACATTAAAGAGGAAAAAATTAACTTTAACTTTAATTGCACCAAATGGATGCAATGAAAAAGTGAAAATTTTAAAGAGGTCTGAATACTTTCCCTACCCACTGTAGGTCCAATATTACTAAAAATAAAATGAAGCCCAAGGCCTTAAACAGATTTGGGAATATTTGCTTTGCAGAATAGCAGACCTTTGGGCACAAAGATTATTGAATAAAAGTCTGAAAGCCACACTTCTAATCAACTGTATAGTCTCAAGCAGAGGACACAGCTAAAATCGGTTGACTGGTGGGAGTGGGGAGGTGTTGGCTCCCCACAATTCTAATAAAAATTGATTCTGTAGTATATGCTACAGAAATACAACTTCAGAAATAAATAAAAAAAAATTTTTTTTAGAGACACTACGAAATGTGTTTTTCCCCCCAAAAGTGTCTCTTAACAAAATATTAACAGCTAATTGGAACAGGAACTTTACAAATAAGCAGCCTAGTTTAACCCCTTAGTGACAGCCAATTTGCTACTTAATGACCAAGCCAAATTTTTACAATGCTGACCACTAACTTTATGCGGTTATAGCTCTGGAACACTTTAACGGATCCCGCGGATACTGAGAATGTTTTTTCGTGACATTGTGTATGTACATCCTGTTCGTGGTAAAATTTCTTTGATCTGACTTGCGTTTATTTATGAAGAAAAATGAAAATTTTTACAATTTCACAATTTTTAAACTTAATTATTATGCCCTTAAACCAGAAATATTGCACACAAAATACTTAATAAACAACATTTCCCACATGTCTACTTTACATCAGCACAATTTTAGAAGCAAAATTTTTTTTGTTAGGAAGTTTTAAGGGTTAAAAGTTGAACAGCGATTTCTCATTTTTACAACAGAATTTCCAAAACAATTTATTTTTTTTTTTTGGGACCACATCACATTTGAAGTCACTTTGAGGGTCCTATATGACAGAAAATAAACAAAAGTGACACCATTCGAAAAACTGCACCCCTGAAGCTGTTCAAAATCACATTCAGGAAGTTTATTAACCCTTTTGCCTTCCTCTGGATCAACATGTTAGGCGATGGGTTGAACTAGATGGACTTAAAGTCTTCCTTCAACCTTAACAACTATGTTACTATTTTTACGTTCGTCACAGGATCTTAAGTAATGTGAAAAGAAAAAAAAAAATGAACATTTAACTTTTCACAAACATTTTACTTCAGAACCAATTTTTTTTTTATTTTCACAAGTGCAAAAAGAGAAAATGAACCATAACATTTGTTGTACAATTTCTCTCGAATACGACGATACCCCATATGTGGGGGTAAACCACTGTTTGGGAGCACAGCAGGGCTCGGAAGGGAAGGAGCGGTTTGACTAGAATTGAGATCGGATGCCATGTCGCGTTTGGAGAGCCCCTGATGTGCCTAAATAGTATAAACCCCCCACAAGTGACACCATTTTGGAAACTAGACCCCCCCCTCCCCCCAAGGAACTTATCTAGATGTGTGGGGAGCACTTTGAACCCCCAAGTTTATAATGTAGAACCGTGAAAATAAAAATAAAAAAAAATCCACAAAAATGATCTTTTCGCCCCCAAATTTTTATTTTCCCAAGGGTAACAGGAGAAATTAGACCCCTAAAGTTGTTGCGCAATTTGTTCGAGTACACCGATACTCCATATGTGGAAGGTATACCACTATTTGGGTGCACGGCAGAGCTCGGAAGGGAAGGAGCGCCGTTTGACTTTTTCAAGGCAGAATTGGCTGGAATTGAGAGTGGATGCCATGTCGCGTTGGGAGAGCCCCTGATGTGCCTAAACAATAGAAACCCCCCCCCATTCTAGCCACAACCCTAACCACAAACCTAACATCCCCAACCCAGTTTAGCCTAACACTAACGAAAATACATATATTTTTTAAATTTTATTATTTTTCCCTAACTAATGGGATGATTAAAAAAAATAAATAAATAAATATCGCAAATCAAATCCCCCTTTAATTGATCACTGTGATAGGGTCTATCACAGTGATCAAAATGAACCAATAGGAAAAATCTATTGTTGCCAGGTGTTGGCAAATCTCAGCAGGTGCACTGTGTATGCGCCCGCTATTTTCTCTCGAAAGAAGTCTGCAGCTTGGGGGACACTTCAGGGGGTCATGCAGGGACAACGTAGTTACCAGGGTGGAAGGGGGGTGGGTGATCCTATTTCTCTCGCCTCTGATGTGCGATCACATCACAGGAGAGAGAAATTAAGTGTAAAAATTGGACTTTTACGGTCGCCGTTATACCGTTAACTGCGATCACAACACCGGAGGTCAGTAAAAACCAACCCAAATCATGTTCTCTGTGGTCTCTGCTACCCCCAGCAGCTGAGTCCCCAAAGAAACTCCAACACTGGGGGGTACCATTACCTTAAACCTCAGCGCCGTTAAAAAGCGGTGCTGTGGTTTAAGTACCCTTAACTTATTCTTGAGTCACTAAAGTCCCTCCCCCCTCCAAAAAAAAAAAAAATAAAATTAAAGATTTCAGTGACTTACCCATTGAGGACTTTCCAAGGGTTGTTAATTTGGAATTTCCCACTTGTAACCCTTTCTCACTTATGGTTTGAACCTAGAATTAAAAGCATGCCCATCAAAAATAGTAAGGCATCGCAGTATTGAGGAAATCAAAAAAAAGGGGAACCACACATCAAAAGTGGACAGATAGACCTACAATCAACCTTTATGGGTCATTTCACCCATTTCAGATAACTTTTCAAAACTAGATGTCTTATGTGACATGTATCCTGCATTTTACAGTAATTTTTTGCTCTAATTCAGTTATTCCGGAGTTAGCTTCTAAATGTTCCACACTGGCAGAGGGATTCCTATTTGCTTGTGTCTATGTAGCACATGTTCAGAAGAGGCGGCAGCAAGGAGGAAATTATATGACAATACTAAGCAGTGTAGCTGTGAATCCAAACACTGG
Organism: Dendrobates tinctorius; assembly: GCF_039654945.1. Classification (NCBI taxonomy): domain Eukaryota; kingdom Metazoa; phylum Chordata; class Amphibia; order Anura; family Dendrobatidae; genus Dendrobates; species Dendrobates tinctorius. The sequence continues at coordinate 4,909,767 of NW_027361706.1, read as the reverse complement.
AGTGATGCAAAACACTTACTAGAAGGCAGCAGCACTATGTCTCTCTCCTGTTCACTCTGCTCAACCTTCCAGAGATGACAGTCTTTAGCTTTTGTATTTTTAAGGTAAAGATGCAGCACTGAGCAAAATAAATCATAAGTGGCGAAAGAAGCAAATTTTGAAAAAAACTACTTCCATTGATTTGAAACCTAAAGAGAGACTATACTTTCACGTAACTTTCAGAATAAGGCCTGTTTCACACTTCAGTTTTTTCTTGTCAGTTAAAATCCGCCAAAATGGCGGACAGCGGATCCGTTGGTAACTGAAGTTAACGGATGCCAGCGGACCGGTATTTTGACAGATCCGTTGGCTGAATAGTTTTAAAGGGGGGGAGGGAGAGGGAGAGAATGAATTTTTGTTACCGTTCGCCAGAAGTGATTTCAGGGTTAAATTTCCGCCTGAGATCATTCCTCCGGGCATGCGCAGTACAAAAATGCGGATCCTTCTGCCAAGAAACCATTACAAGCTCCGTCCGGGCAAGTCGGCGGACGAAAAAAATTGGCGGAGCCGCAAAAAAACGGATCCGATGGATGGCCATCCGTCAAGATCCGCCAGTACTGCAAGTCAATGGGGGAAAAAGAGGGATTTTGGGTTCTTACCGTAAAATCTCTTTCTTGGAGCCTTCATGGGGGGACACAGAATACCATGGGTGTAAGCTGCTGCTGCTAGGAGGCTGACACTATGCAAAACAAGAAAATTAGCTCCTCCCTGGCAGTATACACCCACCGACAGGCACCAAGCACCTCAGTTGGTGAAAAAGCAGTAGGAGAAGCAACCAAAAACCATGAACATATGTACCAACCCAACAAGGGACTCGAAGACCCAGCACAGTACAACTTAAACAGGGAGGGTGCTGTGTCCCCCAATGAAGGCTCCAAGAAAGAGATTTTACGGTAAGAACCCAAAATCCCTCTTTCTTTATCGCCTTATTGGGGGACACAGAATACCATGGGACGTTCCAAAGCAGTCCCGAGGGTGGGAACAGCAATAAAAGGAACGACAGAAGGAAGAGCTTAGCTCGGCAGGTGCGCGACCGCCGCCTGCAGAACCTTCCTACCAAGAGCTGCATCAGACGAGGCCTGGGTATGAACCCTGTAGAACCTCGCAAAGGTGTGCAAAGACGACCAGGTCACGGTCCTGCAAAGTTGTGAGGCCGAAGCCTGGTGTCGCACAGCCCAAGAAGCCCGAACAGCCCGGGTGGAGTGTGCTTTCACTCCCGGAGGGGGCCGTTTCTCCTGAAGTCGATAGGCTTCCAGGATGGTAGACCGAATCCAGCGAGCAATTGTGGAATCGGAGGCCGGAAAACCTTTCCGGCGACCCTCAGAAATGAGAAGCAGGGAATCAGATTGGCGAAAAGAAGCGGTCCTGGCAAGGTAAACACGCAAGGCTCTCACTACGTCCAGTTTGTGGAGCGACTTTTCCAGAGGATGAGCAGGCGCAGGACAAAACGATGGAAGGACGATATCTTCGTTAATGTGAAAGGGAGATACCACTTTTGGAAGGAAGTAAGGAACTGGCCTGAGAACAACCTTATCTTGGTGGAGGATAAGGTACGGAGAACGACAGGATAAGGCCGCCAGCTCAGAAACTCTCCTGATGGAAGTAATGGCGATTAGAAAAGACACCTGCCATGAAAGAAAAAGACAGAGGGATGTCCTGGATTGGTTCGAACGGCGCCTTCTGGGGGGCGCCAAGAACAAGATTGAGATCCCATGGATCTATCGGAGAATGATGAGGAGGAGCCACATGGGCGACTCCTTGGAGAAAAGTCTTCACTTGCGGTAAGGAAGCTAGATCCTTCTGGAAGAGGATTCTAGGGCAGACACCTGGCCTTTGAGAGTACTGAGGGATAGGCCCGCATCCAAACCAGATTGGAGGAAACGAAGAATGGATGGAATGGAGAATGACAGTGGAAGAACATAGTTATCGCTCCAACGGAAAAAGGCCTTCCAGTACCTATGGTAAATGCGGGAGGAAGCTGGCTTCCGAGCCTTGATCATGGTCTGAATGACCCGGCTGGAAAACCCTGAATCCTTCAGAATTGCGGCCTCAACGGCCATGCCGTTACACTCAGAGACTGAGAATTCTGGTGGTAAAGAGGGCCTAGCGAGAGAAGATCTGGACGGTCTGGAAGCCTCCAGGGGACGTCCACGAGCATGTTCACCAACCCGTGTACCAAGGGCGTCTCGGCCAGTCTGGAGCCACTAGGATGACTGGGATGCCCTCTGACTTTATCTTTTTGACCACTCTTGGAATGAGGGCAAGGGGAGGAAACAGGTAAGGCAGCTGGAACTGGGACCATAGAATTACTAGGGTGTCGCGAGCGACGGCTAGAGGATCCCTGGACCTAGCTACAAAGTGAGGAACTTTGTTGTTCATCCGAGATGCCATGAGATCGACGTCCGGGATGCCCCAACGCTGGCATATCTGACTGAAGACTGTGGGATGAAGGGAACATTCGCCTGACGCTAGACCTTGGCGACTCAAGAAGTCGGCTGCCCAATTCTCCACCCCTGGAATGTGAACAGCGGAGATCGCCGGAACGTGACGCTCTGCCCAGCGCAGTATCCTTGCCACTTCTGACATTACCTGCCTGGTGTGAGCACCGCCCTGGTGGTTTTTGTACGCCACAGCCGTGGCGTTGTCTGACTGAATGCGGACTGGTTTGCCTACGAGGAGATGCTGCCAACGAAGGAGAGCAAGGAGGATTGCCCTGATTGGACCGTTTTCTGATGGTAAACCGCCCCCCATCCTAGGAGACTGGCATCGGTGGTGAAGACCTGCCACCTAGGCGGAAGAAAAGACCTTCCGCGGAGAACTGACGCCGGCAATGGCCACCAAGTCAGCGATTGTCTGACTCTGAGCGGAAGAAGAATGGGGTGGTCCAGAGAAAACGAGGTCTTGTCCCAGACTGACAGGAGGAACAGTTGGAGAGGGCGAGAGTGGAATTGTGCGAAGGGCACTGCTTCCATGGAAGCTATCATCTTCCCCAGGACCCTCGAGCAGGACCGAAGGGACTAGATCCTCGAGCGTTGTAGGGACTGGATCCCTTTGGAAAGGGTTGAAAACTTGTCCCTCGGTAGAAACACCCGGGCTAGATTCGTATCGAACTCCATGCCCAAAAAAAATCAGACGTTGGGTAGGGCGCAGGATGGACTTCTCCTCGTTGACTATCCATCCGAGGCGGCTGAGGGCATCCAAGGTTATCTGAAGACTGTGAAGACAGTCTTGGCAGGACGAACCCTTGACCAGGAGATCGTCCAGGTAAGGAATGATAAGAATCCCTCTGGATCGAAGGATGACCCTGACTGTTGCCATCACCCTCGTAAAGACACGGGGAGCGGAGGCTAGTCCAAAGGGGAGGGCCATGAACTGATAGCGATTGTCCTGAATCGCAAAGAGGAGGTATCTGATGCCGCAGAGAAATGGGGATGTGGAGGTAGCCATCCTGTATGTCCACAGAGCAGAGAAACTCTCCGGATCTTCACGTGGCGATTGAGCAACTTGAGGTCCAAAATTGGACGAAGAGAGACGTCCTTTTTCGGGACTACGAAGAGATTCGAGTACAACCCTAAAAAACCGTTCGTTTGCAGGAACGGGAACGATGACCCCTGCGCAAAGGAGGGAGGAGACGGCCTGAAGGAACCCTGGGATCTGTGATCGCTGTCTTGGGGATCGAGACAGAAAGAAGCGACTGGGGGAGAAGAAAACTCGATTTTGAATCCGGATGTGATGATTTCCCTGACCCAAGCGTCGTCGATAATGGATAATCATGCGTCTTTGAAAGAGGAAAGTCTGCCTCCCACCCTGGAAAGATTTCCAGGTGCGGGTGACCCGTCACTTAGATGAAAATCTGCCAGATCGGGAGCCTGAGGACCTGGAGGGCTGACCTCTGGATCTCCAGCGGGGAGCTTGGTTATAAGAAGGCTTTCTCCGGTCTCTGGAAGCAGGATGCCGGTACTGCTGGGATGAACCTTCTGCGGGAGAGGAGGGGCGAAATGACCTAAATGGCCGAGAAGCCTTCCTGTTAAAGAACCTCTTAGGGCGGGACTGGGGAAGGGAAATGCTCTTTCCACCAGTGGCATCAGAGATTCGTATTCCACGACTTCAGCCAAAGAATGCGGCGTATGGCTACTATGTTGCTGTTAGCTCTTGCTACGCACCCAGCCGCGTCCAAGGAGGCAGCCAAAAGGTATTTGCCCGCGTGACTAAATTGGTCTACTAAATCCGCCAGCTCGTCCTGAGGAGCTGCTGCTGAAATGCGTTTGCGCAGAATCTTTGCCCAAGCCGAAATGACCTTCGCCACCCAAGCGGAGGCGAAGATAGGACAGAGGGAAGCGTCGGATGCCTCAAAAATTGACTTAGCCAACAACTCTATTTGCTTGTCTGTTGGATCTTTAAGAGAAGCTCCGTCCGGAAGGGAAAGAACCGTCTTAGAGGAAATCCGAGAAACTGGTGGATCTACCTCGGGAGCTTTGGTTCATTTCGTGACTAGATCTGCATCGAAGGGATATAGTACATCTGAGTACTTGCGGCCTGAAAAATGTTTCTCAGGATGTAGCCAGTGATTGGCTAAGGAAGTGTCGAACTCTTTGTGATTAGGAAAGGTTCGAGATGGAAGCCTCGCTTTCTTAAAGGAAACAGGGCATTCCTGAGGGGGTGCCTTATCCTCCTTTATCTTGAGAGTTTGGAATATAGCCGATAAGAGACTACCATATCCCGAGTTCTAGCTATGTTGTCCGCTTCTGAGTCAGATCCAGATTGGGAATTATCGTCTGACCTAGGATCGTCTGTTGAGGATGGAGACAAAGAGCGTAGCCTGGGAGAAGCGGAGGGACCCTGCGAACTGGAAGAAGAGCCAGACAGGACTCGCTTCCTAGAGCCCCTACCCGGCTTGTCCGTCTGAGTGTCACGGTCAGGTGCTGGCGACTCACCGTGAGAGGCGGTCGGCGCACAGGTGGCTGCAGATAGCTGGGGTAACCGCTGTAAGACCTGGACAAGAGATTGAGACACTTTCGTGAGATCAGAGACCAACTGAGACATCGCCACAGTCCAGTAGGGGGTGGGGTGCTCTCAACCCGGGCTCGGAGTGCTCCTGAGGGGCAGACATGGAGGAAGGGCTGCAGGACGGACAGAAGGGAGACGACTGACCTGATACCCACTTCTTTTTACAGCGGTGGGTCCTAGAGCAGAGAGCCCCTGCAGGATTGGGCATATGTTTTTTGGTTTGTTTTTTTTTTTAACACTGCCTGATGCGGAACTGCGGAGGGGAGCTAAATCTAGCGTCAGCTGAAGCAGCGCCGAGCTTACCGAGGTTCAGATGCAGAAAAACCAGCGTTGTGTCCCCAGGAAGAAATCTTGTGAAGAGAGAGGCAGGAAGAGACGCTAGCGGTGGGCGGGGCTTAATCGCCAAGCCCTGATTGGAAGAGGACCGAGGAGGGGGCGCGGTAAATGTCCCACTGACAGGGCTAAAGTGAAAGCAGCCCTGTGATATGCTGTAAAAGTGCGCGAAGAAGGCGCGCGCAGGGAGAGGGGAGAAGCTTCCTTAACTTTTTTTTTTTTTTTTTTAAACGAAAGTGAAAGTGCTCCCTCTGCCCTCATGAGCGATGGCGCGCCCGGAGCAAAGAAACCAACAGGACAGGACCCACAGAGACCGGGAGGCCACAGGGATAGGAAAGTCACAGGGACAGGGCAGCCACCGGGTAGGATGCTGCCTGTGGAGGCCACCGCTGAACCCCCCGATGATAAGCGCGTCTAACAGCGCTTGGAGAAGGAAAACTGGCGGGAAATTCAAAAAGTACTGATCCTGATAGCGTGGTGCAGGGCTGTATTTTAATACAGCGCAGTACTGGCTGTAACGCTGCAGGGCTGATGGGTCGGCCAGGGTCCATATTTGAGAGCGGGGCTGGAGGGGACATCTGGATCCGCTTACCTGACGTCCTTGAGGAGGATGACCGCAGGGGCCAACGATAGCCAGCAGGCCGCTGGGAGAAACGATCCTCAGTACCCGCACTATGTCCGTATGGTGCAGAAGACGGCTCATGGTAGGGGAAACGTCACCGCTGGCGACCGCCGTCTTCCTCTCAGCCCTGTCCCGGGAGAGGGGTGAGGAGGGTACTCGGCTAGGACCGGCCACCGTTATAAGCCCATAGCACCCGAGGGTGATAGGGAAAGGTCCTGCCTGCGGTCCTGAGAGTTGCGATGTGGGCAATACCACATTGCTCGCTCAGCCGCATTAATAGGAAAAGCAGGATGAACTCACATCCCATTTCCTGATGCTGTATCTGGAAAAGGGGAAATCATTAAAAAACACAACTAAAACCTGAAAAGAAAAGGATTAAATGCGGATCTGGGGAGATCCCGGTCCGCCTCCTACAGACACTAAGCACAAACTGAGGTGCTTGGTGCCTGTCGGTGGGTGTATACTGCCGGGGAGGAGCTAATTTTCTTGTTTTGCATAGTGTCAGCCTCCTAGCAGCAGCAGCATACACCCATGGTATTCTGTGTCCCCCAATAAGGCGATAAAGAAAACAGATCCGCCAAAGAAAATGGCGGATCCGTTTTTTTACCAAAACGGCGGATCTTGATTGATGGAAAAAAACTGAAGTGTGAAACAGGCCTAAGCCGTCATGTGCAGAAGGACCAGCCCTATTTCTGGTCATTATAATACTTGTATACTGCATTTTTTCACCACTTTTACAATGCAATTGACTCAACTGTTAGGAGACACGTTGCTCTAATGTCTCCCACACACAAGAAGACACAGAAGGGATTTTTGCCTTTTCATTTCCGTAAGTAATACACAAAAGCAGCAGCGTGGAGAAAATTATGTATCAGTCCCAAGCTGGAACTTAACAGATATGAATCCAGCACTTGATAAGGATGCTAAAACCTTCAATCTAACTCTGTCTTTAACTCTGTTCCTCCCTTCCATAAATTTCAATATGTTGTGTAACCCAACATTTCATTGTGCTGACAGTAACTCATCTTTAGCAGTTTTTTTTTTAAGTAAATAAGGCAGTTACTAGGCAGGAAAAAAGTGCCTCATGTAATGAAAAAAAATATAGATGTCCATGAAGATTTACGACAGGTTCTGTCAATTGTAATATTAATTAATGCACAAATTGTTGAAGGACAAGTTCCAATCCAAGACCCAAATTTAAGTTGATGAGCCAGCCAATTTGGTGGAATAGTTTGACTACCTGTTGTGTATGGCGGCCTTCCCAACTCTTCAACCAACAGGTATTGCGCAAAAAAAAAATATATATTCAACTTGTGTGAATTTTAAACTCCCAATCTTTGTTCTCCAGCAAGATAGCAGCTTACTTCCATCTTCCTGCTGAAAACATATGAACACTTGCTTTTTCTGGATAGAGTTGCCAGTTGAGCATAGTTGACTATCGAATGTAGTTTTTATTATCTTTATTGTATATTCTCAACTTTTGTAAAGCAACTGTTCATCTTCAAGACTGTGGTGCAAGCGACTGTGGTCTAAGCGACGCAAAAGTATACAGTAAATTTGTCTTGCTTATATGACTTCCAAAAAAAATTCAACGTTTGGATCAACAATCTGACCAAATAGAATCTTGGATTTTCTATTCTTTATTCTAACAATTCCAAGTGTTTTGGAAATTCTTTTATTAAAGGGAACCTGCCACCAGTTTTGTGAAATTGCAGTTAAAAATAACACTTTATTCAACATCTGCCATGCATTCACCAAATCCTTATAGAATCCCCGACTCCCCTTGTATACTCCGGAAAACCTTTAAATTTCTCCCACGCTATATAGTAATCTTCTCAGTCCGGTCCGATGGGCGTGGTTTCGGGCCTCTGCATCCCTCCTCCCGGCTTCTGCTTGCCATCCTCCTGACATGGATAACATGTTCAGAAATACTGCGTTTTGCACCTGCGCAACATGTTTTGCCCAACTTGCGGGCAAAGCCGAAAAACAGAAGTGCACATGCACTAGCAAAGGTAGTCCCGGTACATGAGCAGGAAGTATGTATGCCGGCGCATGACACTTCAGTTTTTCAGCTTTGCCCGTAGTTGGGCCAAGCATAGTGCGCAGGTGCAAAAAATATTTGAGCAGGAATGAGTTGTCGCACAGCGATGTGGGTGACACAAGAGGAGTCATCCACGAAGTAGGACTGTGAGCAAACAGCCGATGGGAGGAATGGAGAGGCCCGAAACCACACCCATCAGACCGGACTGAGAAGATTCCCATACAGCGTGGGAGAAATTAGAAAAGGTTTTTGGGAATATACAAGGGGAGTCACGGGGTTATATAAGGATTTAGGGAATGCAGCGCAGATGCTGAATAAGATTATATTTTTAGCTGCTTTGTCACAAAACTGGTGACAGGTTCCCTTTAAAGTGGATATGCTTCTGGTTCTATTGCTTTTGATTGTTGAGTAACACATGTGCCCTTTATCAAATCATTATTACCAGACAGGTTCCTCCTTAGCTCTAATTAAGCTCTTTCCTAAGATCATATTGAGGTATTACAAGAGTTCTTGGTCCATCCATATGACATCACCTTATTAAGTCGACGGTGCACACATTTTTGCATAAAATAAGTTAACCAAGAGCCTCATTTTTCTGTTACGTCTAGGAATAGTGGAATTCATGCATTCATTTATCACAGTGTATGCATATGATTTGAAGAACATACTCCCCCTAGTGACGACTGCTTGATTTAATTTCTTGTCCCAAAAAGAAAAAGCGGGGTTTTTTTTTTTTGTTTTTTTTTTTGTTTTTTAAGGTGACCATACCCATTATATTGACGTTGTCCAAACTCACAGATTCCACCTAAACAGCCAGATCAGATATGCATAGGTTAGCCCGATACATTATGCTTGACCCCTGTCGCAGAGTATTTCACAAGGTGTCCGGCGGATACTCTCCCTTTTGAGCTGAGCATACAGGTGTATGAGGGAGGGTAGGAAGAATAGCTGACTGCTACTTTAAGCACTTGGGCAGCTAAATTGTAAGTTCATAGATCTGTAGGCTTCATTAAACAGCACTATGAAAAACTGCCAGCAACATACAAAATAATGCTTCTTGTAAAAATAAAACTGGCTATGCATCAGAAACTCTGTGGTTGCTTTTTTTTGTGAAATGGGCATCAGGTGCTGTCACAGGAAGGTCGTCCAAGGTGAACAATGAATTGTCATCCATTCATGTAAGCCCAAAGGAAGTGAAGTTATGGCATTGTAATCTATCATAACTTACACATTGACCATAAGGTGTTAAGCAAATGTCTGACTACAGATAAGACTTGACCAGGTAACAGATTTTGTATGGGATGAAGTTTGTTTTTTCCTAGCGAGACATGTTAAGACAAAGCATTCTGATATTTGCCAACACAATTCTAAGAAACAGTATGAAAGCCTAAAGGAAGGTCAACCCACATCCTGTGAATTGCATTCCTATGTAAACTAGACTAGATTGGAACAAAAAGTTCTCAGCTGAGGTGCAATGCTCATTTAGAAGTTAGCAAGCAGCTTAAAGCTTGCATGTACTTTTAATTTGTTGCAGCTTCCTGTAAGATTGATGCCAATTTAAACTACTCAAACCACAAGTTGAATGATGTCCTTCCAAAGGATTTCTCACATAGTTCTAGACTCCAATAAAATCTGCAGTACGTTTTCACTGCATGATACATTTTCACTAATCGACGAGAGTCCTAGGTCTGCATCTTTCCACATTTTTTTTATTTTACTAGAGTCCTTGGTGGTTTTTGAGACTGTGTTTCTTTCCATTAGCGTCGGTGAGAGAATGTCCAAACTGTATATTTACTACTGTTTAACCATAAAAATCCTTCGAATACCAGATATGGACCTCATCTTTTCATGTGACTACAGAAATTTCAGTGTGCGCCATTAGATTGTCATAAATGCATATCGAAAAACTAAAACAGAAGCTGACTAAAACTAAGTAGCAAAAGATAGGCCCGTGAGATCTGAAACTGCCAGGAAATTGAGAAATTAAAAAGTAAAAAAAAATTAAATACGGTTCATAAAATGCAGGCAGTCAGTGGTCCAGTCATCTCAATCCTGGGTTAGATCAGAGAATCACTAAAAAATATAAGAAGCCTGTGAAAATAGTATAGGCAAGCCTCTATACTAGCAAAAGTTTTTTCCTCAGCGTCTGCTTCGCTAAAACAAAGCACTTCATGGACAATCAACCGCATTGGATTTCCTTACCTGATCTTCATCAACCAAAAGAAAAGTGTAAGATTCGACAAGTTCTTTATCTGATCGACCCTCAAATTTCAATTGTCTTCTTTTTTCAGTGAACTAAGAAAAAAAAAAAAAAAATGTATGGAATTTGGGAAAGGACTGGCATATACAGTTAGGTCCATATCCATTTGGACAGAGACATTTTTCTAATTTTGGTTCTAGACATTACCACAATGAATTTTAAACAAAACAATTCAGTTGCAGTTGAAGTTCAGACTTACAGCTTTCATTTGAGGGTATCCATTAAAATTGGATGAAGGGTTTAGGAGTTTCAACTCCTTAACATGTGCCACCCTGTTTTTAAAGGGACCAAAAGTAATTGGACAATTGACTCCAAGGCTATTTCATGGACAGGTGTGGGCAAACCCTTCGTTATGTCATTCTCAATTAAGCAGATAAAAGGCCTGGAGTTTATTTGAGGTGTGGTGCTTGCATTTGGAAGGTTTTGCTGTGAAGGAAACATGCGGTCAAAGGAGCTCTCCATGTAGGCGAAACAAGCCATCCTTAAGCTGCAAAAACAGAAAAAAACCTATCTGAGAGATTGCTACAACATTAGGAGTGGCAAAATCTAGTTTGGTACATCCTGAGAAAGAAAGAACTGGTGAACTCATCAATGCAAAAAGCCCTGGGCGCCCACAGGAGACAACAGTGGTGGATGATCGCAGAATAATCTCCATGGTGAAGAGAAACCCCTTCACAACTGCCAACCAAGTGAACAACACTCTCCAGGAGGTAGGCGTATCAATATTCAAATCTACCATAAAGAGAAGACTGCATGAAAGTAAATACAGAGGGTTCACTGCACGGTGCAAGCCACGCCTAAGCATCAAGAATCAAAAGGCTAGACTGGACTTTGCTAAAAAAACATCTAAAAAATCCAGCACAGTTCTGGAAGAACATTCTTTGGACAGATGAAACCAAGATCAACCTCTACCAGAATGATGGAGAGAAAAGTATGGCGAAGGCGTGGTACAGCTCATGATCCAAAGCATACCACATCTATAAAACATGGCGGAGGCAGTGTGATGGCTTGGGCATGCATGGCTGCCAGTGGCACTGGGTCACTAGTGTTTATTGATGTGACACAGGACAGAAGCCGAATGAATTCTGAGGTATTCAGAGCCACACTGTGTGCTCAGATCCAGCCAAATGCAGCCAAACTGATTGGTCGTCGTTTCATACTACAGATGGACAATGACCCAAAACAAAGCCAAAGCAACCCAGGAGTTTATAAAAGCAAAGAAGTGGAATATTCTTGAATGTCCAAGTCACCTGATCTCAACCCAATTGAGCATGCATTTCACTTGTTAAAGACTAAACTTCAGACAGAAAGGCCCACAAACAAACAGCAACTGAAAACCACCGCACTGAAGGCCTGGCAGAGCATCAAAAAGGAGGAAACACAGCATCTGGTGATGTCCATGAGTTCAAGACTTCAGGCAGTCATTGCCAACAAAGGGTTATCAACCTAGTACTAGAAATGAACATTTTATTTACAATTATTTAATCTGTCCAATTACTTTTGGTCCCTTTAAAAACAGGGTGGCACATGTTAAGGAGCTGAAACTCCTAAACCCTTCATCCAATTTTAATGTGGATACCCTCAAATGAAAGCTGAAAGTCTGAACTTCAACTGCATCTGAATTGTTTTGTTTAAAATTCATTGTGGTAATGTCTAGAACCAAAATTAGAAAAATGTTTCTGTCCAAATATATATGGACCTAACTGTGTATATATATATATATATATATAAATAATCAGACTGTACTCATCCTAAGTAGTTAATCAAGCACACAAAACTAAGTGAACATTACTATGTGCCAAGTAGGATGCCATTGTCTGATTTAAATAGGGGTACAAATGTCATTTTCCAAGAGGTATTTTACTGCTTTCATTTACGTGGGTTAAATCCAAAGCCTTTGATGGTTTTGTTTTTTTTAAACGCAGTCTTCCAAATGAATAATAGAGATTAAAGAGTAATGTGCCAGAACAAAAAGGTTCTACAAATGCACAGGTGATCAGTCAGATGACCAATTTATGCTCACTGACCTCTTTCTCCAAGAATTCGTTGTGAACCATTCGAGCAGACTGGTACGTAAAATGCATCTTTGAATTTGCATCCAAGTATGACGAATGTAGAATTTTCAGTACCTCCTCAAAATCCCGTGAGCCAACGTTAATTGGCTGAAGAGCTAAAAGATGAACAAAAAAAAAAAAAAAAAAAATTTTTGTAAAGTTACTTCCAAAGATACGTTGTGTAACTTTTTGAATTGTCAGTCATTATCGTGGTTTTGTTAAAACAAAAACACAAACAAAAACAATGGTGCAAAAATTTTATTACGCTTTACTTAGAATTAAAGAGACATCACGAAAATCTGTAAAAAGAACGATTACAAAAGAGCAAGATATAATTTTAGCGTTTACTTAAAATTAAGACACTGCTTTAGAGACACCAAAAATATCATCTATACAAAATTGATTGAGAGTAGTAGTAAAGAGACAATGGTTTTGTGCAATCGCGGACAATTATTGAAACTTATTGACTTCCAACTTGAATGGTATGCATCCTCAGAGGAGACCACACCATTTTCCCGTAAACTTAATCTTACAATTGCTACGTTTTCACGCAATAGTACACCATCTGAGAAATCAGCAATTGTCAAAAGCATGGCTTTCGGTTACCCAGGTCTGCAAATTATTAGTGAATGGAGAAAGTCAGATTTCCATGCACAACTCAAAACAGAAGAGATGTCTAGTCTCCTAGTCAGTTGTTTTTTTCTTAAAGGATCAAATGCCAATATTTATACGTTAAAATTTTTAGCAAAGAAAATTTTCCAAAAATGTTTTTTTATTCTAATTAGTAGAGTTGTTGTAGTCTATAGCCCTGTTCTATTTTATATCCCAGTTCTACTCGCAATCCATAGGTGTGACCAAAGGTGTGTAGTGGGAGTCGGTGTCCATTTTGATAGACTCAACATAAAATGGATCGATACCTAAAATATGTAACAAATTGGGTACGGTAGTTCAATGCCGTATGTGCTGAATATTTTTTTCATAAAAATTTGGGAAAGTTACGAAATGTCCTATAAATGTAAATTCTATTCCTGACCTAAGGCTCTAAGGCTTGTAGCGGAGAGGAATATGTTCTTCACTTTATATGTCTAGTAGTGAAGCATGTATGAGGAAGTAGGAATCAGGGAAATTGAGAAGTCTGAAGTTTGACTTACTAATGCCACAGTCTTGGGTCTGACATGAAAAATATCAGGGTATGTTTTATAAATTGTCATAATGTACCGTAATTATAAATTGTCATCATTTACAATGGAGTTAAATCAACCAAAATTTAAAAAAGTGCAGGACTTTTTTATTTACTTCAATAAATAAGGTTGAACATTGACTAAATATTTTTCAAATGATCGTCTGCAGTCAGCCTTTCCTCCTGACCTCCATATATGCAAGTACTATCAGTTTCAAGGAGCATGCATATGTGCTGAATGAGGGGGACGGGAAACTAAACCAATGCCAGGCACCTCTAGCACTGCTTAATTTTCTCTGAGAACAAAGGATTAGTCATATTAATGCTTTTTTCCCCCTGAAAGCTACAAACGGGAAAACAGGCCTGTCTCACTTTAGAAAAAAATTAATTTGATTTTTATGGCCACTTATTGATAGTGATTAAATGTATCCCGATAATACATAGCAGAGCTATTTAAAATGGACATACACAATGAAGTGTCCACTTTACATTCTAAGCATCTTCGAGAATGTTTCAGGAAATGTACTTTAACAGAACCTCATGGGTGGAACCATCCAACTATCAACCACTCCTTGAGCTTTTCCTAAGAAACTGCAAAAACTTTTTTTCTACTTTTTTTTTTTAAAAGGTAACATTACAATGTGTAAATTACACCAACTAATTCCTGCTTCACACATCAGTTTTTGTCCATCAGTCAAAATCCGCCGTTTTAAAAAAAAAAAAACGGATCCGCCATTTTTTTTGGGCGGATCCATTTTTATTCCCATTGAGTTGCATTACCGGCAGATCTTGACGGATGGCCATCCGTTGGATCCGTTTTTTTTGCGGATCCGCCAAAATTTTGACGTCCGCCGACATGCCCGAACGGAGCATGTAACGTTTTTTCGGGCGGCAGGATCCGCACTTCTCGCTGCGCATGGCCGAAAGACTTCACTCAGCCGGAAATTTAGCCCTAAACTCTGTTCTAACGGCTGGAAAAATCTCTCTCTCTCCTTCCCCAGGCAGCGGCTCCTTTAAAATTCTTCCTTGCATGGATCCGTTTAAATAACGGTCCGGTGACAAACGTGGTGGTCAGTTCAGGAACGGATTGGCTATCCGCCATTCTAGCAGATTTTGACTGAACACAAAAACTGATGTGTGAAACAGGCCCAAGGCTATTTTCACATTGACTTTTTTTGCGCAGCGCATCGTGCGCAATAGAAACGCATGAAAAAAACATGCGTTTTGCATGCGCTTTTTGATGTGCATTCGTTCTCTAGGGGTTAAAACCAGCGTCTACAAATTTACGCCGAAAACGCAGATGATCGACTGTCCATGCGCACGCCTGCATTCCCAGACTGTAATGCGTTATTTTGTCGCATTCCGTGCGCAAGCGTGAGCATGTGTTTGACGCCTGTCAGCAGACCCAAAAATGCAACATACTGCATCAGGCACACAACATAAAAAACGCATGCGAATGGGTGCAAACGCAACACCATGCGCCCATGTTAAACATAGGTACGCATGACGCATGGACGCGCACGATGTGCTGCTCAAAAAAACGCTAACACTTCAGTTTTTTGGCGTCAGTCACAATCAGTCGGTGCGGCGGATCAACGGATCCGTCACAGATTGTGAAAAATTGATGCAACGGTTCTGGTTTTTCGATGGATCCGACTGCCCTACCTGGTAAAACTAATCGGAGCATGCTCAGTTTAAAAAAAAATGAATCCGTCGCTGGATTCCGTCATTTGACGGACAGTGACGGATCCTGTGTCCATAGGCTTTCATTATAGCCAACGACAGATGGCGCCGAATCCGGCCCTGTCCAACTTCTCGGTGGACAAAAAGTTCCTTTGTCCGTCGTCTCCGCCCAACAGACAAAAATTTCCGACGGTCGAATCGCGAGACCATCCGTCGCTAATACAAGTCTATGAGAAAGAAACGGATCCAGCAGCATCAGTCGCTGGATCTTTTTTCCTAAAAATGACAGATTGCGACTGATGGAAAAAACTGATGTGAAAAAGGCCTAATAGAAGGCAAACCTATACAGTTGATGTATTCCCATTGAAGGTGGGGATTCCCAAAGGTTCTTGAAAAATGTATCACATTACACTACTGAGCTCCGTTCTCTTTACCGTTAATGACATAAAACACGATCATAAGTACAAAAGCAAGGTCCCATTGGGAGATAACCATGTGTATATAACCACAACCCTCCAAATGGCCAACAGCCACAGGTGCGTAAAGTGAATTCTGTTAATACATGACAATTTTTTCCAATTAAAAAAAAAATTAAATCCGGAACAGAATTGAATCAACGCGGAAACGTGCGTAAAAAAGAAAATAAAAAGCATAGTTAATAAGTCTGAAGCTTTCCCTCAAAGTTTAATTTTCTTACACTTTAAATGATACATTGTCAATCTCGAAAATTTAATAAACCAAAACGGTATGAAATCCCATTCTAGAACAGTCTTACTGTATCAGGAAGTCAAAGTAAACTGATCCAACAAAAAAAAAAAAAGATCTAAAAATAATTAAAACTGTATACTCTCAAACTAGGACATCTAGACAACTTCCTATTAATCTAGAATTACATATAACAAACTCCCCTTAAGGCCTGGAGCACACTTCCGTTTTTTCAAATCCGTCAAAATCCGTCGGTTTCCGTCAACAAAACGGATCCATTTTTTGGAGGATCCTTTTTTTGTCCCATAGACTTCCATTAGCAGTTACCGCAGATCCATCAAAAAACGGATCCGTTTTTTTTTAAAAAAAAAGGATCCGTTTGCGGGAAAGAATGGAAACGGATTCGTTTGGCGGACACAAAAAACGGATGTGTGAAACAGACCTAAACAAGCTGATCACTGGCCCTAAACCACAGGTCTCAACTAGAACACTCAAAATTAAATACCCTTGGCTAAAAGTTAGAACCTACTAGACTAACAATAACGGGGAGGAGTCAGAACCCCTATTATACTGGAAGTTCCCGTTTTCATTACTGTGGGAAGTAAACAATGATTGTGGGAAGGAAACAATCTGAAGATCTCAAATGATAAAAAAAAAAAAAATACAAATTCCCTTCCCGGAGACAGGTTTCATTTAGAAAAAAAAAAAGTGTTGCTATAGAAGATAAACTACACACTAACAGCAATGCATAACGTCCTAAACTATTCCTATAGAGGGGGTGGGGGAACCACGTCAATTCTTTCTTACTGCACAACGCATGGGTGTGGCACATGAAACGCGTGGGTGGGGCCGTCCGTCTGTCAACGCCCCCTTTACAGCGAACTCTGATCTCAGCTCGCGCGCGCCCTCCAGTGGAGAGCCTTTACCGTGCTAATAACGAACGTCAGTCTCTCCTCTACATTGGCCCTACAGTGTGGCCCCCGGGATAGCGCCGAGGTGATGGATTACTTCATAGGCATGCAACATGACACCATTCACATCTAGCTACACAGGGAGGGAGAAGATGACGACCACCTTTCTTTTCTCTGCTCTTCTTGGGAATCTGAAACCTCTTTCTGGGGGGCTCTTCTGTGGGGGTGCTGCCCCCTCTAACGCCCTCCATGTTGGCCGGTTCACTGGTAACACTGTTTCTCCTCTTGCAGCCCGTTCTTTCCGCAGCTGCAGCCGCCTCGATCTCTTCAGCTTCGCCATTTTGTGAGCCGCGGAGTCTTGTGTCTTCGGCTGCAGTGAGTCTGTTATTTCCACCGCCCCCGTTGACGTCCATATTAACAGCACCGAGCTTCTCTTCTTCCATCGCTTCAGCGCCTTCTTTCCCTCTGTCGCCGTTGAACATTACACACACGGAGCGTCGTCACGTTTTCTTCGTCCACTGGTTCCGTCGCAAATCTTAATGGCGAAGGGAGAGCTTTTCAGTGAGAGGACGCCGCATTCTCCTCAGCCTCCCCTCAGGACGCCATCTCGCTGCCGGACTGTGCCCGCGTGTGCCGCGCTCCCGCATTTCACCAACCCTCCCCTCCTCCCCTTCCTACGTCATGAAAGGAGGCGGGAGAACGAGAGCTGACCAATAGACGAACGAGATCGGACCTCACTGACCAATGAGAGCCGAGAAGAAGGATTCCTGTCAGGACCGTCCGCCATTTTAAAAGCTTGTTGTTTTTTTTTTTTTTTTTTTCTTTTTTCCTTTCTCTCTGCGTGAGGCGAGTCTCCCTCCAGATCTGAGGTGCGCGGTTTGCTTTTTTAGTTGTTTTTTTTTCCTGTCTGTTAAAAGTCTCTTTCTCGTTATATATTACAATCTGCGTTTCTCCGTAGTGCATTCTGCTTGTACAGGGTTTTCCTGATGATAGTTTTGGTTTTCTTTGATGGGTTATTACGTACATAAAAAGTAAAACTTTGGTCTGTTTTATTATAAAAAAAAAAAAAAACTGCTGTTAATATAGGAAATGTTTAAATAAAAGCTTAACTATTGCTACTTGCACCCTAAAAACCATAAAGGTAGACGTTTCAGACACGTTAGCACAAAAGTGAAGATTGAAAGAAAGTGTATGGACAAAGGGGCTATGAAGTAAAAACAATGCAACAAAAAGAAAAATGTCTTAACACGCCGAGGTGTTTATGGGAACTTTCTTATGGATGTGTTTGAGGTGGCGAAACTCGGCAAGACCACCAAGGACTGAAATGAGCCTGTTAACGGGAACAGTGTACCTAATGAAGGAAAAAAATGCCGCCAAGGTTGGCATAAAAGTGGTGCGACGCTCTCTTTACGCCAGTGATGGGTAGCACAGACTATACAGCCGTTCACATACGTCCGCCAAGAAGCAGGAAGGTCCGTATCAAAGCTGCTGTTTGACGGCGAACGCTTCTAAGAGGTTGTCCAGCTGTGTTCGTGATGGGGCATGAAGAGCCGTCGGTAAAGACTGAGGCGACTGTACTGAAGTTTCAGAACTAGTTTGTTACAAAAGGGACTCTTTTGCCAACCACCTGTTAAAAAAAAAAAACTGCACGCATCCATATAACTTTATATACGTGTGTTCTATAGGGGTCAGGCACACTTCAGTGACTTTTCTCTTAAAGGGAATCTGTCACCCTTTTTTCGGCTTGCAGCTGCCGGCATAGACATCGGGGGCTTATCTACAGTATTCTGTAGTGCTGTAGATAAGCCTCCGATGTAACCTGAAAGATAAGAAAAACACGTTGTATTATACTCACCGGGGTGGGCGGTCTGGTCCGGTCCGACGCCTCCCTTCTTCATGCGATGACATCCTCTTCTCCCGTCCTGTAATGGCTGCGGCGCAAGCGCACTGCTCTGCCCTGTTGAGGGCAGAGCAGAGTCCTGCAGTGCGCAGGCGTCAGGAGAGGTCCGGCGCCTGCGCACTGCAGAATTCTGCTCTGCCCTCAACAGGGCAGAGCAGCGCGCTTGCGCCGCAGCCATTACAGGACGGGAGAAGAGGATGTAATCGCATAAAGAAGGGAGGCGTCGGACCGGACCGCCCACCCCGGTGAGTATAATATAACGTGTTTTTCTTATCTTTCAGGTTACATCAGAGGATTATCTGCAGCATTACAGAATGCTGTAGATGAGCCCCCGATGTCTATGCCAGCAGCTGCAAGCCGAATAAAAGGGTGAGAGATTCCCTTTAAGTAGATTGGTCTGAATTTGGTCAAAGTTTCGACAGCTTTCCTCTGATAAGAAAACAAATGTTTCTCCACCTATCAATCCGTGAGAAATGGATAGCTTCCAGTTTTATTCATTAATCTGGCTGCTTTCCCACGATGAGTTTTTGACGCTTAATTTAAAAAAAAAAAATATACACACACACACTGCTCTAAAAAATAAAAGGAACACTTAAACTACAGAGTATAACTCCCAAGTAAATCAAACTTCTGTGAAATCAAACTGTCCACTTGGGAAGCAACACGGATTGACAATCAGTTTCACATGCTGTTGTGCAAATGGAATAGACAACAGATGGAAATTATTGGCAATTATCAAGACACCCTCAATAAAGGAGTGGTCCTGCAGGTGGGGACCACAGACCACATCATAGTACCAATGCTTTCTGGCTGATGTTTTGGTCACTTTTGAATGTTGATTGTGCTTTCACACTCGTGGTAGTATGAGATAGACTCTACAACCCACACAAGTGGCTCACGTAGTGCAGCTCATAAAGGATGGCACATCAATGCAAGTTGTGGCAAGAAGGTTTGCTGTTTCTGTCAGCGTAGTGTCCAGAGGCTGGAGGCGCTTTGTGCAAGGAGGAACACTGCCAGAGCGCTGCAAAATGATCTCAAGCAGGCCACAAATGTGCATGTGTCTGCACAAACGGTTAGAAACCAACTCCATGAGGATGGTCTGAGTGCCCGACATCCACAGATGGGGGTTGTGCTCACAGCCCAACACCGTGCGGCCCTCCAAAGAAATGCCACCCCACACCATTACTGACCCACTGCCAAACCGGTCATGCTGAAGGATGTTGCAGGCAGAGGATATATCCTACCCAAACTAGGATCATCTCACAAAAAATGAATACAAAATATCCTGGATGAACCTCATATAGACAGGCAAAAAGACAAGACACATATCAAGGATGGGAAGGGGAGGGATACAGGATCCGAACCGGTGAAGAAATATTTAAAAGCTAGACTAATAATTTGCCTGAGCCCAGAAGTAGTCCCTCGGGGCCCAGATGGAGTCAAAACCATCCACTCTCGCTCCCAAGAGAGCCGTCATATACCGTATTTTCCAGCGTATAAGACGACTTTTTAACCCTTGAAAATCTGCTTAAAAGTTGGGGGTCATCTTATACGACGAGTGCATATGGGGGGAGTGGTCCCGATGAACAAGGGAGGGTGTAAATGGTGTTATCCCCCTTTTACCTCATTGGTGGCAGCGGTGCAGCGGCTCCTTCAGCAGTGTGGCGGCTCTGTGCTGGGGGTCGGCGGCTCCTCTTTGTCCAGCGTGGGGGCGCTGTCCTGGGGGGCGGCTGCAGAGGCTCTCTGTCCAGCGTCGGGGCTCCTCCGGCATTTCCCCAAAGCCCAGAGGCCCAGGCAGCTCCATTGCTGAACAAAGAGGAGCCGCCGCCGATCCCCAGCACAGAGCCGCCACCGATCCCCAGCACAGAGCCGCCACAGTGCAGATGGAGTAGCCGCCGATCCCCAGCACAGAGACCCGCAGACAGCACCGCTGCCACCACTGAGGTAAAAGGGGGATGATAACTCCACATACACCCTCCCTTTGTCATCGGGACCACTCCCCCGCACCCGGCATATAAGATGACACATGGCATATAAGAAGACCCCCGACTTTTAAGAAAATTTTCTATTTTAGCTGGAAAAGTTGGGGGGTCGTCTTATACGCCGGAAAATACGGTATTCCATCCTACGAATGTTATTAATTCTATTCAATAAATGCTGACATTAAGGAGGAGAGGACTTCTTCCAGTTAAGGGTGGTCAAACACCTCGCCGCTGTAAGACTATGTGCACACAGTGCGGATTCTGCTGCGGATCCGCAGCGTTTCAGGAGCTGCGGGTCCGCAGCAGATTTAGCTGCGTTGTACAGTACCATTGTTTTCAATGATAAACTGAAAAACGCTGTGCACATGCTGCAGGTTTTTCCAGGGGTTCAAATCCACAGCATGTCAATTCTTTGTGCGGAATCCGCAGTGGTTTCGCACCTTCTCCATTGTAGAGGTGTGAAACCGCAGGGCTAAACCGCAGGCTAATCTGCAGGTAAACTGCAGGTCTTTTGACCTGAGAATTTACCTGAGGATTTTTCAAAATCCGCGCGGAAAAATCTGCAGCACCTAAAACTATGTGTGCACATAGCCTAAGAATATGTTATAGCAACTTGGCTGAGTGTTTTTTCTCATCCCCCTAGGGGAAATATTTAACAGATAAATAGTCGAGCCTCTCCTCCACATACAGAACCCTGGGGATTAACAGTCTCACTTCCTCCAAAAAAACCCATGATCGCCAGACATGACCAAAAAAATATGATATTGAGTACCCACATCAGTGCCACATCGCCAACACTGGTCTGAGAGTAAAGGGTTCAGCCTGTGGAGGA
The DNA here is from genome assembly GCF_039654945.1 of Dendrobates tinctorius. Lineage (NCBI taxonomy): Eukaryota > Metazoa > Chordata > Amphibia > Anura > Dendrobatidae > Dendrobates > Dendrobates tinctorius. Next base: position 4,888,218 of record NW_027361706.1, on the reverse strand, counting down.
GATCAGGGGTGTGGTATCAAAACATCAGTATTTTATACAGATTCTCCTTATAAAGGGTGAAAATAGAAGATTTGGCTGCTTTTTCCCATATAATTTGCCAACTTTGAGGTGATAACCTCTGTCAAAATATAGCCTCCCATCTAGACATGTAGGAGTGTTTTAGTTGTTGACCTTCACGCGGAAGACCTAAAATTTTATATATTTCTGAGATTAGACCTTTAGTCAACGGTCCCCTCCTGCAAGTCCTCTCAAAATCAGTTGGCAAAGAGACCCTTGGAAGACCATAAAGCGAGGAAGCAAAATGTTTTATCTGTAGATACAGATACAACTCTTTGTTAGTGATGGCAAATTTGGATTTGATAGCATCAAACGTAAGAAGCTCCAACGTGTCCCCATCTACCAAATCAGCAAACCAAAATAGTCTTGCAGAGGACCAGGGTTGAGCCATTGCATGATCCATACTATTTGGTAGCAAAGGCTGAAATATGAATGAGATCATTGGTGAGTTAAGGGAGGCCAAACCAAATCTCCTCATTCAAGAAAGCCATATTTCCCTCGTGAACTGCTTAGGGCTCAACAAAGACTCAATGAGGCCCACAAGGGGGGATTCTATGTAAATGAGTGGCCCAATAGTATTAAATAATTTCAGGGACTGACAGACCCCCCTGTGACTTATGGGAGACAAGGACGCCCTTGGAGATCCGATGACTCATCATTCCAAACAAATCTCAACATAGCTGCGTGGAGGGATTTAAGTTCCCTCATGGGGACCTTGTCCAGAAGGGTCTCAAAACAATAAAGTAACTTAGGGAGGAGAGACCTTTTAAGTGAAGTAATGCGACTGATAAATGAGAGCGAGAGGGCTCCTCTTACTTTAAAGTCGCTATATAGCTCACCAACAATCGCCGTCATGCTTTGTATGGATATAATATACAACGTAGCGGGCTTTGTGTGAGGAGGCAATGAGAATAAGCCATTTTTTCTACAAAAGTAAATCTCCAATATGGATGCACAGTGGCGTGTGATAGTTCAGTGATGAGGGGCGTGCACGGAGTCTCAAAAAATCCAGATTCTGAGTTATTCCTCGAGTATCTCTTTTCCGAAGCACAGCTACAAAGTAGAGGCACTGAGGGAAATCAATAACAGGTAAGTGTTAACAAATACTGCTTTGTAAACCTAAAATCAGGAGCTTTGAAATAATGCAATACATTACCAAGCTGTGGTGACTTTCATGATCAACAGGTATTGAGCGGCCCAGTGTTGGCAGAAAATGATGGTTTCTGTTCTAGCTGATGGCCGTGATAGACAGATTCTTATTTGACAATTTCACTCTAGCGCTGAATTTATTATTCTAATACACACAGTGATGACAACTCTAAAGATTGACATTTTTAATATTACATTCATCATCATCTGCCCTTTTTAAGGCAAATTCAAATGTGTTTGCAACGTACTTGCATAGGAATTATAAGACAAGTATTAACATTCAACTGTTTGGTAAAGAATAATGACAGTTTTATGTGTGGACAATTTTTAATTAGTGATAACCTGTCGTATTGCGGATTTCTTTCAGCGTTTATATTGGGTGTTTATCAGTACAATTGTTAAAAAATATTAAATTGTAAAAATAAAACTAGATGTGTATTTCCTGAGGGAAGTACAGATAGTGTTTTGAAATGGTGCCCGGGCTGCCCCTTTAAGAGAGACTTGCCTGCTGCCCCTGCAAGACTTTCAACTCAGGATCCGTTTTAACTGTGGGTGCCTCTCAGGGGCCACTTTGGCCTGTGGGGCCCCTCAGGGTCTGATTTGGTGGGCGGGGCCCCTCAGGGTCCGATTTGGTGGGCGGGGCCCCTCAGGGTCTGATTTGGTGGGCGGGGCCCCTCAGGGTCCGATTTGGTGGGCGGGGCCCCTCAGGGTTCGATTTGGTGGGCGGTGCCACTCTGGGCCTAATTTGGTGGGCGGGGCCACTCGGTCCGATTTGGTGGGCGGGGCCACTCTGGGTCCGATTTGGAGGCCAGGGTGGCTCAGCCTCCGATTTGTAGGCCAGGGTCGATCAGCCTCCGATTTGGAGCCTGGGGTCACTCAGCTTTCGGTTTGGCGTGCCAGCCCTTTAAGACTCATTTTGGTGCGCCGGCCGTTTAAGAGCCAGTTTGGCGCACTGGGCTTCTAAATCCACTTTGGCGCACATTCTCTCTCAGGGGCATGCGTCATATGATGAAGCTAGATTTGCATTTGTGCTCTGGGTTTCGCTTTAAGAGCTGATATCTGGCAGAAACTGTGTCCTGTTGGGGTCATGAAAAGTTCGTAGGCTTTGGCATAGTAACTGAGTCTGCCTGCGCATATCAATGAGCTTAACTGCTATTTGAATCACCTCAGGGCATGTTTTCCCTATGGCGGTGCTAGAGAATAATGGGGCCTCCAGCACCGACCTCCACCAGCAGAGCCGCGCTCTATATAGAGAATAATGGAGCCTCCGGCACCGACCTCCACCCGCAGAGCCGCATTCCACATAGAGAATAATGGAGACTCCGGCACCGACCTCCACCCGCACTCCACATAAAGAATGGAGCCTCCAGCACCGACCTCCACCCGCAGAGCCACACTCCACATAGAGAATAATGGAGCCTCCGGCACCGACCTCCAACCGCACTCCACATAGAGAGTAATGGAGCTTCCAGCACTGACCTCCACCCGCAGAGCCACAATCCACATAGAGAATAATGGTGCCTCCATGTGGAGTGTGGCTCTGCGGGTGGATGTAGGTGCTGGAGATTCCCCATTACTGGGCATAGGGGGCAGTAACCTTTTCAGAGCTAAGACTATCTTGGTGCTTTTTGTTGTCACTTTCTAAGAATCATAGCATTTTGTTCCTTTTCCTCTGATAGATACATATGACCCAAGTATGGAAAACAGGAAGTAACGAAACATATTACAATGTCCCTTTCCTCTCCCCACATACAGTATAATGTTCCCCCAGTACCGCCATCCCCCACACGCAGTATAATGTTCCCCACTACCGTCACCCCCCCACACAGTATAATGTTCCCCCAGTACCGCCATCCCCCCATACACAGTATAATGTTCCCCCAGTACCCCCTTGGTTTATGCAGGACTCTGCTGTCTGTGCTGGTTCTCATAGTCCTGGATGAGGTGAAGTTTGTGTGGGGTCAGGGAGGGTTTACAGTGTGGATGTAGCATAGCCGTGTGTGCAAGGTGTATGGAGCAGAGCCGTGTGTGTGTACGAGGTGTACGGAGCAGAGTCGCACATGTGTGTATGGAATGGCACCGCGTGTGTGTGAGGTGTATGGAGCGGAACCGCATGTGTACAAGGTTTACGGAGTGGAGCCATTTGTGTACAAGGTTTACAGAGCGTGGCCACTTGCCTATAAGGTGTACGGAGCAGAGCCGCATGTGTACGAGGTTTACGGAGTGGAGCCATGTGTGTACTGAGTGGAGCCGTGTGTGTGCGAGGTGTACAGAACGGAGCCGTGTGTACGAGGCATAAAAAGCAGAACCGTGTGTGTATGATGTATGCGGAGCCATACGTATACAAGGTGTATGGTGGGGAGCATTCATACCTCCCAGCGGGACAGTCCCGATTTTGAGAGAGATACAGGAGTACACGGCGGAGACCCGAGGAGCACTTTAAAATTCGCACGTGACGTTCCACTGGAAGTGACGTGCTAGAAGCTGACTGGAAATGAGGCAATTTCGGGAGGAGATTGTGACGGAACCATGAAGGCACTTCAGGGAATGCTTCAGATCCATCACCGTGTCCTCCTTCAACAGCGTGGATAGCAGGATCACCTTGAACTCGGGGTTGCCGGCCATGTGAGCGGATCATGATATGTCCTGCATCGGGAGGCTCAGGTGGGCACTACAGTGGGAGCCGGGCTGCTATAGTATCTTTATAGAATCTTTCTCTGTTTCTTTATCTCTCTAATCTTTCTTTTTTTTTCTTTCTCTCTCTCTGTTATTTCTTTCTTCTTTCTTTTCTTTCTTTGTTCTTTCTTTTTTTTCTTTGTTCTTCTTTCTTTTCTTTCTTTCTCTGTTCTTTCTTTCTTTCCCCTCTTTCTTTCTCTCTCTTTCTTTCCACTCTTTCTTTCTCTCTCTCTGTTCTTTCTTTCTTTCTCTCTCTGTTTTCCTTTTTCTCTCTGTTCTTTCTTTCTTTTCCTCAGTACCAGTCAGCGTGCCCACATTACCAGTAGAATAAGGGGGGTAGGAAACTAGGTAGCACTGGTCACTTTGAGCCTCTCATACTTTTTATTGGTGTATAATCATATGCCCCGAGCACCCCTTACAGAGAGCCAGCCCCAGACAACAGGGTACAAACAAATCACTATTACTATCAGTCCAAGTGGACAATTATATACGTAAAGGTAATGATGTCCCTGTGCCAAGCAGTGCGGAGGATCAGAATACACTGAGGAGACCAGAGCAGCGGGGTTTGGGGAGAAGAATTATATGGGGCCCATTACACTGTATGAAGTAATATATGGTGCCAATTATGCTGTATGAAGTAGTATATGGTGCCCATTATACTGTATGCAGTAATATATGGGGCCCATAATACTGTATGGAGCATTATGTGGGGATAAGGGATGACTTTCTGTTTGTTGTGGATCTGACCGCTGGGACCCCCATGATCCTAGGAAACGTAGCTTTGAAGAGCACCATGTAAATGGAGCTGTGGTCAATCATACGCACTGTGGTGCCATTCGCATGTGGCTCTTCAAATAACTCCTTAAAGAGAGTGATATGGGGACGACAAAGTATAGTAAAAATTCACTGATCGGGGTGAGGAGTGCTATAGTTTGTGGGCTGGTGGGGTTTGTGTGGCAGGGCTGCATTTTTGTCCCAGTCTGGCCCTGTGCCAGGCCTACCATTGCCATTATTGACCCTTGTTCTGGATACTTCTGTGTTGTTCTTGTATGTGCGTGTGATGGCGCTGACATCCTTGTGTTTGGACACCTTTTTTTCTATTTATCTAAATCAAAATGTCCACTATTGAACTCAGTGTTACAGGATAGATATGAAAATTTACTTTGTGTGCGGGGGGGGGCGTTATTTTGCTGTTCGCCTCAGGCAGCAGAGGGGCTAGGTTCACCCCTGATCGTATTGACCTGGGAAGTGCATTCCAAAGAATTGGCGCAGCACGTGTAAAGTCTTGGAGACGGGAGTGGGAGGTTCTGATTAATGAGGATGCTAACCTCAGGTCATCAGCAGAACGGAGGGCGCGGGTAGGGTGGTATACTGAAACAAGGGAGGAGATGTAGGGTGGTGCTGAGCCATGGAGGGCTTTGTGGGTGAGGGTAATAAGTTTGTACTGGATTCTGGAGTGGATGGGTAGCCAGTGTATTGACTGTCACAAGCAGGGCTGTGGAGTCGGAGTCGGTGCTCATTTTGGTGGAGTCGGAGTTGGAGTCGGTATAAAATGGACCGACTCCGACTCCTAAAATATATAATAAATTGGGTACAGTAGTTCAATGCAGAATGTGCTGAATATTTTTTCATAGGAATTTGGGAAAGTTATGAAATGTCCTATAAATGACTGTTCTATTCCTGATCTAAGACTACATTCACACACAGCGTTTTTCCTGCGTTTTTTGAGGATACGTTTTTCAATTGCAAAAGCAGATCAGCTTTTTAAAAAACCGCGTCACCTGAAAGGTTTTTGAGCGCATAGATAATGTTTTCAATCGCAAAATCAGATTAGAAATCTGCTCTATCTACTGTATGTATATATCCATTTATCCATATCTGTCTATCCATATCATATCTGTACCAAAAAGAATGAAAGCCGGGTAGTACACAGACTAACACTCCCTTTTTTTAGCACCAGTCAGGTACACCTCATAGCTGCCCAAAAGGACGCCCAGGACAGGCATTGCTCGTCTTCTGTAACAAATCAATATCAATTGATAGTTGTAATAAATAGACTGCATTCACCACATCTTCTTAAGGTGCAGGCTTTATTTTCAAGAGTAGGGGTGTGCAGTATGAGGTTCTGCAGCAGCTGAGGTGTGCAGTATGAAATTCTGCCGAACAGTATGAGGTTCTGCCCCCCTCTAGGTTTGATCCTGGCTACGCCCATAGTGTGAATGTAGCCTGAGGATCTAGGCTTTATCTTGCTATAAGTCATAGTGTGTGTGTGTGTGTATATATATATATATATATATATATATATATATATATATATATATATACATACACACAGTACAGACCAAAAGTTTGGACACTTTCAAAGTTTTCCCAATTTTTCGGACTGACTGACCTTCATTTCTTAAAGTAATGATGGCCACTCGTTTTTCTTTACTTAGCTTTTTTCTTGCCATAATACAAATTCTAACAGTCTATTCAGTAGGACTATCAGCTGTGTATCCACCAGACTTCTGCACAACACAACTGATGGTCCCAACCTCATTTATAAGGCAAGAAATTCCACTTATTAAACCTGACAGGGCACACCTGTGAAGTGAAAACCATTTCTAGTGACTACCTCTTGAAGCTCATCAAGAAAATGCCAAGAGTGTGCAAAGCAGTAATCAAAGCAAAAGGTGGCTACTTTGAAGAACCTACAATATAAGACACAGTATTTTCAGTTGTTTCACACTTTTTGTTAATTATATAATTCCACATGTGTTAATTCATAGTTTTGATGCCTTCAGAGTGAATCTACAATTTTCATAGTCATGAAAATAAAGAAAACTCTTTGAATGAGAAGGTGTGTCCAAACTTTGGTCTGTACCGTATGTATGTAATCGATATTATACAGTGTATTACATATTTACAATTTATTAGTTTTTTGTGTTCTAAAGCTGTATTCCAATAAATAGATATTATGTTCTATCTAAATATCTTGATTATTGTATCATAGAAATGATTACATGTCTGATGTTCATATTGTACGACAATAAATTTTTCACTTAAATATAAACAATATATGTGGGAGTCGGAGTCGTGGAGTCAGAGTCGGTATAAGGGAAATTGAGGAGTCGGAGTCGCAGGTTTGGCTTACCAACTCCACAGCCCTGGTCACAAGGTAGAGGCATCGGTGTAGCGATTGGTGAGGAATATGATCCTGGCTGCAGCATTCAAGACATTGGAGAGAGGAGAGTTTGGTAAGAGGGAGACCGATTAGAAGAGAGTTACAATAGTCAAGACAAGAATAAATAAGAGAAACAGAGTTTTTGCAGACTCAAAAGTAAGAAAAGGTCGAATTCTAGAAATGTTTTTGAGGTGCAGATGACAAGAGCGAGCCAGTGATCGAATGTGGGGGGCAAAGGAAAGCTCTGAATCAAGTATGACCCCAAGACAGTGGGCATGTTGCTGGGGAGTAATAGTGGAGCCACACACAGAAACGGCAATGTCGGGTATAGGTACATTAGTAGAGGGAGGAAACACAAGGAGTTCAGTCTTTGACAGGTTCAGTTTCAGATATAGTGAGGATATGATGTTAGACACAGCGTTTAGACAATCGCCGGTGTTTTCTAGAAAGGCTGGCGTGATGTCAGGAGAAGAAGCGTATAATTGGGTGTCATCAGCATAGAGATGGTACTGGAAACCAAATCTACTGATTGACCAATAGGGGCAGTGTACAAGGTGAAGAGGAGGGGGCCTAGGACTGATCCTTGAGGAACCCCAACAGTAAGGGGAAGGTGAGAGGAGGAGGAACCGGCAAAAGATACAGTAAAGGAGCGGTCAGAGAGATAGGAGGAGAACCAGGAGAGAACGGCGTCCTTGAGGCCAATGGAACGGAGCATAGTGAATACCTCCAATTAAAAATGTATAGTTTGTCTGATTCGCTATGTCTCTTTCCTCATGTGCAGGCATTGCAGGATCATGAGTATCCATGGTTTTGACCATTGATATAGTGAGTTGGCTAGTGGCTGTAACCATAGATACCTAAGTCCTGCAATTCCTGCACATGAGGAGAGACATGGCGAATCAGAAAAACTATACATTTGTAATTGGAGGTATTTGCTAATATTACTATTACACCTACTACATATTGGTATAGGATCTGAGGAGATGGGAATACCCCTTTAAGACATCTCTTGGCAAATGTTGCTGTCAAGGGCACTGATGTCTCCAGACTGATGATGCAATCTACTGTAGACTTTCTATAAATTGCATCATGTTTTTACAAAAAGTAGAAACCTACAAATGGCTGAAAATAAAAAAAAGCTTAAGTCTATATGTACACCAGAGTATATAAAAAAAATAACGTGTATATGTTGTCTTGGAACCACTTTATAGTTAGCATGTTTAACCCCCTTGAGGACCTGGCCAGTTTTGACCTTGAGTACTATAATAATTTGCATGATTTCTTTTTATCTTCACATTCCAGCAGTCATCTTGTTTTATTTTTTATTCTGTTCTTTTTTTGTTGTTGTAGTAAGTTGTGTTGTTTTATTTGTACATATTCAGCTATTTATTGTTTATTGACTTATATTTAATAAAGTTTGTGATGTTTAAAAAAAAGTGCGTTGTGGGTGAGGGTTTTCTTTTACATACGTTTTAATGCACTAACGTTTTTATGCCAGAAAATTAGTCTGTGTACTAATTGTTCAATGGAGCCGGTCACTTGCATAATGTTGCCCACAGCCAGGCATGTTTTATTCTGAAATGCTCAGGCATTTCAGCAAAAACATAGTTTGAAGAGCCGTCAGGGACCATATGGAGGGACAAAATGATCCAAAGCAGTCCCCAGCCAGATTCTGCCTGCTCCATAATTGACAGGTCTTTCCCCATTTACACACGGCCAGAGCATTTCAGAGTAAAACATACCTGGTTGCAATTATGGAGCCAGGCTCTGATTTGTGCTGCACATGATTTGGGAAGCATGAATCTAGTGACAGGTTTCCTTTAAACTAAGGAATACTACACCAGAGGCATGGATAGAAATTGTGGAGCCCCATAGCAAAAGTCTGAATTGGCCCCCACCCCCCACAAAAAATATTTATAATATATATATTCAACACTGTAAGTGAGGTCATGATGCTAAAGTGCTGTCACGGGAGGACATACACTTTTAACCCCTTAGTAACCACCAATACGTCTTTTTACTCACCTAGTGTCTTTAGTGTTCCAATACACTATGATACCCCTCTATACAGTATAACCCCCACAATGAATTCCCACACACAGTATGATATTCCTAGAGTGCCCCCAACATGGTATGCTGCCCTCACAGTTGACCCACAACAAAGTACCAACAGACTAAATAAAGACTACTGTTCCACACCAGGAGAGTGTCTGTCATATGGCCTTTGTGTTCTTCCCTGAGTTGTCTCCTAATGTTATACCTTGGGTTTCACAAATCATAAATAATGAAGGTTTCTTAGTTGTCTGATTACCCCAATTATACTTAATCTCCCATTTTATAAGGAAAGCAGCTGCAAAACTTTGTGTCATGGTTTTGCTGTCCAAGAAAAGCTGAAAAAATGTATAGGTATTTAAAAGAACACAACTTTTATAATTTATTAATCATTCTTCATTCTAACATTCTGCAGTGCTTTAAATATATTGCTATAACTCATTGATGGCAATCGCAATCTAAAGGTCCATTTAGAACTGTAGGATTATTATGAGGAGAAGCATTTGCATATGATTTAAAATGCTAATTTCTCAGGAACGCAGCATGAAATAGAGGATAGAAAAGGTGTCAATGAATATAAATTTCAAAGACCATGCATGCATAAAATTGCAGTTTGGAGGGTTGCTCTTACTGACAGATTCTCTTTAAGTATTTTAGTGGGAAAGCCAAAGTATCTGGGGAAAAAGACAGGAAGTCAGAATATAAAGGGTACATTAGGGAATTTTTCATTGAAGTTTATTAGAAAATAAGATTAGATTATTACACTGAATAGATATACATTTAATATTAAATTCACCTTTGGTTTCTGACCGCCCCTTTAAGTTCTGCCCTCCACAGCAGTGCCAGTTTCTCATGTGGCCCCTTGGGAAAATTAATTTCCCACCCCAGCACTAGTGTATGGCATCCGATATGAGAGCATCGAATGCAATATGCTAATGACCCTCGGTTCCTCTGCTGTGAGTGTTATCCAAGTGTCGTGCTACTGTGCTCCGATCCTTTCGCACAGCTGTGGAGGAGGCAGAGAAAGTATTTTCTCCATCTCCTCCGTTGTCGGTGTATATCGCACCGCAATCGGATGATATCCGAGTGATGTGCGTTGTCACTCGCACCCATAGACTTATGTGGGTGCGAGTGAGCATGCTGCGATTTTACACGCACGCTGATTTGAGCTGCTCCATAGATTAACACTGGGCCGAGTGTTATGCGATGTTTTCTTGCATAGCACTCGTCCGTATTCTACGGTAGTGTGACCCCCGGCCTAAAGTCTCCGTTACACACTGCAATATCTCTAGCAATATCGCTGTAAAGTCACCGATTTTGTGACGTAGCAGCGATATTGCTAGCGATATCGCTGCTTCTGATACTTACCTCCGACCGGCTCCCCCACTGCTCATCGTTGGTCGCGCGAGAAGCTCCTGGATCATTTCTCGTCGGGCGCTTCCTGTGGCGCCGACGAGCGACGCGTGGACGCGGGCGGGAGGACGTCAGGATCGCCGCGTCTGACAGGTAAGTAGCGACCCCCGACCCCAGCGATGTCGCTGGTGAGATCTGCCTGTGTGGCAGCTCACTAGCGACCACTTAGCGATGCACCAGCGATCCATATCGTCGGGATCCCTGGTGCATCGCTATGTGTAACGGTACCCTAAGAGACTCTATCTTGTCTGATTAGATTTTCAGTAAGTGAACTTTAAAGTGTCACATCAGAAATCAATTTCAAAGTAAACAGACTAGTAGGGGACTGTGTACTGCTTGATTAAAGTCTGTCTGTGGAAGCCCTATTAGAAGCCTCTGGGATTTCACTAAGGCTGTGTGCACACGTTGCGGATTTTGATGCGTTTCCGCAGTGTTTTTGTACGTGCGGAATTGCATCAAATCTGCAGTGTAGCACAGTACCAATGATAGTCAATGGCAATTTGAGAATTGCTGTGCATATGCTGCGGAAAAATTGCGCGGATTCGCAGTTTTATTTTCCGCAGCATGTCAATTCTTTGTGTGGAAGCACAGCGTTTCTGCAACCATTGACTATGCATTAAGTAAGGGTATGTCAACACGTTGCGGATTGCCCTGCAGATTTTTCCAAGCAGATTTGGCTAAATCTGCAGGTAAATCCGCAGGTAAAAAGACCTGCGGTCTACCCCTGCGTTTTGACACCTGCGGATTTCTAGAATGGAGCAGGTGTCAAAACACTGCAGATCCGCACAAAAGAATTGACATGCTGCGGATTTAAATCCACAGAAAATCCGCAGCATGTGCATAGCGTTTTTCATTTCTCATAGACTTTAATAGTACTGTACAACGCTGCAGAATCTGCTGCGGATCCGTAGGGCCAAATCCGCTGAGGATCCGCAGCAGAATTCGCAATGTGTTCACAGACCCTAAGGCAAATCCGCACATCAAAAAACACATGACAATCCGCAACAAATCTGCAAGTAATATGCATCAATTCCGCCTGAAATCCGCAAGCATTTTGGTCTGCGTTTTCTGCCAAGAGATGCAGATTCTGTGCGGAAAATTCCGCACACCAATCCGCAACGTGTGCACATACCCTTACAATTTACCTTTACAAGGTGGTTTCTATGAGTTGACACCCTAAGGTTATGTGCACACGTGGATTTGCTGCAGATTTGCAGCGGATTTTTCGCATGGAAATCCGCACAAAATCCACAAAAAAGCGTTGAATTTGACTTGCGGATTCTTCCAAGAGATGCAGATTCCGTGCAGAAAATTCTGCACACAAATCTGCAACGTGTGCACATAGCCTAGGCCCTAACAAACCTGAATTGATGCCTTCAAAGAGGCCCCAAAATTTCCAATGTACTTCATTTTTTTAAGTCTGTATTTGAGTCAAATGGCACCCTAAGGCTACTTTCACACATCAGGTTTTCGGCGTCAGGCGCGATCCGGCGTCGTGCCGGAACGCCGGATCCGGCAAATGTTTAGTAAAACCGGATGTGACGGATCCGGTTTTCTGCCGGATCCGTCTTTTTCTTGACAGACAAAACCGGATCCGTCTCATCCGGTTCATCCGTTTTTCTATCCGTTTTTCGACGGATTACGCCGGATCCGGTTTTTAAAATTGACCCTTGTGGCCTTCCGAACGGGATTGGCTACTGGAAAACTATATATAGCATGTTCCTACAGCCCTTCTTTGACAGGTTGTAGAGGAGAAAGTGCAGGTTGGAGAGAAGAGCAAGTTTACTGGCGAAGATGGATGTTGTCATTGGAAATATTTTGAAGAATTTGGCGGATTTTACAGCGGAGGCAAATCGTTTGAGGGTGATTGTTCTGGAGAAGGAGAGAGCGAGACAGCAGCGCATCAGGCATCGTAGACGACGTTTGTGGATCCACCCCATCACAGCCAAGAGAATGACGCGTGGGGTCTATTCTACACTATGCATGGACCTTCGACGAAACCCGGATACATTTTTTGGATATGTTAGGATGAAAATGGAGAATTTTGATTACTTGGTGGAGCGCATTGCACACCTCATAAGAAAAGCGGACACCTATTGCCGCTTCTCCGTTTCACCCGCAGAGCGTCTGATGGTGACTTTAAGGTAAGCCACATTTATTGGATATGATCGCATCAGAGCACACTTTCACTGCAATCTTGTGGTGGTAATTTGTATCTCCAAGTGTTAGGTCAGTTTTGGTATGTAATGCTGTGATTTAAAACTAATTTATTGTTTGTTAATTCCCCACAGATTTCTTGCAACTGGAGAATCACTTTCGTCACTGCATTTCCAGTACAGACTCGGGATTTCCACCATATCTGGAATTGTGAAGTACACATGCCGTGCACTGTGGGACTCCTTAGCTGAAGAGTTTTTACCAGAGCCCACAACAGAGAGGTGGATTGAAATTGCTGACAAGTTTCAACAGATATGTCAGTTTCCCAACTGCTTGGGCGCTGTGGACGGGAAACATATCCGCATTGTAAAGCCAGCTGGATCTGGATCGGAATATTTCAATTACAAGAAATATTTTTCAATTGTCCTCATGGCCATCGCTGACGCGGAATACAAATTTATTGCGGTTGATATTGGGGCCTATGGCCGCTCCAATGACTCTCAAGTTTTCAAACTGTCTGCCATGGGGCGTAAACTGTATGGAAACACCTTCCAGTTCCCACCACTTAGACCGCTGCCGCAAACAACTGGTCCACCTATGCCATTTGTCTGTGTAGGGGATGAAGCCTTCCAGCTGTCAGAACACCTTTTGAAACCGTACTCTAGCAGAGGATTGACAAGACCAAAACGCATTTTTAATTACCGCCTCACAAGAGCAAGAAGAATGGTTGAATGTACCTTTGGTATTCTGACAGCCAAATGGCGGGTCCTATTGACTGCGATCAACCTCAAGACAGAAACTGTGGACGAGGTGATCAAAGCGTGCGTGGTACTCCACAATTTTGTTATATGCAAGGAACCCATTTCCATTGAGGACACCTCTGAAGAAGCCACCTTGCAAGATTACCATGACATTACCACTAGAAGTTCTGTGACGGTTTCAGTAATGAGGGACAATTTTGCACTATACTTTATGTCACCTCAAGGCAGAGTACACTGGCAGGATGACAGAGTGTGAAAGATTTGTGCCCCAAACTTGTGTACCTTCTGTACCAACAGTATATACCTTTGCCAACCAAAGTTGGCTATCTTGTCATGGTCTCTATTTTAGCTTTAGGCCACAGGTGTGTACCTGGTTGTGTTTTATGCAAAGTATTTCACCTTTTAACAAAAGTTGTGTACATTGTTAGGAAATCACCAACAATAAACACAACTTTTTAGGTGAAATACTTTGCTTCAAACACAACCAGGAACACAACTGTGGCAAAAAGCTAAAATTTACCCACAGTTATATACCTAGTTTTGAATACCATTTCACCTTTTAAATACCCTGTATTTAACCTTTTTCGCCGCAGAAAGAAATGACAGACAACCAGTGTAAAATAATTTAACTTTTATTGAAAAATGTTTTTTTTAGTAAACTTTTTTAAAATTTTAATAAACATGTTTAATAAAAATTTGAAACTATAAAACTGAAACCATAAAACTGGTCATTTTTATTTAAAAACACACATTATAATTCTGTGTAGTGTGTGGTGGAAATACTGCTGTAGGGGCTGCGGGACACTTCGACACTGGGAGTGTGGAGAGAGGACTGGAATCGTTGTGGGGAAGGAACAGTTAGAGGTGAAGGTGTGGAAAAAACTACAGAATGGGTGGACATGTGGGAAGCAGAAGAGGTGGTGGGTGGTGGAGTGGAGGGTTGGGCAGGGACTGTAGGAGCAGATGATGTTGATGGCAAGTTGTATGGGGAAGGAGTTTGGTACGGGGCAGGTTGCTGGAAGTGGGGAGATGTCTGGTACGGGGCAGGTTGCTGGAAGTGGGAAGATGTCTGGTACGGGGCAGGTTGCTGGAAGTGGGGAGATGTCTGGTACGGGGCAGGTTGCTGGAAGTGGGGAGATGTCTGGTACTGGGGAGGTTGCTGGTACTGGGGAGTTTGCAGGTACTGTGGAGGTTGCTGGTACTGGTGAGGTTGCTGGTGCTGGGGAGGTGGCTGGTGCTGGGGAGGTGGCTGGTGCTGGGGAGGTGGCTGGTGCTGGGGAGGTGGCTGGTGCTGGGGAGGTGGATGGTGCTGGGGAGGTGGATGGTATGTAATAGGAGGGGGAGGATGGAAAGTGGCTGGAGGTGGATGGTATGTAATAGGAGGGGGAGGATGGAAAGTGGCTGGAGGGGGTGTAGATGTAATAGGAGGGGGAGGATGGAAAGTGGCTGGAGGGGGTGTAGATGTAATAGGAGGGGGAGGATGGAAAGTGGCTGGAGGGGGTGCAGGTGGAGGAACTACTGTGGTGGGAGGAGGAGGAGGAGGTTGGGAGGTAACTTGCTGGAGAGCAGCGTGGCATGAATGCATTACATGCATCTGCTGGGCAGGAGAGAGCGTTTCCATGCGCTCCACAACAGACCTGAAAAAGGTGTGGTTTGGCGAAGATCTTGCTTCTGAATGCATGGTTTGCAGAAGTGTCTTCACCTCCAGAATGCTGGAGTTGATCTGCTGATAGCCTGCGGAGATTTGCTCTGACAAGACTTTTAGACAGTTCTGGAAAGATGCATTGAGATGCAAGAACTCTGGCGCATAAGTCTTTTCCTGACCCCTCTGCCGCTGCCGCCCAGTACCCGCAGGTGTACTAGAGGTGGCAGGGGCAGAAGGGTGGGGTAAAGGGAAAGCGATCTCCTCACCAGCAGCTTCATGTAATGTAGGCGGCCACGATGCTCCTGTGCTGGTGGATGGGACAGATGGGTCGAATGTGTGGGAAGGCTGGGAAGGTGCAGATGTACCGGGGCGGTCGAAGTGTCCCTCGGTGCCGGTCTCCTCAGGGATCGCCTCAGAAGGGTCCAATCGTGCAGGCTCCCGAGTGCTGCTCACCGTGCTGTGGAATAAAGAGAAAAAAAAACAATTAAAATACTGACATGGTATGGCCCTGGCTGAAAAAAAAATTTACATCTAACATTTTTTTTCACATGTGGTGTGTAATATTTACCTTCTGGTGACCATTGTTTCCCGGAGGAACGACAGGGCTTCTGCGTACTTGTACTTGCTCCTGCGTCCTCCAGATCCACTCGGGGCCCGCATCTCTTTATTGAACTCCTTCTTGAAACGATCCCTCACAGACCGCCACCGATTCACAATTCTGTTCCCTGAAACGAGAAAGGAGTGGTTAGTATACAACATCAGTGTTTCCCAAACTCCAGTCCTCATGGTCCCCAGGGGTCATGTTTTCAGGATTTCCATAGTAAATAGAAATCCTGAACACATGATCCGTGGGGACCACGAGGACTGGAGTTCGGGAAACACTGGTTTACATCAAGCAACCGGTACTGTATATACTTACGCTCTGTAATCTGGGCCCGAACATCGAGGTCCTCCCAGCGGCCCACAAGGAGTGAACAGATTTCCTCCCAGAATCGTCGGGTAACGATCAGGTCAGCGTGGCGGCGGTCAGCCATATTCCAGAGCGGCTCCCTTTCTCTGACAAGATCGATGAGGCGGTCCATATCAATCCCTCCATCCTCAACGTCAGAGTCGGGAGCACGCTGTGAAGGCTGTTAAAGAAAAAGACAAAAATAACATAATTAGCCTCCACAAAAGAAATGAAATAAAAAGTGCAAAAAAACAAAGCAAAAATATTTATACTTACACGCTGGTGACCGCCGCGTTGCTGTCGCCGACGACCCTGGGAGGCACTGCGAGCACCTCTTGGCCAAGCACCAGATTGGGAAGACTAGAGAAGAAAACAAAAAAAGTTATGTCTTTGGATGTAGGCATTTGTTTGCTGTGTGTGGTCTGCAGAACATTGTTTTCTATGTGTTGTGTGTAGTGTGATGTTGTGTTTCTGCGTTTGATGCAAAAAACTTACCAATTGTGAGCCCACTCCAGGTGTCTGTCCACCCCTTCCTTCTTCTTCTGGGAGCTCCTCTTCATCTTGTGATTCCTGTTTTGAAATAAAAGGCCATGAATAGACATATATTACAGAGAAGATGGATTTTGGAAATAAAAACTTACCGTCAAACGCTGACGATGCGAGGGAGGGCTCCCAGAAGATGATGTGCTGTCTTCCTGGTGGCCATACTCCATGCCTGTGGGTGGTGTTGCAGCTGCTGCCATTGCTGCTGCTGCTGCTGCTGCATCTATTGGGCGGCTGTTGAATAAAGAGAAACAAAGGGCCAATGAATATCTTGATATTCAATAGCCCTAGTTTGGAGGAATGGGTTATTTCATAATTACCGTCTCTCATCTGCTGCTGGCCTCCCCTCCTCAGCATGTTCTATTTGCTGCTCCATTTGGGGTGGTGGTGGTGCGGATGGTGCTGCAGTGGTCTCCTGCCTTCTCCTGCGCCTGGTTGCTGTCTTGGGTGGCATGTTGGGTGTGGCTGTGGGTCCCACTGTCTTGCTTTTATATATGTCTTGTGGGCAGAGCTACTGAGCATGCTCAGACCAAAAAACCGGATCCGACCGCCGGATCAGGCTTTCGCCGGATCCGGCGCATTGCGGCGCTCATAGGCTTTCATTGTGTGAAAAAGCCGGACGCGCCGGATCCGGCGTGTCCGGCTTTTTCGCCGGAGACAAAAAACGTTACAGTAGACGTTTTTTCCAGACGCTGGATCGCGACACATTGCGACACATTGCCGGATCCGGCGATAACCGGATGAAACGCATGGCCATCCGGCGCGATCCGGCGCAAAAGCAAGTCAATGGGGGGGAAACCGGATCCGGCATTGCATTTCGCCGGATCCGGTTTCTGTCAAAAGCGCCGGATCGCGCCTGACGGCGAAAACCTGATGTGTGAAAGAGGCCTAAGACTATATGTGGGATGTTTCTAAAAATTGTGAGATTACACAATGCTGTAGATAAGCCCCTGATGTCAATGCCGGCAGCTGATAGTCCAAAAAAAGGGTGACAGATTCCCTTTAAGACCTATGCTTCCCATTCAAATCAGCTTATCTTGTACTGGATTATTATATTTTCGTTGTTGCCCAAGACACACCTAAAAATGGATAGAACTACTGGACATGTGAACATAGCCTAGTACCAATGGGTAATTATGCCATGCCTGTCCAGTTCAGAACATTAACAAACAAAATAGCATTAATTAGACTACAGCATATCAACATAAAATTTTTAATTTATTCATATAATTTAACCCCTTTACCCCTGAGGGTGGTTTGCACGTTATTGACCAGGCCAATTTTTACAATTCTGACCACTGTCCCTTTATGAGGTAATAGCTCATGACATATTGTGCTTCATGTTAGTGGTAAAATTTCTTTGATATGACTTACGTTTATTTGTGAAAAAAAAGGAAATTTGGCTAAAATTTTGCAATTTTCCAACTTTTAATTTTCATGCCCTTAAATCGGAGATATGTCACACAAAATAATTCCTAAATAACATTTCCCACATGTCTACTTTACATCAGCACAATTTTGGAACCAAATTTTTTTTTGTTATAAAGTCATAAGGGTTGACCAGCGATTTCTCATTTTTAACAACACCATCTTTTTTTTTAGGGACCACATCACATTTGACGTCACTTTGAGGGGTCTATGATAGAAAATACCCAAAAGTGACACCATTCTAAAAACTGCACCCCTCAAGGTGCTCAAAACCATGTTCAAAAGTTTATTAACCCTTCAAGTGCTTCACAGGAATATTTGGAATGTTTAAAAAAAAAATTTAACTTTTTTGCACAAAAAAATTTACTTCAGATCCAATTTTTTTATTTTCCCAAGAGTAACAAGAGAAATTGGACCCCAAACGATGTTGCGCAATTTGTCCTGAGTACGCTGATACCCCATATGTGGGGTAAACCACTGTTTGGGTGCATGGCAAAGCTCGGAAGGGAAGGAGCGCCGTTTGACTTTTTCAAACAAAATTGGCTGGAATTGGGATTGCATGACATGTTGCATTTGGAGAGCCCCTGATGTGCCTAAACAGTGGAAACACCCCACAAGTGACCGCATTTTGGAAACTAGACCACTCAGGGAAAGTATTTAGATGCATGGTGAGCAACTTGAATCCCCAGGTGCTTCATAGAAGTTCATAACGTTGAGCCGTGAAAATAATAATCACATTTTCCTCACAAAAATGTTTTTAGCCCCAAATTTTGCATTTTCATAAGGATAACAGGAGAAATTACACCATACAATTTGTTGTGCAATTTCTATTGAGTATGCCGATACCCCATATGTAGGGGAATACTACTTTTGAGACACAGTGCAAAGCTCAGAAGAGAAGAGGTGCCATATTAGAGTTCAGATATTGCTGGAATAGTTTGAAGGTGCCATGTCAGTGCCAGAACAAAAGAAACCCCCTATATGTGAACTCATTTTACAAACTATACTCCCCAATGAATTCATCTAGGGGTGCAATGATTATACTGACATCACATGTGCCTCACAGAATTTTGTACCATAGAGCGGTGAAAAGAGAATAAATTACATTTTTACCACTAAAATATTGTTTTGACCCCCAAGTTTTTAATTTTTTCTAAGGGCTAATAGGAATTTTTTTCACAACAAACTGAGGTCTATTTTTTCCTGAGTGCGCCAATACCCTACATGTAATCGGGAAATATTTTCCAGGCACAGTGCAAAGCTCAGAAGTGTCATGATCCAGGACGGGGTTTCGCTTTGACCCGTCCTGGTCAGACAGGGGGTTAATTGTTTCTGCCTCTCTCTGGCAGAGGGTGGCTATTTAATGCTCACTGGACCTGGGTCCGGTGTCAGTTATACTCCTGCCCTCGGCTGAGTTAGTTGACCTCTGGTGTACGTGTGCCTTGTGCCTGATAACTTGTTGCTTGTTTGGTTTTGATCCGGTTCTGTCCCTGTTACGAGTTTTGCCTGTCCCTCTTGTACCGCACCGCCCTCTCGTTTATGACTCTCTGCTTGTGACTTGACTATTCTCTGCTTATCCCTTTTGTACCGCGCCACCCTCTCGTGTATGACCTCTGCTTGTCTGACCTGCATTTTCCTCTCCTCTACTACAGTAGGTACATTACATCATCTGCAGTAGTAGGACGCTAAGCCCCGCCCCCTGCAGTCACATGATCGTAGGTCCTGGTACTCCTAACTATTTTCCGTGCCTCAGGTCCTGTCTGCTTAAACCTTCACTACCGTATTGGTTCCCGTGCTCTCCCGCAGTGTGGGTAAGTCACCCTGCTCAGCCGTGGCAGTTGCCGACGCTGACAGGATCCTGACAAGAAGGCAAGGAGCGCCAGATTTTACTGTTATGGTTTGCAGGTGCCATGACCCACTGGGAGAGCCCATGATGTGCCAGAACAGCAGGACCCCCCCCCCATAAGTGTCTCCATTTTACAAACTACATCATGGAAAAGTGTGTTTTGTTTTATTTCTAATAAAATTCTTTATTCTGGCTGTCTTTTTTACCATATAAACTATATGATTAGTAATGGATAGGTATCTTATAGACACCTCTCCATTACTAAGCCGTGGGCTTGATGTCACCTGACAATGCAAAGGTTACATCTACCCCACAAATATGAATCCCACTTACCACTGCTACAGGGCAAGTGGAAAGAGCCGGACAAAGCACCAGAATTGGCGCATCTAATAGATGTGCCTTTTCTGGGCTCCTTCAGGCTGCTATTTTTAGGCTTGGGGGATGGTCAATATCCATGGCCCCTTACCAGCCTGAGAATACCAGCTGTGAGCTTTAGCAATGCTGTTTGTCAAAAATGGGGGGACCTCACGCTGTTTTTTTAAATAATTGTAAAAAAAAAAAAAAATGTGGGGACCCCTCTATTCTTGATAACCAACCTTGCTGACAGCTGAGGGCTGCAGCTCCCATCTGTGAGTTTTGCCTGGCTGGTTATAGAAAATACATGGGAGCCCACGTTGGATTTTCATTTATTTATAGTGCAGGTGACGGCTGATGAATACCCTCATCAGCTGCACCTGCTGTCACTTTTATCACTTAAATTAAATATATCGCTCATCATTCTCCCCTGCTGGCTCCAGCAGAGCAGGGGAGAATGATGAGAGCCATGTGCAGCAACCGGCGACGGGGAACAGTGCTAACTGTAACGCTTCTTCCCTGGCGCCCGTCCATGTGGTACTGATGCGGCACACGGATGTCACACGTGTGCCGCAAGTATTACACAGTCTGACACTGACATCACCGGTGCCGGAAATATCAGGATGTGTGAAAGAGGCCTTTTGGCAGGTTTTTATGTTAGGCTCCTGTCACACACTAAAATACGCTTTTTATTGCAAAATATAGTTTTTGCATCACCACATTTTGAGAGCTATAATTTTTCCATATTTTGGTCTGCAGAGTCATGTGAGGTCTTGTTTTTTTGTGGGACGAGTTAACGTTTTTATTGGTACCATTTTCGGGCACATTACATTTTTTGATCGCTTTCTATTCCAGTTTTTGGGAGGCAGAATGAACAACAAAAACCAGCAATTCAGCAATTTCTTTTTGGGGGGGGGAGGGGGCATTATGCTGTTCCATGTGGTAAAATTGATAAGGCAGTTCTATTTTTCGGGTCAGTACGATTACAGCGATACCTCGTTTGCAGTATTTTTTTGTTTTGGACCTTTTATACAATAAAAACTATAGAAAAAATAATTATTTTTACATCGCTTTATTCTGAGAGCGATAAGTTTTATTTTTCCGCTGATAGAGTTGTATGGTGGCTTGTTTTTTGTGGGGCAAGATGACATTTTCATTGGTACCATGTTTATTTATATCCATCTTTTTGATCGCGTGTCATGCCACTTTTTGTTCGGCGGTATGATGTTAAAGCATTTTTTTCCTATTTTTTATAGTGTTCACTAAAGGGGTTAACTAGTGTGACAGTTTGAATAGGTCGGGTCGTTGTGGACACGGCAATACCAAATATGTGTACTTTTTTGTTGTTTTATTCAAATATTTATTTAGAGACAGAATATATATATTTCTTTATTTTTTATTATTTTTTTTTAGATTTGTACAATTATTTACAACTTTTTTTTTACTTTGTCCCATTATGAGACTATCATTTTTTTGTAGGCTGATCGCTTCTATAGCAGGGAGATGAAGCCGCATTTCTATGCAATAGAAACGGTCAGCTCTGCACTGACAGGCAAACTTGCTCATCATGCACTGGGCACAATCAGCAAGTTTTCTAGGTCTGGTGACCCGGATGTTGTCGTGACGACATCGGGTCACCATGGCAAAGATCGGGACCCCGCATCACGCCGCAGGTTTTCTGATCCAAAGGCAGAGGGGATGTCAGTTCTCTGCCGACTTCTGGAATGCTACGATCATATTCAATTGCAGCACTTTGGGGGTTAAAGTGCCAAGAGCAGTCTGTGACCGCGTCTGGCACTTAGTGCCGAGTGTCAGCTGTCAGAAGCAGCTGACATCCGGCGGCGATCACCCACACAACGACGTAATGATCCGTCCCTGGTCAAATGGGCACAGGGATGGATTATTACATCTGATGTCAGCAGGACTGCCACTAGGAATTTTGGGGCCCCCTTGAGACTCTGGCCAGGCTCCACCCCTCGAACTTTCCACAGCCCCACCGCTCTCTCTTGGAAAAAATCCACTTCTCACCAGTCACACATTAACAGTTCCCATCACCAGATCAAACATATAGCCAGCAGCTTTGGTTTTGGCCAAAAGAGTTTTTTTAAGCCACCACCACGACAAGGTAGACTCTTTTAGCCGAGCCTTACTCTACGCTAACCTATTAATCATTTGTTAAAAAATCCAATATGATTTAGGTACGTATATTTTTATTTATTTTTCAATTTTTAAAATAATGGTATTTTCTTTGTGCAAGCACATTTCTTGTGCAAGTATGCATGTGCATTTTCGTCTGCTAATATTAAAAAGTTTTCCTTACTTATTTGGTCTATATTAGCTTATAATGAGGGCCAAAATGTGTCTCTTTGGGTTATGTATATCTAGAATCGAGACATAGTGTGGTAATTTATATCTATGAACGTTGTTCCATCATAGTATTCGCCGACAAAATCAACATTGGGCCAGTTTGCTGCACTCGATTTGTTAATAAGTGCAGCACTTCTATGTGCTGACTAAAACCTGGTTTTCCTCCTTTTTTTTGTAAGCCAAAACATTTGTGTTAAGTGGTCATTTTGTACCAACTGGACTTGTATTTCCATAATGGCACTTTTTGTGCAAGCATATTTCTTGTGCAAGTCTGCATGTGCATTTCTGCCTGCCAACAACAATAAAAAAGTTTTCCTCATTTATTTGGTCTATACCAGGTTACAGTCATATGTTAAAGTTTGGGCACCCCTATTAATGTTAACCTTTTTTCTTTATAACAATTTTGTTTTTTGCAACAGCTATTTCAGTTTCATATATCTAATAACTGATGGACGCAGTTATATTTCTGGATTCAAATGAGGTTTATGGTACTGACAGAAAATGTGCAATCTGCATTTAAACAAAATTTGTCTATCTAGACAGTTTGGGCCCCATCATTTGCTTACTCTATTTTCTGCCTGTGTTTTGTGCCTTATCTTGTCTCACAGGCAATATATGTTCAGGGGCTATCTATTCCTTTGGGGTTCTACTCCGGGGCAGTTTAGCTTTCCCTTTTCTCTCTTTAGGCTTAGTTAGGTGTCTAGGGCATCGTAGGTACGTCCCACGGCTAATTCTAGTTGTGTCGTCAGTTTAGGGGTCTGCAATCCGCTAAGTTACCAACCTCTCTGGTTATCTGGCAGGCACTTATTCAGGCACTGCAGGTTTTAGGAACCGGTTCAGATAAGGCATAGAGAAGTAGGAAAGGATCCAGACAAGATACAAACAGGTTCAGGGATAGATCCTAATTCGGACAGCTGTTGCACAAACACACTGAAAGAGCATGTTGCTCAGGCACCTCCTGACGGGTGGAGGTGTTGTACTGTAAGTACCTAGCGCCTCTAAGCAATAGGCTGAGGACACTTTAGGAATGCACACACTTTCTTTAAAAATCAGGAAGTGCAGGCACCTGTCGCCTTAAGCATACAGCCAGGCAGCATGCACAGCGAGCAAAGGGCATAGAGCTTACAGCATACAACAATCAGAGGACAAAGAGCTTACTGCACGGCCTGGAATGGTGAGTAGGTCGGTGTCCCTGCATGGTGGGGATGGGAAGCTATGCAGAGTCGCAGGTGGTGGTGTTGCACAGTAATCATTACCACTATCCCCTTAGTGCTGCTGTTAATATCTTGGCGGTGGCATTTACAGTAAGGTATACGGTCCCGTCATCACGCAGATAGGTTCCATTTCATCTGAAGTCCTCCACCTCAATTGCAACAATAAGGGGACAAGGATGCCTGAAATGGCTGGAATTTTAGTACTCCTATGATGCCCAGCAAAGAATGGGTTCATAGGACACCGTAGTTTTAGCTATATTCTGCAGTACAGTTGTATTGTTGCATATAAAGCAACTGGTCAGACGATCTTGGAAACTTAAAAATAAAAGAGAAACAATAAAAATAATTTAAAAAAAAAACTAAAACATGATTCACACCATTTTTCACACTACCTTTTTTTTTTCTAATTTCTTTTTGGTCCGACTACTGTCCATGAAAAAATGCTAACAGCACTCGGACCAATGTTAATCAGTAGGGATGGTGTAATTACCACTTTGTTTCACAGTCTATTCTGTATTTCATATGTGACACGCATATTAAAGTCTGTATGCGCAAAAAAAAAATTATCACATACACATTGCAATTACTAATTGCATAGGAAACTGTACAGGGTGGGCCATGTATATGGATACACCTAAATAAAATGGCAATGGTCAATGATATCAGCTTTCTGTCTGTGGCAGATTAGTATATGGGAGGGGGAAAACTTTTCAAGATGTGTGGTGACCATGGCGGCCATTTGAAGTCAGCCATTTTGGATCCAACTTTATTTTTTTCAATGGGAAGAGGGTCATGTGACACATCAAACTTATTGAGAATTTCACAAGAATAACAATGGTGTGCTTGGTTTAAACGTAAATTTATTCTTTTATGAGTTATTTACAAGTTTCTTTTTGTTTACAGCCGTTGACATGTCGCAGAGGTTAACACGTGAGGAGCGGATAGAAATTGTGTTGATGGCCGGTGAACGCAGTTCCCGGGGTCATTGCAGCAGATTTCAATGCAAGACACCCTACGCAAGAAAACTGTCACCATTCCCATTTTATTTAGGTGTATCCATATAAATGGCCCACCCAAAAAACTTTGCCTCATCACTGAACAATGTTCTGTGTAAAGTGAAGGGCCTGTTCCAATTTTTGTTTTCCCCATTCTGCAAATTCAGCGCATGACAATGCAGATAAAAACTTGTCTGTACTTTCTGTTTCTGCATGAAAATAGAACTATGTGTTTATATGCCCATGTGAGTATAGCCTTACACTGGTGGTGACATACAAATCCCATACCAAAGCCAACAAACTTATTATTATGTAGACATAAGTTGTAAAATGAGAATAGAAAGGTAGCACTCACTATAAGTTTCATTAAACACAATCTTTTATTGAAACAAGGACATCAGGAGAAGCGCTGGGCTGGGGACGTGCGGGAGAGAAAAAAGTTGGACGACGGCCGTTTCACGCTACAAGCTGTGTTTCTACGGGTGTGCGCAGCTTATAGCCCAAAATGGCTATCGTCCAACTTTTTACTCACCTGTACAGCGCTCTTGCTGATGTCCTTGTCTCCATAAAGGATTACGTTTACTGAAGCTTATGGCGAGTGCTTCTTATCTTTCCTCATTTTACAATTTATGTCCATGTGATTTCTACAGTGAAGCACCACTGCCAAAGTTAATACCACTTAGGACTGGTGCCATTCAGCTTCACTGAAACATTTACTTATTATGTGTTATGCTTTTCTTATATAGCGCCATGATATTCATCAGCGCTTTACCTTCGTTTTCAAAGCTGGCACCAATGGGGCTGACAATCTGGATTCCATATCAGTAGGTTTTTTGAGATTGAGAGGAACATACCAACTTGCCAATGTCATCCTTGGTGGGATTTGAAACAAGTTCCTCAGCCCTCCAAGACTGCAGTGCTAACCACTGAGCCACTGTGCTGCCTTACATTTGTGTTCTTGTTAGACAGCCCTTTTAATTTTGAGCTCTATGGCTGTCCTATTAATGGCCTGACATCATTCTACTTATTAAGAAAAGCTATGGAAATCGCTGATCACGTGGACTAGCTAGCATCTACGTTATCAATGAGGAGGATGGGACACAACTTCTTCTTTGTAGTAATCAGCAGTGGCGCAATGATTGAACTCCCATCATTGAAAAATTCATGGCATTTCCTAAGGATTACGGCATCGATATGAATGTCCTGTAAACACCTAATGTAAAGATAATTCCCTTTTTTCAGCAACAATTGTCTTTAACGCTATTTTTAACACTGTTAACAATAAGAGAAATAAACTAAAACAGATCATAAAGCTAATACTTTGTGGGCCTATTTTAGATTTTGGCTTGCACTTTGAGATCATCATGTTCATATTCTGCACTCTTTATGTGTGTGTGTTAGGGAATAATTAGTTCATGATTTTTGCTATAGAGGGTATTTTGATTTTTCTTCCATTTCTTTTCCACCAGATGGCAGTACATCACTAATAATAGTGACATAATTGTCATTCACTTTTCTTCTAGCAATTGAGGGTGTACCATACAAATATTTTTAAAATCATGAATTAAGCCCCCGTCACACATAGCGATCTCACTAGCGAGATCGCTGCTGAGTCACAAGTTTTTTGACGCAACAGCGATCTCACCAGTGAGATCGCTGTGTGTGACAGCTATCAGCGACCGGCCCCACTGCCAGTTATCGCTGATCGTTCCTGAAAGGTCAGGACTTTTTTTGGGTGATTTGCCTCCCGCTGGTCAGCACGCATCGCTGCGTGTGGCAGGCGGGAGAGCAACGACCAGCGATCAGCGTGCTGGTAACCAAGGTAAACGTCGGGTTTCTAAGCAGCATGCGGTGCTTAGAAACCCGATGTGTACCTTAGTTACCAGTGCGCTGATGCAGGGAGCTGGTAACCAAGGTACACATCGGGTTTCTAAGTGACGCGTGCCTCTTAGAAACCCGATGTGTACCTTAGTTACCAGCTCCCTGCATCAGCGCGCTGGTAACTAACGTGCACAGCGACGCGCCCGCTCGACATCGCTGGTGCTGATCGCTGGTGAAGCTGCCTGTTTGACAGCTCACCAGCGATCCTGACAAGTTGATATCGTTGTCGGGATCGCTGGTGAGTCGCTATGTGTGACGGGGCCCTAAGACTGCTAACAGTGTTAGGCCGGAGTCACAGCACGGCAGAGTACTATGCGATAAAACGTTGCATAGCACTCTGCCCAGTTATACAATGGGGCAGCTCAGATCTGCGATTATTTTCTGATACCGATTCGGCATGAGAGAACAATGCTCACTTGTACCCATACAAGTCTATGGGTGCGAGCGAAACATCGCACTGCACTTAAATATCACCCAAGTGCAGTGCAATATACGCGACAGCAGAGGAGATGGAGAAATTACTTTCTCTGACTCTTCCGCAGCTGTGCCCAATCCTGTCATGCAAGATAATCGGAGCACAGTAGCAGGACACTCTGCTCCCACTCGAAGTAGAGCTAGAGCTGAGTGTCATTAACATATCACATCTGATGTTATACGCTAGTGTGACTCCGGCCTTAGATAAGATATCTGAAGTGGTGTATAAACATTCAAGTTATTGATGAGGCTGGTGTCCTTACTTTGCAAATCCAAATCAGAATTGTATAATCTTTGATGAAGGTTTTCTCACCTGATATTAAAATGCTCATGAAGAAACAATTTGCACATTAAACTTCCCAGATTGGCATTGCACGGCGAATAAGCCTCCTTATATTGGCATGCCATGGCTGGTATGTCACTCTCCACAATGATAAATGTTACCTCTTGGGGGATGTGTACACGATCAGGAATGGCTCAGTATTTGCTCAGGATTTGACGCAGGTGAAATCTGTACCAAATCTGCATCTGAGGTCACTGGCAGGTCACCTGCGTTTTTGATGTGTATTTGATGCATTTTTTCCGCATGCGTTTTTTTCATTGCATGTGTTTTTATTGTCACTTGAAATAAAGTTAATTGAAAGTTGGCTTCTGGGAAGGAAAAAAGTGATTTTCTGTTTGCAGATATATTGGGGTATGTTCCCACGGTCAGTAAACGCTGCAGGTTGGATGCTGCATACATCCGTAGCATCCAGCTGTTACAGCATAGTGGATGGAATTCAAGACATCCCATATCCACTATGCGTGCACCTATACCCGCGGCTCACCCGCAGAGACAGACATGCAGCGCGTCTTTCCAGACCGCAGTATGTCAATTTATGTAGTGGAGACCCTACATCTCTGCTGCATAACTTACCCATACACTTTCATTAGATGCGGTAAAACCGCATTGTCTTCCTAGTCACATGCGTATTAACTGCGGGAACGCAGCTTACTGTGCATGTGTACTAAT
Organism: Dendrobates tinctorius; assembly: GCF_039654945.1. NCBI lineage: Eukaryota > Metazoa > Chordata > Amphibia > Anura > Dendrobatidae > Dendrobates > Dendrobates tinctorius. The sequence continues at coordinate 4,860,079 of NW_027361706.1, read as the reverse complement.
TTGCATAATGGTGAATCTTGTGATACAGCCGGAAGTACATGACACAGAAAGTGGAGGAAAGCACAGGTCCGCTCCTTTTTAATAAATAACTTAATATATTTGTTAACCAGCCAGAGTAAAGCAGACTACTGGGACTGGTATTTCAGGCTGGTAAGGATCCAATATCAATGAACCTTACCAGCTTGATAATACCAGGCCGAGCAGTCTGTTTACCTTGGATGGTTAGCAAAAATAGTTGGATCCCCTCCAAAAAATATAGCATGGGGTCCCCCTTTTTTTGTTAACCAGCCACGGAAAAAGCAGGCAGCTGCGGCCTCATATTCTCAGTCTGGTGAGGCCCATGGATTTTGGCCCTCAAAAGCCTAAAAATAGTAGCCTGCAGCCGCCCCATAATTGGCGCATCCAAAGATGCACCAATTGTGGCACTTTACCCGGCTCTTCCCACTTGCCCTGTAGCGGCGAGTGGGGTAATATTTGTGGGGTTGATGTCAACTTTGTATTGTCAGGTGACATCAAGCCCACGCATTACTAATGGAGAAGCGTCTACAAGACACCTATCCATTACTAATCCTATAGTTATATGGTAAATAAAGACACAGCCAGAATAAAGTATTTTAATTGAAATAAAGACACAGACTCCTTTTAATAATCTTAATTAAACCATACTTTCTGCATCACCTATTCCACCGACACCCTCGATCTCCTGTAAGAGAAATAAAATAAGCAACAATATACCATACCTGGCCGCCGAGACGATATAGATCCTGTCCCACAACGAGTCCAGCTATGCTACATCTCGATGACTTTGGCTGAACGGTGGCATTATGCCACCACTCTGCCTGAAATCCAGACAAAGCGGAGCTTGCAGATGATCACCGGAGATAACTCTGCCCTTGAAGGTCACCTGCTCTGCATTTCTCACGATCAGCTGATCGTGAGAACTTAGCAAGTGACCGGCGATAACCCCGTGCCCGGCGGTCACGTGCACGGCAGTTCTCACGGTCAGCTCAGCTCATTGCGAGAACTGCAGTGGACGCGAACTTCCAGCTGAAAAAGGTACACCTTTATTTAAATTAGTTCACATGCATAGTAAGCTGCGTTACTGCACTTAATACGCATGTGACTATAAAGATAATGCGGTTTTACCTCATCTAATTAAATCCTATGGGTAATTTACATTGCGGAGACTGAGCGTCTCCGCAACATAAATAAACATGCTGCGGTCTGGAAAAAAGCGCCACATGATCGTTTATGCAAGGATGCTACGGGCGTCTCTGAAAGCATAGTGGGCATGGGATTTCTTGAAATCCCATCCACTATGCTGTACCATCTGGCCGCTGCGGGTTTGACGCTGCGGATGTACGCAGTGTCAAACCCGCAGCGTTTACTGACCATGGGAACATACCCTTAGACCTCAGTTCAGAGCCTCTCTCCTAGCCAAATCAGTTCTCATACTTTCCACTGATGAGGGGCAATACCCCTAAACCGTGTCTGCAAACTGGGATTCTGATTTGGCTATTATCCTAAGTCATATTGCAAGAATCGTTAATGGGTCGATAATGACTTGTAGGATTGCTGCTTCCAACGGGTGGTGCAAGAACATTGAAGTCCTCTTCCTCTCTGAAGAGGCAATTTGCATCTTCACATCATGATTATACAGGTTTTCTCACGAGTATTTTCTAAAAATATATACCAGCCTCATATGGTCTAAAAGATCTATTCACTAACATGTATTTTGGAATGTGAAATATAGTGACAGATCCACTTTAATAAGTTGAAGAAAAGGAAAACTGGTAAAGAGTTGGGCTGTAGCGCAGAGCTAAAACCTTGTTCAGGTATGTTTCCACAGTCAGGAAAACGCTACGCCCTCCACCCCTCAAACTGTCCACAGTCTCACCGCTCGCTCTTGGAAAAACTCCACTTCTCACCACTCACACAGAAACAGTTCCCATCACCAGATCACACATAGCCAGCAGCTCTTGTTTTGGCCAAAATATTTTTTAAATTTGCCACCACGACAAGGTAGACTCTTTGGGCTGGGCCCTACTCTAACCTATTAAACATTTGTTAAAATATCCAATACAATTTAGGTATATTTATTTTTCAATTTTTAAAATGACCGATAATATCACATCCAAAGGGGCAAATACCACCGCGCCATGTCCAGACCACATATTATCACCACATTGTGACCTATAGTACCATAAACAAGGAACAAATACAGCCACACCATGACCAGACCACATATTACCACCACAGTGGCAGAATAATAGCACATACAAGGGACAAATACCACCGCACCATGACCAGACCACATATTTCCACCACATGGTGACTGAATACTATAATACTGATCATTAATATAAAAAAACATAATACTATCACCATAAGTGCCATTATGCACAGGAGATCTGTACTAAGTATGCAGTGTCTGTGTACAGGTAATAACAGTGATTACCAGTGACATTATACACAGGAGCTCTGTATATAGTGCTAGCGTACAGGTAATACAGTGATCACCGGTGACATTATGCACAGAACCTCTGTATATAGTGCCAGTGTACAGGTAATACAGTGATCAGTGGTGACATTGTACACAGGAACTCTGTATGTAGTGTATAGTGTCAGTGCACAGGTAATACAGTGATCACTGGTGACATTGTACAAAGGCACTCTGTATATAGTGTATAGTGTCAGTGTACACGTAACACACTGACTCACCAGTGACTTCTCTAGTTGAAGTCCTTCAGCTTCGCTTTTCATCTTTCATCCAGCACAGATCGCCATCACGTCTTCCAGCCAGGGCTCCTCTCTGCAGGAAATAACACCGTTATCTAGAGCTCCACTTGCATAACACATTACTTAATTTTTTCCCAACTTCTACATTACACCAGATGAAGAAAAAAAGGCGACAGTGTTGCTCTGCACAGTAACAGGACCTTCCCCCATTTAAAACCGTATTCTAAAAAAAATAAAAAATACATCACTGCAGTAATAATATCCCTTAGTTAGCTCCTATGGTAATAATATCCCTCATTCTGACCCCTGTGTGTCTCATTCCTGGCTCCAGCCATATTTTCTCTCATCCTGCCCTAATGAGTATCCATTCTGCCCCCATATGATCTCCCAATCCTGCTCCCATCTTGTCTACATCGTATCCATCCTGCCCCCTCCTGTCTCACATTCTGCCCCCCTCCTGTGTCCCACTGTCACATTCTGCCCCATCCTGTGTATTACTGTCACATTCTGCCCCCGTGCCTCACATTCTGCCCCGTGTCTGTCACATTCTGCACCCATGTCTCGCATTCTGCCAGCATCATATCTTGCATTCTGCCCCCATCATGTCTTGCATTCTCCCCCCGTGTCTCACAGTCTACCCCGGGCCCCCCGGATTGCCGCTTTCAATAAATATAAAATTCTTACCTGGCCACGCTCCTGCGGCGAAGCTCCCTCCACACAGGTGAAGCGTGCACTCGCCGGCGACTGACAATGATGTCAGACGCCGGCGACGTGTGCGCTGCGGCTGACGTCAGCTGCCAGCCTCCAATTGGCTGGCGGCTGTTAACTATTGACGTGCGGGCACGCATGTCAATAGCGTTCAACTGCCGCAGTGCCGCTAAAGGCCTGGTTTAGCCTGCTGGTAGGGGCCCGGTGAGCAGATGACACTGGGCCCGATGCGGGCCCCCTCTGCCCACCGGGCCCCATACGCCAGTCAGGGCAGTAATGCCCTGATGGCAGCCATGGTGGAGGGGATTTCATGAAATTTAGTCTCCACTATGCGTTAAAAGATGCAGGTGGCAGACCCGCGTAAACGGACATGCCGTGCGTCTTTGCAGAACGCAGCATGTCTGTTTACAATGCGGCAACGCTCCATTACCGCACTGTAAATTTACCATAGACTAACGATTAGTCACATGCGCTGGAAGTCCGCATCTACTGCAGTTCTCGCGATAACTTAGGTTATCGCGAGAACTGCCGTGTATGTGACCGGGGGTTATCTCTGGTCACTAGGCTAGTTCTTACGGTCAGCTGACCATGAGAACTACAGTGTAGATGGTTGCTGGAGATCTCCGGTGGTCATCTACAAGCTCTGCTATGTCCGGATATCATGCATCCAGATGTAGCAGAGCTGGACTCGTCGTGGGACACTCGTGATTAAATGGACTATGTCGGAACAGGAAGTATTTGTGTTGGTTTGTTTTTGTTTTTTTCAGGAGGTCGAGGACTTCGCTTGCATTTGGGCGTGCAATAAAAATATGGAAAACGGTGTAGTGTTTTATTTAATTAAAATACTTTTTTCTGGCTGTCTTTTTTTTAAGCGTTTAACTATAAGATTAATAATGGAGAGGTGTCTAATTGACACCTCTCCATTATTAACCGGGCTTAATGTCACCTTACAATCAAAGGTGACATTAACCCCTTATTACCCCATATTTCTCTGCTACACGGCAGTGGGAAGAGGGAGAGAGGCTAAGTGCTGGAATTGGCACATCTTAGGGATGCGCCATTTCTGGGGCAGCTACGGGCTGGTGTTTGTAGCCGGGGGGGGGGCAATATCCATGGCCCCTTCCTAGGCTCTGAATATCAGCCCCCACGTCATTTTTTTTGTTTCGGGGGGGTCCTATTAGCCAGTAAAGGCTACACAGACAGCTGCGGGTTGATATTCATAGCCTGGGAAGATCCATGGGTAATACCCGCTTCCCAGGCTATAAACACCGGCCCCTAGTTGCCGGCTTTCCCACTTTGGACTTGAAAATTGTGCGGGAGCCCACGCAATATTTCAAATTTTTTTTTGTTTTAAATTAAACATTGCATTTAAGGCCGGAGTCAAACTTGCGAGAAACTCGCACGAGTCTCGCACCTCAATACCCAGCACTGCCGCTAGCACTCGGGACCGGAGTATGCGGATGCATGTATTTCTATGCAGCTGAACGCTCCGGTCCGAGTGTTGGCGGCAATGCCGGGTATTGAGGTGCGAGACTCGTGCAAGTTTCTCATAAAGTGTGACCCCGGCCTAACAGATTTTTTTCTATCTATAGGTAGATATATCAATCGATAGATAGATATTGGATAGATCTATCTATCCCATATCTACCTGTCTATCTGTGTGTGTAATGGAGTGTGGGTTGGACAAATGTTAAAGAGGAGGTTGGACCAGAAATGACATCACAAATCTTTTTTTTGTTGTTAAATATATCTTTATTTAGCTTACAAAAAAACGCATCAAAAACGCATGTAAAAACACAGGTGACCTGCCAGTGACCTGATGCAGATTTGGTGCAGATTTTACCTGCATCAAATCCTGAGCAAATACTGAGCCAATCCTGACCATGGAAACATGCCCTCAAGGGAACCAATCATCAGGATAGACTGTAGAAGAATTGGGTATCTTGACAGATCTTCTGGTGAAAAGAGCATGAGCTTCAGGAGGCCACATTGTTTATGAAGCTAATGCTACAAATGCTAAATTATTGTGCAGTTAGCCTATAGCTACGGTGGTTCATTCTACAGTAATTCCAACCCCCTTCACAGATGCATGCTTAGATTCGGTCATTTGCCATTCCTTTTGTAGGTCACTTGATGTCATCCTGCGGTTGCTGAGTGACATTCGAATAAGATGACTGTCATCCCGGTCAGTGGAGAGTAGTTTTCGCCCTCTGCCGGTCTGTAGCTTTGTTGTCCCTAATGTCTGCTGCTTGACCTTGTTGTAATGTACTGCCGTCTTATAAATTGTAAGGATGGTGGCAACATGACACTCGCTGTATCCCTCTGCTAGTAAAGCCAGAAATGAGCCCTTCTTTTCCTCACTCAAGACTTTACTTTTCAACTCCTTTGGCATGGTTAAAAGTTATTTTTTCATTCCTATTACTTTTGAGATAACACTAGCACTTGTTTTGCCATCCAGCTTGTCCTATTGCAAGAGCATCATAGAATCATAGCATCATAGAATCGTAGAGTTGGAAGGGACCTCCTGGGCCATCTGGTCCAACCCCCTGCTCAAAGCAGGATTCGCTAAATCATCCCAGTCAGATGTCTGTCCAGCCTCTGTTTGAAGACTTCCATTGAAGGAGAACTCACCACTTCTCGTGGCAGCCTGTTCCACTCATTGATCACTCTAACTGTCAAAAGTTTTTTCTAATATCTAATCTGTGTCTCTTCCCATTCAGTTTCATCCCATTGCTTCTAGTCTTTCCTTGTGCAAATGAGCATAAAGTTGATCCTTCTACAATGTGACAGCCCTTTAGATATTTGTAGACAGCTATTAAGTCTCCTCTCAGTCTTCTCTTTTGCAAACTAAACATTCCCAAATCCTGCAACCTTTCCTCATAAGACAGGGTTTGCAGACCGGTCACCATTCTGGTCGCTCTTTTCTGAACTTGCTCCAGTTTGTTGATGTCTTTTTTAAAATGTGGTGCCCAAAACTGGACACAATATTCCAGATGAGGTCTGACCAAAGAGGAGTAGAGGGAAATAATGACTTCACGTGATCTAGACTGTATGCTTCTGTTAATACATCCTAGAATTGCATTTGCCTTTTTTGCTGCTGCATCACACTGTTGACTCATATTCAGTCTGTGATCTATTAGTATACCCAAGTCTTTTTCACATGTGCTGTCACTTAGCCCTATTCCTCCCATTCTATATATGCTTTTTTCATTTTTATTGCCCAGATGTAGTACTTTGCATTTCTCCCTGTTAAAAACCATTCTGTTAGTTGCTGCCCACTTCTCCAGTTTATTTAAATCTTTTTGAATCCTCTCTCTCTCTTCTCTAGTATTAGCTATCCCTCCTAGCTTTGTGTCATCAGCAAATTTAATCAGTTTACCCTCAATTCCTTCATCTAAATCGTTGATAAAGATGTTGAACAATACAGGGCCCAGGACAGAGCCCTGTGGTACCCCACTTGAGACATTCTTCCAACTGGATGTGCAGCCATTTACGACCACTCTTTGGGTCCGATCACTAAGCCAGTTATGAATCCACCTAACAGTTGCCTTGTCCATTCCATACTTAGTCATTTTTTCAATAAGGATTGTATGAGAGACTTTGTCAAATGCTTTTCTGAAGTCAAGATATACTATATCTACAGCATTTCCTTGATCCACCCAATCAGTGATACCGTCATAGAAGGAAATTAAGTTAGTCTGACATGACTTATTAGTTACAAACCCATGCTGACTCTGTTTAATCACTTCATTCTTATCCAGGTATTGACATACATGTTGTTTAATAATTTGTTCAAAGATCTTTCCTGGTATAGAAGTCAGACTCACCGGCCTATAGTTGCCTGGGTCCACCTTCTTCCCCTTTTTGAAGATAGGAACAACATTTGCTCTTCTCCAGTCTTCTGGCACTTCTCCTGTTCTCCAAGAATTTTCAAAGATTATGGAGAGGGGTTCAAAAATTTCTTCTGCTATCTCCTTCAGTACTCTGGGGTGTAATTCATCTGGACCTGGAGACTTGAATTCATTTAGGTTAGCTAAGTGTTTCCTCACTATCTTTCTGTTTATAGATATCCTGGATTCTTCTATTCCCTTAATAGGACAGTGAATAACAGTTGATGTTGCATTTCCTTTCTGAGAGAAAACAGATGCAAAATAGGAATTTAAAAGTTCAGCCTTCTCAACATCCTGTCTTACCATTTCATCATTTTCATCCTGTAAAAATCCTATAGCATCTTTGACTTTTCTTTTACTTTTGACATATCCCCAAAATCCTTTATTATTGCTTTTGACATCTCTTGCAAGCCTCAGTTCATTTTCAGCTTTAGCTAATCTGATTTGTGCCCTGCAGGTTCTGCAGACAGCATTATATTCTTCTTTAGATATGCCTCCCTCTTTCCATTTTATAAACATTTTTTTCTTCCTTTTTAGCATGTGCTTAAGTTCTGTGTTCATCCATCCTGGTTTCCTTAAATGCTTCCTATTCTTCCCTCTTTTCGGAATTGTTAACAACTGTGCTTTGAGAATTTCATTTTTCAAGATTTCCCATCCTTCCTGGACATTTTTGTCTTTAAGGATATCCAGCCATTGGATCCCTCCAATTCTCTTTCTGAATCCCTTAAAATCTGCCTTTCTGAAATCTAACCTTGACGTCTGAGTCTTCACAGGTCTTCCACCTCTAGTTATCCAAAATTCTAAAATAGCATGGTCGCTACCTCCTAGGGTCCCAGCCACTTTTACCTCCACTTTTTCCTCCCTGTTTATAAGGATTAGATCCAAGGTAGCAGTTCCCCTTGTTTTCTCCCTTACCTTTTGGAAGATAAAGTTGTCAGCAAGAGAGGATAAGAATTTCCTTGACCTGTTAGTTTTGCCTGAGAGAGATTCCCAACAAATGTCTGGATAGTTGAAATCTCCCATGACAACTATGTCATATTTTTTGGAGAACTTGGCCATCTGATGCATAAAGAGTTCATCTATATCTTCGGCTTGCACAGGCGGCCTGTAGTAAATGCCTACAATGGTGTCCTTTCCATTGTTCTGTCCTTGTATTCTTACCCAAACAGTTTCCACAGAACTCCCAGTCTCTGAAGCTTCAATCTCTGTGCAGATATACGCGTTTCGAACATACAATGCGACACCCCCTCCTCGTTTATCAAGTCTGTTTCTTGCAAATAAGTTGTATCCTTCTAGTCTTGTATTCCAATCATGTGTATTGTCCCACCAAGTTTCAGTGATTCCAATGACATCATATTTCTTTTCCTGTGTTAGTAGTTCCAATTCTCCTTGTTTGTTGCCCATGCTTTGTGCATTAGTATAGAAACATTTTAGTTTGTGATTGGTTTCTCTTTCTCCAATATTTTTATTAATTAGATTCTTTCGTCTTTGTTCTTCCTTTCCACTTCTAATAGCAGAGTTCTCAATAGCATTTGTCAGGTGTATGGCTTTTTCTGGTCTTTTGCTTCCCTTCCCATGTTGTTCTAGTTTAAAGCTCTCCTTACAAGTGTAGCAAGGCGACTTCCAAATACATGCTTTCCAGTCTTCGTAAGGTGCACCCCATCTCTAGCAAGTAGTCCATCGTATAAGTAGTTCACTCCGTGATCCAGAAATCCAAATCGTTGCTGACGGCACCATCGACGTAGCCAGTTGTTCACCTGCAGAATCTTATTCCACCTCCTTGTTCCATGGCCATCCACTGGGAGGATGGAAGAGAAGACCACCTGCGCTCCCAGTTCTTTCACTTTCTTGCCTAAGTCTTCAAAGTCTCTGCAGATGATTTCCAGGTCGTTTCTTGCGGTGTCATTTGTCCCCACATGTAGTAGCAGGAATGGGTAGTCATCTGTAGGTCTGAAGAGTCCTGATATCCTGTCAGACACATCTTTAATTTTTGCACCTGGAAGACAGCACATTTCTCTTGTAGTTATATCCGGTCTGCAGATAGCGGCCTCTGTTCCTCTCAGCAAGGAATCCCCCATGACCACCACTCTCCGTTTCTTCTTCACATCATTTTTCTTTCTCCATCCAGGAGGACTCTGAGGGCGTACAAGGTTGCTGTTTGTTGGCAAAGTCTTATCCTGATGTATTTCTTCATCGTTTTCCTGCGTGAGAGCCTGGTACTGGTTTCTGAGCAGTATGGGTGCTGACTGCCTCCTGATCCTCCTGCTTCTCTGGGTCACATGTCTCCATTCCTCTGTTTCTTCAGGTGCACTTCGAATTTCTTCTCTTTCTGTAACATGAAGAGATAATTCTGCTCTGTCCAAGAACTCTTCACCTTCCTTAATGATCTTCAACGTAGCTAACCTCTCTTCGAGATTTTGCAACTTTTCCTCCAACAGGGACACAAGCTTGCATTTGTGGCATGTGAAGTTTGGCTTTTCCACTGGTAAATCTGTGAACATGTAGCAAGAAATGCAGCTCACCAAATGGCTCCTGGCCTCTTCCATCTTGAGATTTCTTAAAAACGATGAAAGATGAGCCAAATTTCGCACTCCGATAGGCGCGCGGTTTTTCCGATTTCCTCTTTTCAGCTGCAACGGCCAAAACCCAGTGATCGTTGAGCTCGCGGAGACTCTTCACTTATCCCAGAAGGCACTGGGAATATGCAAATGATCTCCTCAAGACTCTTCCCCTGAGGATTGTGAACACAACAGCAGGGTTTTTTATACTGTCCTTCGTTGAATAAGATTTGGTTCAGGTGATCACCTAATCAGATGCACATTATGAAGAATGAGGTGTACTCTGATTGGAATTCAACTGACACTGGAATGAAATGGCTGTCAGACATGTAGAGAAGCTGATTTTTATAAAACACTGCAGTGGTCTCTTAATTTTTGCCAGAGCTGTATTCAGTCTATAATTTTAAGGGTAGGTTAATTTTAACATTGAGAGAATATCAAAAATAAAATCCAGAAAATCCCATTGTATAAATTATATAAATGTATTTGCATTTTGCAGTGAGAAATAAGTATTTGATCCCCTACCAACCATTAAGAGTTCTGGATCCTACAGACCAGTTAGATGCTCCTAATCAACTTGTTACCTGCATTAAATACAGCGGTCTTACATAGTCACCTTTATAAAAGACTCCTGTCCAGACTCAATCAGTCAGGCTCTAACCTCTACAACATGGGCAAGACCAAAGAGCTTTCTAAGGATGTCAGGGACAAGATCATAGACCTGCACAAAGCTGGAATGGGCTACAAAACCATATGCAAGATGCTAGGTGAAAATGACTGTCAATCAATATCGATCTGGGGCACCATGCAAAATCTCACCTTATAGGCTAGCCTTGATCATGAGGAAGGTGAGAGAGCAGCCTAAAATTACATGGGGGAAACTTAATGATCTCAATGCAGCTGGGACCATAGTCACCAAGAAAACCATTGGTAACACATTACGCCATAAATAAAGGTTTAAAATCTGCATTGCCCACAAGGTCCCCTGTCTGAAGGTTGCCAATGAACACCTGGATGATTCTGTGAGTGATTGGGAGAAGGTGCTGTGGTCAGATGAGACAAAGATTGAGCTCTTTGGCATTAACTCAACTCACCGTGCTTGGAGGAAAATAAATGCTGCCTATGAGCCAAAGAACACTGTCCCCACTGTCAAGCATGGAGGTGAAAACATTATGTTTTGGGGGTGTTTTTCTGCTAAGGGCACAGGACTACTTCACCGCCTCAATGGGAGAATGGATGGAGCCATGTACCGTAAAATACTGAGTGACAACCTCCTTCCCTCCACCAGGATATTAAAAATGGGTTGTGGCTGGGTCTTCCAGCAAGACAATGACCCAAAGCATACAGCCAAGGCAACAAAGGAGTGGCTCAAAAAGAAGCACATTAAGGTCATGGAGTGGCCTAGCCAGTCTCCAGACCTTAATCCCATAGAAAACTTATGGATGGAGTTGAAGTTCCGAGTTGCCAAGCGACATCCTCAAAATCTTAATGATTTAGAGATGATCTGCAAAGAGGAGTGGACCAAAATTCGTCCTGACATGTGCGCAAACCTCAACATCAACTACAAAAAACGTCTGCTGTGCTTGCCAACAAGGGTTTTGCCACCAAGTCTTAAGTTTTGTTTTCCAGAGGGATCAAATACTTATTCCTCACTGCAAAATGCAAATAAATTTATATAATTTATACAATGTGATTTTCTGGATTTTATTTTTGATATTCTTTCTCTCAATGTTAAAATTAACCGACCTTAAAATTAGAGAATTATAGACTGTTCATTACTTTGTCAGTGGGCAAACTTACAAAATCACCAAGGGATCAATTAATTATTTCTTTAAAAAAAATATATATATATATATATATATATATATCTCAAATATCGTACACTCGGAGACAGAAATGCAGAACATCTCTCCAAACAGCAGCATGCCAATTTCAATCGTAACTTTTTTTTTCTTCCAACAATTTCAATAAGAAAAAAATGTATTCATTGGTATGTGTTAATGGATTGGGACTGTCCAAATAACTGATGTGCATTATACCTGACAGTAATATTTGCATTAAAAGAAACTAGATTCCCTTGTACAAATGTTAATGTTGGGGCCTTAATTAGGGTTAAAATGCCTGACACCAGGAATTCCACATTTTGACCCAACATTTTCATCTTTATTTTCTCATAATACTAAAGATGGATTAGAACATTTTGTATCCTTCTACCAATTCTTACCTTTCCCATCTTTGTTTATATTCTTACGCCAAGAACCAGAAACGCCCTTCCTTACTTTGCTTAGGCTTTTCCTTCAGAATTGCATTTACTTTCTAATCTTTGATTATTTGAAAGTGTAACCCTGTCAATGCCGCTGAAGTCTGTGGAGCACAGCCAAAATATTTCCTCAGTCACCAGTGTTGTTGATAACTAGTGGTACTTCTGAAATCTAAATATATAGATGAGTCATTCCAGACAAAAATCTACTTAGTGCCAGAGACTCTACAAGTATTCTAGAGAAATCACAAAATAAATAAGAAAGGACCTGAGTTACAGAAACCATAACATACATTCACTGAAAAGATAAACACACAGAAGTAGATGTTATTGTAAGGATCAGTTCATGACCGTATACAGCATCCACCTGAAAAGTGTTGTTCTAGTGCAGCTTTTCATTTTCTTTAAGCCAAAAACAGGACTGGATCCAAAATTTAGGAACAGTACAAGTCTTTTCTGTGCTCAGTATTGCCATAGTGTATGATCTGTGACATGGAACGACCACAACTTTACCTTTTGTAGCAAAGTTTGGCTGTTCCTCACCAGGTTCAAAGCCTGCCACACACCCATTTCACTTAATGACGGTTTGAACCTACATATTTAAATGATCATTTTCACCTGTTAGGTGTATAACTGACTAATTATACCAGACTATAATTCTACAAAATCCCGGAGTTTTTGCAATTGTAACTAGAAGAATTCTTATTTTGAAGGCAAAAGACGGTCACACCAAATATTGATTTGGACCAAGGCCTCATTAAGAAGTCCACAAATCCCTTATCAATCAGTTCTATCCATGGTGTTCATGGATAGAAAACATATCCATTAAAATCTATAGTGCTATTCACATGGCTGTGCTTTTTTCAGACCGCTTGTCCGCAAAAAAAATCTAACATTTCCGTTTTTGATCAAAATTCCACATTAAAATGTATAGGTTTGTAAAAATAACGAACAGAACAAAAATGTTATCCGTGTACAATATGTGAACTATCTGTAGTTTTTTTTTTTTTTCTTTCTAATCTGAAAAATCACTGATAAGATGATGTTTTTACATACGAGAAGCATCATAAACGTCTGAATGCCTTAGATTTCTCTTTTGTTAATTTACTTTTTATTTAAAGGGGTGATCCGGCACCTAAAATGTATTTTCGTCCTGATCCTGGGTGATGGCCGCTGAGGAAGAGGTGAGTAAAGTTCCGGCACTCTGCTTCTATCTCCACCACCATATATTCTAACTGAAAGATGTCATCAGGGGTCGAGATAAGAGCGATACCAACACTGCCCCTTGAAAACAATTCATTTGAGGGCGGTGCTATAAGCTATGAAGCAAGCGCCAGTGTGACTCACTGCTTCTATCTCCACCCCTTGATGACATCATCTTTCACAGAAGCTACGGGGGCGTCTGAGAAGCCAGGATCCATAATGTATTCAGAGGGTAGCGATGCAAGAAACTAGTGCGTAACCAAAGCTCTCCCCACTGTGACGTCCTGTTCTAGGAGGGTTCATGGACGCCGTAAGGAGTGAGTGCAGCACCAGTCTCCTGTGACGTCACCTCTGAGACTCCTAGCAAACAAAACGTCACAGTAAGTACAGTAAAAACAAAATGGGGAAAAGTGTAGGGAATTATGTAATAAAGCAAGTTACCAAAGTGGCTAGGTTATAAGGATAGATATTTAGAAAATACATTTTAGGTGCTGGACCATCCCTTTAATTAATCGATAAAAATAAATTGTTAACACTTCTGGTTTTGAAAGTATTCTTACTTTGCACACACACGCATGTCTCAACATTGTCATTACAACACCATGAAGGAAAGTCATGAAATAATGAAAATCACAGGATCGATAGACATCTCAATTAGTGATGAGCGAGTATTCTTGTTACTCGAGATTTCCCGAGCATGCTCCGGTGATCTCCAAGTATTTGGATGTGCTGCTAGACAGCCTCAATACATGTGGGGATTTCCTAACAAACAGGCATTCCTCACATGTATTCAGGCTGTCCAGCAGCCGCAAATCATGCAGCTGCGACGACAGAAACTAAACCTCTGAGCACACCCAAATACTCGGAGATCACCCGAGCATGCTCGGGAAATCACGAGTATACTCGCTCATCACCAATCTCAATATGAGTACTGTGTGCAGAAATCCCTGCACTTACAGCCTTGACTGCCATCATTAAGAATATTCATGGTCGTCTGAGGAATATTCTGCAGGGCAGAATGCACTTGGGTGCAATTCATGAAGATCCACAGCTGACAGCTACAATTGCTGACCGATGACGTCCCAGATTTGCACAACAGGAGCCTGATTAGAAGACACTGCAGGGCATTGTAGCCTGTTTGGGCCACACAGCCGCTCATAGGACAAGCAACACGCGGCCTGGCATTGTCTTGTTGAAAAATGACTCCTTGGACAATGAAGAAATGGACGTACCACTATTACACCACCAAATTAATGTAACGCTGAGCTGTTAGGTTTTTTTGGAATAAAGACTTGAGGGTTCCGGCTACTGTACATTATGTCACCTCGCGCCATAATCCCGGGAAGCGGACCGGTGTGACGTTCCCTCAGTGTGATTTTCATGGTGTTGCCCATTCTGGTTTTACCTCGTAGATAGACAGTTATATCGGGACTGTTGGGATGAAACAGCTCTTTATGAAACAACGTGGTTACCTTAAAGGCGTTTTCCCATGAACAAAAGTTAATTTTAATCAATAGATCTTGGATTAATAATAATTTCCACAATTAGATGTGTTTAATAAAATGTCCCTGTGCGGAGATAATCTTATAAAGGTGCCCCCTGCTGTACTGTGTAATGGCCGTGTCTCACCATGCAGGAACATGGTCTGATCATACCACATCTCATGGGCAGGGGAGGAAGAAGAGTATACAGATATTACAGCAAGGGATCGCAGCGGATTCTTTCTGTGAGTTAAAACATTTCACTGCCTGATTTTAAACAATGTGTTAATTAAAAAAAAAAAAAAATCAGCTGCGATTCCATGCTGTAATGTCTGCATACTTTAAAAAAAATGACTTGCACCACATTTATTATTGGTTTTAGACACTTTCTTCCCCTCATCCGAGATGTGGCCCGGCTGGAAAAGGGGGCATGACCTAGTGGAAATGAGCATGGGCTGGTCTGAATGCAACACTGTGCACCGAAAAGAAATGTGACAAAATTTTACTGTAAATTTGTGGAACAAAGTAATAAAAGTAGTAGTTTGTGTAAACTTTCAACTAGACAGTCTTAAAATGCGCCAAATTTATCAAAGTGGTTCATGATGTTTGATAAATTTGATGCATCTTTAGACCGTATACTGCACCATCTGATAATTAGACTGTATTGATATATTTGCCCCAATATGCTATCCGGGTGGTCACAGCTTGGCATTCCAGCATCATTGTGATGGGAGTTTTTCCACCCCTTTTCTTTTAAGTTAACTTTTTCACCACTTCGGGGCTGTATGTAAAGGATATATGCACCTATTTATGCCCCACTGCTCCTCCATCTCACTGGCTGTGTACCCTGACAGTCTCCTTTCCTTTTGTTCCAGTGTGGCCTGCTGTGCTTAACAGTTGCAACCTGATTTGGCTGTAGCAGTCGCACGCTGACTACTCCAGAAGTAAAGACCAGCAGGAAACATGGCCAACGGATGCAGGAGCATCTGGAGAGAAATGTTTTCTTTGTCTTGTTTGTTTTTTTTAACACAATAGGGCCATATCCAGTAGGACCCGTGGAAGCAAAACCGGCGCGAAACGGCCGTCATCCTCTTACCAAGCACATTGCTCCCCTGCCGAAGATATTAGATATGCAATAAAGGTGGACTTTATAAACGGTGAGTGCCGTCCTTATTTTTCTTTGCGTGGTTTCTGAAAGTGACTGATTCGGGGATAGAGCACCCGTTCTCGGGGCATAAAAGCATTTAGTGTGTTTTATTGCAAGGAATTAATTGGCGCCATAACAGTGCCGGTGCTTTGCTTCTTTCTTTGGATACAATAGGGCCAGATGTAAACTTAAAAGTAGCGGAAAACCCTTTAAGGAGTTTTCATTCTGACATAGGCTGGTCATCAGCAGTTAGATCCCCACAAATTAGGAAATGATAGCTTATCCTAGTGAAATACCATTACTTGTAATTGTAAATCCCCATAACTCACATATTGAACTTATCATATTTATGTAACGTATAATTAAAATTTTCCTTTTTTGATCTCAGGTTTTAGTACTAAGACAGTGTGTTAATCTGTTCAACAAAAAAAAACTACTTTTTTTTTACAGTAAACATATATTTTTTGTATATAATACACATATAGACAGTAGTTTAAGAGACTCTTCTTGACAGCATGCCGGTGGTACTATCTGGATAGACCAAATCTATCCCAATGCACAGCCGATTTAGAAGACAGGGGTAGGTGCAGGTCCAGCTCGCAGTTAAAGCTGGCTGCTACAGTACTGTTGACCATGAATACTATAAGCCTTGGTGGTGCCCTCGTTAAGAATATTATGAAAGTGCTTCTCCAGCTGCTCCATACATGGAATGCAAATACTGTACAGGTAACAAGCAGGTCAATTCCAGGTTTTGTCAAACATCACTCTCAACCTGCTTGCTGTGTATGCTACAGTCCGTCTGTTCCATCTGTTCGCAGTCCATGCTGACCTCACTAGTGTCCATACTGCAGTCTGAAATACTATCTGAGTGGTCCATTTGTTCAAACCTTGTGGCCTGCTGAGGATCGCTGCTTCCCTCTGCAGATATTAACAACTGTCCTTCTAAAGGCAGCAGGTTGTCTCCTCCAGCACACAGGACTGACTCTTTAGCTTGCCGGATACAATTCAGCCACTGTTGCTTGTTGAAAGTGTCATTTGCTTGAAAAGAATGAGACTGGGCTTGGGGTCCATACTTGTAACCTACTCTGAAAAAGTTTTTAACTGCAAATAGAAAACGAGAGAAAACTAATAAACATGCAGCTTTTACTTTAAATTTATAATCGTGCAAATTTATGAACCAACTAGATCTAATACTGCACAGAACAGCGATAAGATTTCTAAATAATAGTGTTTACTGTGTATGTTCCTGCAGAATTCCACTACGTGAAATTATTCTTCTAAAACTATGCGTGGTGTGTGTCTGGCGGTTGCTGCATAGCCCCATTCACTTCAATAGGGTTGAGCTTCAATTTGAGCCACAGCCCCATTCACTTCAATAGGGTTGAGCTTCAATTTGAGCCACAGCACACATAAACAGGGGTAGCGCTATGCCTAATAAAAGCCAAAAAGTTTACAATGCTCCTGTAAATGGAGGTTAAAGAAGTTGAACCCAAACTGATCATAGTCTATGGTATATCCTAGTGATCCTGAAACCCTCAAATCCGTGCTAAAACCATATCCATTTTTAAAGAACCTAAAGGTAACTTAGCATTTCAATAATGAAATAAACAAGAGCCCAACATTAAAATCCAGCTTACTCTAAACTCTCACTAGAAGGCTTTATTAAAGTTCTAGAAGTTTGTCAATGTTTGCAAAGTGGACACAATAAAGCCAGACTCACTTCTCTCATTGTTGGTAAAGGCTCCACGTAAAGATCCGGCCACGCGGACCTCTCCGTCTTGCAAGTCTTCCACTACAAGATCCTTTATGGGAATTGGTTGTCGATAGAGCTGATAGTAAACTTTGTCATTTTGCGTTATAGTTCTTGTAATAACCAGGACTTCTTGAAAGAGGAACACATGAAATTTCTAAGAAAGAAACAACTGTGGTAAGTAACAGATTAGTCTTATGTGGCATTTCTTTTTTGTTTTCTTCTAAGTGAAATCTGTTCTTGAAATATGAATGAAACATTACCCCACAATGCATTAGATGAAACCCGATGATATTTTAATAGGACCGGAAAACAACCTGATGTGTTGAGCTGGCCATGAACATTAGATAGTCGTCAGCAGAATGATGCTACAACCTACAGACATCTCGGCCGTCTTTTCCATACACAGGAGTGTTTGCTCATCTGAGTGCTCCTGTGTTTGCTTATGAGAAAGCCACCGATAGACATCTCTTCTGGTGGCTTATTTCAAAGTGACACTGATTGGGTGGATCAGGGAAATGCTGTAGATATAGTATATCTTGACTTCAGAAAAGCATTTGACAAAGTATCTCATACAATCCTTATTGAAAACATGGCTAAGTATGGAATGGACAAGGCAACTGTTAGGTGGATTCATAACTGGCTTAGTGATCGGACCCAAAGAGTGGTCGTAAATGGCTGCACATCCAGTTGGAAGAATGTCTCAAGTGGGGTACCACAGGGCTCTGTCCTGGGCCCTGTATTGTTCAACATCTTTATCAACGATTTAGATGAAGGAATTGAGGGTAAACTGATTAAATTTGCTGATGACACAAAGCTAGGAGGGATAGCTAATACTAGAGAAGAGAGGATTCAGAAAGATAGAAATAAACTGGAGCAGTGGGCAGCAACTAACAGAATGGTTTTTAACAGGGAAAAATGCAAAGTACTACATCTGGGCAATGAAAATGAAAAAAGCTTAGACAGAATGGGAGGAATAGGGCTAAGCAACAGCACATGTGAAAAAGACTTGGGTATACTAATAGATCACAGACTGAATATGAGTCAACAGTGTGATGCAGCAGCAAAAAAGGCAAATGCAATTCTAGGATTTATTAACAGAAGCATACAGTTTAGATCACGTGAAGTCATTATTGCCCTCTACTCCTCTTTGGTCAGACCTCATCTGGAATACTGTGTCCAGTTTTGGTCACCACATTTTAAAAAAGACATCAACAAACTGGAGCAAGTTCAGAAAAGAGAGACCAGAATGGTGACCGGTCTGCAAACCCTGTCTTATGAGGAAAGGTTGCAGGATTTGGGAATGTTTAGCTTGCAAAAGAGAAAACTGAAAGGAGACTTAATAGCTGTCTACAAATATCTCAAGGGCAGTCACATTCTAGAAGGGTCATCTTTATTCTCATTTGCACAAGGAAAGACTAGAAGCAATGGGATGAAACTGAATGGGAGGAGACACAGATTAGATATTAGAAAAAACTTTTTGACAGTTAGAGTGATCAATGAGTGGAACAGACTGCCACGAGAAGTGGCGAGTTCTCCTTCAATAGAAGTCTTCAAACAGAGGCTGGACAGACATCTGTCTGGGATGATTTAGCGAATCCTGCTTTGAGCAGGGGGTTGGACCAGATGACCCTGGAGGTCCCTTCCAACTCTATGATTCTATAGCCATCTGCAGCCCAAAATTGGACATGCCTGATCAACATCTCCCTCAACGATCAATTGGCCGGCGCCCCCATACACACGTCGGCAGAACCCGTCGACGTGAGCCGACATTAGTCAGGCTTTTAGAGAACCTCATTGATCTCTCCGAACAAAATATATCAGGGGAGGGAAGAATTGGGCAGGCGGAATTTCAACCCTTAATCCTTTTGTTTTCAGAGGAGTCTGAGAGCAGCTTACTCCACTCTCCCTGTTTAACAGCACATCGAGGCTCGGCTGAATCGAGAGTCCATGTGATGCTGACAGCTATCGAATGTATCTGGCCAGCTTAAGATATGATAGATGCTAAAAATCAATAAATATTCCCATTAAAGAGTATAGTGAGTTTAAATCTATACAATTGCACTAGAAAATAGTGAAATTATGAATCGAGGAGAAAAAAAAAAAGAATGTGCAGCCTACGATCCATTCAAGAAATGTAAAGGAGAAAATAAATGTAAGTTTTCTTTTATAATCTGCAATGGGTCAGAAATTTCACCTAAGCTTTGGAGGGTGGTATAGTATTTATCTGTACTGAACGATGAGATTCTGCAGGATTATATCTGCAGCTGGAGATCCTTCCAATATGCAGTACACATCATTAAGGGTGAAATTGGATCCTACAAGATACAGGGAGCACTTTCATCTGTGAGTGACACATGGCGCTGAATATAATGGATAGGTTACATAAAACAATGGCAGCTGGGGTGAAGTAAGAGATGTAAGAACCTCACTTGCCAATAATCATGTAATCAGCACAAATAGCAAAATTATCACAATTGAAGAGCTGCAGCTACCAAGATCAAAGTGCTTCAGTTCTGGTTGATGTCAAATCCTTTATTGTTGCTGAAAGGCTGTGGGGAGGGGATGCTTAATGATCTGCTATGCAAGAACAGAATGGATTTGACTTTACATGACTTGATCTGAGGATATTGCATAAAAGTGCAGAAGAGTTTATAAAAAAAAAAACCCCTGTGACCTATCTTGGATAAGGTCTGAAATCTAACCGAAAATAAAAGGTTTACAAACACTACTCTTAAAGGGAGTCTGTCAACCCCAAAACTGAAATCACTTACACAGTAATATAGGAGACTTGGTTACTATAAAAAATCATACCTGTACAGTGGATTTTGCTAGTCTTGCATAACAAAACATGCCTAATACATATGCAAATAAAGCATGGCCAAGGACTCAGTGTTCCACCCCCTTAATTAGCATCCTTCCCACTTCAGGATAACAAGATTGACAAGGCTCACTTGCCCAGAGCCAGACCAGCCTGAATTAAATCCCCGACCCTGCACATTTGCGTTGATCCTGCAGGAGGCGTACACCACATATAGTGCTAGATCGGGCATGCTCTTATACCCCTCTCCTGTCTGCAGCGGTCGTCCGCCACTTTGTGATCTTGTACGCAGTGAGCAGCTGCTGCAGACAAGAGAGAGGGATGAGAGCATACAATTTACACTGTGTACCCATATTAGCCTTTGTTCATTTTATTTGTGGATTTAACCTGAGCCTTTCTAGCATTTTTGATGACGAATAGAGATGTCCTTGCAGTCAAAAGTATCAGAGATGAGCAATTTGATTTGTGCTGGCTCAGTGCAATGTCCAGTCCGGTCCATGGCAGACTATCTTTAATTCTTTACCCAGCATCTTGGTCGCATCTATTGTGCCACGACACCATGGTATCCCAGGCTTAGTAAGCGATGTGACCGTAGGAAAGTTGGGGAAAGGAGGATCCTGTACTTTCCCTTAATCTACGGATGCCCTAGTCTATCCCTAAACCCAGGGCTACCCCAGAAGGTGGAAATTCCCAGGTCCAACACCTCTCTGTGCTCCTACAAAATCCTACACAGTTCTCCCCCTCCTCCCAGAGAGGAAAGGGGCAGGAATAAAAGGGTAAGACTGGCCGGACAGACTGGGAACAACCGAGGCACAATCAACAGACAGACACATAGGATAAAATACAATGGGAAAATGGGTACACTATAAAGAGACAGAAAAGCAACACGAAAGAACGCCAGAAGGGGAAGGTAGAAAGCAGGGGCATAACTACCACGGTCGCAGCAACCGCCACTGTGACCGGGCCCGGGGGGAGTCAAGGGCCCGTCAGGTCAGACCATATCTCCCAACCGTCCCGATTCTCGCGGCACAAATCCGTTTTTTACCCCACCCGTGTCCCGCATGGGAGTCTAGTTTTCCAGCGCTGCACTGAGCCGCCACGCCCCCCATGCACCTCTCCTCGCCCTCCTGCAGAGACCCCCCACAGCCTGCAATGATGTCGCTAGGCTGTTCTCTTCTGTGCGCACAGGACCTGTGATGAGGTCACAGGAGGGGAGGAGTCAGGGGTCACATAATTAGGGGCCTCGGTGTATGCAGGACTCTGCTGTGCTGGTTGTCATTGTGCTGGATGAGGATAAGACTGTGAGGGGTTTACAGGGTGGATGTAGCAGAACTGTGTGTGTACAATTTTGGACGGAGCGGAGCCGCGCGTGCACGAGGTGTACGGAGCGGAGCCGCGCGTGCACGAGGTGTATGGAGCGGAGCCGCACGTGCACGAGGTGTGCAGAGCGGAGCCGTGCGTGTACAAGGTGTGCGGAGCGGAGATGTGCATGTATTTTGGCATGCGGGGGGGACCCATTCGAAATTTCGCATCGGGGCCCATAACTTTGTATTTACGCCACTGGCAGAGAGGTATTCACAACCACATGCAACAATTTCAAGATGGCAAGAGCACATCTCCAAAACACTTTCTCCAATGAAGCCAGGAACAGAATAAAGATTCTATTGCTCGCATGGAGGGAAGCCAGACACAGGTTTATATAATGGAAAGGTGTGGTTCCAATAAGCAACACAGCCAGCAGACCACCAAGGAACTCTAAACCCTTTCCATGCCACAAGAACTCTGTTAACTCATGAATGGCCGTTTAGATTTAAAAAAGACCTGTGTTCACCTAATTGATGATCTTCTAATCTCATATGTACCACAGGTCCCAGCAAAATGCGGCACATTCATGACAACTGCACCCAGGTTTGCTGTGTCGGGGATGCTAGGTGCAGAAGTGAAATCCAGATGTCACGTAGGATTGGACTGGATGTGGAAATCGGGATGCTTGAATCTAATTGCTCATCTCTAATCAAAACCCTTATGCAATGTGTAAATGTTAATACGGTCCTTGGGGATTTGCCAGCAAATCTCTAAACACGGGTTCAGTACTGCTATCATGGTTCCATCAGCTATGTCTGATCTGTTTTCGAACAAGTACCTTCTAATCCGTAAGCACCACGTTGAGTTATAATGCTCTCCTAGGGTTTCTTTGAGGTTCTTTTTCTTTTGATATTAAGCTCAGCACTGCAGACTGCACTATTCTCATCATCATAAATACTGTAAACACTGATAAAACCCTAAAAAAGATGGATTTTTGGTTCTTACCGTAAAATCTCTTTCTTGGAGCCTTCATTGGGGGACACAGAATACCATGGGTGTATGCTGCTGCTGCTAGGAGGCTGACACTATGCAAAAACAGAAAATTAGCTCCTCCCCGGCAGTATACACCCACCGACAGGCACCAAGCACCTCAGTTGGTGAAAAAGCAGTAGGAGAAGCAACGAGAAAAACTCGAAACATATGTACCAACCCAACAAGGGACTCTAAGACCCAACACGGTACAACTTAAACAGGGAGGGTGCTGTGTCCCCCAATGAAGGCTCCAAGAAAGAGATTTTACGGTAAGAACCAAAAATCCATCTTTCTTTATCGCCTTATTGGGGGACACAGAATACCATGGGACGTCCCAAAGCAGTCCCAAGGGTGGGAACAGCAAAAAGGAACGAAAGTAACCGAAAGGCTCAGGTCGGCCGGTGCGCCACCGCCGCCTGCAGAACCTTCCTACCAACCACAGCATCAGACGAAGCCTGGGTATGAACCCTGTAGAACCTCGTGAAGGTGTGCAAAGATGACCAGGTTGCAGCCTTGCAAATTTGCATGACCGAGGCCTGGTGACGAGCAGCCCACGAAGCCGACACAGCCCGGGTGGAGTGAGCTCTTACTCCCGGAGGGGGCCGCTTTTCCTGAAGACGATACGCTTCCAGAATGGTAGAACGAATCCAGCGAGCGATCGTGGATTTGGAAGCCGGAAGGCCCTTCTGGCGACCTTCAGAGATGATCAGCAAGGAATCGGACAGACGAAAGGAAGAGGTCCTGGCAAGATAGACACGCAGGGCTCTAACTACGTCCAGTTTGTGGAGAGACTTCTCAAGAGGATGAGATGGAGCCGGACAAAAAGAAGGAAGGACGATATCCTCATTGATATGGAAAGCGGAAACCACCTTTGGAAGAAAGGAAGGAACGGGCCTGAGGACGGCCTTGTCCTGATGAAGAATGAGGTAAGGAGAACAACATGACAAGGCCGCCAATTCAGAAACTCTTCTGATGGATGAAATGGCGATCAAAAAGGTGACCTTCCAAGAGAGAAGGGACAAAGGAATGTCCTGGAGAGGCTCGAACGGCGCCTTCTGGAGCGCGCTAAGGACGAGGTTGAGATCCCACGGGTCTATTGGCGAACGATGAGGAGGAGCCACGTGGGAAACCCCTTGTAGAAAGGTCTTGACCTGTGGTAGAGAAGCTAGCTCTCTTTGGAAGAGGATAGAGAGAGCGGAAACCTGGCCCTTGCGCGTACTGAGGGACAGACCCGCGTCTAACCCAGCCTGAAGAAACCCCAGGATAGACGGGATAGAAAAAGACATCGGGAAGACTCTTTTATCATCGCACCAACGGAAAAAAGCCTTCCAGTACCTATAGTAAATGCGGGAAGAGGCTGGTTTCCTGGCTCTGATCATAGTTTGAATAACCTGACTGGACAGACCTGATTCCTTCAGAATTGCGGACTCAACGGCCATGCCGTCAAATTCAGAGACTGAGAATTCTCGTGGTAAAGGGGGCCTTGCGAGAGAAGGTCTGGACGGTCCGGAAGCCTCCAGGGAACGTCCGCGAGCATGTTGACCAGTTCCGCGTACCAAGGCCGTCTTGGCCAATCTGGAGCGACTAGAATCACTGGTACGCCTTCCGATTTTATCTTTTTGACCACCCGAGGGATCAATGCCAGAGGCGGGAACAGATACGGAAGTTGAAACTGGGACCACGGAGTCACCAGTGCGTCGCATGCGACGGCTAGAGGGTCCCTGGACCTGGCTACGAACTGCGGCACCTTGTGGTTCATCCGAGATGCCATGAGATCGACATCCGGGGTGCCCCAACGGTCGCATATCTGAGAGAAAACCGCGGGGTGCAGGGACCATTCGCTAGGCCCTGGCGACTCAAAGTCGGCTGCCCAATTTTCCACCCCTGGAATATGGACGGCGGAGATTGTCGGAACGTAACGTTCTGCCCAGCGTAGTATCTTGGCCACTTCTGACATTACTTGTTTGCTGCGCGTGCCCCCCTGATGGTTTATGTACGCCACGGCCGTGGCGTTGTCCGACTGAATATGGACCGGCTTGCCGGAGAGGAGGGGCTGCCAGTGAAGAAGGGCCAGGAAAATTGCCCTGATCTCCAAAAGATTGATTGGAAGGAGAGACTCCTGTGGCTGCCAGCGGCCTTGGGCCGCTTTCTGATGGAACACGGCTCCCCATCCTAGAAGGCTCGCATCGGTGGTGATGATTCGCCACTGAGGCGGAAGGAAAGACCTCCCTTGGAGAACTGACACTGGCCGTAGCCACCAAGTGAGAGACTGCCTCACTCTGAGAGGAAGCCAAATAGGACGGTCCAAGGACCTCGTGGTCTTGTCCCAGGCTGAAAGCAGAAACAGCTGAAGGGGGCGAAGGTGAAACTGCGCAAAGGGCACTGCTTCCATGGAGGCCACCATCTTCCCCAGGACCTTCATGCAGAACCGAATGGGAATGGGAGCAGGCCTCTTGAGAGTTCTGATGCCCTTGGCCAGAGTTGTAAATTTTTCCTTTGGAAGAAAAACACGGGCTAGCTCCGTGTCGAATTCCATACCCAGAAAGGTCAGACGCTGGGTGGGGATCAGAATGGACTTCTCCTTGTTGACCAGCCAACCTAGGCGGCTGAGAGTGTCCAGGGTTATCTGAAGGCTCCGGAGACAGTCCTGGCGAGACGAACCCTTGATCAAAAGATCGTCTAGATAAGGGATGATGAGGATCCCTCTGGAGCGAAGGATGGCCATGACGGTCGCCATCACCTTCGTGAAAACCCGGGGCGCTGAAGCTAGGCCGAAAGGGAGAGCTGTGAACTGAAAGTGGTCTCCCTGAAACGCAAATCGAAGATACTTCTGATGTTGCACACATATTGGAATGTGCAGATAGGCATTCCGAATGTCCACCGAGCAGAGAAATTCCCCGGGCTCCATGGAAGCAATAACCGACCGAAGAGACTCCATCCTGAAATGAAGAATCTTCACGTGGCGATTGAGCAATTTGAGGTCCAGAATAGGACGAAGAGAGCCGTCTTTCTTCGGGACTACAAAGAGATTGGAGTAGAACCCGGAAAACCGTTCGTCTGAGGGAACGGGAACAATGACTCCGGCGGAAAGGAGGGAGGAAATGGCCTGCAGAAAACCCGGAACCTGGGGCCGCTGTTGCGGAGGCCGAGACCGGAAAAACCGTCTGTTCGGGAGTGAAGCAAATTCGATTTTGTAACCGGATGCGACGAGTTCTCTGACCCAAGCGTCGTCTACAACGGACAGCCAAGCATCCGCGAAAAAGGAAAGTCTGCCGCCCACCCTGGAAGAAATTCCAGGTGGGGGTGACCCGTCACTTAGATGAAAATCTGCCGGAATTGGCTCCTGCAGATCTGGAATATTGTCCTCTAGATCTCCAGCGAGGAGCGGGCTTGTAGGAAGGTTTCCTCTGATCCCGCTCCCTGGTGGCAGGCGGCCGATCCTGTTGAGTGACTCTCTCCGTGGCAGGGAAGGGACGAAAGGGCCTGAATGGTCGAAACCCCCTTCTGTTGAAGGGACGTTTTGGTCGAGACTGGGGAAGCGAAGTACTTTTACCTCCAGTGGCATCGGAAATTATCTGATCCAGCTTTGCTCCAAAGAGCCTAGAGCCATGGAACGGCAGATTGGTAAGCGACTTTTTTGAAGTAGTGTCCGCATTCCATGACTTTAGCCAAAGGACTCGGCGTACAGCTACTATGTTGCTGTTAGCGCTTGCTACGCAGCCGGCCGCGTCCAAGGAGGCGGCCAAAAGGTATTTTCCCGCCTGGTTAATCTGATCTGCAAGATCTGCCAACTCGTCTTGAGGAGCTGACGCTAAGATGCCTCTGCGAAGAATTTTTGCCCAAGCGGAAATGACCTTCGCCACCCAGGCGGATGCGAAAATAGGGCAGAGAGAGGCGCCAGATGCCTCAAAGATTGAATCTCTGGCTAAATCTATCTGCCTGTCAGTAGGATCTTTGAGCGATGCCCCGTCGGGCAGCGAGAGCACCGTTTTAGAGGCTATCCGGGATACTGGAGGATCTACCTCTGGAGCCTTGGACCACTTAGAGAGCAGTTCTGCGTCAAAGGGGTACAGAACGTCCAAGTACTTGCGGCCTGAGAAACGTTGCTCAGGGCGCTCCCAGTGTTTGGATAAGGTAGTATCGAAATCGTTGTGACTGGGAAATGTTCGAGACGGAGGTCTGGTTCGTCTAAGGAGAACCGAGCTTTCCTGAGCTGGAGCCTCATCCTGTTTAAGCTTTAGTGTTTGGAAGATAGCTGCAAGAAGACTATCGACCTTGTCCCGCGTTTTAGAAACGCTGTTCCCCTCTGAGCTAGCTTCCGAATGAGAATCATCGCCTGACTGAAGGCTGTCCTCCGAGGAAGGAGGAGGCCTGGGAGCGGAAGGGCCCTGCGAGCTCGAAGACGAAGTGGACAGAGCCCGCTTCCGAGAAGTCCTTCCCTGTCTGTCTCTCTGAAGGTCGCGGTCAGGTGCGGACGACTCACCCCGAGAGGTGGTCGGGGCAGAGGTGGCTGAGGATAGCTGAGGCAATCGTTCTAAGACCTGGACCAGCGACTGTGATACTTTTGTCAAGTCAGAAACAGACTGTGACATTGTAACGGCCCACTCCGGAGGGAGAGAGGAGGGAAGAGCGCCCTCCGCCCGGGATTCTGTGCGTTCCTGAGATGCTGACATATTGGAAGGACTGCAGGGGGGGGCAGAATGGGGACGACTGACCCGATGCCCACTTCTTTTTACAGCACGCACAGGCGTAATAGGTAGCGGTGGGCCTGAAGCAGAGATCCCCTGAAGGGTTGGGCATAAGTGAACTGCACTGAATGGCCGCAGAAATTAGGGAAAAACTGCCGAGGAGAGCTAATCCCTGTGCCAGAGCCGAGCCTACCGAGATTCTGTGAGCAGCAGAAGAAACGCCGAAGTGTCCCCCAAGCAGCGCAGGAAGGAGTGAAAAACCAGGAAATCCTTGTGCTGGAAGAAGGGGGGGCGGAGCTTAGCGGCTGCACCGTGATTGGCTATCAGCGACGGAGGGGCCTGACCGAGAGGGGAGGCTGGCAGTCCAAAGAGAAAGAAGCCCTGTGATGGGCTAGAAAAAGGCGCGCTGAAAAGAGCGCGCTCAGGAAGGGAGGAGGGAGCAGAGAAATTCCCCTGGCTGAGGGAAAGTGAAAGTGACGGCGCCGGCGCTGCAACCCCTTGCCTACCCCGACATACCGCGCTCAGGAATCAATATGAAGCGGTCCCCTGCTTGCGACGCTGCTGCGGTGAGTGAAGGGATCCGCAGCGTCTCCCTGACTAGAAGAGGGGAAGGGATAGTGTCCGCATTCCATTGTGTGAGCGCGCGGCAGGCAGAAAGGGCGGGAGATTCAAAAACAGTGGACCTGTAATCCCAAGGTCCAACTTCTCCCATGCACTGGAGCTTATGCGGGGGCCGGAGGGAACGTACAGGCACTTACCTGACGTCACTGAAGAGGATGACCACAGGGGCTCACGGGGAAACGGCAGGCCGCTGGGAGGGGAAGGAGTCCTCTGTACCCGCATCCTGCAGAAGACGGCTTGAACCACCTGCGATCGCCGTCTTCCTCTCAGCCCTGTCCCGAGAGAGGGGTGAGGAGGGGGATTCGGCAAGGACCAGCCACCTGTCCACAACCCTTATCACCGGAAGGTGATAGGGAAAAGTCCTGCCTGCGGTACTGAGAGTTGCGATGTGGATGACAACACACTGCTCGCTCAGCCGCATGATATAGGAAATCAGGGTGATAAGTATACCCTGTTTCCTAACGGAAAAACCTAAAAGATAAAAGAAAAAAAGATTAAAAAGTTCAAACTAAACCCTGAAAGGAAAAATTGGATTAATAACTGCGGATCTGGGGAGATCCCGGTCCGCCTCCTACAGACACTAAGCACAAACTGAGGTGCTTGGTGCCTGTCGGTGGGTGTATACTGCCGGGGAGGAGCTAATTTTCTGTTTTTGCATAGTGTCAGCCTCCTAGCAGCAGCAGCATACACCCATGGTATTCTGTGTCCCCCAATAAGGCGATAAAGAAAAACACCTTTAAAATTAAATAAAAGCAGTGTCAGGTTTGATACAGAATATTATAGGTAGCAGTTATATTATAATACTGAAAAAAAAAAACCACAGAAGTGTCACATTGGCTGAATTACTTACCGCTCCTCTGTTATTCTTCAGCTCCCCGTGACACGACAGAGCCCGAGAGTTATCAATTAGTGGATCCCTCTGACAATCCTCAAGATAAATCAGCCTCTCCTTGTAATAGTGACATTCAGACTCTCCCGTTTTTATGTTAATTTCCGTTACAATCCCCTGAACTATATTAATCTGCCAGAAATTAAGGGACAGTATTAGAATGGACTTCCATCCACATACATATTGCACATATAAAATTCATAGAAAAAGAATGAACAATTACAGTGGTGTCATCACAGCGTGAAATAACCGTCGAAATATTCCAAAAATAGAAGAGAACTAGACGGGAGTTGCTGAATTATTTAGCCTCTCATATATTTTCTCTGTACTGTATTAAACTTTCCGTGACAGTCTGCAAGATAAGCAATCAACTATCCTGACAGCTAAGGGTACGCAGAAATGGGCATGTGGGGTCTTTCTGGATGACTTCAGCTTTTTTTTTATTGAGGGAAACACACATATAATGCTGCTGATGGTGACATACTTGGAAGAGACTCTTTCCAGGTACAAATATGCCTGGATTGTTTAATAAACTTCTGTCCAGATACAACTTAGCAGTATATTTATCTTAGGATTGTGCAGAAAGACTTCATTCTTGTTATACCATGCAGACCTTTCACGGGAATGGCAGAGGATGCCGTCCGGCATTTATTACGAGCTGGGATTATCTTTAGTTTCTATGTTTATGTGATATCTTTCTGCTTTTAGACAGTCAGATAATAGTAGTTTATATATTTGCACTTTGTGAGATGTTCAATTGGCAATATGCTAAAAAATGAATATGAATGCGATAGAGAGAGGTGCGACTCAGAATTAGAGCAGAAAACGAACGCATGGATCAATTCCCATTCTGGTGGACCTGGCATGCTGAATTCAACTGGGTGCCGCACAATACAATGCATCCACTGCAAGGCATAGTAGGAGAGAAAAGCTTAATGGGACTTGCAGTGATCAGCTTATCTCTTTTGAAGCTTGAGTTATGTAGTTGGGAAATCCACTTTTAAATAAGATTTTTGCAAGATAAACTCATCAGCATAAAAGTTTAAATATTGAATAAAGTAGTCCCTCTTTTAAAGGGAATCCGTCAGCAGGTTTTTACTATGTAATCTGACAGCAGCTTAATGTATGGTCTGAGACCCTGGTTCAAGCTATGCTTCACTTAGTTTGCTGGGTGCAACAATTATGAAAGAATCACAGCTTTCGCTATTGCAGATCTAACAGAACTCTGAATGCTGAGCTGTGTATAACCCGCCCACATCTCTGATTGTCAGCTTCCTGTTTACAATGTATAGTGACAGAAAGCTGCTAATCAGTGGTGGAGGTATGACTGGACCAGAAGGCACAATACACCTAGTCCTGTAGTGATAATCTGCTGATAAAACTCTGTTTTTTATTGAAATGGAAAAACACAGCCCAGTAAGTGACATATCACTGTAATCAGGCTCGTAAGCCCTACATTATGCTGGTCTCAGATTACACAGCAAAAAACTGCTGTCTGATTCCATTTAAAATAACAGATAACTTGCCTTGTGCACTGGTGTTGTTCCAGCAGTATCGACACTGGGTCTCGGGGCTCGTATGACATTGTTGTATCACGTGAGCCCCTGCTGCCAATCAGAGACCGTTATTGTGCTGCTGACTACTAGCAGCCTCTTAGCGGCTGCTGATTGGCTACAAAGTTCACATGGCATACCAATGTCATGCATATCCCGGGAGACTCGGCACGGACATCGCTGGAATGGTACAGTAGGTGAGAATTTTATTTTTTCATTTAAAAAAGGCTGTGCAGAGTAGTGGACAACCCCTTTAAGATTTACATAAAGAAATTTGTTGGAAAATAGGATTTAATTGCCAGAATCCAAACTGTAAAAAATATCCCATAAAACGATGTGCAGAATTATGCAATTCCATAACCTTACTAGACCAGAAATTGTCCACAGTGACGCTCTCTAACATCTCATGAGGCCGAAATAAAATGTCACTTACAGCTTCCTCCAAATGCTGCTGGTCCGGATGATCATTTGGCGTATGTCGGAGTATTTCCTTCAGTAGCAAGTGATATTTCACTAGCCGACTCCTAGGAATGTCTAAGAAATTCCATAAGTCTAATTTGCGGCTAAAGGGTGACTCTAGACAGCGTTGTAGAAAGTCCTGAACTCTATGGTCCTGTTTCTTGTGGTCCAGGAGAGCTTTGGCTGCCACTTGATTACTGCAGTAGCTGTCGTAGGAGTTTAGGCAGGGCAACTGCAAAGTGGGAGAAGAAATGTACTAATAAATGACATTGTATAGCATAGTAATAAATGACAAATATTATACTGGCTGGTTTGCTGTAACAATGTGCGCTTGTTAATAAATGTCCTTTAACCAGGGTCCCTGAGATTAGGTTTAGAGGAAAAATCTAATTTTTCACATCTAAATAACTTGTGAAGTTCTGTGAAAAAATGCGATGCTCTATGCAGAGACAACATCCTGAGCTCCGAGACAAGGTGCGCAGGTTCTGAATGAGAGTGAATGTAAATGGTTAACTCAGACTAAGAACTTAAATACTCATAACTGTTACCCATAAAGAATGCTAGGTCCAGTTTATAAACTTCAAGAAACCCTTTCAGATGTGATGAGGGTCATGAAGATCAAAGAGAAACTCTAACAGCAAGTCCTTCAAGAATAAGGTTGATGGTAATTTTCAGGCTTCTTTTGTCTTTCTTCTATCCTGATGATAATACCCCTGACATGTTTCATCAGTGACAAACTGTAAACACAATGTCAGAGAGACTGAATCAAAGGGCCGTCAGTCCCTCCCATCCTTTCACAAACGCCACTAACGGGAGACTAACAAAGCCGGCCTGACAACCTATTGAGTCCTAACAAATGAGCTAAAATAACTCCTGGTAAGTCAGACACAGTTTTGTGCACACATTTACTGCAACACAGCCTGACTATATAATCCTTCAACATTGAGGTGTATGTATGTGAGGTTCTGTCACACTTGACTGGGGCTTTAGCTAGTATGGTCTACTTTATAATGATGTAAATAAATGCATAATGCGATTTCAAAAACAGGGAGCGCCATGGGAATGTTATCCAGCACTCCATGAGAACTTTTCAAAGCACTGATTCCCTGCAACCGGTCCTGATCTAGTGCCGTGACTGAGCTCACCAATGCCTCGGCAGAATCAGGCTAGAAGGAGGTCACTACTATAACTTAGATGAAGAAATACCATGGGTGCCAAACCATAAAGTAACTTTTAACAAAGTTTTCTTAATGATCGTCTTGTGAAAACGAATGAAAATAATACAGCCGAGCGTATGGATCAGTCAATGAGCCATTCCATGCTGCGGTCTCTAACATCGAGAGAACATAGGGGAGAGTAGAGAGAGCCATCAGGAGCTCCACAGGATTTGTATTTTTTTTTTTTTGCACATCATTCAGCTAGAATAAAGGACTTCACTCAGCATTAGCAAAATGGTAAAAAAAAATAAAACTAGAAAGTTGTTGGAACTTTGCAGTTAGGAAGCAAATTAATGTAAAAAAAAAAAAAAATCTGTGTGAAGGTGTACATAGCCTTTAGGGTTCCTTATGCCATCCAATTTTAGAATTGGATTTTCAGACTCGAAGATCTAAGGGGTAACGTTTGCCCTTGTAGAGAGGCACAAGCCAAGCGAGGAGACTTATAAACCATGCATGCTTCTCTGGAAAATTAAATATGCAAATTGTCTCTTCAGAGAGGAAGAGGACTAGAACTCTAGGGTCACCTTTAGAAAGCAGCGATCCTAAAAGTCAATATGGACTTTTTAACAAGCCTTGCAATAGGACTTGGGAGAAAAGCCAAACCAGAATCTCAATTTGAAGACAGTGTTTCAGGGTGTTGACCCTCATCAGGACAAAGTATGAGATATGATTTGGCTGGTGAGAGACTCAAAAGGTCGAAATAAACTACTTAGATAATGAAAGGAAATGTCTTCCCAAACATATGAACGGTTTGAGCACTTAGGGTGCTTTCATGGACCGACCAACAACACGATACAACTGCCAATTATTAAGCCTTTACCAATCACTAGTCATTTAGTAGTCTGTTTTCACAGGCAAAACAAAGCAAGCAATGTGCACTCAGCGATCTGTAAGGCCTCTTTCACACTTCAGTTTTTTACAATCAGTCACAATCCGCCAGGTTTTGAAAAAAAAACGGATCCTCAATTTTCTTTTGAGGATCCGTTTTTTTCCCCATTGACTTCCATTAATGGCGGATTGCTGTCCGTTGCATCCGTTTTTTTTGAGGATCCGCCAAAAGTTGCTGTCCGTCACCATCCTCAAAGATTTAAAAACGGAGCTTGCAACGTTTTTTTCTCTGGCGGATCCTCCAGGCACTCATTTAACCCGAAATTCTTTCTGGGTGCCGGACAAGAAAAAAAAATCTCTCTCTCTCTCTTCCTTTAAATTTCCTCATTTTCAGGATCCGTCTGAAAACGGATCTTGTGCCATCC
The DNA here is from genome assembly GCF_039654945.1 of Dendrobates tinctorius. Lineage (NCBI taxonomy): Eukaryota > Metazoa > Chordata > Amphibia > Anura > Dendrobatidae > Dendrobates > Dendrobates tinctorius. The sequence continues at coordinate 4,826,505 of NW_027361706.1, read as the reverse complement.
GTTCACATCAGTTAAGAACGGATCCGCTTGTCTGACTTTTTGGCGGATTTGAACTGATGCAAAAAACTGAAGTGTGAAAGAGGCCTTATACATTGCGCAGTACACATAGGCTGCCATTATTGGCAGCACGAATCCTGTTTACACAGGACAATGCTTCGCGGAGAACGATGATCTTTTGCTCTGTGCATAAGATCACTTCCCAGGATGAAGGAGCACTTTTTTTCTCATTCATCAGGTGATCGGCAACCTGTTTAAATGCAAGGTAATTGTGAACTAAGCTTTTTGTTAAGAATGCATATTCACGACGATATTTCCATGTAAATACAGCTTTACTCATCACTGATTATATAAAGGGATATAATCTCCTACACGAGTGCTTCAAGGGAATATCCCAATCTACACCAAAAACAATCATTTACTTAAGAATAGGTCAAATCAGAAATGAGCCCTGCACCTGCAATTCAGGTTACCCATTTAAATACTGGATTTACGTTGCCTTGGGGGATGAATAAGTAAGACTTCCTGAGACCTGTAAATTGTTCCCACTCCTTATAGAAGAACAAAAGATTAAGTCAGGGGGAAATGTACAGAACCAGGTCTATGAAAATCCTAACCTATCATTCCATGCTTCTCCGTTTTATCCTGCAACCTGGGGTGATAATGAAGTTCTCCCACACAGGAGGCCAGGCAGGGTGTGTGGGGTTCCTGATAAGCTGAATAACCTTAGGGAACATACAATGCATTCCTACCTCACTTTTAGCAAGTTAAACCACCCTAAATTTGCGAAGGCGAGCCGCAAATGACAGCCATTCTCTGTGCTCCAACAGGAGGTCCAAGCGGCAATAACTTGATACCGGTAAAAACAGTTCTGTTGCATTATAAAGGGTAGTATTACCTTTAATCATGAGTTAATGTTGAAGTTTCTGTCACTCTCATATATGTATTGTATAGGAAAATTCATTATTTCTTGGTTCTGAAAACCAACTACAATACATTTCTGATTCTATTCTCTTATTGCGAACCGCAGAGTTATTCAAATCAATGGGGGCGATACATAAAGGCTTTTTGCTAGATTTCACGCCATTCTCGCCCCAGCTCCGACAAATTGGGAAGAGCTGTGAAGAGTGGCGATGATTGCCACCCCACAAATATTACTCCAGCAGAGGTGAATCGCCTCTTACTGAATCATAAATCATCCGATAAATAGATAAGACTCCTTCACATAGTGTATGAAAATATAACTTCTTAAGGGAACCTGTCACCAAGAATAACACTGTTACCCTGCAGATAAACCCCATATCTGCAGGATAACAGTGATATTATCCTCTCCGGCGCCTGCATGTAGCCAAATGCAGGTGGTTCATTTTTCTCATTAATGTACACTCTGCACCCCATCTTGACTGAAAAAAACAGAAATGTACAAATTTTTGCAAATTTATTAAAAAAGAAAAACTGAAATATCACATGGTCATAAGTATTCAGACCCTTTGCTCAGATACTCATATTTAAGTCACATGCTGTCCATTTCCTTGTGATCCTCCTTGAGATGGATCTACTCCTTCATTGGGGTCCAGCAGTGTTTAATTAGACTGATAAGACTTGATTTGTAAAGGTGCACACCTGTCTATATAAGACCACACAGCTCACAGTGCATGTCAGACCAAATGAGAATCATGAGATCAAAGGAACTAGCCAAGGAGCTCAGAGACAGAATTGAGGCAAGGCACAGATCTGGCCAAGGTTGCAAAATAATTTCTGCAGTACTCAAGGTTCCTAGGAGCACAGTGGCCTCCATAATCCTTAAATGGAAGAAGCTTGGGACCACCAGAAGTCTTCCTAGACCTGGCCGTCCAGTCAAACTGAGCAATTGTGGGAGAAGAGCCTTGGTGAGAGAGGTAAAGAAGAACCCCAAGATCACTGTGGCTGAGCTCCGCAGATGCAGTAGGGAGATGGGAGAAAGTTTAAAAAAGTCATCTGTCACTGCAGCCTTCCACCAGTCGGGCCTTTATGGAAGAGTGGCCCGACGGAAGCCTGTCCTCAGTGCCAGACTTATGAAAGCCCACACAGAGTTTGCTAAAAAAACACATGAAGGACTCCCAGACTATGAGAAATAAGATTCTCTGGTCTGATGAGACGAAGATAGAACTTTTTGGTGATAATTCTAAGCGGTATGTGTGGAGAAAACCAGGCACTGCTTATCACCTGCCCAATACAATCCCAACAGTGAAACATGGTGGTGGCAGCATCATGCTATGGGGGTGCTTTTCAGCGGCAGGGACAGGATGACTGGTTGCCATTGAAGGAAACATGAATGTAGCCAAGTACAGAGATATCCTGGATGAAAACCTCCTCCAGAGTGCTCTGGACCTCAGACTTGGCTGAAGGTTCACCTTCCAACAAGACAATGACCCTAAGCACACAGCTAAAATAACAAAGGAGTGGCTTCAGAACAATTCTGTGACCATTCTTGACTGGCCCAGCCAGAGCCCTGACCTAAACCCAATTGAGCATCTCTGGAGAGACCTGAAAATGGCTGTCCACCAACGTTCACCATCCAACCTGACGGAACTGGAGAGGATCTGCAAGGAAGAATGGCAGAGGATCCCAAAATCCAGGTGTGAAAAACTTGTTGCATAATTCCCAGGAAGACTCATGGCTGTACTAGCTCAAAAGGTGCGTCTACTCAATACTGATCAAAGGGACATGTAGCCGCGGGTACTCGAACATATTTTTTGTGCACGCCGAAGTCACTCGGTTTGCTGGTGCCCATGTAACATAGATCATTTTAAACCCATGACTACAGCTATATTGTTCTCCATTCACATGTATTGAGCTGCTGCAAATTGCCTCTTCTGCGAGTAGGCGGACATGAACTCTAGTGCCATCTATTGGAAGTAGAAATCCTAAGGAATGCTACTTCCAATAGGTGGCACTAGATTTCAAGTCCTCTTCCTCTCTGAAGAGACAATTCGCATATTTAATTTTGCAGAGGAGCATGCATGGCCTGTAAGTCTCCTCACTCAGACTTGCCAGGCCTGACTGGTCACTCTCCACAAGGAGAAACCTTCCACCTTAGATCCTTGAGCTGCTGCCACACACCGCTGTCAACAACTAACTCCCCCTGGAAACAAAAGGATCAGCGTGCATGGGAAATTCAACTTTGCAATCTGTGTTTTACCCAGCGTTATCTGTCATAGAAAATCTGAATCGTTGGCGGGATCAGACAACTTCTCTGTGTATGTACGGAATTAAAATCTCATCTTTTCCCTATACTCCAAATTACTCGTCACTTAACATAACATTATTTTGCAAGTTCCTGCCTTTTAGCACATGCAGTATAATAAAATCACATTCTGATCGATCCGCTTTTGATTATTTAAATATAAAGCATTTTTTATTATATAGACGATATACAAATACATCATGTAGTGTTTCTATGTAGGAACCCAGAGAGAAGTCCGTTCAATATCGAAAGAAACAAATCTGCAGCCAAATATGTGCATAAATGAGGACAATACAGATTCGGATATGGGATTTCCTCAGACAACCCATGTTACGGGCACAAGATTACGTATGTAATGCGATTATGTTAGTTTAAGGATTACAAAAGTGAAATAACAAGACCATAATTTTCTCGGTTCCGCATTTCACTACTTGTAAGGGTCAAGTCTCACTTCCCAATGTATTTGTAGAAATTCCATAAGCGTCGTGTCATTTTCTAGTAATTGTCACTTAGCCTTTATCACTTGTGGAAATCACCACGAAGCAAAATAATTCTTTCATGTGACTCATGAGATGGAAATTCTGAGATTTTCTTACAAAACGAACAGTGATCATTTCTTATAGGGATTATATAAAGACTACTGAGGTTTAGAGAACCTGTTTTTCCAAAATGCTGACAGGCATCCTATGGAGATCTCCATAAGCTATCTGCTCCTGGTTAAACGCATGCATTCTCTGACACGTAGCTTTGTTTGTGGAGCATAGAATAGCATTTCTGCAGCCCTCCACCTTTGCGGTCGCTTCCTCAGTTACTGGTAAATTGAATAATAATGCTGGCAAATCCCTGCTGAAATGACAGGACATTAAATCATACTCCCATCTGAAGAATGAGTCACATCTTACCCAGCCTACTAAAATGTGGCCAACATGTTCTGTGGATCCGTCTGGTTTCCTGACATCACGCAAGCGTCTGAGGAGATCTGTGGTAATTGTTAAAACAAAATGATCAAAAAAAATACTCTAACTTTTAGGGTGGATGAACTTTAAGGGAATCTGTCAGCAGATTTTTGCCATGTATACTGAGAGCAGCATGATGTAGGGGCTGAGACCCTGATTCTAGTGATGTGTCACTTGCTGGACTGCTTGCTGTCATTTTTATACAATCACAGTTTTCTCTGCTGCAGATCTATCAGTGCTCAGAATGCTGAGCCTTGTATATCCCCGCCCACACCAGTGATTGGCAGCTTTCTTTGTACGCTGTTTAATTACAGAAAGTTGCTAATCAGTGGTGGTCGGGGCGGGTTTAAACAGTTTAAGATACCTAGTCCTGTAGTGATAATCTACTGCTAATAAAACGCTTATTTTATTGGAACAGCTACACACAGCTTAGTAAGTGACATATAGCTGGCATCATGGTCTCAGCCACAGCATCAGTGTTCATAGCAAAAAAAAAAAAAAAACAGACAGTCTCTTTAAAGCAGAGGTTGAGCAGAATATTTACCTTCATGCAGTGGAATGAGAGAATCCAGGGTTCCGAAAATTTGCATTAATTCTTCTTCTGTCATTATGGATAATTTCAACATTGGGTCATGATATGCCTGAAAGAAAGGGAGACACAGTTAAAAAAAAAAAAATAGCTAAATATTTATTATGCAAGAGCTTATGAATAGCGCCATTTCATGCGCCTGGTAATGTTATTACTATTAATGGGGCTTTCCATGCCAGGGCTACTTCTGGCAGGCAACTGTCTCATGCCCAATCTTCTGCTTGCCAGATCAAGCCGGTGACTTGTGATTTACATTCTTGCAGTCACGTGCTGAATTAAAATTCTCTTTGATCATGTTCCGGAAGAAGCCGAAATAAAATGTTTATTTGATCCAAGATGTCATCAGGTACAGACAGGTTGCAATTTCTGCACCAATTTTTGTCCCCTGAACTATAGGGTTGTGGCAAGTGGAATGCGCTCCCCTTTTTTTTCTTTCTCTGTGAATATACAGCATTGTAGCACAGTGGTTTTCAGTTAATTTTTTTAGCCTTTTAATCTGTGATATGGATTGATGCAACTACACAGCATCCATGTAATATTACTGCCGAAGTTGCTGCCTGGCCCAAAAAAGCCCTTTAAAGTCCTCTTCTATTACATACATGTATTTGTCAGTGACAGCTTACCTTTTTTGCCAATTTCAAGTCCTCTATTAAGTCTTCCTCCCCTTGGGATAACTCGAAAATAGCCTGTGAGAATGTATATAGTTATACAAACAGTTAAGGCAATCGCATTGTATATAGTCATACGGGGGCGTAAATATTTTGTATTGTAAACTCGTTCACATTTTACTTTAGGTTTAACGTTTCAAAACTAAGACGCCATCCTCCTGACTTTTTCTCATAAACTGCCTCGGATCCACCTTGTAAATGGCGTGTAACAATGATCAAAAGTGGAGCACATCTTTAAAAGTGCAGCACGCAAAGATCAAAGTTGGGAGGAAAAGCGAGACCGGTCACCTGCTGCCGGCAAACGCCAAACCCATTTAACATGCAAGTATTTCACACGTGTGGCGAGAACAGTGCCACAATCCAAAGGGGGGGAAACCGCCACTTTTCCGTGCTCTGCAGGGGATGACCTGAGAGTACATAATTACTTGGTCATGTCCATATTATTCCCTGGGAAACTATGTGATCCTTAACAATGGTCATGGTGCTTTAAACACACATCATGCTGGCTTGTAATGATGTCCATAATTATCAGTAAAACCTCCGCTGCGTGGTGTAAGCAGTGAAATTATCCCACAGTTTGTTATGGGATTGTTCAGTTTTTGCACCTTCACCTAATGCTACACTTGATCCCGCTTGCATGTTTTGCAGTAGAAACAGGTGAAAAAAAAACAAAAAACTGATGATGTCGCTTGACATCAGTCGAAGAACAAAAAAGAATCTAATCTGGATGCCACAAACATGGAAACCCGGCCTCAGCAGTGGTACAGACCTCCTGACGCTTGATCTCTTTAGACGTCAGCACTTGATTGACGCAAACGTCGAAGGTCTCGCTCCAGAGTTTGCTGTCTCTGCGTTTCGTGATGGGTGGAGGGGCATTTCTTGACCAAGGTCTCGGGGTAAACAGATCTGGTCGACTGTCACCCCGGAAGCTAATAGAGCGCTGAAAGCGAAAAAGGGATAAAATAATATTCATCGTTTAGATACACAGCAGAGTAAGGCCATGTTCACACATTGAGAGTATTTGGTCAGAATTATACATCAGTGACAAGCAGAGGAAAAATATAATACACGTCTAATACTAGACTGAAGCAGTACGACACGGGTTCACACAGGTGGACAAGCAGCCATTCACAGAATTGCAGGAAATGTTAGACTAATGCAAGAAAATTCAGTAAATCCCTAGTATACGATAATTTACAGAAAGTCCTTTCAAGAAACTACATACACACAGTGCCATCTTTATACATGTGACGAGCAACGCTGCATTATTAAAAAATGGACTAGTAGAACTTTTTAATAGAAAGGAAAAGTCTCGTCAAAATTTTTATTTCATTATCTGTCCTAATTATGTAATATTATGCAAGTTTATTAAGTTACGTCATTTTCCCCAGTGTCCAGCGCCACACCGGTCTTCTCCTGGCTCTCATTACCTGACATCAGACTAGCCGGCTCACACGGGTTTATATGTGGATCGGAAGTCACTCTCTCAATGTAAGTTTATGGAGCCTTGTTTTTAGTCTCATAGACTTGCGCTGGGAAAGCAGCTACCGCTCCACAGTGTCAGCCGGCAAAGCTGCACGTGGAACCAGAGTGGCGCTGGACACTGAAGAAGATGGCGATCAATAAATACTTTCATACACTTGCACACCATTATATAGACAATCAGAATGGATTTTGAAATAAAATTTTTGCTTAAAGGCAATCTGTCAGCAGATTTTTGTTATGTAATCTGAGAGCAACACAATGTAGGGGCAGAGACACTGATTCCTGTGATGTGTCACTTATTGGGTTGAGTTTTGCTGTTTCCATAAAATCTGTGTTTTATCAGCACAAGATTATCACTACAGGACTAGGTGTCGCGTGCCTCCTGGTCCAACCACACCCTCCCCGCTGATTAGCAGCTGTCTGTTAATATACAGTGTACACAGAAAGCAGCCAATCAGTGGTGTGAGCAGGGTTATAGAGGGCTCAGCATTTGAGATCTGCAGCAGAAGAAACTGATTCTTTCATGATGGCTGCACCCAGTAAACTAAGTGATACATCGCTGGAATCAGGGTCTCTGTGCATACATCATGCTGCTCTCAGATTACATGGCAAAAATCTGCTGAGATATTCCATTTGAAGATCTAAATCTAAATGAAAGTGGTCGGTCTGTGCTATGTCATCTTATTTTAACTACATAAAAGGATAGATCGATAGATATACTACTCATAGACAAGGCAACTTCATGTAATATATGGGGTAAGTGGGGTGACATCTAAGTGATGTAATTGTGTTGCAGAATTATAATTAGTACGTATAGCTTGGCGGGGCCAGCCTGTAAATCATCTCCTCACACAGAATCCTATTGTATTCTGCAAGGAATATTTGCATCTTATGAAATGCAGATCTGAACACAGAATTATTTCTTTGTCACGGCTGCTGTGCTCTCCGTCTGGTGACTTTTTGTCATCAGGAACTTTCCAAACCTTGATTTCACTTTCTGTCTTAAAGCGGCCACATACGAGATTTTGGATGGACAAACTTGGCTGATTAAGACCATTTTCTATCACATGAATGATCGTGACAGATGACAAGCTCATCACATGTTTTCGGGGGCTTTGGATGAAGGGTCATTTATCTGCCTCCCATCAATAGACGCTCAGACTATACCACAGAGCTCAGAAGTGGTCGGACACTTTAATTTATGGCTTCCAAAACGACAACTTGGATAGGTGAATCATAAATGGCCATCTGATATTCTTGAAGTATTGGCTAACTTTGTTTTACCATCTAAACGGGTTTTGATATTTCAGGTTCCCTACCCTGTGCACAATGTAAATGTCTACATGATAGCCATCTGCAACCCTAAAAACTAGTATGTGTCTTAAGGTGGCCATACACATCCAACAGAAGTTGTTTAATGGATGAGCAATAGTGATGAGCGAGTATACTCGTTGCTCGGGTGTCCTCTGAGTATTTCGATGTGCTCGGAGATTTAGTTTGTCTCGATGCAGCTGCATGATTTGTGGCTGCTAGACAGCCTGAATACATGTGTGGAATGCCTGTTTGTTAGGGAATCCCCACATGTATTCGGGCTGTCTAGCAGCAGCTTCGACACAAACTAAATTTCCGAGTACGCTAAAATACTCGGAGGACACCCGAGCAACAAGTATACTCGCTCATCACTAATGAGGAACCACTGAAGGAAAAATTCTCTTGTGAACAATGTTTCTGCAGAAGTGGTCATACACATGTTAGTCTGTATTCACCACTACAGTCGTTCAAACTGACATGTTTGTTAGCGACTGATCCTCCTGGGAACAATTTGGGAATTATTTTATTTGCAGAAGAATCGTTTGCGGACTAGTGATGAAACTAGTGATGGACTGATGGCGGTAATTCTAAACATGGCTGACTTTCTAACCAGACGATGACTGTCATCACTTATGTTAAATTTCACCCGTGCGAAGGTGCAAACAATCTTTTACGTTCCCCATGGGGCTTTTAAAAGGGCAAAGGATAATATTTTCTGAACGCCACGCCGTCACAAGATGTCTTGGGCTATCCCAGCTATCTTGATTTCTTGTGTTTCCCTTAATGTCCTGCAGCTTTTTAAAGGTTTCCTGAATAATTTATTATTATTACTGGGAAAATAAAAAAACTCCTTTTTTATTTTAGGGGAAGACGATCACTTCTCGAAACACAGCCAGAAGCTGAAACCCCCAGCAATACGCTGAGGACTGGTGAAGTTTTGTGCAGCCGCCATACAATTCACAAGCTGCAGGCGAAGAGTCATTTAAATGGATGGCCCACCATAAAATACATCATCGGGCTGGGTCTACTATAGTCACCCAATCTGGCTCCTAGGGGGAATCCTTTCCATGACATCCATATGACCACCATCTTTATGATAAACCATCACTGGTCTTTTGGACCTCATACAAGCCACCATCTCAGCCTTCGAATATATGATTTTGTTTATTTTTCCTTTACAAAAATTACACACTTGCCAATGCATAAAGTGGAATTAGGACACCTGGAGCGCAAACTCGGACTGTCGGCAGAATCTCTAGAAGAGGGATTTCATACATTTTTCCACTCTATTATTTATGCCTGTCTTTACGAGTCTGGCTTTGTTGACATTCGTTGGCCGCAGTCTTGTTTAGGTTATTATAGGTCTCGGTTACGTCTTTTCCTCCTACTCTAAAGGTCTCTGTCCTTAAGTAACGGCATCCTATGGATCATTCCGTTTGGATAATTCCTAATTCTGTGACTTTTTTTCTTTTAAAAAGTCGGCAAAGCTACGGTACAATAATGAGAGCATTTACGGAAGGGAAACAGCTGTTTAAGCCACAAAAGTAAAGCTCGGGCCTCGGAGAAAAGTTTAGCCAAAACATAATTTACTTTCCACATTGGTGCTCACAACTGTAACTAATAAAAAGCCTTTCTTTTAGACCTAAGACATTTTTTCCTTGACCTCTTCAGCACCGGCGAGCTTCTGCAAAGTATTACACGTCTGTCCCCCTGACGTTATACAAGGAGGCTGTTGGCTGCCAAGGTGGGATCTTTCCAGACCAGTGACTGTACACTATTTTCTGTTCCAGTCACGCTATATGCGGCTTTCTGGATGAGAAGCCAAAGCAACTTCAGTAACTTTCAGCCTGTCTCTAAATGCCGCCATTGTATGTAGCCCACAACCATATGGGAGACAGAAGGGTCCCTGTGTGTACCCAACACGCAGTATGTCACAGCTGTACTGTAGGTGCAGTGTCTGGAGAACTTGTCCTTCTCCTACAGAAGGCTATTGACTCCGCAGCTGCATCCGGGCAGAGACAGATCACAAGCTCTCGCCGCTCATGTTATTTCATGAAATCTCACTAGAAGAAGAGATCTTATGAGTTCTAATGCAGAGTAAACCAACGTCTCACTTCTTCAACTCGTTAGAACGTGATTGCAAAGTTTTAATCCCAAAATAACAGACAATTTTTTTTTATGTTTTTAAATATACAGCTTCTGCTTATTTCTTCTTTTAAGTTTCCACCTAATACAAATATTATACCATTTAAAGGGCGTTGTTCTAGCACGGCACTTACCGTATGTCACATATATTGCAGTGAACAGTACGGCAAAAATCCACTATGAATAGTTCTTAATTTGTTCAGTTTTTGCTACATGTACAATTACAATATATCTTGTAATTTCTAAGTTCCGATAATCCAAAATCCTTTAGAGCACCATGCCAGACGATCAGACAGAGCGCCTATGGCAAAGATGTTCTTGCATCTCATACACAGATGTTATTGTGTAAGTGCCATGGCCCCTGAATTGTGCGGATCGGGGAGGTCCTTGAGGCTGATGTCTATCCTAATAACCATAATATCTTTAATGATAATTTTATAAATTTAATGCCGATCTACCAGACCACACTCCTTCACTAAAACGTTATGATAAAAAGAGCATGCTAAACACTGGTGCTTTCAGGTGCCCGTACACATGAGCTAAACGTCTATTGTAGATAGAGGTCACTAGACATCTGTTGTTTGGGGAAAGAAGGATCAGGCATGCTGCAATTCAACATGCCCGATCCTTGGTCCCAGTGGGAGATAAGCTGCTGATCAATGTCTTCCTGAACATGTATGTCCGAGGTGGAGTCTATAAGTGCTCAACCAACGGCTATCTTAAAGGGAACTTATCGGCATCTTTTTATACATGGAAGTAGTGTTATGGCCATACAGGGGCTCGCCTCCAATAAAAAAGGGAAACCTTTTTTGCAAAAATCCGAAAAGGGGACTAATCCTTCCAAGTTTTTTTTAAACCACCCCAATGCATTTCCACCCTTATTTGCATATGGTTTCTGCCCAAGATTTCTGATAACTGGCACATTGGATCGGTATAAAAAGATATTTTTATGATGAGATCACCTATGCAACCATAGCTCTACTTACACATGAAAACGTGCTGACAGGTTCCCTTTATGTGTATTGGGCCTCTAACATGCTGGAGGAACACTAGGGTTACATACATACAGTACAGGTAAAGGCTTCATATAGCACAGAGGATGCAATCAGCGACACTCGCTTACCTGCAGGGACTGGCTGAATCGCTTCAGAGGAGTTGCACGCACTGGGGGAATGAGATTCGCAAGTGATGTGACCCTCGAAAGTGGTTTGACCCGTTTGGTACTTGGCTCCTATGACGAAAGCAGAGAAAGCAACACATTACTGACCTCATTAGATGTGAACAAGATTTCTCTACTAAACGCAGACAATATAAATTATGTAAGTGACATTGGTAAAAGCAAAATGGCACAATTGACAAGTGGCCAATGTGTACAATCATTAACAAGGATGTGTATATACATCGTTTCACTGACCAAAACTCAAGGAGAGAGACTGTCAAAATGGCGATGCAAGACAAGAGAGAAGGAAAGAAAAGGGTTAGGGAATTGCAAAAAAATCAGTTTATTATTTTAGTGTAGTCCGCACCACCCCACGCAAAATGGAAGCCAAAACCTGATGCTAACAAGCAAATAGCAATATCCGCACAATGTGCGCTAAAGCTTCACCGAGGGCCAAGAAAACTAAAAAGTCCAGATCTCTGGTGTACAGATCTATAATAGGGCACCTTTTACCTATTCTAAGGCTGACCATACACATTAGATGGCTGTCGATCGAACGATGCTTCAGCCGATCATTCGGCTGACAGCCATCTCAGCCAATTCTCCCATCAGCCGAGCGCTCCTATGTTCTCCATGACAAAGCTGCCAATCGACATGTCGGCTGGCTGCTTACCTCAAGGAGAACAAGGTGTTTGGCAGCCCGAAATCGGATATGCGCGATTGACATCTCTTCCAACTATCAGTCGGCTGGCGCCCCAAAACACCTTAGTCAACTGATCCTGTTGATATCGGGCAACATTAGCCTAATGTGTATGGGGGCCTTAAGTCTTTACTCCCCTTGGTTTGATAGGTTTATAAAAGACCTGTCTTTAATGTTTCTTTGGGCATATGATGTGTATGGTGGCCTCCCAACTCTCCCCTGACCAATTAATTCGGGGGAGAGAAGGATCGTGAATTAGGAATCTCTGGGCTAAATCCTTTTTTCAGGGAAGATAAGCTGCTAGGATAGGAGTGCTTGACAGCAGCTTTCTCCTCTCTCTAAAGGCCCCATCACACTAAACGATGTCCCAGCGATCCCACCAATGATCCGACATGATGGGATTGCTGGGACATTGTTAGACTGATCGCTGGGAGCTGTCACATAGACAGCCCCAGCGATCAGGACCAGCGACGCTGGTTGCTAATGTAAACGTCAGGTATCCAGGAGCCATACACGCTGGTTTCCAAGGTAAACATCGGGTATCTAGGAGCCGCACGACTCCTGGATACCAGACGTTTACCTTGGAAACCAGCGTGTACGCTGGTTTCCAAGGTACTGTAGAGGTCCGGGTGGCAGGCTGGGGCGGAGGGTAGCGTGCTGTGGTATTTAAGTGGTGTGGCTGGTGGACGGCGGAGGTGTGCTGTACTCACAGGAATGGGGGGGCGACCCGCTTCTTGATGTCGACAGGCACGAGACAGAGGCAGGAATTGTATTCAACAGGTTTGCTTTTATTGGCCCGCCCTCACGACGACCAGAACAAAACACGACAGATGTTTCACACTGTTATCCTCCTGCAGACAGGCCCGGGTACCTTCACTTGTACCCTTTCTCCGTCAGGCGTACTTTGTGGCTCTATCCGCCATGGCTGCCCGAGGCCAATCCACCACGGCGTTTCACCTTACAAAGTCCACTAATAATCCAGATCCTCACAGGCCGTCTCTGCCTGTGACCAATGTCCTATAGGGTCACCCCCCGTGACCGTTTCCACTGTCCAAAGTCTCTGAGGGGTCTCCTTTGTGTGACAGACTATCCTAACCTGTGAGCTCCCTGGCTGACTGAAGCTTCTGGAAGCTTACCTCAGTATTTATTCAGACAGACCAGGTAGCCCCACCCTCTGTCACCTGACAGTCACCTCTGCCCAATCAGAGTCACCTTGACCTCTGGCAGTTATGTAACACTCAATCGGCGCTCTCCAGTGACCACCGATGGGCAGACTGCCACATGACACCTGTTGTCAAACTCTCTGTCTCCTATCACAGCAGAACCGTACCCAGCTCAACCTCCCCACATTACATTAGCAACCAGCGTTGCTGATCACTGGTCTCTCGCTGTCACACACAGCGATGCGCGCTGGCCAGCGGGAGACCAGCGATCGAAAAAACGGCCCTGGCCGCTTGAGCACGATCAGTGATAACCAACAGAGGGGCCGGTCGCTGATCCCTGTCACACACAGCGATCTCGCTGGCGAGATCGCTGATGTGTCACAAAATCAGCGATGTCGCTAGCGAGATCGCTTAGTGTGACGGGGCCTTAAGGCCAGGTTCACATTACGTTTTAGCAGCTTGTTCAACTCATAGCGTTGACGGGCTGCTAACGGTATAGCATAACGCGATTCATCTGAGCTAGCGGTGACGGAGCCTCAGACGCTGCAGGCCGCGTCCGAGGCTCCGTCAGCAAATGATGGCACATGCGTCATGATGCGCCCGGCAATGGGGCTCAATGGCGGCGTTAACGGACTGCCTAAAACGCAGTGTGACCCCGGCCTAAGATGAACGTATGCTCGGTGGAGCCAAACACTTATACAGGTGCTTCTCACAAAATTAGAATATCACTGAAAAAAACGGTCATTGACACACTCCACAAGAAAAGTAAATTTTGCATTTCATTTTGAAATCGCGGTCCCAGCGTCTGGAGGAAGAGTGGAGAGGCCACAATCCAAGCTGCTGGAGGTCTAGTGTGAAGTCTCCACAATCAGTGATGGTTTGGGGAGCCATGTCATCTGCTGGTGTAGGTCCACTGTGTTTTATCAAGACCAAAGTCAGCGCAGCCGTCTACCAGGAAGTTTTAGAGCACTTCATGCTTCCCTCTGCTGACAAGATTTCTGGAGATGGAAATTTCATTCTCCAGCAGGACTTGGCCCCTGTCCACACGGCCAAAAGTACCAATACCTGGTGTACAAACAACAGTATCACTGTGCTTGATTGGCAGCAAACTCGCCTGACCTTAACCACATAGAGAATCTATGGAGTATTGTCAAGAGGAAGATGAGAGACACCAGACCCAACAATGCAGATGAGCTGAAGGCTGCTATCAAAGCAACCTGGGCTTCCATAACCCCTCAGCAGTGCCACAGGCTGATCGCCTCCATGCCACGCCGCATTGATGCAGTAATTGAAGCAAAAGGAGCCCTGACCAAGTAATGAGTGCATTTACTGAACATACATTTCAGTAGGCCAACATTTTGAATTGTATCTTTTTTCAAGCTGGTGTTATAAAGTATTCTAATTTACTGAGATAATGACTTTTGGGTTTTCATTGGCTGTAAGCCATAATCATCCACATTAACAGAAATAAACACTTGGAATACATCACTCTGTGTGTAATGACTCTGTATAATATAGGAGTTTCACTTTTTGTATTGAAGAACTGAAACAAATTAACTTTTTGATGATATTCTAATTTTGTGAGAAGCACCTGCATATGGGGGAGTTGGAAAATAAAGCTGCATGACAAACGTTCAAGCAACAGCTATATCATGTAAGGCCAGCTTAAAAATGGAGAGTAACTATGACAACAATGAAAAATTCATACAGAACCAATATAGAAAGATGCAACAAGCAAAACCTGCAATCAGATTGGACTCCAGTATCTTGTCTGGGATGACCATCATCTTCACATTTAATTACTGTAAAACAACAATGGAATGGGAATGTGCAATTAAGGAAATGCACGAGAAGAAAACACAAGTTCCTTTTATATTCAAAAACAAACAAAATGTTTGATTTTCGGTTGATCGGACAGGAAGTTCCTGTATATCATCCCGACTCCATACAGCAGTCTTTTGCCTGTGACCTCAAAAGAATGTAGCCCCACATCTCAGACCCTATTGTGTTCCGTCTGAGGCAGACGGCATGTTATCTTCAAAAGGACCACAAAGTTTGTTCTGATATTTCCTCTCTTGAAAGACTTGGGTTGCCCCAGTCAATGCCCCCAAACAATAGGACATTAGTCACGTTAGAGCCCTCTCCAGCTATTGTCCAATGAAATGTGTACCCCAGACTGTACATTTCCTTTATAAAGATAGATCGCTGGTCATTGTCCCATAGCTTTGTAAGGTCTACGGGGACTTGAAAAGACGGGAATAAATCAGGAGGAGACAATCCTAATTATGTAGAGTGACTCCTATCTTCCTTCCCTGTATTCAGAACATAATAAAGAGATTTATCGAATTGTCAGGTCTATGCTACACCCAGACTTGGACTGGCCCACAGGAGAACAGGAGAATCTTCCGGTGGGCCCCTGTGCAAGAGTTCTCATTTGAGAAGTACCTGGCACAATATACTGGAATCACTATGTACAGACAAAGGCGGCATCTTATTCATGTAACAATCTGCCCAGGTCATCTATTATAGTATGTGTATGTATGTATGTATGTATGTATGTATGTATGTATGTATGTATGTATGTCCGGGATAGGCATCCGCACCGTCGCAGCTACAGCCACAAAATTTGGCACAGTCACACGTCTGGACCCTGAGAGTGTCCTAGGCTATGTTATGAGGCAAAATTTTAACCCCGCGCGTTCCAATTCACCAAACAATTTTGCCTTTATCTACATAATGGGGAAAAAGTGTGTGTGCATCAAGCCCCGCCCCTCAATAAGATGTCATAATGGTTGCCATGGCGACGCTGATGTCATCATAGGTTGCCGCTCATTATGATGTCATAATGGCTCACTATGGGATGGAGGATGTGTGATGGGTATATGGGCACTGGACTATGGGATGGAGGATATGTATGACGGGTATATGGGCACGGGACTATGGGATGGCGGATATGTATGATGGGTATATGGGCACGGGACTATGGGATGGAGGATATGTATGACGGGTATATGGGCATGGGACTATGAGATGAAGGATGTGTGATGAGTATATGGGCACTCGACTATGGGATGGTGAATATGTATGATGGGTATATGAGCATGGGACTATGAGATGAAGGATGTGTGATGGGTATATGGGCACGGGCCTATGGGATGGTGGATATGTATGATGGGTATATGGGCACGGGACTATGGGATGGAGGATATATATGATGGGTATATGGGCATGGGACTATGAGATGAAGGATGTGTGATGGGTGTATGGGCACTCGACTATGGGATGGAGAATATGTATGATGGGTATATGGGCATGGGACTATGGGATGGAGGATGTGTGATGGGTATATGGGCACTCGACTATGGGATGGAGGATAGGAATGTTGGGTATATACAGATCTATGTTAGGGAGCATTTAGATTGGCTGATTGTCCTAGGACTGACTGTTTCCTGATAATCAACCGGTCTAAACAGATTGCAGACGAACGATTGAAAGTCTTGTTTGGCAGATGAAATTATTTTTATGTAAACAGTACATGTGTTGCCAAGAACATTGGTATTCTATGCACAGAATGATTGTTTAATAATCATTCTATGCTTTATGTTAGAGCTGTCGGCCATTCTAAACAGGCTATTAAGAGACCGCCGATCAGCTTCTACATAGCCAACCGGTGGTTGTTCAATGCCGTAGTTGGACCAGTGTAAATGCAGACTTGCATCACTTTCAGCTTCTAAGCGGCAGGTAATGTAGCGCCAACTTATGAATCATATTGGCTCCTCTGTGACATTGGTTCATTGTTTGTAGCCAGGTCAAAAAAATGCTGCATCCAGCTGTAGAACCAGTTTGGCACAACAAGTGATGTACCAGATGACGCCAAAAGAACGAAAAAAACAGCGGCATATATCAAAAGAAGAAAAACCAAGAGAGTTCTTGGAGAAGCGTCACAGGCTGCGAGTTTGGCATGCACTAACTTTTTGCCTCTAGAGGCAAAACTCTCATTGGAGGGATTCACACCACTATAACAGGGGGTCCATAGATTTCTATTGCCCCATACTATACCTCTGATTTTGTACAGAGGCACGTTGGTCTTTTTAAATAACAAAGGTAAAGCCTATTCATGCCATGTTACGGAGATGGTCTCCCCCAAAGACAACGTAGACTCACAGGGATGCACATAGAGTGTCTACACTTGAATTATTCAATAAATGTTTGTTAATTTGCATAATTATGTGCAGGTAATTTCTAATAAAAAGAACGGTTACCGTATAATAGGAAGTAGAATTGTGAGAGTCATCTATAGACATTCGGAGAGTGGGAGTTGGCTGGCGCTCTCTTTTGCGTGTTGATTACACGGTGGCCTACAGTTGTTCCTCTGCTCGCTATATTATGATGGTGGATTTTTGAGGACCCTGGATTGTTTGATAGCCTGTTTACAAACAGGATGTCAAACCGAAGAACTTGTCAGAGTTACAAGGAAGCAAATTAGCTCAGCAAACAAACGAGATTAGGTACAAAGCAGCTGTTAATGTATTGCAGACACCTGAACCAGTATCAGAAGGAAAGCCGGGGTAGACTCTAAACAAGTCAGGATTTGTATTCTGCATGCATTGTGTGGCCATGTGTATGCAAACAGCAAGACAAAAGACCATCATGCTGTGCAAACTCGATGGTGGTAATCACATCTGGAGGAGATTTAGTTTCTAAGGTACATGACGATTTGGCAAGTGGTAAAATATATTTAGGCAGGAAGGCATCAGGGTGCCTCCTAATCATGCCCTGTAAACACGCTGTCAATCATCTGTCGAAAAAGCCAAATTCTCGCGAGTTGAATTAAATGATTTTTAAGCTCGCTTAAAAATTACATTTCTCGGCAGCACGTCATGGGGTGTAATCGGCAACATGTGCTGTCGAGAACAATGACAGTCTATACCTTCTGATTCTGAACATACAGGTCTCTCGCTGTTATGAAACTACATGTCCCAGCATGCTCTCATGGTCCTCATATATTAGGGCACGGTAAGAATTGTAGATGGCGACAGCTGGAGATCCACCAGTTGAAGATGATTTTCATAAAGACTGGTACATGAAACCTACAGATCTCCAGCCGTTCTACAATTCCGATTTCATCTTGCTGGGATTGTAGTTTCACAAGAGTAAAGGCCCCGTTACACAAAATGATATTGTGAACAATATCGTTGCAATGTCACCAGTTTGGTGACGTTGCAGCGATGTGGAAACAACATCGTAGCGTGTGACAGCGAGAGACCAACGATCAGCAACGTTGGGAGCTGGTATCCAGGGTAAACAGCGGGTAACTAAGAACCTTGCAGCTCTTAGTTTCCCGCTGTTTACCCTGGATATCAGCTTGCTGGTCCTGATTGCTGGTGAGTCTGTCTATGTGACAGCTCACCAGCGATCAACTAACTATGTCCCAGCGATTCCATCCACGTCGGATCGTTGGTGGGATCGCTGGGACGCTGAAGCGTGTAGACGAAGATCTGTAAATGGAGGCAATGATCAGAGTAAAGACATCTGGTGCTGCTGTCACCTGGGATGCTCAGCAGATGTAACATTGGGATAATGGCCGCCTTATTTGCCCTTTCTCAGGTTTATCCTGTCTTCTCATTTCGTAAGGTTTTTACTTTGTGCATTAATAGTCACTGGCTTCTAGATTGATTAGTAAATTATAGATAATAATTGTCTGAACTGAGAAATGGAAACCTGAACAAGGATGCTTCACAGAGACCGGTGAATGTTTTTTTTTGCTTATCAAGAATAAAGAAAGTCAAACTTCCACGTGTGATATGTTATCTCTCCTCACTGGAAATGTTTAGTTTTCTTAAAAGTATTTTTCATTGGCGGTAAAACTAGAGGCTCCATGCACATTAGATAAAAGTTGTCTGAGCCCACCGATTCCTGGTCGATCATCTAATGTGTATGGGGGCCTTCCGACTCTCACGACTAAGTTATGTCTGGATGATTCTGGCAGCGCCTCTCACACTGAAAACACACGAGCAATCGGCCAACCGTTCCTGTGTATGGTGGAAGTCATGAAGGATGAAATTGGTCTCATGGGTTCCCAAAAAGGAGAGTAAGGGTTCGTTTACATGGACTAACCGGCGGCACAATACAATTGCCGACAGCACAACTTTTACCAATCGGACGTAGTTTGAAAGCCTGTTTACACAGGCATACCAAAGCAAACGATGCACATAGGCTGCCATAGTTTTCGGTGGCGCAAGTCCTGTTTACACAGGACAATGCACCGCCAAGAACTATTTTTTTTTAAGCTCCATAAAAGATTATTTCACCCACTGAACGAGCGTTTTGTTAGTTCATCGGGTGATCGTCAGTCTGTTTGCACAGCAAGATAATCATGAAAATAGCGTTTTTAACAATGCTCATTCACGATTATGATGCAGTATAAATGCGAATTAAGCCATTACATGATTGCAGAATATCTTTCTCAACTAGCCGTAATCTGTTATTGTTTGTAGGATTATATAGCTAAAAGCTGACTGCAACAGGAGTTTAAGGGTTTAAGGGGGTGTCTGAGATTGGGAATAAAGGGATTGTTCCTTGCCCGTGAAACTGCACCACTAGACACTTAATGGCTGTTCCTGGTATTGTAGCTTATGGTATTTTTCAACTGAATGAAGCTGAAGTGCCGTTTTTGGAAAGAAAAAATGTGTTTTTATCTAAAGAACAATATTCCCTTTTTTTTTGGTAATTTATTGCAAAATTATTGGTCAGACATTCCTCCACTCTTTCACTACTAGGTTGCGATATTGTGGCAGGTATTTTAGTGCCCGATTCATAGGTCATAATGATTTTGAAGAAAGCGTATACTTTGGGTTGTCAGGTCACGTTAAATTGTTCTCTCATAGTATTGATTAGCGTTCTATTGAATTTCCGCGCACCGACCACCCACAGACCGCTAATTACCACACTCAGCTGGAGAGCACACTCCACTGAAAGTCAAGTTTGATTTGGCTTCCTAAAAGAAAGACGAGCTCCACTTAGAGCCCCTCGTATTGTGCTGTGAATACAAGAGCCAGTGACCTGGATAACATTAACCACGGATTCACTGTCTCGGTCCAGGTGCCATACAATAGTGCGGTTCTTTGCTTTGTACTTTATGCTCCACCAGCTGTCAAGATGGCAAAATAGTTCTTGCTTCATCTGTGGAGGTCAAAAGCTCAGCCATATCCCGAGAAAAGGGGTCAGTAAAAAAAATATGAAGGTCATCTGTGACTTCACAAGCAAACGATGGTGCACAGTTTTATTGAGTGCAGTCACTGCGCAAAATGAATGTCGGTATGTGAACCATTCGGAAAAAAAATGAGACTGGGCCTGGTCTAATGATCATGGAAGATTATTAACGTAGTGATCAAAAATTAACGTTGCACAAGAAGAAAAGAAAACCGCTGGTAATAAAAGTATAGAAATGCTCAAAACATACTGATAGGTCTGTTTAAAAAAAGAAAAAACTAAAATAAATAGTTTGAGCAGACCCTTGATTATTCCTCTTTGAAGGGGGATCTAAGCACTGGGATACTTTCGAGAGGAGCAGCCACCTTCCCTGACCATCTATGTTTCAGTGAATGCATGAACTGTCCAAAAATTATCAATTCTGGAATATGGTTTGTTCTGGAGCTTGTTGTTCTTCAAGGAAATGGATAAATAAATCAAAAACTGGATGTTGCCTTTGCCCTTATCAAACAAGTTAGTCCCTAACACAGTTTAACCAGTGTTGACAGTGTCAGACCATGGAAGGACACAACTCATCCACAAGGCGAATAGTAGCACCCATTCATTTTGTTCGTATATTTCCAGGAGAAATAACATAAAAACAACTCAGTGACAAGTTTTAAAAAACAAGGAACAAAAAGAACCGGTCAGCTTTCCTGACATGTCAATTTTAGTAAATACATGTAGTCATCATTGAATCTGGAACTCCTCATTCTCCAGTTCCTCAATTATTCCTCCTAGAAATTTATGAATAAATTAATAACTAGGTATTACAAGTGGGGACATGTCTTGACAGTCTGACATTGTTGATTCAATCCTGCAAGTGTCCAGGCACACCCCTCTTAGGGAAGAGTTGGACGGCCATATAACTCAGATTAGCATCGCAACGCAATGTTTGGACTGTCCATCGGCTCTCCCTACCCAAGCATGACCACTGCAGAGAAATACACGCTTGGGTAGGGAGTGCTGATGGCCAGTCCGAACATCATGTTGCTATCCTCATCCGAATTATACAAGCTGTTTGACTCTTCCCTTACAAAAAGAATGGTAACTCCCTGTAGTCAATTTAATTGTAAATTTATAGGAGGAAAAACAGAGCAACGGAAGAACACGGAGTTATAAGAAAGGATGATCCACAATTGATATCTCAGGAGGACTGCAAGTAATTACTAAAACAGACATGTCAGGAGAGGTGACAGACGCTTAAAAATATTGTAGGCTCCTACAGATCTAACGCAGTTATTATATTGCATATATCACGTTGCAGGACTACAGTGTACCTTTATGGACACGTGAGCTGTCTCTGACTTCAAATACACTTCTTGCTACCAATGGATCACAGTCTTCTGACTACACAGAGGCCCAGAACATTTGCTGATGACTTAAATACATCTTCTGCAGGCTACCGCTGAGTCCCAGAAGTAAGAGTGCGGGCTTTGAAGTGGGTTTAGATGGTTTGTGAGTCAGTGTCTGTACGCAGAAGAAAGTCTTTATGCTTCTCGCCTGGGGCCAAAGTCAAAGTCTGAGTTTTGAGGGACAGTGATTAACTATGTAGAAATTTATATATGAGGATGATGGTACAAGATATGGTAAACATGATGCATCCTTGGGAGAATTGACTGCAAAGTTTGGATTTTATGAACAATGTTTGCTCTCTAGAATGAACATCTACTCTAAAACATGAGTTCATAAATATGCTTAAAAAATAGTTATATCTCTATGCTGTCCTGAGTCTGCTGCTCTTTTCCATTTTGTGCTACATTGCTCCATTGCAGAGATATTTACATTTGTTTTTCTGCAGTGCAGGATGTGAAATTTCTGCTTGCCTATCAAGCAAGGATTTCTTCAGAGTCTTCTGTGGGCTGTGCACTTTCACCACTCCCTACCAGACGCTGCCAGTCATAGCGGGGCAGATCCTTTGACTGCTATATCAGCTGGTGAGCTGATATTGGCAAAGTTTTGGAGGGAGAAATGGAAACGCCCAGTTTAACTACCAGAAGAGATTTCACATACTGTGCTCCAAAAGCAACAAATGTCAATATCTCTGCAATGGAACGACGTAGCATAAAACGGAAAAGAGGAACAAAATCGGGGGAGGGCAGGGATTTTTACAAGGTACTTGACTCCATTTTTTTTTAGCAAGTGACACATCTTTACTGACTATTATCACATCTACAGCTTCAAGTCTCTTCTCTTTTTTTTTTTACATTTCTATGGATAGTGCCTTGTTATCGGGGTGTATTATTATGGTTGTTATTTTAAACCCCCCTCTCTCTTTATGTCCATTACGTAGAGCACACTATACAGAAGGAAATTACCTTTGATACCAACCAGTGAATTATTGAACACACAACCCTTGAGTATTCAAATATAACCCTTTCCAACAGGGATTGTGTGAGTTTTAAAGGCTCTGTTTACCACTCTCGTACATGAGCCTTGCCTGGTATTGAAGCTCAGCCCCAGAACCAGCACCACTTTTATCCACTGGTTGTAAGTGGTACTGCAGCTTCACTTGAATAGGGCTAAGCTGCAATCCCAGACACATTTTGTGCACAAGAGTGGCGCTGTTTCAGGAAAAAAGCCGACATGTTTTACTAACTTCATACAATCCCCTTGTACACAGCTAGTACCCTACAGCTGGCACCTACAGAATTCCCATGGACGAAAGTGTGACCTGACCCTTTACATTCATGCATATTGTATCCATATAGGGTTTTTCCTAATTCTCAAGAACATTTGACTGCAATTTGAACTTCCTTCTGCCAGAAAACATACATTACCCATAATTTATGACAAAACTATTACCCCCCCAAATCACGCGGGGGGGGGGGGGGGGGTCAAAAAAATCAAACATAGCATTATTATTCACAGATGTTACATCTTGCCAACCTATTAATCTGAACGTATCCTACAAGATATCAAATGCATTCAGCCATCGGAAAGGTAAGTCAACATTTTCTATGGCTTCCTGCCAAAGGACCTAACATTATTAGTCTGCTACTGGCAAAACTGGCCCTGAATCCACAGAATCCTAAGAGTGGAGGCTCATAACTTGTTAGAAATCCAAAACCACAGCGAACGGCAAGAACGTGACATAACATCAAAGCAGGGAGTTATGAAACCCGCTCTTGTTAAGTATACATCTATAAATCACGCTGTAGTTATGTAGCCACCTACATAATGTAGATGCACCTGAACTTATCGATAGGACATCACCAGTTAGTCCTCAAAGATCAGATGGACAGCAAACTTTTGAATCAACAGTTGGAGTTGTATAAAGCAAAGTAAACATTCATGGAACCAAGATTTATATGACTGAGATGAGGGTGACATGAAAAGTCTTTCTTACATCTTCACATTGGTACATGGTGATCATAAAACTGGTGCAATATCATGGTGGAAACATATTCACCCAAAAACTTTAAAAGAAGCTAAAAAGAAATAAACCAGAAAATGAAAATATTACATCCCCATTGTCTTCAATTATATTTTATATCACAATTAAAATCTGAGAAATATATAAAGAAATGATCTGTGTCTAAGCAAATAAGCTATGCACCTCGTCCTCCTCCACCTTTCTATCCTGCAAACAAAAGCTGAACACACACATTAGATAGCTATCGCCCTGAATAATCAAACAGCTGACAGCTATTCTTTCCGATTCCCCCATGAAAAACTCTGAAGAGAGACCCTCTGCCGGAATCATGTAGCAGCGGCTTACACCTTTTCCCACCGCATGAAAGGATCAGGTGGTTGAATTCCAACCACCCAATCTTTAAGTCTCCTTACGCAATCTGTCAGGAGACAGTCACTAAGACCCCATACACATTAGATGGTCAGCCGATCCTGCTGAAATTGGTTAGACCAACTTTTATCGAATATGTATGGGGGCTTTCACAAACAGTGAGGACAAGGGTATTTCTGGTTTCACTTCTAGACTAAGTTCTCATCAAGGTCAAATGAAGCAAATATATTGTACAACCTATGTAGGAGATAGAAGGTGCGGAACAAAGAAGTTGTCTCTGCTCAGGTTAAACCCAACCCCATTTCATATGACTGATGTTAACATGCCCGGGGCTCAGAAAAATGTGGCTGTGTTTTATATAGATGTTGAGAAAGTGGAAGAACAAAAAATATTGTGCCCTCTGCTATGTTTTCTATCGGACTATGATTCCAGTATTTTCAGAACCGCGCATCATTTAGGTGACTCCAAATATGTTCTCTATGTACACACGCCTTCTAGAATACATGAACAATTAAAATTCCTCTATATCGTTCTTGTCTGACAGTCACACTGAAGAAAGGCAATTGCCCTAAGGCATGAGGAGGTTAGGGTGTGTAGGTATATTATCTTCTAGATCTGGAGCCACTGCATGGGAACGGTGCCCTCAGAATCAGTTCCACAATTTACACCCTAGTTTTCAAATAATTCTATAGAGATTTATGGGGTTGAAAAGAGATAGTTTGGTATAGTAAGAGCTGCACAATTCTTACATGCCACTGTAAATTACCTATATCTTTTCCAATCACCTACCACATCACATTACCTAACACATCCTAGAGGTGTTAAATACATACATAACCTGTCTGTGTGGGTGTTTCTGTGCGACTATGCTTAAGCCCCCGTTACACACTGCGATATCGCTAGCAATATCGCTGTAAAGTCACCGATTTTGTGACGTTGCAGCGATATTGCTAGCGATATCGCTGCATGTGATACCTCCGACCGGCTCCCCCGCTGGTTATCGCTGATCGCGCGAGAAGCTCCTGGACCATTCTTCGTCGGCCACTTCCTGCGGCGCTTCCTGCTGTGACGAAGAGCGAGGCGTGGAGCCGGGTGGGAGGACGCAGGATCGCCGCGTCTGACAGGTAAGTAGCGATCCTCGTCCCCAGCGATGTCGCTGGTGAGATCTGCCTGTTTGGCAGCTCACTAGCGACCACCTAGCTATGTACCAGCGATCCTGACCACGTCATATCGCTAGTCGGGATCGCTGGTGCATCGCTAGGTGTAACGGTACCCTTAGAATCGATGCCTTTGAAACCTGGTATTGGAGAAGATTGTTATCAATACCATGGTAGACAAGAAGAACAAATCAATTTTGGAACAAATCAAGCCAGTCATGGCAACTGAACCAAGGATCACAAAGCTACAACTTGCCTACTTTGGACACTATGATATGAAGAGAGCAATCACTAGAGAAGGACATCATGGTCAGAAGAATAAAAGAACAAGGCAAAGAGGAAGACCAGCAACCCGATGGCATGATACTAAAAAGGTAACGGTGGAGAAGACCATGGTGAGCCTACCTAGGCTTACACAAGATCGATCTACAGATCGTTAATCCACCAGTGAAGACGACCCTGGTGGACATATCTAGGCTTACACAAGATCGAACTACAGATCGTTCATCCACCAATGGAGAAGACCCTGGTGGACCTGTCTAGGCTTGCACAACATCTATCTTCTATAGATCATTCATCCATCAAGTCGTCATGGCTCAAGATCGAGTTTAAGGCTGTAGGAAAAAAAAATGCTTATTCATCGCCCACTATGGAATTAGGAACATATCAAACTTATTGAATAATCAAAGGAATATAAACATAATTTTGTGTACATGTATTCCCTTAAAAAACTAAACCTTTATTGATAATTTAGATTAAAAAACACCTATTCCCGTGAAAAAAATGGAACAAAATCCACAAAAATTAGAAGACCAAAAAAAGCCCTACAAAAGGACTACAATAACCTATCTGCACACCTTCCTTACCGTGGAGGTTGGCACCCTAAAAGATACGATTATTTGGCACCCCCACTCAACGTCGACTCACCCTATCTCCCCTATCTCACCCTAGATGAAAAGGTGGGAAAACAATATTCAAATAGGAAGGGGATGAAGGAAGGGAAATAAAGGAAAAATGCAGAAAAAAACCTTTTGTATAGGAAAAGATAATATTTCATACTACTATACATATTAAAGGGCTAGTATGGAAAAAATACTAAGCAATATATACTACCCCAAATAAAGACCACTTTACAAAAAAATTAGAAAATGTGATCAAAAAGAAGTACTAAATGTATATATCCACAATTAATGATAGACATAACCCCATGCAGTAATAAACATGCATCTTAAGTGGTGCTGTTAGTAAATAACCTTATTTTGGACATAAAAGTCCAGTAGATGAAAACATATATAACATGCACCACATGGTGGTTACTTATCAAAGGAAGAGGCGACTTCCTATGATAAGTAACCACCATGTTAAATTATCAATAAAGGTTTAGTTTTTTAAGGGAATACATGTACACCACTATGGAATTAGGACTGGATTTAGCAGCAAACACACTTACACCCACATAAATCTACATTGTGCTGTTACATTGACAATGTCATCTCCACAATGTAACCTATAACTGGCACAATGGCCCTTGCCAGTTACAGATTATTTCAGTCTACATGTTTAAAGCCTACTAAAGTTTGCAAATTGAGGATATGTTCCCATCATGTCCATTTGATATACGGTATGTACCAGGGATGCCATACAGTGGCCTCATCCAATACCCACTGCCTCCCAATGATAACAGAAAAAAGTGTACAGAATGGTATACTTCATTTTACTATGTACCATTATGTGGAACAGCGTATAGTGACATATACCAATCCGACAAAGGCCAAAAAGACACTCTTTTGACCTCCATTAGGTTAGCAGAAACCTATGAATATGCTCAGAGCTTTTCCTATCTTCTGCAAAGATTACAATCATGATCTGAACAGACCTAAGGGTACAAAGACACCTTTGGGTTGCCCTGTAAAATTGCATGAGCGAGAACATCGAAAAAAGTATGATAAAAGACTATGCAACAATATAGCACCTTTGTTGCAATGACTTTCTAATCTATGTTACCCTGTGTCCTGAGTGTTAGGCTGGGGTCAAACTTGCGAGAAAATCGCATGAGTCTTGTGTCTCAATACCCGGCACTGCCGCCAGCACTTGGGACCGGAGCGCTCAGCTGCATAGAAATACACGCAGCCGCACACTCCGGTCCGAGTGCCGGCGGCAGTGCCGGGTATTGAGACCCGAGACTCGTGCGAGTTTCTCGCAAGTGTGACCCAGGTCTTAATGTCATTATTCACAGGCTAGCCAAACAGTATATAAAATAATTAATGAAATAAATATAAATTTATAAGAAATAGATCAAAATAAATATATAAATAGCTAAAAAGAAAACTAAAGATCAGCCTAATTTAGCCAGTGTAGCAAGACAGACCGTAGGATTTCCCACTGGTGTTTTTACACAGCAGCAGGAACTCCGCGCCCCAGACACGATTATTATTTACACAGCACCAGCAAAATTTATTTCAACATGTAAAAAAAAAAAGATTACATAACACAAGTATATCATACACACATTAAAGGAGCCGGCTCTTTTGTCGGCGCAGGAGCTCACATTAACTACTGGCATCAAAAATCGGTGTCACAAAGTCAACAGAAAATGCCTTCCGGCATGTTTTAAGACCAATGATTTCTGGCTGGCATGCTGGTATTTGTAGTTTGTAGATGGACAGCCAGTACATACTATGCTCTGCTGGTTTCAGAGCCGCTCTGATCATCCGTAACCAGTAAGTAATTAGCAGAAAGTTATTTGAACTCCTATGTGAAATTAGGTCAGTCTTAATCAATTTGCCAAAGGACTCTGACCCCAGTCTCGGCCATGTGGAGAAAGGACAGGTCGTGTTTACCTGACGCAGTCTACCAGAATAATGGAGAGTACAAGTCAAACATTATGCACACAACTGTTATAAAAATGGAGGTGGTCCAGGGGCTGAGACTGCCAACAATCAGTAAAAAAGAAGACCTGCTCAGCCCAGTGCTACTTTCCTCCAAGACTACAAAGTCTATGCGCCCGATTCAGCCGAGCTCTCCTGCTCCTTCGTTTTAGGGATTGGTGGGGGTTCAGCACCCAGACCCACTCCAATCTAAACGTCTGATACTTCTCTATGACATGTCAAATGTTGGCAAACATTCATAGCGGGTGTCCTGATCTGTACTCAACCGTCTGATCGGCGTATATGAGGCTGTTGAGTTTGGGCCAAGAGACCGGTGGGCAATCAGGTCATCGCAGTCTGTACTCGGTCCGTGAATGTCAGACTTGTGGAACTAGTCTAGGGTCTAAAGCACATAGTCAAGCTGTGTGCAGGAGACAACATGGCGCCTGTGACCTTATAGTCCCTCCCTATGAAATTAGCTGTATACAGAGGTATGGTATAGTCCTGTGGCTCCGTACCACTCCGAGGATATGGGGCCAAGTGCAGAAGGCTCAGGGTTGTGTTAACCAGTGGAACACACCCGGCCGTAAACTTTACAAGCCAGTTAGACCACTTCAGAAACCAGTTTGATTTTTCTGCAGAAAAGAAAAAAAGATTAAGACAGTGGCAAATTTCTATCCGTATGAACTTTCTGAATCTCAGGAATACTCCTGGAACTGTATTATGCGCAGCACGCATGATGCCTGCACGGCGTGATCATCTCCGCAGTCATTAGATGGGCATGAAATGGAGCAGTCTTTAGAAAAGGAATTTTTATAGACTTCTTAGTAATTAAAACATTCGCACCAGTATAAAGAATTTAACCAAAGCATTTCTGACAACTGTTCATTACGTTGATTGATGGTATGGGATTTGACGTCCGCGTACCGGCAGATGTTAGAATTCGTCATCTCGTTGTAGGATAGGACAGAGTGTATGAGCAATAATTACTATCACATAAAAGGAGAACCCCGAGGTAATAAACGATGAGTTGTGCAACGCAGGAGTGAGGCCAGTGATGTGAGTAACAGCGCCGAGCGCTCGGAGCTCGGGAATCACCCTATTTATAGCATGGACCGTAAGTAAGGGAAAATTGCTGAACCTGACCTTTCCTTATTTACTGTGCTTAGAACAAAACGTTGAATGACACGTCCTGCGAGGACAGAAAAAGAAAAAAAAAAAGCTTCATCAACAGTTTTGTGCAGGATGCACCATCACATGGAAGAAGCACAATATATCTTGTTATATTCAGCCAATATCATGGCAAAGTTCCGAGAGTTTCTAAAAACTTAACTGTTAAATTAGTCCATAGATCTGCAAGGAGTTTGTATGTTCTCCATGTGTTTTCATTGGTTTCCTCCGGGTTCTCCAATTTTGACACATTGATAGGAAATTAGATTGTGAGCCCCAATGGGAACAGTGATGATGATATCTGTAAAGCGCTGCGGAACGAATGATGTTACATACTGTAAGTAATAGTGATAAGCAAATGTGCTGGGATAAGGTGTTATCTGAGCATGCTCGGGTGCTAACCGAGTGTTTTCGGCATGCTCGAATAATATATTCTAGTCCCCACGGTTGCATGTCTCATGGCTGTTTGACAGCTGCAACACAAACAGGAAATCCCTGCATATGTTGCGGTTGTCGAACAGCCATCAGACATGCAGCCGTGGGGACTCGAACATATTTTTCGAGGACGCAGGCTGAAGACACTAATGCCTTATCTGAGTTTGTTCGCTCATCACTAATAAGAAAGCATAATAAATAAAAATAGTGAAATTATTATTTCCCCCCTAAAACTGAAGAAAATAAAATAAATATTCTTTCTAACCGTGTGCTGATAATTGGCTGAACAAGCGTTCATAAAATTGCTGATCATTGTAACCATACCCGCCCATGGACTGGATTGTTCATATAGCCCAAATATCATTGCTGTTGGCAGCACATCGACGACCTGTGTAAGGATTGGGAAAGTGCTGTCTAAAATATCTGAAATGTATGGGGACCAAACCATCATATTAATCCTTCAGTGACCGGAAACTTTGGATCGGCACATAACAGGGCCTTGAACGAGATTAGATCGATTAAGGTCATACGACCATTTTTCTCTCATTCGAGAAAATCGGACAATTATGCTAATCACACTCTGATCAGAGATTGATCACAGTGTGATCTGATTTTCTTGAATATAAACTTCTCCATTCTGTCAATCCATGAAAATCATACCACACTCGCATGTCATCCGAGTTCGATTCTTTCCCAAAGACATGAATGGCGATCAGATAATCGAATGCAACCTGTGCACGTGGTGATTTTTTTCCTTGGACCAATCGGACATGTCCCATTGAATAACACGGGGGACGGGTGCTATCAGTCAAAACGAAGCATAGCACTTGTCTGATTTTTTTGAGCTCTTATGGTTAGAAATCTGCAAGTGTGAACTGAGATTTAGTTCCATTTTTCCTTTATTTTCTTTCGAAACCTGATGATAGGTTAACCAGAAGACAGCAGTAACAAGAACTGTCAATTTTACATTAGGAAAGAAACTGATTTCAGCCAGCTTAGAGATGCTTGGTATGGGGCCATCAAAGTAGGTAACAAATCTTGGCAAGAATACATATATACTTTACCCCCCACCTGTGCTAATTTTCTTTGCAGTGAAAATGAGAGAAACATTAGGTAATGGCATTTTGGGGGAGGTTGATCTATAGAAATATCATTTGGAACCAGTTAGTTACACTCCATTTAAGAAGAAGTTGGTGGCAAGCTATATGGCTACCGATAGGACCCCCACAAAAGCAATCAATCATTCTGCTTTTCTCAAATTTATGCCATATAAATGCTGGATTGGGGGTTAAGGGTTCTAATTTTCTATTGCAGCCATTGACACAAAGGTCTAAATTTTACAGTAGATACCGTACTTAAAAAAAAAAAAAATCAGACTTTGCAGCAGCATGTTCCTACAAGGATCCCCCTGCCTGTGACCACAAGCCGAGTTGATGAACCCCTGCTGCCCCCAGACCTGGAATGCTGCCTCTTTGGCCATAAATACATCTTCAAAAGACTGAGGAAACCTGTTGATCCCATAGAGATCCTGGCAGCTGTTGCAGGTCTAGAAGTGCCTGAGCAAACAAAGGTCAAAGTTTTTCAAGGCTCGGTTATCTGGAAGAACTCGCCTTCGGAAACTGCACATACAATCTGTATAGAAGCCAAATTCATAACAAACCATTGTTCCCGGCACAATGTACCCGGAGCAAAAACAGGGCTGAAAAGAAGTGAGACCAAGTTTACTAACAGTCCTTACTAAATATTTGTATAAGCATGTGATTGAACAGGTCTTTTACTTCTCACATCAAGCCTAGATTGGCCAACAGTGAAGTGGTTTTGCTCATAGTTGCAGACACTTGTGATGTTAGTGACTACTTGTCTTCCACCATAGATTGTCTGAAGGTCACCCCAAGAATGGTTAAATATGGTGCAGATTACTTCTCTCATGGCTAAGCTGCCCATGCACATAGGATGAAAGTTGGCCAAAGTGGACCATTTTTGTTTTTGAGCAAAAATGCGATGTCAATCATGATCTGCTGATGGATAAATTTTGCTAAATTTGACCACTTTTTGCAAAACACATTGCGCTGAAATGAGATCGAAACATTAGTAAAGAAATAAATTGGTGCAATGAGATGGATGATCTAATTAGAAAAGTTCCACGGCCCATTCGGCAGTTTCTTCCCCTACTATTTTGGTACAATGGAGCGTTATATGATGTTCATCATCCCCAATAGTGGAGACCTTAAAACCAAAGGACAAGGTCATTGCAATGTATCATGAAACATTCCACTTTGGCAGGACAGGTATTTTTCAAAACGTTGGACCTTTTCGTGGTAAAAAAAAAAAAAAAAAGACAAAATTTTTGTAAAAGACAGAGGGCACTGAGCCTGAGCGTTAGATATTTATATAAGCACAGAACCTTGATCATAATATGAGCAGCTTTGTACAAGGCAGTGCCTGGTGGTGTCTCCAACTCCGCTCTGTAAGATTCTTGCATAACCTATCACTCAATGCATTAACCAAAATGTAAAAAGAGAACCGCCGGAACCCGAATTCACATCAGTATCTCATAAGATCATCATCTGATTCACCGCCTCCGAAGACGATTTCCTGCTATTTTATCATATCGGTTGTTGTTTCCAGGTAGTTGCACATAAGATCTTATCGTCATTCTGCCTGAATAAGATACTCAGTTGTGATCTGGTTTCATATTATCCTGAAGCTTAAATATAAAATTACTAATAAAACAAAACAAAAAAAAATTCCCATAAATGAAACAGTGGTGCAGAGGAAAATGATTGATTCCGGAGCCATATTCACACACCAATTTACTGCAGAAATTTCTGCAATCGTCGTATGCAGGTGGCACTTGATCTAGGCAGATATTCCAGAAAAAAAAACCCCACAAGATTTAGAGCTCGTTCAGCAGAGCATATAACTTGGACGACTGCAATCCGATAAAAAAAAAAAGGATTACACTCGGACTGATGTTTTTCAGCGAGGCACTGCAGGTCTGCGGTTTTTATTTTCTCAGCTGTATTTGGCGTGAGAAAAATTGCAACAATGCTGCGATATGTCTTCGAAATTGGATGGGTGCAAGACAAAAAAATCAGATGCCTTTACGGACCATCAGAGTGTCCGATTTTTACAGATACGCTGCAATTCCGTAACATTGGAAACTGTAAATCGTCCTGTAAAAAATTCATGGCTGCTGAGTAGGGAAGAAAAATGGATTGCACACGGAGGACCTGTGAGAAAAAAAAATCGTCCCACTATTCTGGATGAAAATTGGACCGATTTTTTTATCGTGTGGCCTTAGCGTAAGGGCTCATACTCACATGCCAGATACCTGGCACTGCCGCCGACACTCGGATCAGAGCGTTCAGCTGCATAGAAATACATGGAGCCGCACGCTCCCGTCCCGAGTATTGACGTGCGAGACTCGTCCGAGTTTCTCGCATGTACGAGCCCTTATAGAAAAATATGCCAATCAATGCTGCGTTACTATTGATGTGTTACTACACATCCACTGGCATTACACGTTTTCACATTGATTATTTTGCTACTAGGGACCTTGGGTTTGTCATTAGTAATCGCCAAGTGCAATAGTGTGAATAGCCTTATGTAATGCCGCCATGCTGGTGAACTCCGCTTACATGCATGGCATGCACATAGAAGTTAATAACAGGCTTCAATAAAGGGATAAAAGAGGGATGGTTAACGATTATTATACCTGACATGTTTAGATTGAAGCCACCTACTAGAAGATTACAGGATGAATTATACTAGGTTTGGTTTGATGCTTGAACATTTGAGAAGGGAATTCTCTCTCTCCTGACAGGTAAAGCTTCATAACAGATGTGTCCAGACAGGTTACAAAATGTTCTGTTTTTGCAGTCTGGCATGAGTGACACCTCACTGGTGTCCATTACCTGCCTAGCTGACACAATCATTTAACCATGTCATCACCGGCTGAGTGCGCACAAGGCAAACACCTGTGAGCTTCCCACCGATTAGCAGAATGCAGGGTTGTTGTTACATTTTGTTGATGTTTGTAAACAACATTGTATCAGTAGAGTCAGAACAGACAATGGAGACCAAAGCACATGGGACATTTGGATACAGTGATAGCTACAAAAAAAAAATCAAACTTGTCTTCTAGACTGTAGCAAAATAGCCACAGAAATCACAGACTGTTCAATGGAGACTTCAGACAAGAGACTTTTACAACCTGAATCCAAACACTAATGAACATAACCAGACAGCCTGGACAGCATCCAACATAGTATGGAGTGTGTAAGTCTCATTCATCTCCCTTCTCCAGGGAAAGCTAACTGGGGTCATATTCCAAGTATGAGCCTCTATGGGAGCACACAGCACCAGGGAAGACCCTCATCCATGACCCCTTCTCATGTACAGCACCATGGAACCAATGGTGCTTTATAAATAATAATCATCCATCCATCATCCATCGGTACCTCAATGCTCTTGGTAGTTGCACTCTTGACTTCCAGAGTTAAATTGACTCTCTTGACGGTGAGATAGAAGGGATAATCCTTCGCCACCATTGTGGCTGTCGGGTGGGTCGGTTGGGTGGTCACAGTGGATCCTGAGCGGAAAACTGATGAGTGCAGCCTCTCAGCTCCAGAGAGAGTGCAGAATCCAGCTGTGATCTCTCCGTGAGCGCATTACACTGGCTGACTGCAGAGGCTGACTAACACTGGGGAGGGAGAGGGGAAAGCAATGGAAACACTACACCAGAGTCATCAGAGAAATCCCTCCTCTCTTCTGTTCTGGGGGAGGAAGTGGCTGCAGCCCATCACCACAACCTGCTCTCTGCACCCACTGCCTGATCCCTGAGAGCAGCCCTCTCCTCCTACCCAGGGCACCTCTGTACTCAGCAGCCCTCTCCTCCTACCCAGGGCTCCTCTGTACTCAGATAGCAGCCCTCTCCTCCTACCCTGCCCTCCTCTGTACTCAGATAGCGGCCCTCTCCTCCTACCCAGGGCTCCTCTGTACTCAGATAGCGGCCCTCTCCTCCTACCCTGGGCTCCTCTGTACTCAGATAGCAGCCCTCTCCTCCTACCCTGCCCTCCTCTGTACTCAGCAGCCCTCTCCTCCTACCCTGCCCTCCTCTGCACTCAGATAGCAGTCCTCTCCTCCTACCCAGGGCTCCTCTGTACTCAGATAGCAGCCCTCTCCTCCTACCCTGGGCTCCTCTGTACTCAGATAGCAGCCCTCTCCTCCTACCCTGGGCTCCTCTGTACTCAGCAGCCCTCTCCTCCTACCCTGCCCTCCTCTGTACTCAGCAGCCCTCTCCTCTTACCCTGGGCTCCTCTGTACTCAGATAGCAGCCCTCTCCTCCTACCCTGCCCTCCTCTGTACTCAGATAGCAGTCCTCTCCTCCTACCCAGGGCTCCTCTGTACTCAGCAGCCCTCTCCTCCTACCCAGGGCTCCTCTGTACTCAGATAGCAGCCCTCTCCACCTACCCTGCCCTCCTCTGTACTCAGCAGCCCTCTCCTCCTACCCTGCCCTCCTCTGTACTCAGATAGCAGCCCTCTCCTCCTACCCAGGGCTCCTCTGTACTCAGATAGCAGCCCTCTCCTCCTACCCTGCCCTCCTCTGCACTCAGCAGCCCTCTCCTCCTACCCTGCCGTCCTCTGTACTCAGATAGCAGCCCTCTCCTCCTACCCTGGGCTCCTCTGTACTCAGCAGCCCTCTCCTCCTACCCAGGGCTCCTCTGTACTCAGATAGCAGCCCTCTCCTCCTACCCTGCCGTCCTCTGTACTCAGCAGCCCTCTCCTCCTACCCTGCCGTCCTCTGTACTCAGATAGCAGCCCTCTCCTCCTACCCTGGGCTCCTCTGTACTCAGATAGCAGCCCTCTAGTCTCCTCCTACCCTGGGCTCCTCTGTACTCAGATAGCGGCCCTCTCCTCCTACCCTGCCCTCCTCTGTACTCAGATAGCAGCCCTCTCCTCCTACCCTGCCCTCCTCTGTACTCAGATAGCAGCCCTCTCCTCCTACCCTGGGCTCCTCTGTACTCAGATAACAGCCCTCTCCTCCTACCCTGCCGTCCTCTGTACTCAGATAGCAGCCCTCTCCTCCTACCCTGGGCTCCTCTGTACTCAGATAGCGGCCCTCTCCTCCTACCCTGGGCTCCTCTGTACTCAGATAGCAGCCCTCTCCTCCTACCCTGGGCTCCTCTGTACTCAGATAACAGCCCTCTCCTCCTACCCTGCCGTCCTCTGTACTCAGATAGCAGCCCTCTCCTCCTACCCTGGGCTCCTCTGTACTCAGAAAGCGGCCCTCTCCTCCTACCCTGGGCTCCTCTGTACTCATAGCGGCCCTCTCCTCCTACCCTGGGCTCCTCTGTACTCAGATAGCAGCCCTCTCCTCCTACCCTGGGCTCCTCTGTACTCAGATAGCAGCCCTCTCCTCCTACCCTGGGCTCCTCTGTACTCAGATAGCAGCCCTCTCCTCCTACCCTGGGCTCCTCTGTACTCAGATAGCAGCCCTCTCCTCCTACCCTGGGCTCCTCTGTACTCAGATAGCAGCCCTCTCCTCCTACCCTGGGCTCCTCTGTACTCAGATAACAGCCCTCTCCTCCTACCCTGCCGTCCTCTGTACTCAGATAGCAGCCCTCTCCTCCTACCCTGGGCTCCTCTGTACTCAGATAGCGGCCCTCTCCTCCTACCCTGGGCTCCTCTGTACTCATATAGCGGCCCTCTCCTCCTACCCTGGTCTCCTCTGTACTCAGATAGCAGCCCTCTCCTCCTACCCTGGGCTCCTCTGTACTCAGATAGCAGCCCTCTCCTCCTACCCTGGGCTCCTCTGTACTCAGATAGCAGCCCTCTCCTCCTACCCTGGGCTCCTCTGTACTCAGATAGCAGCCCTCTCCTCCTACCCTGGGCTCCTCTGTACTCAGATAACAGCCCTCTCCTCCTACCCTGCCGTCCTCTGTACTCAGATAGCAGCCCTCTCCTCCTACCCTGGGCTCCTCTGTACTCAGATAGCGGCCCTCTCCTCCTACCCTGGGCTCCTCTGTACTCATATAGCGGCCCTCTCCTCCTACCCTGGTCTCCTCTGTACTCAGATAGCAGCCCTCTCCTCCTACCCTGGGCTCCTCTGTACTCAGATAGCAGCCCTCTCCTCCTACCCTGGGCTCCTCTGTACTCAGATAGCAGCCCTCTCCTCCTACCCTGGGCTCCTCTGTACTCAGATAGCAGCCCTCTCCTCCTACCCTGGGCTCCTCTGTACTCAGATAGCGGCCCTCTCCTCCTACCCTGCACTCCCCTGTACTCAGAATGAAACGCCCTCCCTCTTCCAATCATTGCTTTATAGTCTATGGACAGCTTTGCTTCACTGTGTGTGACAGTCTCTTCCCCATCACTCTCTTTGCTCTCTATTCCTGTCTCAATACTACAACCCTCCCCCCCAATCTCTGCCCCTTATTGCTCTCTGTGTCTGTCTCTCCCCTC
This sequence comes from Dendrobates tinctorius, assembly GCF_039654945.1. Lineage (NCBI taxonomy): Eukaryota > Metazoa > Chordata > Amphibia > Anura > Dendrobatidae > Dendrobates > Dendrobates tinctorius. Next base: position 4,789,017 of record NW_027361706.1, on the reverse strand, counting down.
TCTTAATGGCTTGGTATATGACTTTCACTGTTTTGACCCCTCTTTAATTGCTGTATATACCCTTCCCTCTCTCTTTCCTTGGTATATACCTCTACTATCTGTCTCTTTCCCTCTCTCTTTTCTTGGTATATACCTCTACTATCTGTCTCTTTCCCTCTCTCTTTCCTTGGTATATACCTCTACTATCTGTCTCTTTCCCTCTCTCTTTTCTTGGTATATACCTCTACTATATGTCTCCTTCCCTCTCTCTTTTCTTGGTATATACCTTTACTATCTCTTTCCCTCTCTCTTTTCTTGGTATATACCTCTACTGTCTGTCTCTTTGCCTCGCTCTTTTGTTGGTATATACCTCTACTATATGTCTCTTTTCTTGGTATATACCTTTACTATCTGTCTCCTTCCCTCTCTCTTTTCTTGGTATATACCTCTACTATCTGTCTCTTTCCCTCACTCTTTTCTTGGTATACACCTCTACTATCTGTCTCTTTCCCTCTCTCTTTTCTTGGTATATACCTCTACTATATGTCTCTTTTCTTGGTATATACCTTTACTATCTGTCTCTTTCCCTCTCTCTTTTCTTGGTATATACCTCTACTATATCTCTTTCCTTGGTATATACCTCTACTGTCTGTCTCTTTCCCTCTCTCTTTCCTTGGTATATACTGTACCTCTACTACCTGTCTCTTTCCCTCTCTCTTTTCTTGGTATATACCTCTACTATATGTCTCCTTCCCTCTCTCTTTTCTTGGTATATACCTCTACTATCTGTCTCTTTCCCTCTCTCTTTTCTTGGTATATACCTCTACTATATGTCTCTTTCCCTCTCTCTTTCCTTGGTATATACCTCTACTATCTGTCTTCCCTCTCTCTTTTCTTGGTATATACCTCTACTGTGTCTCTTTCCCTCTCTCTTTCCTTGGTATATACCTCTACTGTCTGTCTCTTTCCCTCTCTCTTTCCTTGGTATATACCTCTACTGTCTGTCTCTTTCCCTCTCTCTTTCCTTGGTATATACCTCTACTGTCTGTCTCTTTCCCTCTCTCTTTCCTTGGTATATACCTCTACTATCTGTCTCCTTCCCTCTCTCTTTTCTTGTATATACCTCTACTATCTGTCTCTTTCCCTCTCTCTTGGCTTGGTATTGTTATTAAGCATTGCTTATAGAAGCATAGCATCACTGCTAACCACTGAGCCACCTTTACTGCCAGTCTCCTGCCATATCTCATTGCTCTCATTATACCTTTCCTGTCTGTCTCTTCCCCTCTCATTGTTCTCTATCTCTCTCGCTTTCTCTGCACTTTTCTGTTTTGCCTCTTCCTATGTTTCTTTGTCTCCTTCCTCTATATACCCCATCTCTCTCCTTGCCTCCTCTCTACTTCTATCTCATCCTTATCCACTTCTCTTTCATTGCTCTCTATATATTCTCCTTTGCTGCATGGCTGTGTATTCCTCTTTCATCTCACGGAGTTCTCTCTCACCATTTCTATTTCTGTTCCTTTCTAATCTTAGATAATGTCTTTCTACGCTTTTATTTTCTTCTGATAATTTGTACGTGGACAGATAAAATGCAGGAATAAAAAAACAATGCCAATTTTTTTTGCAAGTCACTAACGATTACAAGAGTTACAACTACATGCACGTTCACACTTGAATTTTTGTCATCGCGTTTGTTGGATCCAATTTTTTGTAACAAATGGAATTAATGTCAAGAACCGATCTTTGGCATAACTGGTGGAACTGGAAAGTGGGGGAATCTCATTGATTATTTTGGGGTACATCTGAATTCTGATAAAAGACCGTTTTTTAGAAGGTCTCGATATTGAGCTTTCTCTCTATTTCTAAAAAAAATGAACATGTAACAGAACCAAGACAGACCCAATAATATTCATTGGGATCTTCCTGATTCCATTTGCATCAGTTATGTAACAGATCCATTCTGGGCATTCATTCCATTTGTTCCTAAAAACAGAACAACCAACCGAACGTCAACTCACAGGTGTGAACGAAGCCTTATAACAACAGTACCTGGGATCGCTCATCTTTCGTCCCATGCTGCTTCCATTACAAATGTCAGGCAGATGTCTGTTTATGTGAGTAAGGCCGGGGTCAGACTTGCATGTGCAATGCGAGACACTCGCATCAATACCTGGCACTCGGGAGCGGAGTGTGCAGCTGCGTGTATTTCTATGCAGCTGCACACTCCGTTACCGAGTGCCAGCGGCAGCGCCGGGTATTGATGCGCGAGTTTCTCGCAAGTCTGACCCCGGCCTAAAGGACCGTCTTTATTTCTCATTCAAAGAATTTCTATCCAAAATTAAAGGTGATAAAAAAATTATTTTATTATGCCCCAGTTCTTTGAATATTTATAATTTCCTAAAACAGGACCAAAACGAGCAAGGAGCTGCATTCTCACATTTCCAGGCTGGGCAGGTTTTCCAAATCCCTATCCAATTTTTGTCTTCATTAACAGATACTTGTTGGGCAGGTTTTTACATCCTTTTCTATTTTGTCTATGAAAGACAGTTGTAAAAACGGCCTGCGTTACTGGAGAAGCCCAACGTAGCTTCTTCAGTAAAAGAAATCTAATACACATTCAGATATGATCAAGCCCTGAGGTGCATGAGTCATTGTAACGCAAAACTGAAACTTGGTTTGGGGGCTTAAATGAGAACTGTACTTTCAGAAAACTTTGCATAAATCAACAGAAATAAAAAGAATCTAACAAACTCTGTAATATGTCTTATCAGAGAAATCTGTTTTGCTATCCACTTATGAGTCACTCCCCCCCCCCCCCAACTCACAATTCACTTTGTAAAAAAAAAATCAGCTGAACTCCTATTGCTCAAGGCAAGCTGGACTGCGAGCATAGTGAGGTGTCTTGTTACACCGCCTATTACATTCTACAGAGAAGGGAGTAGAGAAATGACAAGCAGAGTGGGGAAAAATGCAGGAGAGACACAAAAAGATTGTGCTGAGCTTTCTAACAAGTCTTTTCCTTCATACCCAGATTCACATCTACACAGCTCAGTACTGCTGTATAATGTCCTCATGCTCCTGCTGCTTTTGCCTGTGTGCTAAATAAGGAAAGAGAATCGGGAATCACTCTGTGTCCTCTGTTGTATGTGGGAGACATCATAGCACCTAGTTTCCTTTCACCGTCTCAGAGTCAATTGCAAGTTATGATCTAGATCAGGGTTCCCCAACTCCAGTCCTCACGGCCCACCAACAGGTCATGTTTTCAGGATTTCCCTTGTATTGTACAGGTGATGCAATTATCACCTGGGCAATACTAAGGAAATCCTGAAAACATGATCTGTTGGTGGGCCGTGAGGACTGGAGTTGGGGAACCCTGATCTAGAGGGATAAACTGTTGAAAATGCAGGATACAAGGAATATTATGGTGAGAAATAGATATTACGAATACATACACAGCTCTGAAAATATACTTGAAAGTATAGCTCCTGCCACACGTTCAGTTTTAACCTTCTGTAGGTGTTACACACCTGTCCCTAGTCTGGACTCTGCTCCATCTGCCCCTGTCCATTGAAATTTCTGGTGCTTCACATAGGGCTTTGCAGGTGGCCTGGCTTCTGTGTGATGATCTGCCTAAGCCTATTCTAGGGCTTCTAAGACACAGGGTGGCACATGTTAAGGAGCTGAAACTCCTAAACCCTTCATCCAATGTTAATGTGGATACCCTCAAATGAAAGCTGAAAGTCTGAACTTCAACTGCATCTGAATTGTTTTGTTTAAAATTCATTGTGGTAATGTCTAGAACCAAGATTAGAAAAATGTTGTCTCTGTCCAAATATATATGGACCTAACTGTAAATGAGCCGCCATTCAGGCTGGCATTAAAGAAGCACTCATCATATTATATAGGACTGTGTATTTACAATTGCTCGTTTTGCCTTTCTATCCAGCACCCAGCTAATTCTTCTCTTTTCCATCAGATCTATGCTATCACGTGATATGATGATTGCAATATATTAAGAGGACACCAATTTTGATGGGAGGAGGAGGGCTTTTTTAAAATCATTGTCCTAGGCGGCACATTATCCTGTGTAAACAGTAATGATGATATTCAGGAAGAGGAGCTGTCAAACCCGGAACCAGGAGAGAGATGATTGTGGCACCAAAAAATATTAATAGGTTGTATATTGTACATTACGGTACAATTAATAATGAAGTATATGTTTTCTAACAGCACAATCTCTTGAAATCAGTGAGATATTTATTATTAATGAAATTCCATTTTCTCGCTCTTGTATCTTGCAAGTCAGTTCCTATATGGCTGCAGGATTGGGAAGGAGTGATGACTTTTTTGTACTCTGCTGCTTTACATAAGAGAGGACACAAATAGGACTTAGCCATGTTAATGAAATGAGTTTGGGGGAGGTCGTCCTGACATTATACCCATTAATCAGCATCACTACTCCACAAAGTGCCCTCTGTCAGAGTCCTATAGAGTTGCAAATTTCCTTAAGAGGAGAGGGGGGAATTCTACAGTAATCAGTGTTTTTGTAATTCAGGGATCCCATTAACAAAAGCTTTTAGGGGCTGCATTTGCTCCCTGGGCATGAGTTATCTGTATTTTAGCAATACCTGTAATTACCAGGGCATTTACTGATTATGTGTTTGCTCTTTACCTGTTGGATTCCCAATGGTTCTCGAGGGGACAGAGGGCAATTTTTTTTTTTCTTTTTTCAGAGTGACGGGCTTTTAAAGTTTTTGAGAATCTTTTTATTTTTATTACCATTTTTGGAGCAGGAACATAAAAATAAAAAACAATCCACAAAGTAATTAGGATAGGTCATCAATATGAGAATGATGGAAGTCCGACCCCCGGCACCACTGCCGATCAACACAGTAAGAACAGCACAGCGCCGTACATTGTATAGTGGTTATTCTCAGGTACTGCAGCTTAACTCCCATTCAAGGGAATTGGAGCTTAAGCTTCAGGATCTGGAGCATCAACTAAGGCCTCTTTCACACTTCAGTTTTTTACAATCAGTCACAATCCGCCAGGTTTTGAAAAAAACGGATCCTCAATTTTCTTTTGAGGATCCGTTTTTTTCCCCCATTGACTTCCATTAATGGCGGATTGTGACGGATTTCCGTCCGTTGCATCCGTTTTTTTTTGAGGATCCGCCAAAAGTTGCTGTCCATCACCATCCTCAAAGATTTCAAAACGGAGCTTGCAACGTTTTTTTCTCTGGCGGATCCTCCAGACACTCATTTAACCCGAAATTCTTTCCGGGTGCCGGACAAAAAAAAAAACCTCTCTCTCTCGGCCAGCGGTTCCTTTAAATTTCCTCATTTTCAGGATCCGTCTGAAAACGGATCCTGTGCCATCCGTTCACATCAGTTGAGAACGGATCCGCTTGTCTGACTTTTTGGCGGATTTGAACTGATGCAAAAAACTGAAGTGTGAAAGAGGCCTAAGCAATATACCGAGCTTTGCTGTTGGATGACCCATTATTGTACAGAAAATCAACTTTGTCGATTATGCAAATGATCTGGCAAGTGCTCTTTAATTGTCCCCAACCCTTGGAAGTCCTCCAGTTATCCTCACGTAACCCTGGCTATAGTTTTTGTTGTGACATTAGCTGAAATCTTGGGCAGGCGCCATCCATTTTTATTCCTGTGCATGCACAAACAGGCAATCCCTGCAAGTGTTGCAGCTGTCGAACAGCCGCGAGACATGCAGCTGCAGAGACTCAAACATAATATTCGAGCACGCCGAAGACACTCCGTTAGCACCCGAGCATGCTCAGATAAAACCTTATCATGGCGCATTTGCTCATGACTAGTCAGCTCATTTATTTATTTGCACCCCTTAGCGTTTTTGGAAACCTGAAACGGTTACAAAACACTCAAAAGGCTGAACATATGAACAGCAAGTGGTTTTTAAATGAATAGAAAGATCCTTTGGAGCGGTTTTTGAATGCGGAGCACCATGTGAACATACCCATAGGGTCAGGCGCTATTCTTCTGCCATTCCCCTCCATTGCTTTCAGCTGGCCATACACATTATATGGCCGTCAGCCCACACAGGAGAGCTTGTTCGGCCGAGCGCTCCTGTGTTCTTTGAGAAAACCGCTTATCTACAAGAGAACAAAGTGATCGGGAGTCCGAAATTTGACATTCCTGTCCGATATTTCTCCCCCTGACAATCAGTCGGCCGGCGTCCCTGTACACATTACAGTGTCGGTTGAAACAATCTATATTGGCGGGTTCCGCTGACATTAGCCCGTGTATGGGGGGCTTTTAACAAGGAGTTTGTTTGTCCTGCATGGGTTTCATCAGGGTTCTCCAGTTTCTTCCATAATTTAGATTGTGCTGATAATGTCTATATCTATGTCTGCAGAAGTGAGTAAAATAAATGCTCCGTTGCTGTATCGCACCAATGTGATTGTACACGGATCAGTCATGACTTACAACTTTCCATTAAAGCAAAAGTCAACACATCATTTGCAAGTGTAATAATCATCACTGTATCCTAAGTGTTACTATTGGCACAGGTAGACGTGATAAGCAAACACAGCAGCAATCAATGGCACAGGGGTCATCGACTCTAAATCTGTAGGTTTTTTGCTCCAAGAATTGACCTACAAGAGTAATAGTACAGCAAACTACAACTCCTTCCTCCACTCAATGAGTGGAACAGGCTGCCACGAGAGGTTGTGAGTTCTCCTTCAATAGAAGTCTTCAAACAGAGGCTGGACAGACATCTGTCTGGGATGGTTTAGTGAATCCTGCTTTGAGCAGGGGGTTGGACCAGATGGCCCAGATGGCCCCTTCCAACTCTACCATTCTATGATTCTATGTACCCCGATTTCCTTACTGTAGGGTGATCGTTCAGCCTGATTTTCCTTTTCCGCACTAAAGCAAAGAGACCTAAACTTGTATATTACAATTCACATTTTACACATTTTGCTTAAATAGACATTAATTAAGGAAACTGAATAGAAGAGGTCCCCCATTAACCGGATTTCCCACGACTTTTTAAAATTCGCCAGAGCAAAGGGATTGTTACAAAATAAAGAAATAAGTCTTGCTTAGCACTCTGTTCCCCAGACATTGACTCTCGAGTGGTCTCTCCTAGGACCATACGTGATGATGTGCAGTCCATTCAGTCATCTGACCCTTAATTCCACTAATTGGTCAGGTGACTACTCAACAGGATGTCATCCTACCGGAAATAATGACGTCCAAGGCTCGGATCAAAATCGACAATGCAAGTCTATGAAAAACGTCATCAGTGTGGTCCGATTTTTACGGAATGATAGAAGTAGGTGGATAAACCTTTTATCTTCTCCATCTACGAGAAAAACTGATGACAATTTTGCAATGCTTCAATTATCCTGTGGTGGCGCTGCAGGGGAATTAAACATGTAACGTGGCCATAGACCCAAGATGATAGCTTTCAGCTGGACATTTGTTTGGCCAAAAGCTATCTCCCGAATCCTCCATACACAGGAGCGCTTGGCTACGCTTGGAGCGCTTGAAAACTTGTGTCTTCAACGAGGAGACAGGAGAAAGTCTCCAATAATGGCTGATCTCCCTCAAAAAAGTCAAAAGAATCGGGTGTTTAAAGATCTATCTGCCCGATCCATCTCTCTCCAAACATGGGCTATAGGGGGAGAGTTGGGGGGCTCCAGTACACACGAGATAGTCGATCCGGCAGAAATCGACGGGTTTGTCCGACTTCTGTGTAATGTGTATGGGGTGGGGTGGGACCTTTACCGCCAAGTTCACAATAGCCGATTGCTCAAGATCACAAAGGGAGGACATACTGTGATCAGTTTCTCGTTGGGGAACCTTTTTAACAAACATGAGCATCCAAAGCGGAGACTCCCTACTGTGAGTATGTCTCACTTTATGAGCAGGATTCGGTTTTGCCCTCCAAGTCTGTTTATAGCAGCCGGCGTTCTGTTTATGGAGCAGCAGACACGCTGTCAGAAACTATCATACGCCCACCGGAGGGGAAATTGACGGAAATTAGATTTTCCTTAGGTTTCCTTGTTCTGTTATGAAAATCTTTGCTGGTCACAAAGCCAGCAGTCAAGTAATTGCTGCTGCAAATGCACAGTGTACGATGTGCCAAGGAATAATTGGGGGACTCTCGCTTTCAGTAACTGAAGTTCATTACTGCTCTTCGTTACTTTTTTTTTTAAGTTTCTCTTATTTCTGTAATTATACCTTCACTTTAGGATGAAGCTGATTTGGATGATCCAGAACAGAATGTTTTCTGACCATATAATGATAATTATGTAACAGGCCTTTACTGAATGGGATTCACAAGATCTGGGGCACTCATTTGGTTTACTGCTCTTCCCATAACCAAAGCATTCATTAAATCAAATCAAATTTTTATTTTCTCACTGTAAAAATTCTGCTCCAGGCAAAGACCATTCATGTGATGTTTCCAAAAGTATATCATAGGAGCCCGCCAGTGCAGTGATCCCAATATCATGAGCAATGGACGGCATCACACTATAAAGAATGCTATAGAAGATGCTCCTATACATATGTACACGGCTCAAAAAAATAAAGGGAACACTTAAACCTCAGAATATAAAGCCCCCGTCACACATAGCGATCTTGCTAGCGAGATCGCTGCTGAGTCACAAGTTTTGTGACGCAACAGCGATCTTACCAGCGAGATCGCTGTGTGTGACACTGACCAGCGACCGACCCCCCTGCCGGGTATCGCTGATTGTTCCTGAAAGGTCAGGACTTTTTTTGCATGTGACAGGCGGGAGACCAGCGAGCTGGTAACTAAGGTAAACGTCGGGTTTCTAAGCAGCGCACGATGCTTAGAAACCCGATGTGTACCTTAGTTACCAACTCCCTGCATCAGCGCGCTGGTAACTAACGTGCACAGCGACGCGCCCGCTCGGCGTCGCTGGTGCTGATCGCTGGTGAAGCTGCCTGTTTGACAGCTCACCAGCGATCATGTAGCGACTCATCAGCGATCCTAAAAAGTTGATATCGTTGTCGGGATCGCTGGTGAGTCGCTATGTGTGACGGGGCCCTAACTCCAAGTAAATCAAATTTCTGTGAAATGAAACTGTCCACTTAGGAATCAACACTCTTGGGACTGTGGGACTTTGAAAATGCCACACGGTTTTTTTATTTGCCTTTTGTTTAGTGCTGGCTTCTGGGCACTGATTCGACCATGGAGGCCATTTCGAGACAGAATCCTACAAACTGTTCTAGCTGACACAGGGACTTGAGGTGAGCAGGCCTGTTGGAGCTCTGCTGCAGTGGAAGAAGGGCTTGCTTTGGATTTTCTAACCAACAAACGTTCCTCCTGAGCAGTTGTCTTGCGGGGTCTGCTGGACCTGGGCTTGTCAAACACATCTCCAGTCTCTTCAAATCTTTTTTTTTAATTCTTTGTACTTGACGCTGAGACACATTAAAGGTGCCAGCCACCTCTGCAGTGGATCTGGTCTTCAGCCTCTTGATAATCCAGGCTTTGGTCGCAGGGTGGATTTTTGGCATGTTGTCAGAGCTCAAGTGAAGGTCTGGGGTGCTGGGTTTCTTTTTATACACACCCACTAATTAACAGATCATTTACTGAGCACAGGTGAGGATGTAAACTAGGATTGGGTCCATTATATGACCAGGCAACAAAACTTTTGTCTTGCCAAAATCTGACCATTCTGTGTCCATTAAATGATCAATATTTCTGCTTTGATGGCAATTTATTTTCTTAACCTAAACCACATTTCAGAGGGTTTCGGCTTTCAAAAGAATGATTTATACAATCAATGGATGAATTTAATGTCAGGTTATAAGCTTTTATTTACATAACATGGATAAGCGACAAAACTTCTGTCATGGAGTGTAGCAATCCGATGTTCCAGAGCTGAGAAATTAAGCGTTGATGACAGCTGAAAATTGGACTTCAAAGGCATTGGGGTGTGTAGCTGTATCTGGAATCCTCAGTGTATGTACACACCCACATGCACTTCCAGACAAATCTGCATTTAGCTTCAAAGCTCTATTTCTCAGCCCTGGCACATCGGATTACTACAAGACAGGTCTCATTTTTATTGCTACACCACAACCTATACAGGCATACTACTATTTTGATTAGTAAAATCATCCTTTTAAATGGCAATTCTTTCAAAAAGTGATAAACATATGCAGTTGCCAGTTTAATGCACAGTCAGTCAATGGGCTGACAAACCATTATGAATATGTTTATTATACCTGTACTGTCAGTGAAGGCTTAAAGCACTATTTAAAGGGGTTTTCCCAAAACTGCTTTTACACCCTATCCAATGTGTGGGACCCCATATTGACTCTAAGAATGGGTTTGCAAAACCGTCAAGACAAAGCCCCCATCTTGAATGGAGGAGAGATGCTCTCCATTCATTGTCAATAGGACTTCAGGAAATACCTGCACTCTGTACTTGGCTTCCTCTGGCAGTCCCATAGACAATGAATGATATGGAGGTCTAGCATGCGCACTTCTGCTCTTTCAAGGTGGGGCTGTGCAGATTCTATTTTATACAATTGCTGGGGGTCCTCGGGGTCAGGGATAATGTGATTTTTATAAGAATCCTTTAAAGAGTAATTAAACTTTCATTATTTTTTTAATAGTTTTGTGCACTATGAAAATTATGAAATTTTACAAAATCACTTTATTATGGAATTTGACTTAATTCCTCTAAAAAAATACATGTAAGTGGTTTGCAAACCCCTACTTTTCCCGAGGCTATTTGCCTGCCTTCAGCTGCACTGATATCGTAACATACTCATATGGAGTACAGATGATGGCAGTGATGGGTCAGCTCAGCCCTTGTGTCTCACTAACTATGGAGATAAGCTGCGGCAGGAAATTGTTCTGATAAGCATTAGTTTTAGAAGAGGAGACAGGAGCCGACACATCACTGCCATCATCTGTACTCCACACGAGTACATTCTGATATCAGTGCAGCTGAAGGCAGGCAAATAGCCTGGGGAAAAACATGGGTTGGAAGCTGCTTGCCTGCAATTTTTATAGCAATGAAGACACATCCCCTAATACAGTGATTTGCTAAGTTTCATAACCTTCCACGTTGGACAAAACTATCTAACAGAAAAATGAAAGTGTTTTTACTCTTTAGGGTATTTTCTTTGAAAAGACACTTACACTAATAAATTGGGTTTTATGCATTAAAAAATTCTTCCCCAAAATTGTTTGTTTTACCCACAGCAACCAATTCGATCACTGCTTTTCATTTCTATCCTGTTCCAGAAAACTCTCAAAAACAGCTAGTTGGTGGGGAGCTTGGTTATGGACCCCCTGCAATCTGATTTTGACGACCCCTTTAAAATCCCTGTTTACTGATCTGAGGACTGTGTTTGTGGTGGAACACTAATCAAGAGAGACAAGGAAAATGAACAGTGCACCTCTGCCTCGGGATTCTAGATCTTGATTTGTTATGTTTAGTGCTCTGCTTCCTAATTTATATATTTCTGGAGAATCGCTTTTACGACCACATCAATTACTGCGCTGGAATCTCAGACATGGTTCAGTGAATTATATATGGTAGTAAAAAACGTTGCACAATGTGTAAAATGTAGCCACTGTATCTCCCCGCAGGATAAACTTGTGTCTAGCCCCAACCCTTCACATAAAAATAAAAATGCTCGTCTAAGAGTGCGCGCTTATAGGGTCACGGAGGGAGAGCTGTTGTCCGAGCATCAGTGTAAGGCCGGAGTCACACGTGCAACTGCAATGCAAGGAACTTGCGCAAGCCTCTCGCATCAATACCTGACACTGCCGCCGGCACTCGGAACCGGAGTGTGCTGCTATATGTACGAGCATCAATACCCGACACTGCCGCCGGCACTCGGAACCGGAGTGTGCTGCTACATGTACGAGCATCAATACCCGACACTGCCGCCGGCACTCGGAACCGGAGTGTGCTGCTACATGTACGAGCATCAATACCCGACACTGCCGCCGGCACTCGGAACCGGAGTGTGCGGCTACATGTATTTCTATGCAGCTGATTGTTCCGGTCCCGAATGCCGGTGGCAGTGCCGGGTATTGATGCGAGAGACTCGCGTGAGTTTTTCGCATTGCAGTTGCTAGTGTGACCCGGAATCACAGACAACTACCGTATATAAAGACTGATCGGCAGTCATTTAATAGCCTGTTCAAACAGGCTGAGCTGACTTCCATGTGCCCAGAACGATTGTTAACAAGATCGTTCTGTGCGCATACAATACTATTGTTCTTGACAACACGTCTTGCTTACAAAATATGTGATGATTTTAAAGCAATAATGATGATTTTTGAATCATTTTACCCAATAAAGTATTTTGCTAATTTCTCGGGTGATGTGCAGACTGCACCATTATCGGGAAGGCTTGTTGCCGATAATCCGCTAGTGTAAATGTATTCTAACTTGTGTGGCATGTCTAATACTAGACTCGCACACCCATTTGTCTTGGCCTGAGCAGTCTTATAGACATATACGAGACTGCTGAATTCTGGGTCAGGAGACCCGAGTTAACTATGGGCACATTTTTTTAACAGGGTCGCTTTAAGACCTCTTTGTTTAGTTATTTCCCAACCTACAAACTGGTTCATACAGAAGACGACTAAACTTTTTAAATGCTAATGATATCATCTGAAGGGCCAGGCTTTGGCTCCATTCTCATCTCCGTTTTGGCTATGTTAGTTTATATCATGAATATTCTCCAACGTGCAACTTAAAGGGGACTTGTCACCAGGTCCAAAGTGTGCAATTTTTTAATCTTATTTTATTCCTGCTTCTCCCCTGAATATTCTGTTTGCTGTTTCTTAAAAATCCACCCTACGGATTCAAAGATATCGGCCTTTAAATTAAGTGCTAAATTTTATGGCCTTTACAAGAGGGGCGTGGTTCACAGGGTAATTATGCAGAGCAGCCTAGATATATGCCCCCATAGAATCCTTTGAGCCACACCCACTTGATAAAGACCAAACAAGTACTACATATAAAGACCCATATCTCTGGAACCGTATGGCAGATTTTTAAAAAACAACAAACAGAATACTCAGGGGATCAGCGGGAATAAATAAATAAAACAAAAACTAGACACTTTGAGCTAATAATGGGACCTCATTAAAGGGATATTCCAAAAGTCGAAAGTCATTTGTTATCCATAAGATGAGGGACAATTTAATGATCGAGAGTCAGTGATAAGCGGTCATAGAGGAGCGCTTAGGAAGCAACCCAGGGGCAGACTAGGACGTCAGGTCTCCACCGCAGCTCCAGCCGAAAACCTCCAATGGAGGATGGGAGCAAGGAGAATATGGAAAACGGTCTTAGGAGCCCAGGAGAGAGTCTCAGACAAGAGATGGGTTTAAACCACAACGCGTTTCGATGGAGGATCCTCCATCGAAACGCGTTGTGGTTTAAACCCATCTCTTGTCTGAGACTCTCTCCTGGGCTCCTAAGACCGTTTTCCATTTTCTCAATTTAACGATCGAGGCTCAGTTCCCAGGATCCAAAGCCTTGATCCGGTCTTGAGGTGCATAGGCTCGACCTATGTGTGTCATGGGCCAATGAATGCCTCTGTATACTGATATATTGGCATACGTCAGAGACTTCCATGACACTGGAGAACACTCATGACGTAGCCAAATACGTATCTTACTTTGGGTAGCTCATCCGATAAGTAACGTAGCATCAAGCAGTAAACAACTTATCATTTTCTATGTACCAAGAGCTTTTAGAAACCAGACACATTTTGCAGCGATCACAGGGATTTAGACCTGGCACAGACAACAGGAGGAAAATCCTTTCAGTTATGAAAGCAATGAAAATTCCAGAGGAAAGTATGGACTTTAAAGCAGAAATGAATTTCGCCCCTAGGGGGGAAAAAGCCGTAGAAGCAGAAGTTCACTTATACAGCTTCACTTTTCTTTACAACTTGTCAGCCAAGACATTTTTACTTTTGCTCTGGGCGATAATAAAGAACCTGCGATTTAAGTGAAACATTTTCAGCCCTGATTAAAACTCCAGGTCAGAAAACGGTTAAAGCTTAGATCATTGTGGAATAAAGATGTAACCGTTTCCAGGACCGGTCTCTATGAAGTTATATGTTCCATACCGGCTCCTGCACTTTATGTACAAAGCATCATCGCTGCCAAAACTTTTTTTTTATTAATGCAAGTGCAGAAAATTAGATGAAATACGAAAAGTTTGTCATCCATAAAGGAACAGTCCAAGTAGACTGATCCGCCGTGTTATATCTATTGCAAAGGTCAAGCGACAATGCGTGCATACATTTTACGTTCCTTGAATCCATGTGTGAAGAGGAGCCCTTGTCATCGCATCCGTTTTGTATGGAGTGTTCCTTTAAGACAACGGTCCTCCTTGGACAGAATCCGGCTCAACGAGTCATTAATTATATCTAGCTGTATTTCTATGTGAATGTTAGCGGCTGGATGCACCATTTTTAATAAAACGGGTTGAGGCTTTGTTCACACTGTGTTTTAGGCTACTGTCAGTTGCTCAGTCTGGGTTTTCATTTTAAGCTCTCAAAATGGGATTCAAACGTAAATGCACTCAATACTTGGTCGGGGCTCCTTCTGCATCAATTACTGCATCAATGCGGCGTGGCATGGAGGCGATCAACCTGTGGCACTGCTGAGGTGTTATGGAAGCCCAGGTTGCTTTGATAGCAGCCTTCAGCTTGTCTGCATTGTTAGGTCTGGTGTCTCTCATCTTCCTCTTTACAATACCCCATAGATTCTCTATGTGATTAAGGTCAGGCGAGTTTGCTGCCAATCAAGCACAGTGATACTGTTGTGTGTAAACCAGGTATTGGTACTTTTAGCAGTGTGGACAGGTGCCAAGTCCTGCTGGAGAATGACATTTCCAACTCCAATAAGCTTGTCGGCAGAGGGAAGCATGAAGTGCTCTAAAATTTCCTGGTAGACGGCTGCACTGACTTTGCTCTTGATAAAACACAGTGGACCTACACCAGCAGATGACATGGCTCCCCAAACCATCACTGATTGTGGAAACTTCACACTAGACCTCCAGCAGCTTGGATTGTGGCCTCTCCACTCTTCCTCCAGACTATGGGACCTTGATTTCCAAATGAAATGCAAAATGTACTTTCATCTGAAAACAACACCTTGGACCACTGACAACAGTCCAGTTATTTTTCTCCTTGGCCCAGGTAAGACGCTTCTGGCGTTGTCTATTGGTCATGAGTGGCTGACACAAGGAATGTGACACTTGTAGCCCATGTCCTGGATATGTCTGTGTGGTGGCTCTGGAAGCAATGACTCCAGCAGCAGTCCACTCCTTGTGAATCTCCCTTGTGAATAACCCTTTCGAGGCTGCGGTTATCCCGGTTGCTTGTGCACCTTTTTCTACCCGACTTTTTCCTTCCACTCAACTTTCCATTAATATGCTTGGATACAGCACTCAGTGAACAGCCAGCTTCTTTAGCAATGACCATTTGTGGCTTACCCTCCCCGTGGAGTGTGTCAATGACTGCCTTCTGGACAACTGTCAAGTCAGCAATCTTCCCCATGATTGTGGAGCTACTGAAACAGACTAAGGGACCTTTTTAAATGCTTAGGAAGCCTTTACAGGTGTTTTTTGTTAATTATTCTAATTTACTGAGGTAATGACTTTTGGGTTTTCATTGGCTGTAAGGCTGAGTTCACACGTGGTGTTTTTTTCGCGTTTCCGCGGTGGTTTTAACTGCGCGATTTTGCCGCGAAAAATAAGCATCCCATGCATTCCTATGGGATTCCGCAATGCTGTGCTAATGCTGCGGTTTTTACCGCGGCGGAATCGCTTCGTGGTAAAAAACGCAGCATGCTCATTAATTTTTGGGAATCGCGGCGATCCCGCACCCATAGGAATGCATTGTTCTGCTTACTTTCCACATGTGGCTGTGCACACCATGCGAAAAGTAAGCAGAACAATTGCGGATGGTACCCACGGTCTGGAGGAGAGGAGACTGTCCTCCGGGCTTTGGGTACCATATCCCTGTAAAAAATAGAATTTAAAATAAAAAATATTGTTATTCTCACCTTCCGACGTCCTGCGCAGCCTTCCCGCCTTCTCTCCACGCTCCCGTTCCCAGTAAGCCTTTGCGAAAATGCCCGCGATGACGTCCGTTCTCGCGGGATCGCGAAGTCTCGCGGTCATTCGCGCAACGTCATCGCGGGCATTTTCGCAATGGATTACTGGGAACGGGAGCGTGGAGTGAGGCGGGAAGGCTGCGCGGGACGTTGGAAGGTAAGAATAGCACCATTTTTATTTATTTTTTTATTATTTTTTACATTTTATCTTTTACTACTGATGCTGCATAGGCGGCCTCAGTAGTAAAAAGTTGGTCACACTCGTCAAACACTATGTTTGACGAGTGTGACCAACCTGTCAATCAGTTCTCCAAGCGATGCTACAGATCGCTTGGAAAACGCTAGCATTTTGCAAGCTAATTAACGCTTGCAAAATGCTAGTTTTTCCGCGGGAAAATCGCGGGAATTTAAAATGCGATTTTCCCGCGGAATGGAATTCCGGAACTCTCGCATAATTTCCGCAAGAGTTCCGCTACGTGTGAACCCAGCCTTACAGAAATAAACACGTGAAATAGATCACTCTGTGTGTAATGACTCAATATATGAGTTTCACTTTTGTTTTGAAGAACTGAAATAAATTATCTTTTTGATGATATTCTAATTTTATGAGAAGGACCTGTATATCTGTGAATTTTAAAAAGGTTTTCCAACTCTGGAGACATTTTATTCTAACGTAAATACATGTATTTGGTGCCAAAAACCATTTTTGCAATTCGGTTTCATTACAAATTTTGTACCGTTGGGCTTTTCCAGGCTCTTTTCACTTTGATGTGGTCTGTGGTTATAAATTAGCTGAGAGGAGCTCAGGGAAATACAGATAGAAGATTGGGAGTCTCAGTGGTCAGACACTAATTGATTATACAGTGCTGGCTTATGCTAGAAATATGTAATCACTTTATGAAATGGGAATTTCCAGTTAATGTTTTCCATTATATGAAATAATAAAATTTCAATGCCAAGGCTGGGGCGAGTAGGAAATGTTCCAAATAAGTGACAAATTTGTAAAAAATTTTTTTACTTATAACCATGTGATATTTCAGCTTTTCTTTTTTTAATAAATTTGCAAAAAAATTCTATATTTCTGGGGGTTTTTTCAGTCCAGATGGGGTGCAGAGTGTACATTAATGAGAAAAAAAATGAACTTTTTTGAATTTACCAAATTGATGCTATGAAACAAAGAGTGAAAAATTTAAAGGTGTCTGTATACTTTCCGTACCCACTGTAGTTACCCAATATTAAAGGGAATCTGTCACCCTTTTTTTGGACAATCAGCTGCCAGCATTGACATCAGGGGCTTATCTACAGCATTCTGTAATGCTGTAGATAAGCCCCCGATGTAACTTGAAATTTAAGAAAAACGAGTTATATTATACTCACCGGAGGGGGTGGTCCGGTCTGATGGGTGTTGCGGTCCCATCCGGCGCCTCCCATCTTCATACAATGCCGTCCTCTTCTTCTCTTCTTGTAGTGGCTCCGGCGCCGGCGCACTGCCCTGCCCTGTTGAAGACAGAGCAGAATACTGCAGTGTGCAGGCGCCAGACCTCTCCCGACGCCTGCGCACTGCAGGACTCTGCTCTGCCCCCAACAGGGCAGAGCAGTGCGCCTGCGCTGGAGCCACTACAGAAAGGGAAGAAGAGGACGGCATCGTATTAAGATGGGAGGCGTCGGACCGGACTGCGACACCCATTGGACCGGACCGCCCCCCCCGGTGAGTATAATCTAACGTGTTTTATCTTTCAGGTTACATCGGGGGCTTATCTACAGCATTACAAAATGCTGTAGATAAGCCCCTGGTGTCAATGCTGGCAGCTCATAGGGCAAAAAAATGGTGACAGATTCCCTTTAACACAGTTTTTGTATTGCGTCTGGCCGACATATATACGGACAGAGAATGAATGCATGCTTTGTCTAGAATGTACATCGATATTCATGGTCATCATCATAAAAGTATTTAATAGAGAATGTCCATGGTATATAAAAGCTTATTACTACACTCCTAATTTATTACAGTTCTGTAGTTTCCCTTTATTTTTTCCGAGAAGTTGTAAAAAAAAAAAAAAGTACAGTAACTACTGTATCAGCGGCTATATCAGAGGCGTATCCGGGGGGGGCAGCCGGGGCAGTTGCCCCGGGCGCAGCCAGCAGGGGGGCGCAGTCGGGCCGCCTAATGCAGCGGTCCGCAGTGTCTCCCCCCGGCGGCTGCGTTCTGCCGCTCCCCATCCTGTGAGTCGGCTGTTCTCTGTGACGGCTGTCAAGCTGACAGCCGGCGCAGAGAAGGAGGCTGCGCCGGCTCCCAGGCAGCAATTGTACTGGCGTCTATACAGACGCCTGTATAATTGAAGCTCTGACCGCCGGGTCAGAGCGACGTCAGCAGCGTGATCATGTCATGTGATCACGCTGCTGACGTCACTCCCCGGCGCCCAGAGCAAACGCTGGTGGTAAGTGTGCTCCTCTGTGGAGCTGAAGAACCACCGAAGATGGGAGATGGGGGGGTGTTAATGAGTGGGGGGGTTATTGAGTGGGGATGGGGGTTAATGAGTCGGGGGGTTAATGAGTGGGGGTTAAAGTGTGGGGGTTAATGAGTGGGGGGTTAATGAGTGGAGATGGGGTTTAATGTGGGGATGGGTGTTAATGAGTGGGGGGTTATTGAGTGGGGATGGGGGTTAATGAGTGGAGATGGGGGTTAAAGTGTGAGGGTTAATGTGAAGATGGGGGTTAATGTGGGGATGGGGTTAATGAGTGGGGGGGTTAATGTGTGGGGGTTAAAGTGTTGGGGTTAATGTAGGGATGGGGGTTAATGAGTGAAGATGGGGATTAATGATTGTGGGGGTTAATGAGTGGGATTGGGGGTTAATGAGTGGAGATGGGGGGTTTAGTGAGTGGAGATGGGGGTTAATGTGTAGGGGGTTAATGTATGGGGGTTATTGAGTGGAGATCGGGTTAATTAGTGGGAATGGGGGTTAATGAGTGGGGATGGGGGTTAATGAGTGGAGGGGTTAATGAGTGGGGATGGGGGTTAATGAGTGGGGGTACATAATGTGTGGGGGGATTTGGGAGTAGGGACGAGGGATTATTGAGTGGGGATGGGGGATACATAATGTGTGGGGGGATTTGGGAGTAAGGACGAGGGATTATTGAGTGGGGATGGGGGATACTTAATGTGTGGGGGGATTTGGAGTGGGGATGGGGGTACTTAATGTGTGTGGTGGATTTGGGATGGGGGATTTGGAGTGGGGATGGTATTTAACGTATGTGGGGAGATTTGAGGACACAAAATGAAGAGTATGTATGAGGGCATATATGAGGAAGCAGTATGGGGGATGGGTGCAGACAGTAAGGGGTGCGAACGGGTGAATGTATGTGGACACAGTATGGGGAGTGAGGGTGATGGGATGTGTGCAGACACAGTATGGGGAATCAGGGGTATGTGTGAGCAGACAGTATAGAGAGTGAGGGGGTAAATATATGAGGAGACAGTATAGTGAACAGGTGGGATGTTAGAGGAGACAGTATGAGGAGGGAGGGGAATAGCGTGAGGCGACAGTATATTGCAGATATTTTTATTCAGGAGCATTATAATGACACTTCTATCTTTAAGGGCATCGTGTGGAGAGTTGCTGCAGAAGACCGGAGAAGATGGAAGTCTGCTGAGACGAGATGTGGATGAGAAAACTCATCATGGGGTCGGGACAAGAAGAAGAAAAGGAGAATGACTGCAGAGACGAAGTCATCTATAAGGTACCTGGATGTAAATATTATTAGTGATACTAATACTCATGTTTTTATTTGTTAGGAACATTAAAGGGGTTTTCCAGGTTTGTGCTGAGTCTGCAGACATTCTATGTGACTGCAGACTCCTGAATTCTCACAGTGCTCACTGAACGCTGTCAGGATTCTCTCGTGCCGGTAATTTACATACATACGGTCACATGCTGACTAGACATGTGTGGCCTCACTCAATGAAAATGAACAGAGCGAGGCCGGGCACGTCTAGTCGGAATGTGGCCAGAAGTATACAAATCACATACTTCTGCTGACATGACTGTACATCGGCAAGGGAGAATCCTAAATGTGTGCAGTGCATTCGTTGTGAGAATTCAGAAGCTGCAATGTCAGGATTCAGCTCTGCAGGT
This sequence comes from Dendrobates tinctorius, assembly GCF_039654945.1. Classification (NCBI taxonomy): domain Eukaryota; kingdom Metazoa; phylum Chordata; class Amphibia; order Anura; family Dendrobatidae; genus Dendrobates; species Dendrobates tinctorius. The sequence goes on along the minus strand of NW_027361706.1, from coordinate 4,768,783 downwards.
TCCAGTAGTCATCACATGGACACTTCACTCATATGCGATTTTCATAGTTATGGTCTTGTGACAACGAGCATCTCTTCCTGCTTTCAGTTTTTTACTGAACATTGAGAGGATTAGGGAGAGCAGCTCGTGGGTACATGGCTAAGTGTGCAAGTCACATATGTACTTTTGGGGGGGGTGCGCCGAACCAAATTCTTGCCCCGGGTGCCAGAAAGCCTAGATACGCCTCTGGGCTATATTACTGCTGAGAACTGTGAGGGACCATTTCCACTGTAACGTGCAGTGTGTAATGACTGTGGATGATGGCACTGTGTATAGAAATTGTATGCCATCCTCCACGGTGTTCTGTGTGCATCATCTTTTCTTTCTACCATTACTATTCCCATTATTCTTGTGCTGCAATATCTCAGCGCTGTGACATCGTGTGCATTGTAACTGTGTGACATCACACATTTTCTCACATTCTGTGATGTCACTATGTACATGGCAACCGGGTTTGTTTTCTTGTACTATGATGTTATGGTGTGCATTACTTTTGTGTGGTGAAAGCAATGTGACATCACTGTGAACAGTGCAGTGTCAATGTACTGTGATATTACTGTGGGTATTATCTCTGTACTGTGACATTTATTACCCCTGTACTGTGACATCACTGTATGTATTATGCTTGTACTGCAACATCACTGTATTACCCCTGCACTGTCACATCACTATGTCTATTATCTCTGTACTGGGATATTACTGTGTAATATCCCTGTATTGTGACATCACTATTTATTATACCTGTACTGTGTCATCACTGCTCTTAATATCCCTGTACTGTGACATCACTACTCTTATTACCCCTGTATTGTGACATCATTGTGTATTAACCCTGTACTGTGACATCACTGTAGTTATTACCCCTCTACTGTGACATTACTTTTATTGTTATCCCTGTACTGTGACATCACTGTGTGCATTATCCATATATTGTGACATTACTTCTATTATTATCCCTGCACTGTGACATCACTGTGTGCATTATCCATATATTGTGACATTACTTTTATTATTATCCCTGTACTGTGACATCACTGTGTGCATTATCCATATATTGTGACATTACTTTTATTATTATCCCTGTACTGTGACATCACTGTGTGCATTATCCATATATTGTGACATTACTTTTATTATTATCCCTGTACTGTGATATCACTGCTCTTATTATCTATGTACTGACATTACTATGTGCATTATTCCTGTACTGTGACATTACTGTGTGCATTATCCCTGTACTGTGACATCACTGCTCTTATTATCTCTGTACTGTGACATTACTGTGTGCATTATCCATAAATTGTGACATCAATTTTATTATTATCCCTGTGCTGTGACATCACAAATCTTCGCCCAACACATTTCTGTGGTTTATGGTAGTAAAGCAAATTCATAGGTTTCAGTGGTACTTGTGCACATAGTTGTAGGGTATTGCAGGTTAAGACAAGTCTAGAACCGTCACAAGTTCCATGATTGTTTGCTGGAAAATCCCTGCATGTGTTGCGGGTTTCTAACAGCCATGAGACATGCAGCCGCGGGGACTCAAACATATTTTTCAAGCACGCCGAAGTCACTCGGTTAGCACCCGAGCATGCTCAGATAACACCTAATCCCAGCACGTTCCCTCATCACTAATCTGTTCCTTGCAGAAGTTCTATTTTTCTTTTCTGATATAGAAACTTTGAACTAGTGTAAACCCGGCCTTACACAATGACTTTAGAGGATACACTGGGATTTGAGATTTTATTTTTGCACAGGAAATTACCCTGAGGTGGAGATTTCCTTTAGATGTAAACAGAAAAAAAAATAAATCTTCGCCCAATACAGCGGCTCTGCTTTAGGCCATGAGCACTGAAGACATGGCCTCTCCCATGTACACACCCATGTACTCCTCTATGTCATGCTAATTACTGACTATGGTGGTCTTGTCTTGATGTGTCATTATGATGTACACACCCTGATTACAGCACTGTGAGGCTTAAGATGTTTTTATTATTGCAAACACTGAGGATTTTAGGCACTGTGGGATTTATTCTTGTACAGTGCTAAATACAGTATATAACAGAACAGCAACATATGCAAAATATCCACGTAGTAATTAGTGGAAATGAAAAAACTACTGACTCTGCTACTTAGCACATGTGTACTCCGCCCTGGCATTAACTTACATAGAAAAATATACATTGGAGCATTTCACATTTTCAGATATGTCAGCCACAAAGGAGCTCTCGGCCTTGGTTGGGTATAAAATAATAATAATAATAATAATAATAATAATAATAATAATAAATTTTATTTTTATAGCGCCGACATATTCCGCAGCACTTTACATTTCAGAGGGAATTTGTACAGACAATAGACATTACAGCATAACAATAATCACATACAGTAGATTATAACAAATACCAAGAGGAGTGAGGGCCCTGCTCGCAAGCTTACAGTCTATGAGGAAAGAGGTAGACACGAAAGGTGGGTGGTAACAGTTGCCCTGATTGTATGGACCAGCCATAATGTTAAGTGTGTAACAGTACAGACACAGAGGGCTAATGGATGCATAAAGCATGTGGGAACATGATGCTGGGAACCTGGTTATGGTAAAACTTTTGGCTCTGCCACACAGGGATAGGTTAGGTTAATGTGTTGAGGCGATAGGCCAGTCTGAATAAATGTGTTTTCAGGACACGCTTAAAATTGTGGGGATTGGGGACTAATCGTATTGACCTGGGAAGTGCATTCCAAAGAATTGGCGCGGCACGTGTAAAGTCTTGGAGACGGGAGTGGGAGGTTCTGACTATTGAGGATACTAACCTCAGGTCATCAGCAGAACGGAGGGCGCGGGTAGGGTGGTATACTGAAACAAGGGAGGAGATGTAGGGTGGTGCTGAGCCATTGAGGGCTTTGTGGGTGAGGGTAATAAGTTTATACTGAATTCTGGAGTGGATGGGTAGCCAGTGTAATGACTGGCACAAGGTAGAGGCATCGGTGTAACGATTGGTGAGGAATATGATCCTGGCTGCAAAAAAAACCATAATGCTTTTGATAATGTAGCTTTAGGATGGGTCTACAATGTAGTTTTAGGCTGGATCTACAATGTAGTTTTAGGCTGGATCTACAATGTAGTTTTAGGTTGGGTCTACAATTTAGCTTTAGGATGGGTCCACAATGTAGCTTTAGGCTGGATCTACAATGTAGCTTTAGGCTGGGTCTACAATGCAGCTTTAGGCTGGGTCTACAATGTAGCTTTAGGCTGGGTCTATAATGTAGCTTAGGATGCGTCTACAATGTAGCTTTAGGCTGGGTCTACAATGTAGCTTTAGGCTGGGTCTACAATGCAGTTTTAGGCTGGGTCTGCAATGTTCCTTAGGCTGGGTCTACAATGTAGCTTTAGACTGGGTCTATAATGTAGCTTAGGATGGGTCTACAATGCAGTTTTAGGCTGGGTCTGCAATGTACCTTAGGCTGGGTCTACAATGTAGCTTTAGACTGGGTCTATAATGTAGCTTAGGATGGGTCTACAATGCAGTTTTAGGCTGGGTCTGCAATGTAGCTTAGGCTGGGTCTACAATGTAGCTTTAGGCTGGGTCTGCAATGTAGCTTTAGGCTGGGTCTACAATGTAGCTTTAGGCTGGGTCTAGAATGTAGCTTTAGGCTAGGTCTAGAATGTAGCTTTAGGCTGGGTCTACAATGTAGCTTTAGGCTGGGTCTACAATGTAGCTTTAGGCTGGGTCTGCAATGTAGCTTAGGATGGGTCTACAATGTAGCTTAGGATGGGTCTACAATGTAGCTTTAGGCTGGGTCTACAATGTAGCTTTAGGCTGGGTCTACAATGTAGCTTTAGGCTGGGTCTGCAATGTAGCTTAGGATGGGTCTACAATGTAGCTTTAGGCTGGGTCTACAATGTAGCTTTAGGCTGGGTCTGCAATGTAGCTTTAGGCTGGGTCTACAATGTAGCTTTAGGATGGGTCTACAATGTAGCTTTAGGATGGGTCTGCAATGTAGCTTAGGCTGGGTCTACAATGTAGCTTTAGGCTGGGTCTGCATTGTAGCTTTAGGCTGGGTCTACAATGTAGCTTTAGGCTGGGTCTACAATGTAGCTTTAGGCTGGATCTACAATGTAGCTTTAGGCTGGGTCTACAATGTAGCTTTAGGCTGGGTCTACAATGTAGCTTTAGCCTGGATCTACAATGTAGCTTTAGGCTGGGTCTGCAATGTAGCTTTAGGCTGGGTCTGCAATGTAGCTTTAGGCTGGGTCTACAATGTAGCTTTAGGTTGGATCTACAATGTAGCTTTAGGCTGGGTCTACAATGTAGCTTTAGGCTGGATCTACAATGTAGCTTTAGGCTGGGTCTACAATGTAGCTTTAGGCTGGGTCTACAATGTAGCTTTAGGCTGGATCTACAATGTAGCTTTAGGCTGGGTCTGCAATGTAGCTTTAGGCTGGGTCTGCAATGTAGCTTTAGGCTGGGTCTACAATGTAGCTTTAGGTTGGATCTACAATGTAGCTTTAGGCTGGGTCTGCAATGTAGCTTTAGGCTGGGTCTGCAATGTAGCTTTAGGCTGGGTCTGCAATGTAGCTTTAGGCTGGGTCTACAATGTAGCTTTAGGCTGGATCTACAATGTAGCTTTAGGCTGGGTCTGCAATGTAGCTTTAGGCTGGGTCTGCAATGTAGCTTTAGGCTGGGTCTGCAATGTAGCTTTAGGCTGGGTCTACAATGTAGCTTTAGGCAGGGTCTACAATGTAGCTTTAGGCTGGGTCTACAATGTAGCTTTAGGCTGGGTCTACAATGTAGCTTTAGGCAGGGTCTACAATGTAGCTTTAGGCTGGATCTACAATGTAGCTTTAGGCTGGATCTACAATGTAGCTTTAGGCTGGGTCTGCAATGTAGCTTTAGGCTGGGTCTACAATGTAGCTTTAGGTTGGATCTACAATGTAGCTTTAGGCTGGGTCTACAATGTAGCTTTAGGCTGGATCTACAATGTAGCTTTAGGCTGGGTCTACAATGTAGCTTTAGGCTGGGTCTACAATGTAGCTTTAGGTTGGATCTACAATGTAGCTTTAGGCTGGGTCTGCAATGTAGCTTTAGGCTGGGTCTGCAATGTAGCTTTAGGCTGGGTCTACAATGTAGCTTTAGGTTGGATCTACAATGTAGCTTTAGGATGGGTCCACAATGTAGTTTTAGGCTGGGTCTGCAATGTAGCTTTAGGCTGGGTCTACAATGTAGCTTTAGGTTGGATCTACAATGTAGCTTTAGGATGGGTCCACAATGTAGTTTTAGGCTGGGTTTACAATACAGCTTTAGGATGAATCCACAATGTATCTTTAGGCAGGGTCTACAATGTAGTTTTAGGCTGCGTCTACAATGTAGCTTAGGATGGGTCTACAATGTAGCTTTAGGCTGGGTGTACATGGCGACTTTTCCACAATACAGGTCGCGCTGCCTCAGATCGCTGTACGCCGCTGCCTCACTGCAGTATAATGCAAGAGAATGGTGTTGCATTATAGCTCTCAAAGTATCACAATCACAACAAGCAAGCTGCACAACATCCAACTGGTTCAAACTTTTTGTGACTTGCTTGTTGCGATTCTTTGCGGGATGCAATGTTACGCCATTCTTTTGCATTATGCAGCGGCACACAGTGATCTTCTCCCACGCGACCTATATAATGGCCAAATTCACCATGGACCCACCAGCCTAAAACTCCATTATCAAGAGCTCAAGAGCACTATATTCTTATTTATTCCCCAAAAAAGTCAAAGTTGGGCTTATAGGCCAGTGTTACACTGCATCCCATAAACATTTAGGTATAATACTGGTGCCATAGACCATTATTGATTTTCTATATAGTAAGTTCCATAATTATACTTCTATTTACACATTATAATTAGCCTTATACTTCCCAGCTTTTGTTGATGCTTTTCAGGATCAAAATGGGTTTTAATAACTGCACCCATTTTTTTTATTCAGGCTACGACCCCGCCATGCCCTGTTGCCCACTCCATGAATCTGCCTTTGGATCCATTGGTTCAATCCACAAGAAAACTGCTGCCAATAATTTAATTGCACCTTCCCACCTGCTAATTCTCCCTCTATCTCCCCTCTCACCCCCTCTTCTTTCAGTGACAGCTCTGGTTATATAGAGCAAGAGAAGCGTAGAGATAGATGGGAATTAAGTAGGTGGGAACGTGCACTGAACAGTTTCGCCACGACATGGGTGCGACGAGCGCCTGTGGCTGGTTTGAACAGTCATTCGGTGCTGTCAGACTCCCTTTAAAATCCTTATTATTTTACAATACCAAGTTGATGAATTTTAACTTAACCTCACCCCCCATGCTGAATTTCTATGCGGAATCCATTCGAGAATTGATGTTTGTTGTGATTTTAAATCTGCTATATGTCAATTTCTGCTGTGGACCTCAATGGTACCGATTTTAACCCTACATTGACCTTGCATTTGTTTTTTTTTGCATTTTTAGTGCATTTCAGCAACAAAAATTTACAAAAAAACAAACTATGGGCAATTTTTCAATGCAGAGACTTGCGGATTTCAATTTTACCAATCCATGCATAAAAACTGCACTAAATACGCAACTAGTGATGAGCGAGTATACTCGTTGCTCGGGTTTTCCCGAGCATGCTCGGGTGTCCTCCGAGTATTTTGGCGTGCCCGGAGATTTAGTTTTCGTAGTCTCAGCTGCATGATTTGCAGCTTCTAGACAGCCTGAATACATGTGTGGACTGCCTGTTTGTTAGGGAATTCCCTCATGTATTCAGCCTGTCCAGCAGTCGCAAATCATGCAGATGAGATGAGAAAACTAAATCTCCGAGCACGCCAAAATACTCGGAGGACACCCGAGCTTGCTCGGGAAAACCCGAACAACGAGTATACTCAATCACTATACGCAACGCGTGAACCTGCCAGGATGATTTTACCAATAAAACCGGTTGTGCGGCTATATAGGACACCAGACAACAATTGAAATCATAACTGAATTGTTGGAAACCAATATGGCAACCCTGAAAAAATGCAAAATGGAATTTAGCCTAAAAGTTCACTGGGGTGTATCGATGAGCTCCGAGGGCTTGAGCCTTCTTCATTGTTCCCTGCCTGGCACCACCTTCTTTTCTCTGATTGACAGCTTGCTGCTACATCAGGCATATGGTCAGCTAAAATTTCAAGAATGAGCTGCTGCCATCTAGGATGGCGCATGCGCAAGGTTTCAGCCGGCCGAGCAAAACTCATCCTAGCCGGTTGCCTTTAATATTCAGACGTGCTCTAAGTTCATATTGTAACTAATAGGATATAATAGGGCCAGCGTCCCCGACATCCCTGCAGCTTCTCTTCGACAGTTTGTATAAAACTTTTACCGAGGAAGAAATACAAACATTAGCACGAGATAACCAAAAGATGCTGGTTCTGGAGGACCATTGTGTGTGATCTCTACCCTACAAGTTACGTCTTTATAGACTCTCGCAGACCACAGTAAAGGTCACTTTAATCCCCCAGTACGCAGTGTATATAATAAAAATCATATCACAATCCAAGCTGCCACTTGCTATCGCTTGCACGGGGGGAATTTACAATATGCTCCCAAATACCAAATCTTGCAAATAAACTCCCGTAGACGCTTTCATTTTAACCCCACTGTTTACTTGGACTTATGTCTCTGTTACATTGCAGGAACTGGCGCCAAGTGAATTATGAAAAAATCTGCCTATATATTTAAGGCTTGCTTGCATACATTGAGCAGAAGCGTAAGTGGTTGGTACACAGATATAAAGAATAATGGATGGAGACAGTAAGACATCAGCTCAGTATGAGCCACTCATAAAGAGCTGGGGGCTTTACTCCCTTCATATTTGCAAAATTCAATAAAATGTACGGCGGCTCTAACAAGACAGACTTACAGCTACTTAACATTCTAATACTGCTTATCACCTCTGGATTTACACTAAGCTGCAATCCCACTTAACCACGAAAAAAAAGACCCATTTGCACCTATAACATAATAAATCAAAAACAGAAAACACTGATAGGAAACAAGTCAAATGCAAATATTCCAGATTAGTGTCCCTTTAAGGGGGCGCACAGACAGTTTGTTATCTTTTTAGAAAGCAATGCTAAATATGCTGTAACTCAACATTCAGGAAAGAGCTACAGGATTGAACACATTATGTAAGGGATTTGATAAACCCTCTGAGTGCCCTGTAGACCGGTCAGAAGATATGAGCTGCTTTATGATCCTGTCCATAAACTCCACATTACTGGCCATAATATAAGGGCCTACATGTGCAGGATAAAGGACCCATACATATTAGACTAATGTCAGCCAAACTCGACGACCCTCGAAGGGACAAGTCAACAGTCTAATGCGTATGGAGCTCTTCTGACTTATCCCTAATGCCGAGGGAGAGAAAGTCAGCCTGTCTAATTTTGATGGCCAAACCATTTGTTCTTTGAGAGAAGCGCTCTTGTAAAGAACACTGGAGTGCTTGGAAGAGCCGAGTGTTATGATTGAGTCACCGAGGAGGAAAAACAAAAACAAGCTAAGCCACAGAAAACCAGAGAGGTTGGTAACTAAGCAGATTGCAGACCCCTGATCCTATCCACACAACTAGCAGTAGCCGTGGAGCGTACCTACGATGATCCTAGATGCCTCGTCACAGCCGGAGAACTAAATAAGCCTAAAGCAAGAGGAAATCTAAACTGCCCCAGAGCAGACCCCAAAGCAATAGACTGCCCCCAAACATGTATTGTCGGTGAGATAAGATGAAAACACAAACACAGATAGAAAAATAGGCTGAGCAAACGATGGGGCCCACACTAACTAGAAAGGACAGGAAAGGAAAGATGCTGTCTGCAATCACGCACAAAACCCTGCCAACAAATGTCCAACACTTTCTGATAACAAAAGTCGCTAGACTTCAATTCCCTATATTAGCACTCTGGTATATTCTGAAGACAGAGCAAAAAGAGACCAATCTGATCAGGGACAAAAAGCAAACTGGCATAAACAGAGACATAAGAATGGAAATTCAGCTCAGCCCCAGCAGGGGCTGGCTGACCACAAAAACTGAGTAAACCAGACCAAATCTCATGTGAAAAAATAGCAGAGCAAACTTAGCTTGAGAAGGCAGGAACAGAACTGGAAACCAGAATCTCAGGGCAGAAGAAATCACCAGCACAAAATTAGGGAGTCGGCTGTCTTAAATCCAGTCAGAGACTCCTGATGTCCACTCTCAGTCCTCCTCCTCAGGTGGCAGGTCTCTGCCATTTAGATCAGCTTCATTACCTACTGTCACCACTAGAGGGAGCCCGGATGGAGAACTCACGACTCCTCTGTCAACACAGCCAGTTCCACCACCCTTATCAGAAGCCAGAGGTAAACCAGAAAATAAGTTCACAACAGAAGAGTATTCCTGTGAAAGGAAGCGTTGGAAGAGATAGCTATCGGTTGAAAGAATGGTGGTGTCCTAACGCTTCCTCGACAGATGTTGGGGAAAGGAACAATTGGGTATGTTGGATCCTTCTGTACAGTCATTCATAAACACAGGGTGGACAGCAGTGTGAGCAGCTTCTTCTTACCTCATCACCTGGTATATCCAGTATACATGGTGGACAACATTGTGAGCAGCTCCTTCTTACTTCATCACATGGTATATCCAATATTAGATCAGATAGGCAGGGTGGACAGCAGTGTGAGCACCCTCTTCTTACCTTAGCACCCCTGGTATCTCCAGTATTAACACAGTAACATAGTTGGCAAGGCCAAAAAAAGACATTTGTCCATCCAGTTTAGCCTATATTCCATCAGAATAAATCCCCAAATCTACGCCTTCTAAAGAACCTAATAACTGTAAGATACAATATTGTTACGCTCCAGCAAGATACTACTGATTTCACCATCACCACCTCCTCAGGCAAGGAATTCCAGATTCCCACTGCCCTAACAGTAAAGAATCCTCTTCTATGTTGATGAAAAAACCTTCTCTCCTCCAGACGCAGAGAATGCCCCCTTGTGACCGTCACCTTCCTTGGTATAGATATGGTATTAGATCGGATAGACAGGGTGGACAGCAGTGTGAGAAGTCTCTTCTTACCTCAGCACCCCTGGTATCTCCAGTATTAGATCTGATAGACAGGGTGGACAGCAGTGTGAGCAGTCTCTTCTTACCTCAGCACTCCTGGTATCTCCAGTATTAGATCAGATAGACAGTGTGGACAGCAGTGTAAGCAGCCTCTTCTTACCTCAGCACCCCTGGTATCTCCAATATTAGATCAGATAGACAGGGTGGACAGCAGTGTAAGCTGCCTCTTCTTACCTCCACACTCCTGTTATCTCCAGTATTAGATCAGATAGACAGGGTGGACAGCAGTGTAAACAGCCTCTTCTTACCACAGCACTCCTGGTATCTCCACTATTAGATTAGATAGACAGCAGTGTGAGCAGCCTCTTCTTACCTCAGCACCCCTGATATCTCCAGTATTAGATCAGATAGACAGGGTGGACAGCAAATTGGATCACACTTGTTCATGGACTATGACTCGTATTACTCTCCATTAAACTTCAGAACGTAGAGTATGATCTCTGTAATCACTATATAGGACTAATAGCTGATAAATTCCTATGGGTCCCCATACATTTTCCCTTTGTAGACAAAAGGCTAAGCTGATAGTCTTTCCAAGTTCCTTGCTTTGGAGCTGTACACTTATTGCTGTGACTTATGCCCTAACATTGTACTAGCAATCTATGAAGAAAAAAAACACATCAAAACACATCCCAGATGAGATTTCTGCTGCTGGCACATCAATGGGACCAGCCCTGGCTCCACTCTCAGACTTGTCAGTGTACTGAATTACTTTTTCTATAGACCACATTGTGTACCAGGGAGGAAACCCCTGTCCAGATATGATGGATTAAAATAGGAAATCAGAAGAAAAGTAAGGAGGCCAAGTACAATTGTAGAATGGTAAATATATATATATATATATATATATATATGTTTTTTCAAAATACAATTTACAAATAATGTAGGGTAACATTTTTTAAATCAAAGGAGTGGTCACGTTTCAAAAGTTATTCTCCCGTAGGATCATGGATGCAAATTAAAAGTAAAAAAAAAACAAAACAAATTGAGTTCTTACTCACTCTCACGCTTTTCGCAGCTGCTCCGGTCTTTGTTGATCGGCTGTAGCGGTGACATCATGTTGATAGTGTTACAGCCGATCACTAAGCTCAGCGGCTTGTGCTGTCTATATCTTCAGGCTGGCTGATCTCAATGGTTGGTTGCAGCTCTGTCAACGTGGCATCACTGTAGCAGTTGATCAACAAAGACCTAATCGGCTGTGGAGAGGCAGAACTGGACCTGGGTGGGGGGTAAAAAATCAGCTTTTTTTATATGCATCTTTGAGCCTATAGGGTAGGGGTGGGGAATCTTTTTTCTGCCAAGGGCGATTTGGATATTTAGACCATCCTTTAGGGGCCATACAAACTCCGCCCACAAAGTAGATCCTGACTCTGGCACTGGTGGCAGGACGTAATCTTTCACTGCATGCCCTTCAGTGTTCAGTAGTGAACACGGCGTGTGTGTGCTAGCAGAGCAAGAAGAAATTAATGAGCTGGTGGCAATCAAAATACAGCTTCCTGCCCAAGAATGCGGTCCCTGAGAATCTGCCCGGGAGCCTGATGAAAGGTCATCGAGGGCCGTAAATGGCCCTGGGGCCTGAGGTTCCCCACCCCTGCTATAGGGGAATAATCTTTGAAACCGGACAACCCCTATAACTCGATCAAACATTTCCCATGTGACCCCATGGGTAGGTTTGGCCAACTGGAATAAATAGCTGTCAGCTAAGCATGACCCAGCACAGCCAGTGATTGGCTGCAGTGGTGACAAGTCTCTGTGTCAGGACATCACTGCTACAGCAGTATGTAGAGACCAGAGGGGAACTAGGCAGAGTCGGAATGCGAGCAGCAGGGGATTAGTAATATGATTATTTTATTTTTTAACCCAAATGTCTTGATCTCTTTGACTTGGATTCCAAGTTTTAATCTTCATAATGCCCTCATACACACAAGGTGAATCCAAGCTTGCTGCTCTTGAAGGATGTAGGAGGGGACTGCCCCACCATCTAAGGTGATGGGGGTCTACAGACACTGCCCCAAGTGATGATTCCAGGAAAGATCAGGTAGATGACATTTTAACACCTGATCCTTTTATTTTCTGGGGGCTTCATGTATGGGAAAGTTGTAGACTTGCAGGCTCTTTTCCCAAATTAAACCACCAGGGTATGTCTATACAGAGTTTTTCTTTAATGTGGATTTTGAGTCTTATGGATGGAGCAGATCCATGGTGAATTTCAGGTTTGACGATTTTTTACAAAATAGTCCGTTCTGGCCATTGAAAGATACAGGAATCTGACAGAACAGAATGTAACTGGTTCCAGTTGATACCAGTAAAAAGGAAATGTAAAAAAAAAAAAATCAACTTTTTATGTAAAGAAATATACACATAAGAAAACGCCAATGTCTCCAAATACACACACAGTGGGAATGATAAGAGTAGAGGGTCATCACGATCTTTGGCTATGTCTACCATATCAGTGTCTTTTGGGTAATCTGATTACATGGTCCTGAACAGTCCGTGATGTTCCAGCTTTAACAAATAAAATTTCTATTTTAGAAAATGATGTGATCATGAGTCACAGGGTCGTACATGAAACAATGGGGAAACCCAGCCCTTGTAATTGACCGGTCAGTTGAACTGAAGTTGGTAAGACAGGAAATAAGGCTGAGGAGGACATCCTAAATGCTCATCAAATATTGTGGACATAGAAAAATCCCTAAAATAGCGATATCTTTCTATCTCATCTTCAAGAAAAGTAAACCTGGTAATTTTCAAACATCACTGCAGAAATGGCCAAATTGACCTCTAAAGTGTCAGGAACACCGCACTGCACTTGCTCACTGAGCCAGTGCGCGTGTCCTGAGTACAAAAACTATGCACAAAGATACCTGCGGAGCGGGGCAGCAGTGGTGACGATGCATGCTCCAGGCTCACAGGACCTGAAGCACGTGACTGCTGGGGTCGTGGCCTAAGCTCCACAGAGCTAGGAGCTGCAGGGAAACTCCTAGAAAGGCAACTAATGGACAATGTTACCAAGGGGCATAGACAGAGACAGAAACCAGATCAAGCCGAGGTCAAAGCACGAGATCGCACGACAGTACCAAATGGTTAGACAGAATGGATAGTCAGGACGTAGCAATAGATCAGAAAACCAGAACGGGCAATAGACGGTACAATAGGGACAAACTGTAATGGAGTAATGATAGCCAAGCCAGGAGGTCAGAACCGGAGAAGACAATAATACCAAAATGAGAGACGGAGTACAGAGTGAGGGGACAGACCGGGTCATACACGGGAAGCAAACAAGCTATGCAGTATACAAGCACACCAGGGAGTCAGACACACAGCTAGAATAACAGTATAGCTGACAGGGAACCTTGGTAAAGAGTGAGTATAAATACCCCTCCCAGATCCAGAAAGAGGCCACGTACACTTAACCCTGTGAGTGCAGGGCAAGAACCCTGTTCAAACCATGACATAAAGTCTACGATTTTAAATAACTAGTAATTTTGAAAATATTGATAGGGAACACTTACTGTAGATGTGTCTGGCTATGTCTTCAGCAGGAGTCTGTGCCCTGTCACACTCATAAACGATTAAGATAAATATATGTAGGCCATTGCTTCCTTTCTAGAATGTCTTCGGAGTCAAAATCTCACATTGACTGAAATAGGACAAGATGCAGATACAAGCCATTGATAATTCTGGCGATCAAAGTCGATCACAGGACACACAGCCTGATGACATCTATAGGGCTCTGTGACATCCGATGATTTTGTTTGAAAGAAGCGTGGAAGATCTCTTTTATCTGTCTTACACGATACAGGCCCTCATACAGACTAAAGTTGGCCAAACTTTTTAGGAGTGACCAGCAGACCATCTTATGTGTTTGGAGGCTTCCTGACTGTTCAGTTGACAGAAGACGGAGATCAGGGAAGAGAGGGATTGATCAGATTGAAATACAATGCCTGATCTTTTGTTTCACCAGGAGATAAGCCGCTGCCAGAAGTATGGCAGTGGCTTGTGGGCCCAATACATAATAGTTAGGCTGGGTTCACATTTGTGGTTGTGTCAGCAGCGTTTCTAACGCATACATCTGCATGCGTCGTGTTTTCCTATCTTTAACGCTGTGGACGCAGGTACATGCGTTTATATGCATTTGTGTTAGCGTGGGTAGTCTGGAGCCGGAAACTCCAGGAGTGGACCCTCTGGACCGTGGCACCGAGGGGCCCCGGGCGAGCTGCCAGGTGGAACCGACCCCTATACAGGGACCGTTAGGAGCAGGCCCAGGGGTTCGAGTACCACGGTAGCCGGTACCGAGAGGGGCGGCTCAGGATGGACCGGAGTAGGACTGTGGGACAGAAGTATAGATGACGGAACAGGAACACTGGAGGCAGGACTGGAGTAGGACGGCAGGACTGGAGTAGGATGGAACAGGAACACTGGAGGCAGGACTGGAGTAGGACGGCAGGACTGGAGCAGGATGGAACAGGACCACTGGAGGCAGGACTGGAGCAGGACGGCAGAACTGGAGTAGGATGGAACAGGAACACTGGAGACAGGACTGGAGTAGGACGGCAGGACTGGAGCAGGATGGAACAGGACCACTGGAGGCAGGACTGGAGTAGGACGGCAGGACTGGAGTAGGATGGAACAGGAACACTGGAGACAGGACTGGAGTAGGATGCTGCGGAGAGCAGGCAGGAACGGAACTGCAGGAGCTGAGAGCACACGATGCAGCGAGGCCAGTGTGCTTGGAAACACAACAATCAGGCACCTCCCACAGGGGGAAGCGGCCTGATATGCTCCTGTCTGGTCTGCCATTGGTCAGGGAGGTGCTTCCAGGTCAGGGCATAGCCAGAGCACAAGAAGCTGGAGGGAGGCGCGGCCGCGGCCTATGGCGCATGCGCATTGCATGCAGGAACGCCGCCGACCGCGCACCTGCCAGAGGCGACCTCCGTGGATGTCGGGCGGCGGGGGGCTGCGGCGTGGGAGCGATGGCCGGGTGAGTACGCAGGGACGGTGTAACAGTACCCCCTCCCCTAAGCCGCCCTCCCCGGACATTAGCAAGAAATCTTTTGAGGATACGGGGAGCATTGATATTCTCCTGAGGCTCCCAGGATCTCTCCTCAGGACCAAAGCCCTTCCAGTCAACAAGGAAAAATGTCCTACCTCTAACCTTCTTTATGGCGATAATGTCCTCCACTTCAAAGACATCATCGGCACCCACCGGCTGAGGACCAGAAGCAGGCAAGGAATGGAAGCGATTCAGCACCACAGGTTTCAGGAGAGAGACATGGAAGGTGTTCGGGACCCGGAGCGAAGCAGGCAACCTTAATTTGTAGGCGACTTCATTGATACATCCAAGAATTTGAAACGGACCGATGTAGCGTGGCCCCAACTTGTAAGAAGGCAGTTTCAACCGGATGAATTTGGATGAGAGCCAGACCTTGTCCCCAACACGATAGGGTGGAGGATCCAATCTCTTCTTGTCGGCAAAGTTCTTCATCCGATCAGCGGATTTCTTGAGTGACGTGTTGGTCTCAGCCCAGATCTTGGAAAACTCGGAGGACAAAGCATTGGCCGCGGGTATCTCGGAGGCAGGAGTTATCGGAAGAGGAACACCAGGATGTCTGCCGAACACAATGAAAAACGGAGACTTGGCCGAGGACTCACCGGCATGGTTGTTGTAAGCGAACGCTGCCCAGGGAAGTAAGTCAACCCAATCGCTCTGGTGTGCGTTGGAGAAATGACGTAGGTACCCAGTCAACGTCTGGTTGGTGCGCTCCACCTGCCCATTGGACTGTGGATGGTAGGCTGAGGAGAAGTCAAGGGAAATGTTCATGAGCTTACAAAGCGATCGCCAGAACTTGGAGGTAAACTGAACCCCTCGGTCCGACACTATGCGTTGAGGTAGTCCATGGAGTCTGAAGATTTGGTGGACAAAGACTTTTGCCAGCTCCGGAGCCGAGGGGAGACCGGGCAGAGGGACGAAGTGGGCCATCTTGGAAAAACGATCCACCACCACCAAGATGACTGTGCAGCCAGAAGAACAGGGGAGGTCGGTGATGAAATCCATGGCAATGTTTTCCCAAGGGACCGCAGGAACGGGCAACGGCAGCAACAAGCCGGACGGAGGTCTTCGTGGCACTTTGTTTTTTGTACAGGATGGACAAGAGGCCACAAAATCGAGTACATCTTGGCGAATTGTGGGCCACCAATAGTGACGCGAGATAAGATCCAGGGTCTTCTTGATCCCGGCATGGCCAGCCAGTTTGGAGGAGTGCCCCCATAGGAGGACTTTTCGCTTGAGGTTCTCAGGCACAAGCATCTTGCCAGGAGGAGGAGCAAGCCAGTTCATTGGAGCCACTGTGATGATCCTAGTGGGGTCAATGATATGCGAGGGTTCCTCCGTGGTTTCGTGTGGCTGAAAGACCCTGGACAGGGCGTCGGCTTTGGTATTTTTGTTGCCAGGACGGAAACGGAGCTCAAAGTCAAATCGGGCGAAAAACAAGGACCATCTGGCCTGACGAGGGTTAAGTCTCTGGGCAGACTGGAGATAGGCCAGATTCTTGTGATCCGAGATGACAAAGGGATGGACAGCTCCTTCCAGGAGGTGACGCCACTCCTCCAAAGCCAACTTGATGGCCAGGAGTTCCCGGTCGCCGATTGAGTAGTTACACTCGGATGGAGAAAAGGCCTTTGAGAAAAAGCCACAAGGGTGCAGACGACCGGAGGCGGATCTCTGGGACAATACTGCCCCGGCACCTGTCGAGGAAGCGTCCACCTCGAGTACAAAAGGTTGGTTGCTCTCGGGGCGATGCAGAACCGGAGCTGTGTAGAAGGCCCGTTTTAGGGTCAGAAAGGCCTCTTCAGCCTCCTGAGGCCAATCCTTGGGAGTAGCCCCTTTACGGGTGAGAGCAGAAATAGGTCTTGTGATGGCGGAAAAGTGAGAGATGAATTGCCGGTAATAATTGGCGAATCCGAGAAATCGTTGAATTGCCCTTACTCCAACGGGGCGAGGCCACTTGAGAATGGCAGACAGCTTCTCGGGATCCATCCTTAGTCCAGCGTCGGAGATAATGTATCCCAGAAACGGCAGGGAGGTCTGTTCGAAGAGACATTTCTCAATCTTCGCATACAGGCGGTTCTCCCGAAGACGCTGTAACACCAAGCGGACACTCTTTCTGTGGGACAAGATATCCGGCGAGAAGACGAGGATGTCGTCCAAGTATACGACCACACAGGAGTACAAGAGGTCCCGGAAGATCTCATTGACGAACTCTTGAAACACCGCAGGAGCATTGCAGAGGCCAAAGGGCATGACCAGGTACTCGTAATAGCCGTCTCGAGTGTTGAAAGCCGTCTTCCACTCGTCTCCAGCCCGGATGCAGACCAGATTATAGGCTCCTCTGAGGTCCAGCTTGGAGAAGACCCGGGCTCCTCTAAGACGATCAAACAGCTCCGGAATGAGTGGAAGGGGGTACCTGTTCTTAATGGTAATTTCATTCAGACCCCTATAGTCAATGCACGGCCATAGAGCTCCGTCCTTCTTTTTGACGAAGAAAAACCCGGCTCCCGCGGGTGACGAGGATTTCCGTATAAAACCCTTGGCGAGGTTCTCTCGAACGTATTCGGACATAGCTGTGGTCTCAGCGGGAGACAGGGGGTAGATTCTGCCCCTTGGGGGAGTTGAACCAGGAACAAGTTCAATTGGGCAGTCAAAAGGCCGGTGTGGAGGAAGGACCTCCGCTTCCTTCTTATCAAAGACATCGGCGTAGGAACTGTAGGCTGGAGGAAGACCCAGAAGGTCTGGGAGCGGCCGAGGAGCGGCCACCAGGTGGACAGGAATCAGACAGCGAGCTTGGCACTGGTGCCCCCAGCGGAGTATCTCCCCAGAAGACCAATCGAGGACAGGCTGATGAGTCCTTAACCATGGGAGACCGAGTAGAATGGCATGGGAGAGCTTAGGCAAAACGTAAAAGGCTATCTTATCTCGATGTAAGGCACCAACTTGCAACTCCACTTCCTCAGTGACCAAGGTGACGGTCACCTGTAGCGGTTTGCCATCCACCGCGGCAATCTGGAGACGGTTAGATAGGGCAACCACGGGAATTTGATATTTGTCCACCTCTTCTGGCCGAATGAAGTTACCTGCCGAACCCGAATCCACGTAGGCCACCTCGGACCCACGTCTCTCCCCTGAAACCAGAAGCACAGAAATAGTAAGAGGTTGAGAGGGACCATCGTCGCCTAGGGAGGCCTCTCTTACCTGACCTAGGCGGAGGAGTTTCCCTGTCTCTTAGGACAGGTGCGGATATAGTGCGATGAAGCTCCGCAATAGAGGCACAGACCTTGTGCCCGCCTCTCTTGCTGACGTAACTCAGTCAAGTTGAGACGGTCAATCTGCATGGGCTTGACTGACCGAGGACTGGCAGAACGGATGCAAAAGGGGACTGGCCGGGTGAATCTCCTCTCTCTCGCTGACTCCCGAGCGCTCTCCTGGAAGCGTAGGTCAATGCGGGTAGCCAGCGAAATAAGGTCCTCTAAGGAGTTCGGGGTCTCTCGACCTGCGAGTTCATCTTTTATTCTGCCTGAAAGACCGCGCCAGAACGCCCCTACCAAAGCCGTGTTATTCCAGCCGAGCTCAGAGGAGATAGTGCGAAAGCGAATAGCGTACTGACCGACCGTGAGAGAACCCTGATGTAGATTAAAGAGTGATTCAGTGAGGACAGCTAACCGACCCAGCTCATCGAAGACCCTGCGAAAAGTATCCAAGAAAACCGGAAGACTCGAGACAACGGGATCGTCACGTTCCCAGAGGGGATTCAACCAGGACAGGGCCTCTCCCTCCAGATGGGACATAATGAAGGCTACTTTGGCCCGGTCAGAGGGATATTGCTGCGGCAACCATTCAAAGTGGAGACTACACTGATTTAAGAACCCCCTGCAGCGCTTAGGATCCTCAGTGAAGCGAGGCGGTTTTGCGAGGCGGGGTGTTGGGAGAGCTGTAGGAGCAGGGGGAGGAGTCAGAGCTGCGGCGGCAGAACATAGGGCCGACAGGCGGCTATCAAAGGAGGCCATGTGAGACAAAATATGGGCTTGGGTATCTTGTTGCTGGACCAGCTCCTGTTGAAGACTGGTCAGTAACGTGGCAGTTCCAGGATCGGTCACCTGCAGGGCCGACAAATGGGTGTCCATGGACTTCATGATGGACATAATGCGTCCCTGATTTTCCCGCAGGAAGAGTAACTCTTTCTGGGTGGCAGCTGTGGTACCGGCGGGATCCATGGCCTGATTGTACTGTTAGCGTGGGTAGTCTGGAGCCGGAAACTCCAGGAGTGGACCCTCTGGACCGTGAAACCGAGGGGCCCCGGGCGAGCTGCCAGGTGGAACCGACCCCTATACAGGGACCGTTAGGAGCAGGCCCAGGGGTTCGAGTTCCACGGTAGCTGGTACCGAGAGGGGCGGCTCAGGATGGACCGGAGTAGGACTGTGGGACAGAAGTATAGATGACGGAACAGGAACACTGGAGGCAGGACTGGAGTAGGACGGCAGGACTGGAGTAGGATGGAACAGGAACACTGGAGGCAGGACTGGAGTAGGACGGCAGGACTGGAGCAGGATGGAACAGGACCACTGGAGGCAGGACTGGAGCAGGACGGCAGAACTGGAGTAGGATGGAACAGGAACACTGGAGACAGGACTGGAGTAGGACGGCAGGACTGGAGCAGGATGGAACAGGACCACTGGAGGCAGGACTGGAGTAGGACGGCAGGACTGGAGTAGGATGGAACAGGAACACTGGAGACAGGACTGGAGTAGGATGCTGCGGAGAGCAGGCAGGAACGGAACTGCAGGAGCTGAGAGCACACGATGCAGCGAGGCCAGTGTGCTTGGAAACACAACAATCAGGCACCTCCCACAGGGGGAAGCGGCCTGATATGCTCCTGTCTGGTCTGCCATTGGTCAGGGAGGTGCTTCCAGGTCAGGGCATAGCCAGAGCACAAGAAGCTGGAGGGAGGCGCGGCTGCGGCCTATGGCGCATGCGCATTGCATGCAGGGACTCCGCCGACCGCGCACCTGCCAGAGGCGACCTCCGTGGATGTCGGGCGGCGGGGGGCTGCGGCGTGGGAGCGATGGCCGGGTGAGTATGCAGGGACGGTGTAACAGTTTGACCGCGTTTGCTTATGCATGCGTCGCTTCGGGTTGTGCGGCGGGGCGCGGCTAAAGCAACATGTTGCAATTTTGGAGGTGGCAAATTACCGCCTCCAAACGCATGCGGACGCTTGTGGAAGGAATGCGTCTAAACAATGCATTACAGTCTATCTCTCCTAACTCCTCCATACACTGGACGCTCCAAAGTTCTCTATGAGAGATCCACCGCTGGACTTCTCTGGCGGCAGCTAATCTCGTCGAGAACAAAATGATTGGCAGCCTTAAATCAGACATGCTAGATCCTTATTTACCCCAACACTATCTGTCCAGGACCCCCATCAACATTAGACTGTGGGTCTGCGGGTTCAACTGGTGTTAGCCTAATGTGTATATTCCTGCTTTGCTAGGAGATATAGCAGTAGGCTGAACGAGCAATCGGAAGGCAAATATTTAATGTGTATGGGCACCTTAAGGTGTCCCATAAGCAAAAATGATCAACTATCTACTGCTCGAGGTCCAGCTGCAGAAAAGACCAACTAATCCTGAGAACGGGAAGCTCAAAGTCCCCTGTGTTAATGAAGCGTTACTGAGCATGTGCAACCACTGCTCCATAAACCATCAATAGGACTTATGGAGGCTGTACTAATAGAGCAGCGGTCGCACATGCTCAGTGACGTTTCCTTCAACCAAGTGACTTTAGTTGGATGAAGACAAAATATGGCATCACTGTATAATACAGTTTTGGGCTCAGCGTCATTGATCCATGCTGGACAACTTGCAAAACTTGACAAGGAGAACAACCCAGGGGAAGGAAGCAGAGAGCAGGATACCAGAGACAGGGGTGTAACATATAGAATGAATATAATATAGAATAACACATACACAGGCCTGACCAAAGCCTACTATATGTAAAAGAGCGGTGGTAAAACCATGCTGCGAATGTAGAGGGCACTGAGCATTAATACAGCTATATGTGCATGAGCCCCTACCTAGAGGATATGAAAACGTGTGTGTGTGTGTGTGTGTGGGGGGGGGGGGGTTGTTCTGTGTCATTCGGTAGCAGAAACTAATATACAGTATATTTTGTGCCATTTGTTACATAATGTGAAAAACACAAATCTTCCATCCCTGGTCTAAATACAACACCTATAAATAAGATAAAGGGGTAATATATTTGCAATTAAATTAAATATCCCTCAGATAGCAAATTCCAAGGTTTCACGTCTACCGCCCGTCCGGCCCCCGCATTAAAAATATGTGTCTGAGAGGAGAAAGAAGCAAAGCATCTATCATCAAAGAGAAGCACGGACTCTCCCACCAAAGCTTTTGTCTATTTTAGAGTGGAATTGACTCAGGTACTTTCTAATATCTTGCGGTTTAATTTTGGAACTGGACTTGATCCCAGAAAATCAGCTACTGCATTCCGAGACGGCATTTTTCACATTACTGTATCTTCCTCTCAGAATGTACGAGGATCTAAAAAAGCAGATGAAAGACCAAGGAGAGACCACCTCAGAAATGAGCCGGTACTGTAATCTCCTACCTCTACTGCATATTCTCACAGGTCTTATGTGCTTTATACAAGCAGTCCCAGCTCGGAGAACATGTTACATTATTAAATATTAATCTGGATAATTACTGTAAGTCCTATATATAGAATAGGATCAATCTACATGCAAGACTGGGATATATAAGCATTACCTTTATTTCATAAAAAAAAAAATAGCTTCGCCTTTTTGGCCACTCAGCAGCCCACTAATGAAATTAAAAGGGTTTTCCATTTTTCAACAACTGTTGGCATCAATGTTAGGTGGTGGAGGCACATAAGCCGATCAGCCCTTTAAAGGAGCTAAAGTCCTCATCATTGCTCAGTACAGCACAGCTCTATACTTCTACTAGTGGCTGTGCCTGGTATTGCAGCTTAATTCAATTCACTTAAAGTGAAAGAGTCAGCAGGATTGTGCTCAGTAAACTACAGACACTGTCAGGTTGGAGCCGTTATACGGATTACATTGGTACCTTGGTTGATGAAATCCGTCTCGTGGTTGTTGTTTAATCTTTATTTGCAGTTTTCAGTTAATGAGTATCTCGTGCTTTGGGGCGGGGCTGTGGGTGGGGCTTTTTATGGTGCTCTGCTCCCATATGCATCAGTATGGGCTAATGACAGATCCCTCACTAACCTGCCCCACTAGTTTACATACTGAATATACTATTGTGTGAAAAAAAAAAAATAACATTCATCATGCAGGCGCCGGCAGTGATGCCTGCGCTGTAGCATGGTACGATGCATGATACACATATATTTATTTTATTTAGGCATTTTATTTTGTTGGGAAAAAAAAATATCTTAATCAAAATGGAGTCGGCAGTCGCGCCTACCTACGCCGTAGCACCTATTGCGTTCCTATAGATGCTACTGTGCAGGCGCCGCCACCATTTTGCTAGAGAAAAAAAATTTTGCTCCATCAAAATGACGCTGGAGCCGGGCCTGCAAAATAGCACCATTCGGTGATTCGATCCATTTTGATGGAGCTAAACTTTTTTTCTCTAGAAAAATGGTGTTGATGGCACCTGCGCAGTAGCATCTTTCAGAACATGATAGACGCTACTGCGCAGGCACGTTTGGCGGCGCCATTTTGATTAAGATATATTTTTTTCTTCCAATAAAACAAAATGTTCGGTAATGATGGCAAGCACTACACATACCGCCCAAATGGAAATCATAATGATGTAAGGTACCAAACGCCTGTAGTAAAACATGGTGGTGGCAATATCATGGTTTGGGGCTGCCTTTCTGCATCTGCCATTGGCCCTCTGCATAGAATTGATGGAGATATGAATACTACCATGTACAAGGATATACTGGAGAATGTAATGCTGCCACATGGTAAAACCAAAGTAGGCAGACAGGGCCGGGAAATTCCAGCAAGAAAATGATCCTAAGCAAACATCCAATTTAGTCAAAAGTTGGATAGCAAAAAAAATGTTCGCTTGTTGCAATGGCCAAGCTGATCACCTGATTTAATCTCTCATTGCAATAGTGAACAATGTGTGCACATGATCACAGAGTAAAGGCCATGTCACACTAAGATATCGCTAGCAATATCGCTATAACTTGTGACGTTATAGCGATATCGCTGTGTCTGATACTTACCTACGACCCGCTCCCCCGCTTGTTATCGCTGATCGCGCGAGAACGTTCAGGACCGTTTCTCGTCGTCAGCTTCCTGCGGCGCTTCCTGCTGTGACGACGAGCGACGCGTGGAGCCGGGCGGGAGGACGCAGGATCGCCTGGTGTGACAGGTAAGTAGCGACCCCCGTCCCCAGCGATGTCGCTGGTGAGATCTGCCAGTGTGGCAGCTCACTAGCGACCACTCAGCGATGTACCAGCGATCCTGACCGCGTCATATCGCTGGTCGGGATCGCTGGTACATTGCTAAGTGTGACAGTACCTTAAGAAGTAATTACCGTAATGGTAATGAAGTCCCTGGGAATCTACCCGGGAGCCAGATAAAAGGTCATGTAGGGCCGTAAACGGGCCGCGGGCCTGAGGTTCCCCAACCCTAATATACTGTAGAAAGTACAAGTAAGAATATGACCTTTTGTATGGATATAAATGATTTTTAAATACGTTAGTTGTTACCTTTAGTTAATGCAATGGCACTAAGTTTCAGCATGTAGTTTTCATTCCTTCATTCAGTTTCAGTCTCCATCAGGTGCAATTCACAGCCTGATTACATTTTCTCATGTTGGAGTGTCCCCCCAGTAATACAGGCTGGATGGGAGTTTTGTATGCAATAAGGGTCTTCAAATCTCATTTCCAGCAGTTTCTATCCTGCAATTATTTCCTCTGAATGTGCTTTTCTTATTTTTTTCTATAACCTATTTCTCTGCTCTCCCTGAGATACTTTTTCCCCCTCTCCATGGTGAGGAAATATGTGTACAACCTCCAGCCCTTCCCTGCAGCTATCTCTTAACACTAAGAGAAGGAAGGGGAGAGAGAAGAGAGAACCCTCAGCCAGGCTATGTGCCCACTTTAGCGTTTTTTAAACGCTCAGGAAACTGGTCTCCTTCCCAGAAAACGCACTTTTTTGCCACGATTTTTGCGCTTTTTTTGCGCAAAAAACGCTCGTTTTTGATGCGTTTTTTTCTGCGCGTCTTCTGGACTATAGGAAATAGCCAAAAACGTGGACCTAAGTGGTAATTAATGAACATGCTGCGTTTTTTACCGCTAAGCGTTTCCTTAGCGGTAAAAACGCATCCATTGGCACAAAAAGGCCAAAATGCATTAAAATGAATGGGATGCTTCTTTTAAGCGTTTTTGATGCGGTTTGACCCTGAAAAATGCATCAAAAACGCTTAAAAAACGCAACGTGGGCACACAGCCTAAGGAACAAGAGCTGTGACAGATTTGTAACATTTTTGAAAAAGCACTCCGCTACATAAAGGGCTTACGGAACCAGCAACAACAAACTGGTACAACAAATTCAGTGTGAAGGTATACCTGTCCTTTTAAAGGGTTCTCCAAGAATGTAATAAAATGTCCCCCATCATGTAATTCAAATGGAGGCCTGCCCTAGTCATGAGTCAGGAAGGTCTGCAGTCTGAAGAAACACAGCTTCTGAGACCTGTGTCTCAACTGCCAGAGGAGCTATATCATAAATACACATACCTTCGTAAACCAAGGAGAAAGGCTGTGACACGAGATGAAATAAATATACTTCTTGACTGATTGACTGCCCATTGAGAACTGAAACTGGAAACAATAATCATTTATGTTCATTCAGTCAAGGTGAAGATTCACTTCTTATAGCACAGCCCTTCTCCTTGGCTCACGGAGATACGTATGCTTATGTTACAGCTCCTCTCTCAGTTGAGACAAAGGTCTCAGGAGTTGTGTTTCTTCAGACCATCCTCACATGTGACTAGGTCAGACTGCCATTTAAATTACGTAATTGGGACCATTTTATTACATTCTTGGAGAACCCCTTTAAGTACAGTTCAAAGAGACATATAAAATAATGAAATAACAATAGAAGAGTAAGATCAAAATTGAGCATACATCAATTTTATAGTTTTATTAGTTTAGCACAAAGTAACAATAGTACCGCATGCACATCTATTATGTATGCCTCCATAAGTGTGCGTGTATTTGTAGGTCAGTAAGTGTGTGCTTAGGAGATTATGAGGTGTGAAGCGTTACCTAAAATCAAGTCTCTTGCTGTGCTTGGAGCTCATGTAACCACAGATCAGAGTCAGGAAGGAAGTGGGAGCTACTGAAGAAGAGCTGAGGAAGGAACCAGACACTTCAGGTACTCAACAATTAAAACATGGCAATGTTCATTTTCAGACAAGGTCAGTCGAAAGGTTCTTCTAGTTAAGATGATGTGTTATCTGTGCATTTCCATAGAACTACACAAAAGCATATTAAATGTTAAAGTCAGCACTACTACCACTGCGACTCTACCAAAGAGCGAAGCAGGATATTCTTCACAGACGAATATGACTTATAGGGGTTAAAAAGAACCTGTCATCACAATTTAACCTGTTAAAGTAAAGATATGGTCATAATGGCCCTGTAATAGTGATTTCATGGATACGTGTAGTGAAAAAATCTGTATCTTGGTTCTTGTTTAATTCACCTTAGAAGTTTTGGTGCAATAGCCTCTTCATGCATTGGGGCGAGACTGTGGGTAGGGACTTCAGCTTTGCCGCGGCCCCTCTGCATTTGTAGGAGCTTCCTTTTTTAAATTTTGCACCAGCGCCGCCTCTGCGCACATTCATGTCCTGGCGTTCTACAGCAAAATGGCGTTAGAGGCGGCGCATGCTCAGATCAACCTTACGGTCTCCA
This sequence comes from Dendrobates tinctorius, assembly GCF_039654945.1. Taxonomy (NCBI): domain Eukaryota; kingdom Metazoa; phylum Chordata; class Amphibia; order Anura; family Dendrobatidae; genus Dendrobates; species Dendrobates tinctorius. Next base: position 4,742,611 of record NW_027361706.1, on the reverse strand, counting down.
GCAAAATTGCGGCTCATGGGCAGGTCTAGATCTTGGCTGGTCATTGAGTCAAGATCAAAATCTGATCCTATGGAGCTTTTTTTGGACTTCGTGCGCTGCAGTGGCGTAGCAACTGTTTGTGGCACCCGGGGCGGTCGAAAAATTTGCCGCCCCTTTGGTCGTTGATAATCCGGATGCATCCGAAAAGACCACACTACACTCAAAGATGTCTGCTGTTATTATTTCTAAATTTATAGACTTTCAGCTTCTTGATGATGCTGGATGAAGACCTAATGGCTTTTTTTATAATAATTTTTAATAATGTGACAAAAAAAAAACAGAAAGTACAAATTATTTTCGAAACTTGGGTTTTGTTTTGTTTTTTTCAGGTTTTTCAATAAAAATAAAACATTCTAAGTATATAATAATATGCAATCATGTGTCCTTTTGTGAATACACTTAAAAACAGATAAAAAAAAATTAGAAGGCTGGCACAAAAATGGGCATCAAAGTGGGCTATGAGGTATGGTATTGAAGGGGTTAAATGGCTTTGGGCCACTGATCTGACACGTGATTTACATACCTTGTGATGCCACACATCAAGTTCATGTCAATCCAGCCTGGCACAAATGGGTTATGGCCATCAGAACTTTGATGCCAGTTCAGGTGTTAGATCAGTGGCCCAAAGCCATTTAACCCCTTAAATTTAGCTGTTACTTATTCACATGTGTGAAAATTGGTTCTCTGCCCACTTTGATGCCCATTTTTGTGCCAGCCTTCTAATTTTTTTTTATCTGTTTTTAAGTGTATTCACAAAAGGACACATGATTGCATATTTATTATATACTTATATTTTTATTGAAAAACCTGAAAAAAACAGAAAATAAAAAGTAGCCGAATAAGAAACTGCCGAATAAGAAACCAACTTCAGCATCGTCAATCTCCAGGACTCAAGGCCTGAGGCTGTCAGGGACCAGGTTGACCGGGCGGTGTGTGGCAGGCCGCAGGCAGGTCACGTGTCTCCCTCGTCCTCCCCTCACAGATATCACGGGCAACCCGGCAGCACTTCCCGCCGTCCCCTTCACTCACCGGCTCCTGTGTCCCTCCCGGGATCCGCTCTGAGTCCTGCTGCGCTGGCTCAGTGCGAACACCTCCTCCAGGAGTGGACGGGTCTCTGAGTGCGCCCGCCGCCCAGCACCGGCTCAGGAGCGGACAGCAGCCGAGGCTCCAGTCCAGCAAGCCAGGTAGTAGAAGAATTTGAAAGCGCCTGCACTGTGCGCCTCCGCACTGTTCTCCCACAGGCCTCAGACTGAGTGACAGAGGAGAGGAATTGAATTCCTGCCGCGCCGCCCCCACACACGTGCCGCCTGGGGCGGACCGCCCCCCCCCACGCTACGCCACTGGTGCGCTGCTTAACATAATGCATAATTACTGATGTATTAAAAGATCAATGTTTTTATTCCCAACGCGTTTCGAAGCATGAACTACTTCTTCCTCAGGGGATGACATACATACATACATACATGTCATCCCCTGAGGAAGAAGTAGTTCATGCTTCGAAAAGCACTAAGCTGGTTCTTGGGCCCTTTGTGTACTGCAGGACCTTAGTCCCAATATGTGGCTGAGCGGCGCTCCCGCGACTGGCTGTGGCAGTGTCACCGTGTGGTGAACATTGAGGCTATAAAATAAACGGGAAATAATATAACTATGTCACCTATTGACCCCAATGTAAAAGAAAAGTATACGCTTATTGTATATTTTTTTGTGGTGGTCCAACATTACGAAAGCTTATACTGTTTAGTTGTTCTATACAGTGGAAAATATAAGGTATACGGGCATATACCTGCCTGATATAGGTCAAAAACTTTTGTACTCAATTAAATGGATACCTGAACTGATGAGGCTGGTGTGCTTACTTTGAAAATCCATGTTAGAATGACTATATAATAGGCATGTCTGGCGGTGGCTGTCTCATAGAAAACACCGGGGCGTTCAGCCATGGGACAGCCGTCCGCGATGATCTGCCAAAGCATTATTCAGCCATCTCATGTGTATGATGGGCATACGGTAAGTTTATTCAGTCTATGGCCACCCAGTCTGGCTGATAGCTGCAGTTTGTACTGAGCAGTGTGAGATCTCAGCAGGGAGGAGGGACATTGAACAGCTAGATGGACAGAGATTGAGTCTAAACTTTCCTAAATTATTATGGATTTTCAAAGTAACAACACCAGCCTCAACAGGTCTAAGAAATCTGTTTATTGCAATGTATGCAGTACCCAATTTGGCAACCGACAATGCATTACATAGTCACTTATTAAGTTCCTCCTATAATAACAATGGCTAAACAGGAGTGATCAAACATTCACAGTAAATCATGCTGATACACATACATGCTGGAAATTCAGGATTTGGGCAATTTATAAACCACAGCTTTCATAAGACATGAGCGTAATGTATACAGAACGTCTTGCCTTACAAGATCTATGACTACGTAAGGCTTATTTTAAAACAAACGAGCTGAATTGTTGAATTCATAGTAATGTGTGTAATGGGGCTTTGGAATTGGCCTTTTATGTCTAATAGTGATCTTAAAGATGGAGCACGTGCAAAAGTATCTGTCCGGATTACAGAACAAGGTGAAGAGTTCAGTATTACAGAAGGTGACGTAATATTCACTCCAGATCCAGTGGAAATCAGCCGTCTACGGGACGGCGGAATCACACTCACTTAGAAATCCAATTCTCTTTTCGGGAAGTAGTGAGTGGTCCCGCTCCTTGAGACCGGCTGTGATTAGATGATGAGTAATATTTCAACAGTCGGCAGCCACAGATCTGTAACCATGAGCTTGATGAGACTGTCATGTTACGTACAAGGAGCAAAACCCAATAATCTGACTGTAGGATTACATAAATTATGGTAATATTAGGCAGACAAAATACCAATGATTAAGTCTTCCCCATCACGGAAATACAGACTCATGGTCTGCTGTCTCCCGGTCTTGGTATGCGAGAAGAAACTCTCGGTCTCATTCATTCTTGCTTTTGCACCTGATTTTGTCAGGTTTTTGGTCTTTTTCCCTTTTTTTTTTCCTTTGCACTACAGTCATCTTTCCATGTATGCCTTTTTTTAAAAAGTCACTTTTCCAGGTGTTTTCGCCTGATTCATCATTTGCGACCTTTGGAAAAGTCACAAAATTTGTTGCGAATGTTCTCCAGTCCCCCTTCCTGGAATGATTTAATGTAAGCTTGAAATTTTGGTGCGCATCTTGCTGTTTTTTTTTTATTTTGAGCAAAATTAATTTACTTGTGGAAAAGAAATGGCAACAAATACCACAAAACAAAAAAAGGAAACAAAAAAGACTTTAAAAAAAAAAAAAAAATCGCAAATGATGATTTAGTCCTTTTATCTCTAAAGAACCCCATTCACATTGGATGAAAGTCAGCCGAACCTGCTGAATTCGATGGCACCAGTCAATTATCCACGGTGTATGAATGCTTCTCGGCTCACCCCCGACATGGGTCAGGCTATTGGAATATCAATGGCCGATCCTTTTATTTTAAGGGAAGATCAGAGCTCGGATCAGTGTCTGGTAGTGGATTTTTCTTCTTTCTACACTGAAACACAAGAATGCCCCCAAAACAATCTCTTAACTAATTTTGTAATCAATGTCATAAAAGAACAAAACAAGGCTTTATTCACATCTCTATTTTGGTAGCACATGACGTGTTTGATGGATGACTGGCGTCCGTTGTGTTTCCGGTGAAGAGATGGCCATTTTACCGGACCAAATAGTGCAGCTGGCAGTGTTATCTTGAATGCAATTTATGGTAGGATCTGCAATGGAGGCTCCAAAACAGATGTGAACACCGCCTAAAATATTTAACGTGAAAGTTACTTTGATGCTCCATTGCTGGCTTGGTGCTGAGCTAAGGTGTGTGGTATGTGACTGCCTTTGGCTGTAATGTGCAATAGACCTACAGATTGTGAAGGTCTCGAAGGATGATTTAAGCTGCTTCTACAGCCCAGACTTTACATGACTCACGTACCGGCCCGAGTCTATATGTATGCATGCATTAAAATTGTGTAAGCTCCAGAACAAGTCATTGGGATAGTGTCAAATCTGCCATTCCCTTATATTGATAGCATATCCTAAGGATAGACCATCCCGACATTTCATGGCTTGTAAAGACTGTCTTTTCACAATTTTTTTACATGACCTAGAGTGGTCTGAGTGCTAAGATCCCCACTTACACTGCACAACAAATTTCAGGGAAGTTCTTGTCCCGAGAAATTTTAATTGTATCTTATAGATTTTGATATACTAAACACGAATATGTGCTCCAAATGTCTGTATCATGTAAGGTTTTAAAGAAACAACAATTTTTAGTCTACATTATGACGTCCGAGACACTACATACATGTGCATCGATGTCAGTAGCAAAAGCAATTGTTCAAAAGTGTTTTGCAGACAACTTTCATTTATAATCCGTGTCAGATGCTTCTCGAATAAGATTCCAGCAATAGTTAGCCAGCGTTGAAGTACTCCACTTTCCCTGGTACCTTTTCTCCATCAGCGCAATATCTTGTGAAATCTTTCACCGCGTTCATCGCCAACGTCACCAAGATTGGTTGGAAAAAAGTTCAAGTGAGAATGTAGAAAATATATTTTTAGTGACATATTGCATTTCATCAAATGATATGCTGTGAGCATGTTGTCCACGAGTTGTTCAAAGTTCAGCACCCTGCTGTTGCCAAGGAAGTTGAAGGTCACATCTTTAAAGTCTCTCCATGCCACTTGTTCAGCACCTTGCAAAAGACAATCAAAGCTACTGTCATTCATTATATCTCTGAACTATGGGCCAATAAAAATACCTTTTTCAATCTTTGCATTACTTATTCTTGGAAATTTCTGTCGCAAGTAAGAAAAGGCTTCCGATTCTTTGTTCATTGCTTTGACAAAATTCTTCATAAGCCCAAGTTTAATATGCAAAGGAGGGAGAAAAATCTTTGCTGTATCAATGAGAGGATTATGTTTAACATTCTTCTGTCCAGCAACCAGGTTTTCACGGAGTGGCAAGTCCATGCACAAATAAAACAACAATACTTGGTATATCCAAGCTGCAGTCCAAGAAGAAGCGCAACAACTTTTAGATCACCACATATGTTCCAGTTATAATTTCTATAATTAATGTGGGTCAACAGTAACTTCATATTCTCATATGTTTCTTTCATGTGTACGGCATGTCCAATAGGTATAGAAGGATAGATATTTCCGTTGTTCAATAAAACAGCCTTCAGACTTAAAACTGATGAGTCAATGAACAGTCGCCATTACTTTTGGGTCATGTTCGCATCCATATCACCAAACAACCCCAAGACGTCGTTACAAAAGTTTAAACTGTCAATATGGTTGAAAAATTGATTAAGGTCTTCTTGACGACTGCGAAAAACAGAAACTCTTGTTCCTGGTAATAAGAGATTCCATTCTTGTAGCCTTGATCCAAATAATTCTGCCTGCCTCTTTGACAATTTCAAATCTCTGACCAAGTTACTCAGATCAGCTTGACTGAACAGATGTGGATTAGATGTAGAAGGTTCAAAGTACGGTTCTGCAGCAGTTTCATTTTCCACTGACATTGTTAGTGTCACGGTCCTGTTAGGGTCGGCGTGCAGCCACCGCTGAGCAAGGACTCACCCACACTGCAGAGGGGCCCGGGGTCAGACACAGCTGGATAGTTCAAGCAAACAGGACCTGGAGAAGCTAAAGTCAGTGAGCAGTGAAGGACCTACGGTCATGTGACCACAAGGGGCAGGGCTTATCGTCCTGCTGTCAGAGATAGGCAGAACACTAATACAGGAATTCTCAAAGTCAGACAAACCGGGTCATACACAGAGATAACAGTAAAGTACCAGGGATGAGACAGAACGGCTAGTCGGGGCCAAGCAGAGATCAAAACCAAACAGACATAGAAGGTACCAAGCAGAATCCAACAAGCAGTATCCAGAGAACAGACCAAGTCATACACAGAGTATCAGATAAACAAGAACACAGCACAAACACACTCAGGGGTCACCACACAATGCTAAGGGCAAAAGTATAACTGATGGGGATGGGAGCTGTTGTGAGTTCATTTTCCCCTTCGCCACTGAGGTCTGGTGAACTCCCTATTCTGGTAAAGGAAGGTAATGAGCCTGATTATCAGGCACCTGAGCCTAATGATGATGACTGGCTGAGTGGAGTCACGGACTGGATATAAGGCTGCCGACGCCCTTCTGCCCTGCGGGTGATTTCTCTTTGGACTTCTAGGAGACCAGTCTGATTCCTGCTCCTCTAAAGCTAAGTTTTCTGCTTTGCCTGTTAGCATTTGTGTTTTGTTTTTGTTTTCCTTGCTTTTCTGGATTCTGCCATTCCCTGCTGGGGTGAGCTGAATCTCCTTTTGCCGGTTGCTCTGTCTTCAGAATATTCCTGAGTACTGACATAGCTTTTTTGAAGCCTAGCGTCTTCAGGGCCTTTTTCACTGTCAGTCTGTTGGCTCTTATTTTCATAGGGTTTTTCATGGATTGCAGACAGCAGCCTTCCTGTCCTTTCCTATCTAGTTAGCTTGGGCCCCGTCTTTGCTCAGTCTATCTTTCTGTCTGTGTTAGTGTTCTTTCTTCTTGCTTCACCGTCATTATATGTTGGGGGCTGCCTTTTGCTTTGGGGTCTGCTCTGGGGCAGTTTAGATTTCCCTTTCTGTCTTTAGGCTATATTGTCCTCCGGCTGTGATCGAGGGGTCTAGGGCATCGTAGGAACCCCCCACGGCTACTGCTAGTTGTGTTGATAGGTTCAGGGGTCTGCAATCCGATAGCTGCCAACTTCTCTGGTTTTCTGGACTTAGCTAGCATTTCTGTTTTTGCCTCCTACGGTGACTCAATCATAACAGAGAGCGTTCTGAGGCTATAAGAAGCTTTCCCAGAACCAGGGAGAGGCCACAATCATAAGCCCCAGGTGTGCAGGTAAGCCTGCACTGGGATCACAACCTTTAACCCCAGAAATGACAGTCATCAGCACTGGTTCGACATTAACCCCACGTGTGCGAGTCAAACCCGCACTGAGATCATGACAGTTAGTTCATCTTTGTCATCCTCCATTGTCCATACTTTGGGCGGTTTTGGAACACGAAGACTTTCATCGTGTAGCACTGGTCTTATGGCTGAAGGAAGATGAGGATATTCTATTGATTTCTTGTTCTTTGCTGAATATCCTGTTACATTTGTAAGGCAGAAGTAGCAATCTGTTACATGATCTCTCTGCTCTCTCCATATCATTGGGACAGCAAACGGCATTGAATGTCGTGATCCATTCAGCCATGGTCTAAGTATGTCAGTATTGTCTTTTGATTCCTCCCCTGCCCAGGAGATGTGGTATGCTCCGTACATGGTCAGCCGAATGATTCACTGCACCTGGGCAGAATTCGCATAATAAGTGCTTGCATATGTGTAGATCAGCGATTTATGTTATTTCAGTGGAAAATTCAGAATATACTGTTTCAGAAAAAGTTCATATATGAGTTTTTGGAATTATAACAGAATATTATAATGTTTCATATTATTTCTCAAAAACCTTACGTGACAGGAAAAATCTGAAGTCATTTCTGAAATCAGTATGAAAAAATCTATCAGGAACACTCAAAATTGTCCGAGGGACAAAACTTTGGTAACACAGTGTTATCAAAAAACATTTGATATGTCGTAGGAGATAAGTCCGAATCTTTAAAATGGTTTTCCTGGCTCAAGAACAATTTATGCTGTCACTCTATGTGGCTACAATTTGCCAAAATTATGAGTGTGTGCAATGTGCGCGCTGTCAGGATACCCCTCAAATTTCCACGAGTGAGCCGTCACACGGCCGGAAAGTTCTATTTAGAGAAACAGATGAGAATCTGGTCAGCATGTGACCACAAGGATACATATCATATACCTGCAGTCACTGGATCACTCATTCACGGTGGAAATAAAGGGGAATCCAAACAGTGTGCACAGTGCACACTGCAAATTTAAGTCACAGAGTGACTTCAGGAATTTCTCACGAGTCCCAAAAAAACCTTTCGGAGGTGGTTGCTGATTGGGAGAACAAAAGAATTGGGTGCTGTAATTCAAAACGATGGATCTTTCTCTCACCCAACATTTTTTAATTTATTATGCTTTTCTTAAATAGCGCTATCATATTCCGCAGTGCTTTACAGACATCATCACTGTTCCCACTGTTCTTCAGGATTTTCTCACGAGTCCCAAAAAAACCTTTCGGAGGTGGTTGCTAATTGGGAAAACAAAAGAATTGGGTGCTGTAATTCAAAACGACGGATCTTTATCTCATCCAACATTTTTTAATTTATTATGCTTTTCTTATATAGCGCTATCATATTCCGCAGTGCTTTACAGACATCATCACTGTTCCCAATGGGGCTCACAATCTAAATTTCCTATCAGCATGGAGGAAACTGGAGAATCCAGAGGAAACCCACGCAAACACGAGAACATACAAACATCTTGCAGATGTTGTCCTTGGTGGGATTTGAACCCAGGACCCCAACGCTGCATCATCTATCGGAACAAGTCGGGAAGCCCAACATACACTAGATGGTCAACTGATTGAACCAAAATCAGAGGGATGTGCTTGACTGTGTAACTAAATGTGTATAGGGGAGTTATGAGTTATTTTGTGGCACCTAAGGGGTTGTAAGTGTAAGGAAAGGTTAATTTTCAAAGCTATGAGACGTTTGCATTTGGCACGATGTCAAACCCTACCTATGAATTTGAACGTGACCCAAGTGCAAAGGAAACGAAAAAAAACCCTTCATTTTGAATTTTTTGTACATATTTACTCATAGGGTGGCGCCATATTGCTGATTGTGCAGAACTACGTTTTGGGTGGTATTACTCTTTAGCTTTCATTTTCCTGAAACGATTACTTCTTTGAAGCTTGTTTGGTGCACTATATTTTGTCTAGAGGAGGCAGCAGCTCATCCTGACCTAAACTCCCGGCTGGAATTTGGGAAGGATCGCTACTTTAGATACAAAACACTTCAATAGGTTGAGCATGACAAACAAGCAGCAGCCGGAATGTTTTTTTGGGGGGGATAAAACCATTGTTCTTAGCTTCTCCTACAGTAGGTCCGTTATCCTTATTGCCGATAACAGTGTGTGTGGTATTAATCAGTCCCAGAGCCCGCAAAGATAACTTAATCTCCGAGTGTGGGAATTTATAATATTTTTAACAAAACCCAGAGCATTGAGGAAGAGCAGGGAAGTCTGACGGCCGGGAATGAAAGCACCTATTTGATGATTACTCCAAGGAGGTCTCGCTGGGAGTTAAAGGTATAGGATCAGTAGATAGCTGTTCTTGCTGTGAATCCTACAGTAACTGTCTGAAGGAGATTTAGTTGCACGAGCAGCCGGGAAAACCCTGGAACGCATAAACAGCATTTTAATAAGAAAACACAGATTTCAGCTTCGATATCGATGTCGATCCAGGGTTTTCAAGGATATAATAAAAAGGAGATAGAAAGTGAGATCTTGTCTGATCCACAATTCAATAATCCAAAGTGACTATTAATACATTTTTAGTTTATATAGGCCCTTAAAGAGATCCTGACACCAGGTCAAAAGTTGGCACGTTTTGCTATTATTTTAATCCCGCTGCTCCCCTGAGTATTCTACTCTTTTTTTTTTTTTTCAAATCTGTGATACACTTGCAGAAATATGGCCCTTTTTATTTTTGCTGCAAAGTTTTCTGGCCTTTTCGAAAGGGGTGGTGCTCACTGGATCCTCTGGGGAGTGTCTTTAGGCTGCTCTTCATAATTACCCTGCCAGCCACATCCACCTGTAAAGCCCATGAAAAGCAGCACTAAATAAAAAGGGCCCATATCTCTGGAACCATATGGCAGATTTTAAAGAATAAAGCCGAATACTCTGAGGAGAAGCAGGACTAAAATAAGACGAAAAATGGCCACTTTTGTCCACGTGGGGTAAAAGGGTTCAAAATTTTTCAAAACTGGTCTAAAGGCAGAAAATGTGTTAAAATAATGAAAAATAATGAAACAATCATTAAACGCCTATTTAATTCCTTGCCACTGCGGCAAAATCACTTCAGAGGTCCTACAATGACATTCTGTGCATTATTCAGTTGCCTGCTTCATTGTCCGCAGTGGTCATGTCACGTGCTATACATCCCAACATCACCGTTAAGGCCAATAACTGCCAGAGATAGCAGTACGGCCGCTCAGCTATCTTCAGCAGCCCCATAGACAATGAATGGTGCGCTGGTGTGCATGCATGGCCATTAATCCATCAAGAAGAAGTTCGGAGTCCTGTTATCAGGATCAGTGGGGACTTTACGGTAAGATTTACAGCCATCAGCAAGTTATTACTTATTTTCTTGGTAAGATGGATATAACACTTTAAAGCTCCTTCTAGATGAAATTCAAAAGTCAAACAGATCTTCATAGCATAAGATGGCAATTGGAAAATGACCTCCATACCAAGTAAACAGGCTCAGGCAGCAGCTATGCGACAAGGTCAGCTTTGTTCAAGTCATACATGTCTCCTGTTGATGCGTGCACTGACTGATCTGAGTGTTCAAGACTATTCTAAACCTCACAATATATACAAGTTTATTGCAGACTGACAGTAAATAGTCACCAATTCTTGTATGAAATATGACTTAATTTTCCCACTAAATGGATTATACACTCACTGGCCACTTTATTAGGTACACCATGCTAGTAAGGGGTTGGACCCCCTTTTGCCTTCAGAACTGCCTCAATTCTTCGTGGCAGAGATTCAACAAGGTGCTGGAAGCATTCCTCCGAGATTTTGGACCATATTGACATGATGGCATCACACAGTTGGCGCAGATTTGTCGGCTGCACATCCCTGATGCGAATCTCCCGTTCCACCACATCCCAAAGATGCTCTATTGGATTGAGATCTGGTGACTGAGGAGGCCATTTGAGTACAGTAAACTCATTGTCATGGTCAAGAAACCAATCAGATGATTCGAGCTTTATGACATGGCGCATTATCCTGCTGAAAGTAGCCATCAGATGTTGGGTACATTGTGGTCATAAAGGGATGGACATGGTCAGCAACAATACTCAGGTAGGCTGTGGCGTTGCAACGATGCTCAATTGGTACCAAGGGGCCCAAAGAGTGCCCAGAAAAAATTCCCCACACCATGACACCACCACCACCAGCCTGAACCGTTGATACAAGGCAGGATGGATCCATGCTTTCATGTTGTTTACGCCAAATTCTGACCCTACCATCCGAATGTCGCAGCAGAAATCGAGACTCATCAGACCAGGCAACGTTTTTCCAATCTTCTACTGTCCAATTTCGATGAGCTTGTGCAAATTGTAGCCTCAGTTTCCTGTTCTTAGCTGAGAGGAGTGGTACCCAGTGTGGTCTTCTGCTGCTGTAGCCCATCTGCCTCAAAGTTCGACGCACTGTGCGTTCAGAGATGCTCTTCTGCCTACCTTGGTTGTAACGGGTGGCAATTTGAGTCACTGTTGCCTTTCTATCAGCTCGAACCAGTCTGCCCATTCTCCTCTGACCTCTGGCATCAACATGGCATTTCCGGCCACAGAACTGCCGCTCACTGGATTTTTTTTCTTTTTCGGACCATTCTCTGTAAACCCTAGAGATGGTTGTGCGTGAAAATCCCAGTAGATCAGCAGTTTCTGAAATTCTCAGACCAGCCCTTCTGGCACCAACAATCATGCCACGTTCAAAGGCACTCAAATCACCTTTCTTCCCCATAATGATGCTCGGTTTGAACTGCAGGAGATTGTCTTGACCATGTCTACATGCCTAAATGCACTGAGTTGCCGCCATGTGATTGGCTGATTAGAAATTAAGTCTTAACACACAGTTGGACAGGTGTACCTAATAAAGTGGCCAGTGAGTGTACATTATTACTAGATAACAGGGAATCGGATCTATTACCAGATTTCACAATCCAAACTGCAAACAATATTAAACGGATTTCTGAGACCTTCTGAGGTTGGTATACTTACTTTGAAAACCCATGTCAGAATGACTCCATGATCCTTCTTGAAAACGTCAACTCTCTTGCTATTAAATCGAGTTTAATATCAGGATTATACAGTCATTCTGACATGGAATTTCACAGTAAGTATACCAGCGTTGTCAGGTCTAACAATTATTACTTATCATGCACACCATATGTATTGTGAAATCTGGTGCCAAATCCTTTTTAACGGATCACCAAGTTTGAGTTAGATTATATTTATATCTATTATAAGAAACTAAAGCCCCCTTTACATTTAGCGATGCACCAGCGATCCCGACCACGATATGACCCGGTCAGGATCGCTGGTGCATCGCTAAATGGTCGCTAGTGAGCTGCCAAACAGGCAGATCTCACCAGCGATGTAGCGACGCAGCAGCGGTCGTTACTTACCTTTCAGACGCGGCGATGATGACGTCCTCCGCCCGCGTCCACGCGTCGCTTGTCGGCGCCAGCAGGAAGCCCAGCAGGAAGCAGCCGACAAGAAATGGACCTTGACGATCTCGCGCGATAGACAGTGGGGTAGCCGGTCGGAGGTAAGTATCACACATAGCAATATCGCTGCTGCATCACAAAATCGGTGACGCTTTAGCGATATTGCTAGTGATATCGCTATGTGTAAAGCCCCCTTTAGAGGTAAGGTCTTGGATGTGTCACTGAGGTGGTTGGCCTTGATGATGTAAGTCCTGGGAGCAAGTGTACCAGTAACAATAGGTTAATGAGATGGTTTTATTTTAGATTGGATTTTGGGTCCAGGATTTAGGTGCAACCAAAAGAACCTGGGTGGGAAAGGTTGCTCCCATGCTCTAGTCCGGGTCTTACAGAGACCGTTTTGACTTACTTTGCCCTGCTCAGAGCAAGAACTGTTTTGTTATTCATTTGTGCTGAAGAAAGGACTGTATTCATTTTGGAGCTGTAAAGATTATGAAGAACAATACACTTTATTCTGTTTAGATATAAAACCTCTATGTCTATAAGCATCTAGCCCGGTACCAGAGAGCTGAAACCCCTACAATACACACATACCCACATATATACATATACTTATATACTATGTACACTGTAATATATATATATATATATTCGAGTGTTTAATTATTGTATGAAACACTACCTATATAATTTTTTAATCTACTCCCTACTATATATATGTCATTACCATTTATCTTAGTTTTTATAACTTTATAACTCAGGGCACATACTAAAAATAATCCAAATACTTTAAAATAAAAGCATTATCCTCAGAATCTGCGATAGCTATACATGTGTATAAGATTGTAGACTTGGGCCACACAAGAGCAGTAAATACTCCTGCAGCCTTCAGAAAAGATCTGTTTCTTATCTCAGACTTAATTATAAAGGATGAATACAGTTGTTCTTTCCTTATTTCTAAGCTAAACATCATAAGCTTTCATATCAGCCTGAGTTGGGCTGTGTCACTTGCCTCCAGCGTCTGCATAAGAAAAATGTGTGTGCAGAGGGCCTGCAACTCTCACGCAACCCTGGGCCGATCAACCAGCATGACAAGGAAACAAATGACTCTATGAAATGAGCAAGTTCGGGTTTAACCTCGTGGATGCGGCCGTCTGCTCCAGCGGATTCTCTGCAGACCAGTTACTAAGCATTTTGCTTCCATGAATCATCATGGCTTCCGAGATTCTCTAAGCACCACATAAAGAATCCATACATCAAATATCAATTTCTTCTCACTTACGACCTCTGAAAAGCAGACGCGACGTTAAATGGAAGTCTTGAACTTGTCTAAGACCCCCTAACTCGAATTATATTGAACTTCCTAGAAATAAGCAAGCGATAGGTAGCCCAAGGGATGTATGGTCACCTCAGGCTCTATGTTCACAAGAATTTTGAGGAGTTAAAAAACTGAGCTGTTCAGCAGAAGCCCCTTCAAGAACGTCCGTTTGGTGAAACTCAAAAGTCGAAAAGATCTTTATAGGATGCGATGACCAAATGGAAAGAGACTGGAAAATTGCATCTTTTTCAGGTGGGTCCACCCCAAAACTTGAAAGGCACAAAAAAAAAGTGCCTTTACCAGTCCTCAGGAGACTTGTACTTGTAAACCGCTCACTTTTGTATACATAAGGTAAAAAAGAAAAGTCACTGCAGAATATGGCATGGAAGATGATTTAGGATTTCTGACGAGTCTTCCTTTTGCAAATCAAGGCATGTAAAAAAAAAAAAGACGTCATGTGCACAAACCATTTTAGATTCAGCTGCTTCACGTCAACATAGCAGCTCTTCTTCTTTTGGGCTGCTCTGTTGACAGGGAGTGGCTGCCGACGTCATGCTGACTGACAGTCGGCTCCCCGCAGTGAGACAGTAGGGAGCCGACTGTCAATCAGCATTACATCAGCAGAGAAGAGAGGAAGAGAAGCTACTATTCTGTCGATGTGACTTCAGTGGAAGCCCCTGAATCTCCTTCAGGAGCAGTCATGCAATGTGCCTTCGGAGATTGGCACCAGACCCAACAGATAGGTATTCAACAACCACCTGCCTGTTGGTTCTTAAGCCAATGGTAAAAAAAAAAAAAAAGAAAAGTATATTGTGGCGCCCCTGAGGGTTCAGTCGCCACAGAGGTACTGCACCTCCTCCTGAGGTGTGGTACTCCACCATCCAGGTAAGGTGGAGACACCTGACCACACTCCAACACCTGCATCCCACACAACATAGTAGTGTAGCAAAGCACCTTCGGCGGCTCCCTGCTTGGAATGTAGCATAGCACCCCTTGGTGGTTCCCTGCTTGGAACACGAAATGTGCTGGGAGGTAACTGGAGCTGAGTTTACATAAGAGAGCGGGAGATTATTAGGACTAGGTCAGTCTGTGAGAGAAGCTCTCCTGAGAAGGATGGATTGAAGGAAGTGCTGCAGCAGACCTCAGTGACCTGGGTCTGCTGGCACAGGAAAGAGATATTTAGAAAGCCTGATTCTCCATAAGAAAGATTGATTTGTACAGAACGTAAGGAGAAGAAGAGAACTAAAGATTAGGGTTAGAGGAGAACCCTTCCCAAGTTCACAGTGCAAGGCCGGGGTCCGGTCCCCGAGGTTGTGGATACTAACGGTCCTGCAGCAGACACAGGAGGAATAGAAGTAGTGACCACTTTATTCCCACACAAGACTTGTGGGCACAACAGCAACGATAGTGAGCCGGGACTTAGCAGCAAAGAGACCCCGAAGCAGGCTACAGCTGTCTGCCGTACAAGTAGAGTTCATAGGAACATCTGACAGGAGGAACTCCAGTGTAATTCAGTACTAGGAGTACTTCATTCAAAGGCGCTATAAGAGGAGGCGTTCAGAAAAGGCACATATGTTGGCAGAGTGTTGGAAAGGAGTACTTCATCTTGTCTGGAAGTTGGCTGAGATCCTGACCCAGAGGACACGGCACGGATGCGGGCACCTGTACCTGCAACAGACTGAGAAAAGCTTTGGAACTACATGCCCTGGTGTCCTCCACTTATTCCCGCGCCAACACGCCCAGCACTGCTACATCCATTGCGCCCGACACTACACCATCTAAGTGTCACTTCACCTACTCTGCCCTGGGACTACAGCCCTGCCTGTGGAGGGCTATAACATCATTGCTGCACCACACCATCTGTCCCAGAGAATCTGTCTGCAGCGTTGGCTTACATCTTCATTGCCGAACACCACAGGTGGCGTCACGAATCATTCATAACTTTCGCCTGTTTACAATGGGCGCCCAGGGCCACGGGCCGGGTCCCAGCTGCCGTGACATCTCCCATTGAAGCTCATCGGGCCCGGTACCGAGTACCCCACAGCCCTTTCAGAAGAGTTTTCCTAGAGTTTTTGAGCAGGATTTTGAGAAAGTTACCACTCCAAAATATATTAGTAAGTGCCACAAAATTGTGTCCCCCATCACATTTGTTAAAATGAAGATAAAGTGAACAACCCCTTTAAAAAAAACTCACAATAATCCTGGACAACCCTTTACAGTAGTACACGCTCAATATTAATAGTAACGGTAATCAGTGGTTTACATTGAATGGTATGTAGGTGGTGTCCATCCTTACAAAAAAACATCTGTGAAGATAGTCTTATCAACCACTATTAATATTAGTCAGAGAAGACATAATGATCTTACACTGGTAGTTGCCATATGTGTGGAGTTCACATCAATAAAAATAAAAGAAATAAAAATAATTCATTTGGCTTTAACATCATCAATAAGGCTAGGTTCACATTGCGTTAATGCAGTCCATTCAACCCATAGCGTTGACGGACTGCATTAACGCTACTGTCATATGGTGATCGCGTTTAGCTATCACGCTAGCGCAGCCTCCCTATCTGTGCTAGCGGTGACGGACCCCCGAATGCTGCAGACGGTGTCCGAGGGTCCGTCACAGAATGACGGCACATCGCGAACGCATGCCGATTATGACATGCGTTGGCGATGCGCTCGTCTATTGCAGTCTATGGGTGCGTTAATGCCGCTATGTAACGGATGCGTTAAACGCTGCCCACAAACGCAACGTGAACCCAGCCTAAGGCACAATTCTTTATGTCCTCGGCATTTTCTGTAATTAATTTAATTGTGCAAAATAAACTCCTTGCACTTTGCTACATCCTAATCCGTCCGACTTGTAGCACGTCGTGTTCCAGAACAGCAAATAAACAAGCATACCATACACATAAAAAGAGAATAAAACATGACTTAAAGGTTAAAAATATCATGACGTTGTGTGTTTTCTTTTGTTATTCTCATCATCATAAATGGTTAGAATGAGAAAGTGACTGTAAAAACAAGCTGCTTTGCCATTTAGCTCCTATTAAAACTCCTCTCCGTTCTCAAGAAAGGAGGGATTTTTAATTTTATTGTTTACTACTCGTTGGCTATTTTACCGTCCACTTCTGAAACATATCAGAGGTGGCCGTTTTCACAGACAAAGAGCATGTGCTTGCATACTCCTTGCAATACAACTAGGAAATGCTGCTCCGAAGCCATCCAAATCGCACGATCCGACTAGCTTCAGTGCCCCTGCGCTCATCTGAAGTTGGTTCTGCTTGCATCGGAGAGCGCATAGTTCTAGATCATTGGTTCAACCAAGCCGCTGGTGTGAACGGTCAATCATCAGGAGCACACTGCAGGAAGACAAGAGGCAGGGAGGCGCTGCGCTCCTGAAGATGAAGATGAGAAAACTCCTTTGACAGAAAGATAAGTACAGCACGCTGTGATATTCTTGCCCTCAAAATTACGGAAACCTTTACGGACCCCATTATGGTTGAATAAGGTCTTTTGAACTCCCTGGGATCAACACTACTGAATTAACAGCATATACTATTGTATTGGCTACACATATTCAAAGTTAAGTTCCTTAAAAAAAATCTATGTTTTGGAGAATACAAGACTTTTAGAGTAGTCGAGAAGTTGAACCCATCTTATTCTTAAAAAAAGTATATATTACAATGAATTTTCAGCTACAATTACAATTTACTAAGCTCACCCCTCCTAGCATATCCTGCTGGTTCAGTGTTTGTATAAAGAATAATCAGGTGGTACCGTACAGCACTAGACTTTGACCAGGACATTTGGCACTTTAGGCTAAGTTCACGTCTGCTTTGGAGGCTCCATCTCAGATTTCATCATATTTACAATTATGGACACCATGATGGAAATTTGATGGACTCGTTGTAGTCAAGAGGAACTTTGGGTACAGCTGGTGTCCTTCAAATGACTGATCTCAGTTACAATTTTTTGCTCTTATGACAGAGCAGAAAAAAAAAGTACGTAGTTGACCAACGCTGATAGGAACAGAGCCTTAGGGAGGTGAATGGTGGCGGGATGTCAGCTAATACCAGAAGCAACCAGCAGAAATGTGGACGAGGCTTGGGGCTGTAAGTCATGTTGTAACTCAAAATTGGTGTAAAATAAGTAATGACAAGCATTTGCGACATTGTTGAACTTTGTTGAACTTTTTATAAAGAAAAACTGTAAAATAATGTTCAAAGGTTAAACCATGCAGTCAGCCCTCTCCAGAAACTGGTGAATAATTGAAAAATAACATTTCAATGGGAATACCATAATTAAAGGGGTATTCCAGTGGGAAAAAATATTACTTATCAACTTGATAAGTGATAACTTCTAGACTGGTGGTGATCTGACAATCAACGACGATCAAAAACTGTCAGGGTGCAGTTTGAAAAACGGATCTATCTACCTAAATGCTAATGTCAATAGGTACCAAACAGGCCGGGATCGGAGTCATCCCCAGTTCTAGGAGTCACAAAGACAGCCCAAGGAATACAAGATTCATGTACGGTGTGTACTAAGTTAGTACTTTGATATACTATTTCGTTAAAGTTAGGGAACAGGTTTGAAGTAAGTGCATGTATACAAGTATATTCATGTGTATCTGGGCATATATACAATGGGGGGAAAAAAGTATTTGATACACTGACGATTCTTAAAGTTTTCCCACCTACAAAGAACAGAGAGGTCTGTAATTATTATCGTAGGTACACTTCTACTCTGAGAGACAGACCCTAAAAATAAAAAACAGAAAATCACATTGTATGATTTTTACACCAGGGCCATAGATAAGCAGCTTGTTGAGAAGACAACTGTTGGCACAATTATTAGAAAATGGAAGACAGACAAGATGACTGTCAATCTTCCTCGGTCTGGGGCTCCATGCAAGATTTCGTGGGGTAAGGATGATTCTGAGAAAGGTCAGGAATCAGCCCAGAACTACACAGGAGGACCTGGTTAATGCCGTGAAGACCACAGTCTGAAAGATTACCGTTAATAACACGCTACGCCATCATGGATTAAAATCCTACAGGGCACGCAAGGTCCCCCTACTCACGCCAGCACATTCCGAGGCCCATTTAAAGTTTGACAACGACCATCTGTATGATCCAGATGTGGCATGAGAGAAGGTCATGTGGTCAGATGAGACAAAAATAGAACTTTTTGGTTTCAATTCCACTCGCCGTGTTTGGAGGAAAAATAAGGATGAGTACAACCCCAAGAACACCATCCCAACCATAAAGCATGGTGGGGAAAACTTCATACTTTCGGGGTGTTTTTCTGCAAAGGAGACTGGATGACTACACCTTATTGAAGGTAGGATGGATGGAGTCATGCATCTCAAAATTTTGGCCAACAACCTCCTTTCCTCAGTGAGAGCATTGCAAATGGGTCATGGCTGGGTCTTCCAGCATGACAGTGACCAGAAGCATACAGCCAGGGCAACTAAGGAGTGGCTCCGTAAGATACATTTCAAGGTCCTGGAGTGGCCTAGCCAGTCTCCAGACCTAAAGAAAATAGAAAATCTTTGAAGGGAGCTGAAACTTAATGTCCAGTGACATCACTGAAATCTGAAAGATCTGGAGAAGATCTGTATGGAGGAGTGGGCCAAAATCCCTGCTGCAGTGTGTGCAAACTTGGTCAAGAACTACAGGAAATGTCTGACCTCTGTAATTGCAAACAAAGGTTTCTGCATCAAATATTAAGTTATGTTTTTCTATTGTATCAAATACTTATTTCATGCAATAACATGCAAATTAAATATATAAAAATCAAACATTGTGATTTTTCTGGATTTTTTTTTAAAGATTCTGTCTCTCACAGGTGAAGTGTACCTACGATAAAAAGTACAGACCTCTCCATTCTCTGTAGGTGGGAAACTTGCAAAATCGGCAGTGTATCCGTGTATCCCCGCTGTACATGTCTGTAAGCAAACTCTGTCCCACTACTTAACAGATAAAGTTTTGTTTTTTTGACTGAATATATACAGACATGGACAAAATTGTTGCAGCATACTGTTAAAGTAAGAAAAACCCACAATGGTCACAGAAATAACTTAGGACTTTTAAAAGCAATTTCCAATTTAAATTCTTCCAGCTGTCATGATCTCACATGATGCAGTTTGGCAATTTTTCTTGGCCGAGAGACCGCTATCGATGAGCTGGATGATGCGGTTTCACTTTTCTTGGGAAATCTCCTTCATGGCTGCTCCTCAATTTGAACCAGTGACCTTCCACTTGGGAATCAACCCAATAACGCTCAGTCCTAGGCCTCCTCCTCTTCTCTCTATACACTGCCCCTATTGGACAAACAATCAGCAGATTTGGGTTCCAGTACCATTTCTATGCTGATGACACCCAATTATACACTTCTTCCCCTGACATCACCCCTACCCTAATTCAAAATACCAAGGATTGTCTGTCTGCTGTCTCTAACATCATGTCCTCCCTCTATCTGACTCTAAATCTCTCCAAAACTGAACTTCTTGTATTTCTCCCCTCTACTAACCTCACTCTACCTAACATCGAAATAACCCTGGAGGGTTCAACCATAACTCCCAAGTAGCACGCCCGCTGTCTTGGGGTCATATTCGACACCAAACTTTCCTTTATTCCCTATATCCGATCACTCACTCGCTCTTGTCACCTGCATCTTAAAACATCTCCAGAATCCGACCTTTTCTCACCTTTGAAACTGCTAAGACTCTTACTGTCGCTCTTATTCAATCTCGTCTGGACTACTGCAACTCTCTTCTGATCGGTCTCCCTCTTACCAAACTATCTCCTCTCCATCTTGTGCCAGTCATTACACTGGCTACCTATTCGCTACAGGATCCAGTATAAACTCATCTCTCTCCCCCACAAAGCTCTCCACAGTTCTGCACCGCCTTATATCTCCTCTCTCATCTCTGTCTATCGCCCTACACGTGCCCTCCGTTCTACAAATGACCTAAGACTAACATCCCCCGTAATCCGAACCTCGAACCTCCGTCTCTAAGACTTCTCTTGTGCTGCGCCAGCTGTCTGGAATGCACTTCCCCAGACGAACAGACTGATACCTAGCCCCGACTTATTCAAGCGCGCTTTGAAAACCCATCTCTTCAAACAAGCCTACCACATCAACTACTCAGTAAACTAACTTTGCCCTGTTCCCTCCTTCCAAATATTACTCTGAATCTGCACCCTACTATTCATCTGTCTCCACATCCTCCATGCAAACGATAACTGCACTTGATACTTGACTATTGCAATTAAACACACGGGCTGATGACCGGATCATGCAGCTTTATATGAAAATCCCTATTTATTATAATTGCCAGACCTGAAATAACAAGCACTTCTCACCTACTGTGTCCCCCACATTTACTTGTAGATTGTAAGCTTGCGAGCAGGGACCTCACTCCTGATGTCACTGTTTAAATTGTCTTAACTCGTATTGAATTTATTGTCTGTATATGTCCCCGCTTAATTGTAAAGTGCTGCGGAATATGTTGGCGCTATAGAAATAGAAATTATTATTATAATAACACATTGAGCTGTTAGGGGATGTGAGAGTAGGTTGTAATTCGTTGTATTCAGGAAGATAAAGATTTTTCCACCACCGGGAGCAAAACAGTAACAATGCAGTGGCACGACAAGAATCGGCATAACTAATCATATGCTAAATAGTTACAAGTCACATTTATGTATGAGATAGCCAAGATGATTGTCTATAAATTAATGTCTATAAAATCTCATGTTCGAAGCACTAGTGGATGGTGAGATATGGAGCCTGAAAGTTAAAAGTTCAAAACATTGTTGCCCTTTTGCTTGTCAGTGTATAACAAGATACATATATAGACACACACATATATACACTCCGCCACTTGTCTGCCACTGTATTACAGTAAGCAGTCCCATCTGCATTTGCTGTAGTAACCACCCATGTTGATGCTGACCCATTGGGATAAGGACAAGATGAAGGATTGCAGGGAAGAACATGTGGGATTGGAAGTCATCCCTCTGATCACTTATCAGACGCTCCCAGCGCCTGGGACATGTTTGAAGGGCTGACGTTCACAAGTCAGAAGATTAAATGTTGACTTTGTACACTGCTCTGAGAGGATCCAGCTGACAGCTAGTCACATTATGACCCCAGATAGAAAACCGCAAATACTTCCGAGCATAAGAGTCAGGAAAATAACTTCAGCCAACAAGACGGCTCTTAGTGTGAAAATATATTTCTTGTAACTAGAAATTAAAAGGCTTTTTCTCCATTTGTCTTCTAACCCCTATAAGACGCACTCAATTCTTTGCTCTATTGACATCAAGAACTTGGCTCCATCACAAAATTAAAACCAAAAAGATTGGAAACGTTTTATATTGCTCTTGCCTTTTTGACAGGGTATAAGAAAATGGGTGTCCCCATGATAAACTGTCTAGTCAAAAGTCCCCAGAATTTGATAAAACATATATGTGCTCCAAATGCAATTATTACAGTTGTGGCCAAAAGTATTGACACCCCTGCAATTCTGTCAGATAATACTCAGTTTCTTCCTGAAAATTATTGCAAACACAAATTCTTTGGTATTATCTTCATTTAATTTGTCTTAAAAGAAAAAACACAAAAAGAATTGTCCTAAAGCTAAATTGGATATAATTCCACACCAAACATAAAAAAGAGGGTGGACAAAAGTATTGGCACTGTTCGAAAAATCATGTGATGCTTCTCTAATTTGTGTAATTAACAGCACCTGTAACTTACCTGTGGCACCTAACAGGTGTTGGCAATAACTAAATCACACTTGCAGCCAGTTGACATGGATTAAAGTTGACTCAACCTCTGTCCTGTGTCCTTGTGTGTACCACGTGAGCATAGAGAAAAGAAAGAAGACCAAAGAACTGTCTGAGGACTTGAGAAAACAAATAGTGAGGAAGCATGAGCAA
Organism: Dendrobates tinctorius; assembly: GCF_039654945.1. Lineage (NCBI taxonomy): Eukaryota > Metazoa > Chordata > Amphibia > Anura > Dendrobatidae > Dendrobates > Dendrobates tinctorius. Next base: position 4,719,855 of record NW_027361706.1, on the reverse strand, counting down.
TCTCAAGGCTACAAGTCCATCTCCAAAGACCTGAATGTTCCTGTGTCAACCGTGCGCAGTGTCATCAAGAAGTTTAAAGCCCATGGCACTGTGGCTAACCTCCCTAGATGTGGACGGAAAAGAAAAATTGACAAGAGATTTCAACGCAAGATTGTGCGGATGTTGGATAAAGAACCTCGACTAACATCCAAACAAGTTCAAGCAGCCCTGCAGTCCGAGGGTACAACAGTGTCAACCCGTACTATCCGTCGGCGTCTGAATGAAAAGGGACTGTACGGTAGGAGACCCAGGAAGACCCCACTTCTTACCCCGAGACATAAAAAAAGCCAGGCTGGAGTTTGCCAAAACTTACCTGAAAAAGCCTAAAACGTTTTGGAAGATGTTCTCTGGTCAGATGAGACAAAAGTAGAGCTTTTTGGGCAAAGGCATCAACATAGAGTTTACAGGAGAAAAAAGAGGCATTCAAAGAAAAAAACACGGTCCCTACAGTCAAACATGGTGGAGGTTCCCTGATGTTTTGGGGTTGCTTTGCTGCCTCTGGCACTGGACTGCTTGACCGTGTGCATGGCATTATGAAGTCTGAAGACTACCAACAAATTTTGCAGCAAAATGTAGGGCCCAGTGTGAGAAAGCTGGGTCTCCATCAGAGGTCATGGGTCTTCCAGCAGGACAATGACCCAAAACACACTTCAAAAAGCACTAGAAAATGGTTTGAGAGAAAGCACTGGAGACTTCTAAGGTGGCCAGCAATGAGTCCAGACCTGAATCCCATAGAACACCTGTGGAGAGTTCTAAAAATGGCAGTTTGGAGAAGGCACCCTTCTAATATCAGGGACCTGGAGCAGTTTGCCAAAGAAGAATGGTCTAAAATTCCAGCAGAGCATTGTAAGAAACTCATTGATGGTTACCGGAAGCGGTTGGTCGCAGTTATTTTGGCTAAAGGTTGTGCAACCAAGTATTAGGCTGAGGGTGCCAATACTTTTGTCTGGCCCATTTTTGGAGTTTTGTGTGAAATGATCAATGTTTTGCTTTTTGCTTAATTCTCTTTTGTGTTTTTTCATTTAACACAAATTAAATGAAGATAATAATACCAAAGAATTTGTGTTTGCAATCATTTTCAGGAAGAAACTGAGTATTATCTGACAAAATTGCAGGGGTGTCAGTACTTTTGGCCACAACTGTATATGTTCATCAGTAGCGATCTATGTGAAAACCTTGCTGCAAGTGTGCAATTTTCCTGCAGTGCTCCAAAAGGGGACACAAAATATTACACAGTGCTTATTAAATTATTGAGCTGTCCATGCAACGCACAGAGGTAATAGGTCCTTATAAGTTAGACGCTCTCTTTTTATCTAGCCCCTGTTTCTAAAATAAAGATGACGGTCCTATTTGCAAATTAGTTTTGTGAACCAGACTGTGATGCTAGTCACTTCTCACGGCCAAGCTGTGAGTCAGGATAGTCAAGGAGTTCAAGGTCAGAAGCCAGGAGGGTACGTCATAAACAGAAGGAAGGGACAAAAGCGTAGTCAGGTATTGTTCTGAGGTCAGAATACCAAGAGGATAACGAATCAGAGCTAAATGAGTTAAACAGTCGGATGATCAGAACGAGGTCCAAGGTCAGGCAATGAAAGATCAACATACAGAACTTAAAGGGCCTGTCACACTAAGCGATATCGCTAGCAATATCGCTATAACTTGTGACGTTATAGCGATATTGCTAGCGATATCGCTGTGTCTGATACTTACCTACGACCCGCTCCCCCGCTGCTTACCGCTGATCGCGCGAAAACGTCCTGGACTGTTTCTCGTCGTCAGCTTCCTGCGGCGCTTCCTGTGGAGAGACGAGCGACGAGCGTGGAGCCGGGCGGGAGGACGCAGGATCGCCTAGTGTGACAGGTAAGTAGCGACCCCGGTCCCCAGCGATGTCGCTGGTGAGATCTGCCTGTGTGGCAGCTCACTAGCGACCACTAAGCGATGTACCAGTGATCCTGACCGCGTCATATCGTTAGTCGGGATCGCTGGTACATCGCTAAGTGTGACAGTACCTTAAGGCACAGAGGAAATAAACCACACTAGCTGAATGTATATGTGGCAGAGATCTGGGAGAAACAGCTCAGCTAAGTAGGATGGCAATCACCTGGGATAATGAACACTTGGAGACAGTCAGTGCCTCCCAGATTGGGTAGTTGAGCTGTCAATCAACACTTTGACAGCTCAGCACGCTCCTGTACTAGAATGTATGGCTGAGCTGTCAATAACTGTATCCCAGACATACTGAGGGGTGGAACAGTGACACAGATATTGCCTTACAGCAGACCTGTGCAAAGTGGAGCCTGCGGGCCACATCCGGCCCTCTGGCTGTCTCAGTCCGGCCTGTGGACAGAGACAGCCATGAGGCTGGAAACCAGAGGTCCGCGGGTCGCACCGTGCCCGCCCGCTGGCTCTCTGTTTTCTCCCTAGGCGCAGTCAGCATTGGTGGAGGAGGGGCCTCCAGCCACTTCCTCTACCAATCAGTGTCAGCTGAGTACCGCCGGACAGTCAGCGCAGCGGAGGCAAAGAGAAGAGCAGAGCGCCAGGGAACGGGACCGAGGTGAGTATGTGGTGGTGGTCTTTTTTTTTTTTTCATGTGTATGAACATGAATATTCTATGGGGTGACAGACAGTACATGGGGATTCTAAGGGGGTGACAGTACATGGTGATTCTATGGGGGTGACACAGTACATGGGGATACTATGGGGGTGACAGACAGCAGATGGGGATTCTATGGGGGTGACATGCAGCACATGGGGATTCTATAGGGGTGACATGTAGCACATGGGGAGGCTATGTGGTTGTCATGCTGCACATAGGGAGGCTATGGGGGTGTCATGCTGCACACGGGGAGTCTATTGGGGTATCATGTTGCACATGGCGAGGCTATGGGGGTGACATGCTGGACATGGTGAGGCTATGGGGGTGACATGCTGCACATGGTGAGGCTATGGGGGCCTCATGCAGTATATGGGAAGGCTGTGTCGGGCTCATGCAATATATAGGGAGGCGGTGTGGGGCCTCATTCAGTATGTGGAGAGACTGTGGGGCTCATGCTGTATATGGGAAGGCTGTGGGGAGCTCATGCTGTATATGGGAAGGCTGTGTGGGGCTCATGCTGTATATAGTGAGGCTGTGTGTGGCTCATGCAGTATATATATAGGGAGGCTGTGTGTGGCTCATGTAGTATATATAGGGAGGCTGTGTGAGGCCTAAGCAATATATTGGGAGGCTGTGTGGGGCTCATGCAGTATATGGGGAGGCTGTGTGGGGCTCATGCAATATATAGGGAGGCTGTGTGGGACTCATGCAGTATATAGGGAGGCTGTGTGGGGCTCATGCAGTATATAGGGAAGCTGTGTGGGGCTCATGCAGTATATAGGGAGGCTGTGCAAGACTCATGCTGTATATGGGGAGGCTGTATGTGGCTCATGCTGTATATAAGAGGCTGTGGAGGGTTCATACGATATACAGAAGGGGCTGTATTTGGGTTCAAAGATATATGGGGGGGGCAGCACACTTAATTCTGCTCAATATTAAGTGATATGTGGGAGAAGGGGCCCCCGTCGAGTGTCCAGGCCGGAAACAAGGGGACCGTCATTTAGGTTCCGGGGCAGGTTGTTTACGGGGGACAGAGTTCAGGGCCGGACCGTTGAAACTGACAGATGGGCTGGGGGAGGAGCCAATATAAAAGGGGAGGAGAACGCTAGACACAGTGAGTCAGCAGAATGGGGAAGAAGGAGCAGGGGACCGTGGGCGTGTGTGAGAGCCAGAGTGACGTACAGAGGCCCGAGAGGAGGACAGAAGCAAGAGGGACGCTTACACTGGACAGCAGGGGGACGGTGCTGAGTCGGCCATCAGAGAACCGCTGCTCCGCTTCAACCTGCGGCCTGCCCGCGGACACCTGCGGCTGTTGCCGCCACACTCCAGCCCGCGCGGCCTGCCCGCGGATGCCTGCGGCTGTTGCCGCCACATTCCAGCCCGCGGCTGCGGCCTGCCCGTGGTCATCTGCGGCCGTTGCCGCCACACTCCAGCCCTCGGCTGCGGCCTGCCCGCAGTCATTGCCGCCTCACTCCAGCCCGCGGCTGTGGCCTACCCCTCGCCGCCCGCAGCCGCCCCGCTCCCAACTGCGGCTGCTGCCAGTTCACTGCCGACGGCAGCCACTAGTTCCCCGCTTCAGTCCGTGGCAAGAGTCGGGCCGTCGCGGACTCCCTGTTACAGCCGCTGGCTGCGCCGGTGGCTTGTCAATCGCCACCCAGCTTCGCGACCGCTTACCCCCGTCCGGGGATTACGGCCCACCTGTCCAAGAACTCTTCCGGGGCCTGTTGTGCCCCTGCTTCGCCTGAGCGTCAGAACGCTCAAAGACTTCGCCAGTTCTTCATCAGCTGGGCCCAGCGGCTGCTACGCCGAAGAACCATCACCCAGGATGCCGAAGACGTCAGGACGGATAAGTGACATTATATAACTAAGGACCCGTAGTTGGCCATACCGCGGCCCTATAGTGACCGTCCGTTGCCGGGAGTAGTCGTGTTCATATATATCCGTGTTTGCTTGTGTTGAGTCCCTGCGAGGACAATCCCTGTTACCCGTTTGGTTGCTTAAACTAGTCACCTGATCTATACTTATAAAAAGTTATTACCAAAAGCATAAAGTCTTGCGTCTCGTCACTGCATCCCGCGTACCTGCCAGTACCACAGATACAATTAATATTAATAAATCAACATTGAGTAGAATTAATTTCAAGCTATTGGCTCGGCCCTCCACAACAGTCATGGTCTCTCATGTGGCCTCTCGGGAAAATTAATTGCCCACCCCTGCCTTACAGGCTTACACCATGAGATGTAGCTCAGAAAGATCACTATGTTGCACTAGTATATCACAACCAATGATAGTATACAATATGTGGTCGCAATACCTACCTCAACTCAGAATTGAGCAGAAATCCAACCTTGCCGAATTTCAAGCCAATCGTATTTACTATGATTAGGTTTTTCTTCAAAAGCATAATTTGCCATAATTTGCTGTGAGTTTGTAAGTCTTTATATAGTCCATACTTTAAGGGGCTTGACTCATCTAATTTCTCATTATATATTTCTTAAGCTTTGATTGGATAGCGCAATCATTGTAAGAGATCAATATATACAGAGATCGGACGGGTACAAATCATGGTGTCTCAAAAGCACCATAGATGGCAAGTATAGTGATTTTTTTAATAAACTTTGCAGAAAGTGGGGAGTTTTCTTAGAACTTACAGATTTTGCTAAAGATCTGTGGATAATCTGAACCTAGATTCACAGCAGACTGTTTACTTATCTTCCCTATTAGGGCCCTGTTAAGCCCCCTTTACATTTAGCGATGCACCAGCGATCCCGACCACGATATGACCCGGTCAGGATTGCTGATGCATCGCTAAATGGTCGCTAGTGAGCTGCCAAACAGGCAGATCTCACAGCGATGCAGCAGCGGTCGTTACTTACCTTTCAGACGTGGCGATGATGATGACCTCCGCCCGCGTCCACGCGTCGCTCGTCGGCGCCAGCAGGAAGCAGCCGACGAGAAATGGAACTGGACGATCTTGCGCGATCAGCGATAACCAGCGGGGGAGCGGTCGGAGGTAAGTATCACATGTAGCGATATCGCTAGCAAAATCGCTGCTGCGTCACAAAATCTGTGACGCTTTAGCGATATTGCTAGCGATATCGCTATGTGTAAAGCCCCCTTTACACTCTTCAATGTCCCAGCGATCCCACCAACGATCCAACGTGGATGGGATCGCTGGGACATAGTTAGCTGATCGCTGGTGACCTGTCACATAGACAGACTCACCAGCGATGAGGACCAGCGAGCAAGCTGGTATCCAAGGTAAACGGGGTATCTAAGAGCCGTGCGGCTCTTAGATACCCGGTGTTTACCTGGGAAACCAGCTCCCTGCGTCGCTGATCGTTGGTCTCTCGCTGTCACACGCAGCGATGCGCGCTGGCCAGCGGGTGACCAACGATCAAAAAATGGCCCGGGACGTTTGAGCGCGATCAGCGATACCTGGCGGGGGGGGGGGGGGGGGGGGGGGGCGGTCGCTGATGCGTGTCACACAGCGATGTCGCTGGCAAGATCGCTGTGGCGTCACAAAATCAGCGATCCCGCTAGCGATCTCGCTGCGTGTGACGGGGCCCTTAAACTCAATGTGGAAGATCCACTACAAATTGGCAACATACAGTGATATGCCATGGAGATAGAAATTTGCATTACAGGTCAATTTCCACAGCAGTAATTCTCCAGACTGTGTGGACGAGATTTGATAACTTTGATGGTAGCGAAATATGAAGCAGATATTCTGCCTTAAGATCCGAACAGGAAATCTGCAGCCTATCCGCCTTGTGTGAATTTACCAGTTCAGATGCAGATCACATACAAACATTATTCTGACATTTAACTTGTAGGTTTCAATTTAGAAGCACATTTGCCAGGTAAGAGTCGTGATGATGTCATAATATAACACAGAGGCAGGCATTTGTAATCGGCCAGCGTAATAGAAACTGACAGCAACACCATTAAAATGTAAGGTTAGGAAGCCATGTATTTTCTATGTTTGCCTCTACATCTGGAATCTATACATGTTCACTCTTGTTCCAATTAATAGCCAGAGCGAAAAAAAAAAAAATAATCTGGATGTCAGGATCCTGCGCTCCATTCAATGTGACAGCTCTGGCAAGACAAATTAACAAGCAGTAGTGAGCCAGGGAGGAGAGAGCTCGGCTTTAATTGCTTTATTTCAGTAAACAGAGAGAGCTGTCAGGATACATTACTCCCGTCTGGTCAGTGGACACAAGATGTCACGTTTACGTTCATGGACATCTGGGGTTCTTAGCCTTTATGGGTCTGGAATCCAGTATGCGTCAACTTTGGGTACCAATGGATGGATATCGTATTCCATATACACTGTATTGATGATGGATAAATATATCCTACACATTACACCTACAGAAGCTTATATGACCTCCCGCTCTACATCCACAGACATTAATATGGAAATGAGCTCCACTTTCTACAAGATTTTGGAGGTGTCTGTGAGAATTTTTGCCTCTTCATCCAGAAGAGCATTAGTGAGGTCAGACACTGATGTTGGAGGACAGGCGGGGTTCACAATCTCCAATCTAGTTCACCCTAAAGGTGTTTGATTGGGGTGGTCATGTTCTTCTCCGCCAAACTTCCCCAACCATGATTATATGGACCTTGTGCATTGGGCACAGACAGTCATGGGGAACAGAAAAGGCCTGTCCTCAAAGTGTTCGCAGAAAGCTAAAGCTTCAATTGTCCAAAATGTGTTGTACTGAAGGATTAAGATTTCCCTTCACTGGAACTAAGGACTGAAGCTGACCCCTGAAAAATAAGCCAACAGCATTATCTCTCTTTCGCCAATTTAAAGCTGGCGCAAAGCAGTCAGGCTGGTAACGTTCTCTTGTTATCTGAAAAATCCAGAGTTGTCCATCAGATGCCAGATACAGAAGAGTGATCCTTCACTGCTCAGAACATATTTCCTCTACTTCAGAGTCCAGTGGTGGTGGCTTTACACGACTCCATCCGACGCTCAACATTGTGCTTGGTGATGTAAGGCTGCATGCAGCTGCTCAGCCATGAAGCTCCCGGCAGGGGCGTAGTGTTTGTGCTGATGTTAATACAAGAGGAGTTTGGGACTCTGCAGTTATGGGGTCAGCAGAGTGTTGGTGACTTTTTTGCACTCTGATCCTCGGCACTCAGTGACCCCATTCTATGATGTTACGTGGTCTCCACTCTGTGGCTGAGTTGTTGTCCCTTGCACATCTAAATATCACTTATAGGTGATGTGGAAGATTTAGGAGGGAACAAATGTCACAACCTGACTTGTGACCCCGGTGTCTCCTATTACATGTCACCGCTGGTATCAGTATCAGTGAGATCTTTACCACCAGCCATACTGTCACATATTAGTAATGGCAGATGACAGATGAGGGGCCAAATGTTATAGACCAGTGGGCAAGGGGCCGGATGTTAGACACTGGGGGGGTTAGGTGCCGGATGTTATACATTGGGGATGAGGGGCTGGATGTTGTTATACACAGTGGGGGGGGGGGGGGGGGGGGCCTGGATATCTTAGACTGGGAGCAATGGGACTGAATGAAAAAAACGAATTTGATTAATAAGATGTGTCCTAATACTTTTGTCCATAAAAGTGTTTGTCGTACTTACTGTAGTCTCTAACTCACATTAACACTGCATTGTCATTATGTAAATTCAAGGCACAAGCATGTTTCTAAATTCTTCTGACTTTGTCTTTCTATTGGCAGAAATTATATGTTGGTTTTCAATAATCGCGTGTATGTGCTTTATGTACATAATGAAAGACCAGAACAGCAGAGTAAGCGGGATGGTAGGCAATCAAGCAGAGCAAGACACACCAGGAGACACAAAGCCAGGAGTGTAGAGAAGCACAGGACTTGAAAATGTTTAGTCCATCCAGGAATAGCAGAAGCATTTGTACTGAATTGTTCTAGAGAAGGGTTTGCTAACCTTACAGCAGATGAAGGGTTAAACAGCAAAGAATAGACAGCCGCTGGCAGCAGAAGCCAACGGGAAAACGTGTCTATAGAGAAGATACACCCTTTTGCAGCAGTGCTTGTAGTGTGAACAAGTCCAGATAACAGTTTGTGCTTACAGCAGATGAAGAGTTAATCAGCAGGCCTGGAAGTTAATGGGAAAACTTGTCTAAAGAGACGATACACCCTTTCGCAGCAGTGCTTGTAGTGTGAACAAGTCCAGATAACAGTTTATGCTTACAGCAGATGAAGAGTTAAAAAGCAGGTCTGAGCCAGCAAGTTGATGCAGGTTGTAGAAACAGAAATTTGCAGAGATGATTGCAGCTGAGAGAATTAAAAGGTGATGGTTACGTGTGACTGGACACACCGCCTCCAGCAGGACGAATTTCTCTGACACACGTGACCCTGGATACACCGCCTCCAGTAGGGTGAATTTAAATAATATAAGGTGCAGCCGGATACACCGCCTTCAGCAAGCGAATTTCAGAATTACACGTGTATCTGGATACACCGCCTCCAGCAGGGCAAATTTAAATAATAAAGGGAAACACCAGGGAAACCGATACAATGGAGGGCCCTGCGATAGGGAATGGGGACATAAAGACCTCCTGCACTCCCGAGTCAGTGTCTCTACACTTCTGACAGTCCCTATGCAGGTTCTGCACCTGGCGCTGAGCAGGGTACCTAAAAACCCTAGCTCGCCCTGCACCTAGCCCTTTCTAGTGAAATGGACGGTGCAGAAACTAATCCCACCACTGCACTGAAACACACATAAGGGAAGTCACAAACAGGGAAAACACCACTTAGCTTTGCTCTGTTGCTATTGCTCCAAGCAACAGAGTACGACACCAAAGTTCAGCTTCACCCCTGAAGCTCGACACCTGAATTCAGCTTCCACCTGAAGCAATAACACCAGAGCTCCCCTGAGCTGCCAGGAACTCCTCTCTGTAGTTCCTTCCTCCACCAGACTTGGTTGGAAATGAGCAATATCACCAACAGTGATTGCAACACCTGACACTCTTTTATAGGTCAGAGCAATCACACCTGCTTTATAATCACGTGCACTAAACTAAAGTAACCAGAGTGCAATGACCCTAACGGCCACCGGGGGCAAAACTAGAACTGAAACCACCACAGTGCAATGACCCTAATGGCCACCGGGGGCAAAACTAACTTTAAGCACACAGCTTAAGGAAAAAAAAAGGTTACTTGTGCATTTATCTGTCATAATCCAACCTGGATCATGACATAAATGTTATCAAAAGAGTAACGCCACAAAATGTCTATGAGAATCAATGCTCCAGAATTGTTATTTAATATGAAATATAATTATTTAATTAAGGCAGACATGGCAGAAATAGCGTCTGTTCCTTCTTCTGCAACCTCAATCACATACATGAAAAATTAAATTATACAATGCTGCAAATCCTCTATGCAAACATAGATGTAAAACATGCCATACTGGGAGCCTGCCATCACAATTAAGGGGAGCATTGAAACTTTCTGCATATTGTTCTTTTATTGGGGTCAATGTATGGACAGTATGCAGGGAGCTCTAAAGCTCCCTCTAGTGGTGCCTGCAGAATGAAAAAAGTGATTTGACCAGAATTTTGAACCTGAAAACAACATGGAGCAACAAGGTGGGAATTAGCATTTGGCCAAATACGAGTAAGCATAAAATACATTTCCAGTAAGTGGAATCTTATAAATGTATTGCTTGGAAACTGATAGGTGAATTCTGTGGTGCGTTGGCTGCATCCAACAATTCAGAGGTCGGAAAATAAATAACTTACAAATGAGAACTGTTAGCACCTATTGTGGAAATAATAATGCCGAGAAGCACGTGCCAGGAAAGGTCTCAGCAAGAAGGGTAATTCGTAGGAAAAGACATCTATTTCAGCTGGCTGGGGAACCTCTCCCGTTGCTGGCCTGCTGCCGCTTTGGTCATCACCCACCCAGTTCTCCTCCTCTGTGTTGTAGGTGAGGCTGTGCTATTTTTACCAAGGGAGTTAACCCACAATAAAGGCCCTGTAATTCCACGTAGATGTCTGTATTTTTGGCATTTTAAAGGAACAGAGATGAGAAGATTTATGTGGATAATATTTTAATAAACGAAAGCTGGGAATGGTCGCGTTGTCTAAGGGAAAACATACTGTAGCTGTAGTTACAATTTTGCAAAACACAACAGGCCGTTTCTTGTCTTCTCTGCAAAAGCCACTTTACACAGATCATTACAAAGAAAGCTTCAAATAGAAAAGTAAAGAATAAATTCTCGCATGTTCTCCCTTAAACTCATTTTTGTGACTTATTGCAAATAAAACTGAAAAATATATAATGAAATCTTCTCCATGTGTCCCAATAGATCAGCCATATTCTCCCTTTTCCTCTGAATTATTCTGTGTCTGGCAGTAAGACAACTGGCTGCAGCAGGATCCTCTCCCTTCTGCCCTGTCTGCAGTAGGACAGAATTGTTGAGCTCTGCCCTTTGGCATAGTCCCACCTATCAGTCAAAAAAATGGAACAGAGCAGCCGGAAACGAACCCCGGTGCTCTCTGCAGGACTTTTACAAGACTATTTGATTCAGCAATGTGGGAACAATCTAACAGGGAAGCCAAATTTATCACTGGTTTATTTCTAACATTCATTTCTTGTTTTAATGTTTCTTTGGTGGGGTTGGGGGTAAAGCAGAACCGGTGGCCAGAACTTTTAGTGAAAGGGCAATTATGATTTTAGCCCCATAGCCTACTCTTTTTTTCCCATTCCATTTACACACCAAAAATTATCCCATATTAAATGAACATTGAACCTGAAAAAAAAACAGGAATTCTTCCAATTCCTCCCTCCTTTGATTCTATTTTGCTTTATATTGCAATAAAAGCAACAAGATTTATTCTATATATGCCCCATGAGTTCAAACTTCTCCCCTAATGCCCTTCTTACAATCCTGTGTCTGGCTATGAGACAAGTGACTGCAGCAGGAACCTCCCCCCTCTTCCAAGTCTGTAATAAGAATCAACCAATATCAAAGGGAGAACTGACAGTTTCCCAAGCCACCGATATGATATTATTTAACAGCCTTTGGCTCGATCTCAAGCCATGGTGACTTGATGAACATCTATAGGAAGATCAATCCTGTGCAAGCCTAGATAGGTCCACCAGGGTCTTCTCCACCGATATCCTGATAGTATCAAGCCATCGGATTGCTGGTCTTCCTCTTCGCATTGTTCCTTCTATTCTTCCGACCATAATGTTCTCCAGTGATTGCACTCCTATGATTTGTTGAAAGTAGGTAAGTTGTAGCTTGGTGATCCTTGCTTCCAGTGACATGTCTGGCTTGACTGTTCCAAAATTGATTTGTTTGTTCTTCTTGCCATCCAAGGTATTGATAACATCCTTCTCCAACACCATACTTTTTCTGCCTTGTTTCTCTATCGTCCAGGTTTCGTATCAGGATGTAAACACTGAAATGTTCCTTGATTTGAATGTATTTATTGCTGTCTATATACCTTTTCTATCAAGACCTTTTCATTGTTTTATTGAATACTGCAGATGCCAAAAATTTTTTTATACGAGTTGTGGTGTTATGCTAATTAGTTTGTGACTAGTCATGGGGGCAGGGCCGGACTAGCCATTTGGCAATTCTGGCAAATGCCAGAAGGGCCTGTCAGGTCGTGGGCCGCCTTATCTATTACACTGTTAACAGAATCTGTGTTCTCAAGACACCCATACTGTTAAGTCGCTGACCATGGGAATCATTAGAAATATTGGTCTTGTAGAAAATCTTGCTTTCCTCCATCCAGGGTAATATATCTCATCTGGTGCTCGGGGACGAGGACAACATGGGCCTGTGTGATTTCAAATGCCAGGGCGGAATTTCAGCCCCAGTCCATACCTGCATGGGGGCGTTGTTTTCCCCAGACTAGTCATCCCACTAATCATGTTATCACTCCCCTGTGGGCATAAGTAAAATGATTTGCCCACCAGCTCTCTGCAAATCTATGCCTCACTGAGAATAGGATCTTTCTCTACTTTAATAGCGCCATGTTAATTTGGTCATTAGACATTACAAAATAGATAATTTTAAAGTGCACTTTAAATTTAAGATTTGCATTAGTTATTTGTATTTTTAATTGCACAATTATAAGTTATGGCTTAATTTGGATTGGTTAAAATGTGATTTTGGGCCATTAGCTCTTGGATTTAAAATATTAGATAATCCCTACCGACAAGATTTAGCATTTTTGTTGTGATATGCGCCCTCACATGCAGTGGGAAAAAATAAGTATGTGATACACAGTCGATTTTGCTAATTTTCCCACCTATAAAGAATGGAGCGGTCTATATTTTTTTATTGTAGGTTGTTCTGCCTTCTTCCACATATGATGCTGTGTGGATTCCAGCATACAGCTAAACCCTTCATCCACTCCCAGTAAAAAGACTGTATGGGTGCTTAAGTCTATATTTATTGAGATGATGTGAACAACAATGGTAGACGATAACAGATGATATAATGGAGGAGATTGGTGAACACAATTGTGGATGAGATCGGGTAAAAACTATAAGGAAACAGACAGTACAATACATCAGTACTGGCAGACAATAACACAGCAATAATACAGGATGTTATTACATAGGTAAAGGCAATGATACAGGGTGCTCTTACAACAGTAAGCAGGCATTATTACAGAGTGCTGCCGCATCAGCAGAAGGCATCACCACAGAGGCTGAGCAATGCAACACACAATGCAGTGAAAAGAGATCCAAACAAACTTAGGCTGCAAGCATTGTGCTAACTGAATAATGGTGCATCTGTCTAACATACAGTGTAAAAGCTTTACAAGGAACTGAAAATACATTGCAATATCATGGGCTGCATCATGGCCAGCCAACACAGATACACAACACATATCACATAACTGCATTAAACCCTCACCAGAATCCGTTTGGTAGAAGCAGTGATTCTTCAGGGAGCTGGACACGTGTGAGTAGCTCAGAGATCCGAGGGAAAATGGCTACATGCTACAGCCCGGGAAGATAAAGGGGCGGTTCTGAACAGAACAACAATTAAAGGAAGAGGAGCTCCTATCTCCCAGAATAGGGAAAAGAGGATAACTATGACATCTAATGGCCATAGCTGGAACAGCACTTAAGAAATGTCTTGCTGCACATGAATGGGCAGAACATAGGTACACTTCAACTGAGGAAAAAGAAAAAAAAACAGAAAATCACATTGTATGATTTTTTCATAATTAATTTGAATTTTATTGTATGAAATAAATATTTGATACAATAGAAAAACAGAACTTAATATTTGGTACAGAAACCTTAGTTTGCAAGCAATTATAGAAGTCAGACGTTTCTTGTAGTTCTTGACCAAGAATCATACAATGTGATTTTCTGTTTCTTTTCATTTGCAGATTCAGTCTCTCACAGCTGAAGTGTATCTACAATAAAAATTACAAACCTTTCCAGTCTTTGTAGGCGGGAAAAATTGCAAAATCGGCAGTGTATCCAATACTTATTTTCCCCACTGTGGCTCCATGCTCAGTGACAGTCCGTTCAGTCTAAATACCATTAGGGGCACCATCCGTCTGTCTGCGCAGCCAATGTTTTCATCAACCAAGTAACTAAATAATGCAGAATTTACAGTAAATCTGTTTCAGCTTTTAATCTGTGAATAATGTGCAGTGTGAGAGAGGACACATGCCAGTAAGAAGCTTGTTCTCCTTTGTGACCGGTGCGGAGACAGTAACGTCATGAAAAAAGAGCAAACACATGCAACGGGCAACTGACTGTATACACTGCAACTCTCACGTATGCTGAGCTACTGATCCACTTACCCGATTCCTAATTTAGATTTTTTTTTTAATACTTATTTCTATATTATTATGGTTGCTTAAAAAAAAAAATTACCAACATTTTACTGACAGGTTCTGGTAAGTGAGCATTGTGATGTAGGCTCTGAGATTCATACTTGTCAATAGTCCTGTTGTTAGTATGGCTGTCCCAATTGTTTCGGCCATGTGTTAACACGTTAAAGTGTTTCCTATGTTGGCACGTTGTGAGAAGTTCCTGTGAAGAGGGAATGGAAAAGCCAGCCTCCTTCGGTCACGCCACTGCATAGATGGAAGAGGGAAGGTGGGTTAAACACATGCTATAAAGACTAATTGGTGCGCTCAGTTACATTTAGTCTACAAACATCCACTACTTAAAGAAGTATTCTTAATTTTGGAGGTTATCTGCTATTCGAGGGATAGGGGATAACTTGACGATTGCTAGGATTCCCACTGCTGAGACCCTCACTGATCCCAAAGAGAGGTGGTCGATCATGCACGGTGCTGCTCCATGCATGTCGTTCACATTATCGACTTTGACTAAAGGGTTCTTCAGTTCTCGTGATCGGTGGGGGTCCCAGCAGTCGGACAACCAACATTTGGGAAGTTATCCCCTATCTCATGGATGGGGGACATCTTCCAAACGTGAGACTACTCCTTTTAAATGGCCACAGGGTGGTAGAGCAAAAAAAAAAAAAGATGCTCACCTCGTGGACTGGACCAACTCCATTGTTATTCAGCATTATGTCCCTCGTTGGTCTCATGACATGAACATTCAACATAGGTAACACGTGACCGCTGCAGCCAATCAGCGAACAAAACACAGTTTTCTTCTTCTAGGATGAAATATGAAGGCAGCTGCTGATCTGTGGCTACTGACTCGCTGCAGCTGTCACAAGAAGCTCAACTTGGATATTGCCTCCTTGAGATTGTGGCGGACACAGTGTTGAGTACGGAGGAAGTCGGAGACGATCTTGGAGGTATCTTTTTTTTTTTTTATTTCCATTTTTACACAATGCTGAGGTCATTCAAAATGTGTTAAGAAGTGGACAACTCCTTTAAAAGGAGGATAGTTGTCCAATCTCACAAATTATCTTACGTATATGGGGATATCCTGATAGATGATGGTGGGCGAAAGAAGGATCGGGACTGTTAAAATTCAATGCCTGATTCGTTTGTTCTCAGGAAGGATAAGCCACCGGCTAGAGGTGCTTGGAAAGGGCCGGGGTGACTGGCAGCGGGTTACTCTCCTCTCCCCACTGAGTACAGCAGCACTTCTGGCAATGCATGTGTATGAGGGTCTGGAGGAATAGCTGGATGAGCCTTGGAGGACTTGCTACAGTTTTCGGGTTTTGACTAAGGTGAACTTGAAGTGAAAAGTCATTGTTAAAATTAATTGACAGAACTTATTCGCATTACGGTAGTTTCGCTCAGCTATTTATGACTTTTTTTTTCTCTCCTGACACCATCTTCTTTTTCCTGCGACCTTTCTTAAAATCCACAGAGAGGACACATAAAATCATAAATACCTATAGAAGAGCGTGACCGTCTGCTTGGAGGGGACACCAACTTGAAGAATAATCTTTAAAAGCTCAGTCTCATGTTACGTTCACTTTGCGATGATTGATGAGGTTATATTAGCGCTGGAACTGTCTTCCGAACAATTCATCTCATTTCATCCTGTTCTTTCCATTTCAACGGGTCAAAGGACCGGAGTAGTGAAAGGAGGAGGGAAAAATCCATTTCTCAGCATGTTGGGTCCCCTTTGTCCTTTGAAAGATAAGTACTTTGGCAGTGGACTAAAATGTATGCTTGAAAGTGCACCTGACATTGCAGTAAAAATGTATATCTGAAGGTTAGGGATAGGATATTTACGCCTAAAAGGAGACGCAACTTGACTTGTCTGGTTATGGAGACATATCAGAAGACTTTTACGAGCAAGAACGCCACCAGTTGTGAGAATGAAGCCCTTGCAGAGTACGTTGCTCCTTTGGCTCATCGTCTTATAGCGTTATACAATGGCAACTTCATGTATCTGTAATATGCATTATGGCCATTTTGGACTCAACAGATCTGAGGTCACCAAAGAAGTTCCTTCTGGGTGGGCAACCTAGATCATGGACCTCCACCAAAGACATCATCTGACATAACTGAGTGACAGCATTGATGTCAGACTAGACTGCCGTTACAGTGCTTAACTCACAAGTTCTTTTCCGATGGCACTAGGAACGGTATAACTGCCCTCCAGTTTGGGGTGCTACATAATGCGGGTGCTTCTAGTACTGACCATTTTGAAGGGTAGCTGTCTCGCGGGGTTGTTCAGTTTGGAGCATCATTCCTCCGATTATTTCGTTGGCAAGCTCTGCCCCCTTCTGCACTGATTGACAATGCTGAGAAGGGTACACAAAGGACTTTACTCACCCTCCCCAGGTCCAGTGTTGAATGTCTGCCACTGATCTCTGTGTCTGTTATAGTCTACAGCGCCGATGTCGTGCCAATCGTTGAGCCCAGCGGCTCATGCCATCAACTCAGGCTCAGTTATTGGCTGCCAAGCTGTCAACAGTAAAGAAAGCAACGGACATCGGGAGCAGTGTCGCAGACCCAGCGATAGACCCGAGGAGGATGAGTAATGCACAATTTGTTTTTAAACAAACTATGCCTTGAAACAGTTTTCTGGATGAACCTTTTTTTATATGGTCGTGTGAACTTAACCTAATCATGAATGGGCATATTAATCATATCCTTATTTAAAGTGTCTCATGGCAGATGATGATTATTCACGCCCACATGCTCTCATCACTGGGAAGTCTAATGGCTGACGTTCAGTACAGCTGAAATGTATAAGCCCATATAATAATAGTGAGAGAAGTGTATATTTAATACCCGGCTTGTTTCGTTAACTTTATTAGTAGTTTTATCAACTATGAGAAACTTTCTGAGTTTTAATTTGCAAGTTGACTTGAGTCTGCGGAACTAGACAAAATGAAATCATGACTCACGCCAAGTTATTATACTTTCCCTCAGTTCTCTATTGTTTTACACTCCTCCACAAATGCTTTATAATATGAGTGCATCCTGCTCCGCAGAAAAGGAAGTGCACAAAACTGAGCCCCGGAAAAAGATAAAAAAATCATTGCAATGGCTGTTCAAAACATAACATGGTTAATTTAATTAAATACATTTTGGTAACCATCTTCGGGTTTATAAAACCTACTAATATTCTATTGTGATCATATCAGCTCATATGACCCGATTTTGCCTCCAGTTCTGACGCAGAAAGGAAGCTTTATGATTTGACTTGCCAAGCCAGCCCCCTTCTCTGTTATGGCTGATACTTTTACATATAGGGTTCCGATTCACCATTACATTTCACCAGTTTTTTTTTTCGGTGTGAATACCCCTCAATTAGTGACTTTTTGGTTTATGACAAAAAAGGGTTAAAGACAAAAATAAAGAACATTTATGACTTTGTGCAAAGTTCATGAACCGCGTGCACCATTTAGAAGAATTCAGTGCAGAAAACTTCAACAAATACTGCAAGAAATGTGGCTTCAAAAAACATCTTTTTGGACGGTGACAAATTAAGATCTAATAATATGGATGACGCAGGATGAGATGCTTTTCTTACTGGCGGAAAAACAATAATTTGTCTGACCAATGACATTCATCGTCCTACATTTACTTTATGTGTATACGCGCCTTAAAGAAAATTTTTGCTGCCTGATCTAAGAGAGGACTGATTGCTGTAGTTTTGGTAAATTCACAGTTTTATCAGCAAGGAATTATCACTAGAGGACTAATACACCTGCTGACATATAGTCCTCCATATTCATCAACTTAGATTAACTCCACCCCCGGCACTGATTGGCAGCTTTCTGGCCAATCAGTGGTGTGGGCGTGGTTACACAGAGCTCAGCATTCAGAGAACTGCTAGATTTGAAGCAGATAAAACTTTTTTTTAATCAAAACTGCAGCAATCAGCCCAGTAAGTGATACATGGCCAAAATCAGGGTCTCTGCCACTAGATCATGGTGCTCTTGGTTGGGGAAGCAAAATCCTGGTGACGGATTCCCTTTAAGTGAGGAACCGTGATTTGTGCTGTCCACTAAGCCTTTTGCAGTGTCCTCCTACGTAAGTGGCCGCCTAGTTGTATCCTTATTGGGCCACAGATGGTACAATTCACATTACGTGCTAAAGCAAACAAATAATGCGATGCGCTAGAATGTAACTTAATTACATATTTTCAAGACCAGACATTTGACATTTTAATTGGAACTAGTTACTTAGAGTATGAAATAAGTTATATAACAGAGGGTCTGACTCAGCCTCCAGAGACAGATGTTCCCCTAAATGTCTGAGGTGTGAGACAGCAGTAAAAAAGACCACTTAAAAGCTGGTGTGGAGCACGCCGCAGCGTGCCGCCCCAGAAGACATCTGAGGCTAAACACCGTATTATAGAACAAGGTGCTAATTTGCTCGATTCTCATAGATTTGTTCTTTACTGCCAGTAATTTGGCAGACATAAACGTACAGCTGCAAATGAACAGGAATTCTAGAGCACATCACACCTGCATGGGGCGTCTGATATTAGGTGCAAGGAATGGGACACAAATAGAGGGAATCTGATAATACAATACTGCAAAACTGGAAAACACTGAGGGTAGGCAGGTGGGAAATCCGGGAACCTGATAGTGCCCCATCAATCTTTCTATTTCGGGGCACCCAAACCTTTCTCCTAGTAGACTGCGTCTGGGTGTCCGCCTCCGGTAGCCGTACACTCCGAAAATGATAGCGCTCGTTCGCTCTGTTGGCACCATTATAGTCTATGGCACTGTCAGCGCATACTCCCGAATCCTGTTTTGCGGGGGGTTCAGACGCAACCCCCGATGGGGCCACTGAATGGGTACCAAAACGCAGTGTGAGAGCACCGTAACAAACAACACACTGGACCTGGGGAGGGTGAGCAAAGTACAGTTTCTTTATCTAATATATAAAGCTCAAAGTGTGTATGTATGTGTGTGTGTGTGTGTGTGTGTGTGTGTGTGTGTGTGTGTATGTCCGGGATAGGCATCTGCACCGTCGCAGCTACAGCCACAAAATTTGGCACAGTCACACGTCTGGACCCCGAGAGCGTCCTAAGCTATGTTGTGAGGCGAAATTTTAACCCTACGCGTTCCAATTCACCAAACAATTTTGCCCCTATCTACATACTGGGGGAAAAGGTGTGTGCGCGTCAAGCCCCGCCCCTCATTGTGATGTCATAATGCCCCTATTTGCATACTGGGGAAGCAGTGTGTGCGTATCAAGCCCCGCCCCTCATTATGATGTCACAATGGTTGCCATGCTGA
This sequence comes from Dendrobates tinctorius, assembly GCF_039654945.1. NCBI lineage: Eukaryota > Metazoa > Chordata > Amphibia > Anura > Dendrobatidae > Dendrobates > Dendrobates tinctorius. Next base: position 4,700,072 of record NW_027361706.1, on the reverse strand, counting down.
TGTCAAAGGTTGCAAGCCCTGCCGCCGCTCATTATGATGTCATAATGGTTGACTATGGGATGGAGGATGGGTGATGGGTATATGGGCACTGGACTATGGGTTGGAGGATGTGTAATGGGTATATGGGCACTGGACTATGGGATGGAGGATATGTATGACAGGTATATGGGCACGGGACTATGGAATGGAGGATGTGTGATGGGTATATGGGCACGGGACTATGGAATGGAGGATGTGTGATGGGTATATGGGCACGGGACTATGGGTTGGAGGATGTGTAATGGGTATATGGGCACTGGACTATGGGATGGAGGATATGTATGACAGGTATATGGGCACGGGACTATGGAATGGAGGATGTGTGATGGGTATATTTTTGCACTGGACTATGGGATGGAGGATATGCATGACGGGTATATGGGAACGGGACTATGGGATGGAGGATATGCATGAAGGGTATATGGGCACGTGACTATGAGATTGACGGCTGTGTGATGGGTATATGGGCACTCGACTATGGGATGGAGGATATGCATGACGGGTATATGGGCACGGGACTATGGGATGGTGGATATGTATGATGGGTATATGGGCACGGGACTATGGGATGGAGGATGTGTGATGGGTATATGGGCACTGGACTATGGGATGGAGGATATGTATGATGGGTATATGGGCACGGGACTATGGGATGGCGGATATGTATGATGGGTATATGGGAACAGGACTATGGGATGGAGGATATGTATGATGGGTATATGGGCATGGGACTATGAGATGAAGGATGTGTGATGGGTATATGGGCACGGGACTATGGGATGGAGGATGTGTGATGGGTATATGGGCTCGGGACTATGGGATGGAGGATATGTATGACGGGTATATGGGCTTGGGACTATGGGATGGAGGATAAGTATGATGGGTATATGGGCATGGGACTATGGGATGGAGGATATGTATGATGGGTATATGGGCATGGGACTATGGGATGGTGGATATGTATGATGGGTATATGGGCACTGGACTATGGGATGGAGGATGTGTAATGGGTATATGGGCACTGGACTATGGGATGGAGGATATGTATGACAGGTATATGGGCACGGGACTATGGAATGGAGGATGTGTGATGGGTATATGGGCACGGGACTATGGAATGGAGGATGTGTGATGGGTATATGGGCACGGGACTATGGGTTGGAGGATGTGTAATGGGTATATGGGCACTGGACTATGGGATGGAGGATATGTATGACAGGTATATGGGCACGGGACTATGGAATGGAGGATGTGTGATGGGTATATTTTTGCACTGGACTATGGGATGGAGGATATGCATGACGGGTATATGGGAACGGGACTATGGGATGGAGGATATGCATGAAGGGTATATGGGCACGTGACTATGAGATTGACGGCTGTGTGATGGGTATATGGGCACTCGACTATGGGATGGAGGATATGCATGACGGGTATATGGGCACGGGACTATGGGATGGTGGATATGTATGATGGGTATATGGGCACGGGACTATGGGATGGAGGATGTGTGATGGGTATATGGGCACTGGACTATGGGATGGAGGATATGTATGATGGGTATATGGGCACGGGACTATGGGATGGCGGATATGTATGATGGGTATATGGGAACAGGACTATGGGATGGAGGATATGTATGATGGGTATATGGGCATGGGACTATGAGATGAAGGATGTGTGATGGGTATATGGGCACGGGACTATGGGATGGAGGATGTGTGATGGGTATATGGGCTCGGGACTATGGGATGGAGGATATGTATGACGGGTATATGGGCTTGGGACTATGGGATGGAGGATAAGTATGATGGGTATATGGGCATGGGACTATGGGATGGAGGATATGTATGATGGGTATATGGGCATGGGACTATGGGATGGTGGATATGTATGATGGGTATATGGGCACGGGACTATGGGATGGAGGATAATTATAATTTGTTGTAACTAACCACAGTTAGTTACTATGCCCGGGCAGCGCCGGGCTCTTCAGCTAGTTTTAAATAAAATGCACTGGGGAACAGTGTTTTCTTTCTAAAACCGGAAAACCTCATTAACTATATACATGAATGATACTATTCATCTTGCAGCGAATCTTGATTTCCTCCAACGTCAACCACTATTACATTTGTAATAGAGAGCCCGAGGGCCTGCTTTACCATTAGGCTGGGTTTACACACACACACACAAAATTTCGACCACAGATTTTCTGTGTATCTGCTTTTAGCTAAAGGATTGTGCAAACGTTTTAGACTTAGGTCGAAGATATGATGCAAAGTAAGAAAGCTTACAAAAATAGAAGTATTAATCGCTTGTATTGATCAGTTGATAAAATGCAAAGCGATCACCCTTTGTCTTCAAAACAGTATCAAAACATGAAATCAAGGTTCTTTGCACACAGTTTTTGAAGGAACTCAGCAGGAAGATTGTTCCGAACATCTTGGAGAAATAACCACATATCTTCTGTAAATGTTGCTTGTGCAAATCCTTCTGTTTCTCCATGTTATCCCAGGCAGACTGGATGATGATGAGATCAGGACTCTATGGGGCCATAATTTAACTTCCAGGACTCCTTATTATTTTTTACATATAAGCTGGTTCTTAATGACAATTGCTGGATGTTTGTGGTTGTTGTCCTTCTGCAGAATAAATTTTCAGCCAATCAGACGCCTCCCTGATGATATTGTATAATGGGTAAGTATCTGCCTGTATTTTTCAGCATTGAGGTCACCATTAATCCTGATCAAATCCCAAATCAATTTATTGAATGCTGCCTGAAATTTGCAGGACCCTCCACAATGCTTTACTGTTTTCTGCAGACACTGATGATTGTACTGCTCTCCAGCCCTTCGGTGGACAAATTGCCTCCACATCCAAATAATTCACATTTTGACTCATCAGTGCAGATCACCTGCTGCCATTTCTCCGCACCACACTTCCCCTTGTTTCCATGTTGTAGGTGTAGCTTTCTGGATGAAATTCTTCCATGAACACTACTTCTGGACAGACTTCTATTAACAGTAGATTCATGTAGCTGGGGCCTACTGGTTCTTGCCAGTTCTGAACTGATGGCTGCTGCTCAAATTTGAAGTGATTATGATTAGAGATGGGCGAACCCCTGGATGTCCAAGTCCGATGGGATTGGCCAAACAGTTAAAAAAAGTTCGGGTTCAGGTACCAGAACAGTACACTCACTTAAATGGGGGGGTCCGAACATCCAGTGTTTGCCAGGCTGTCATATGCATGATAACACGGCAAACACTGCTTCTGATCGGCAGTAAAATCATTACCTCCAGTCAGTCAGCCGCGGTTCAAACGCTGTCAAATTACAGTGTGAGCATGCAGCTGTGATCTTAGATAAAAAGTTTACCTCCGGTCACCAGCGTGGGCTGATGGACTACTGCTCCCATCAGCCTACACCTGCTGCCACTAATATCAGTAAGAGCAGGAGCGGCTGATGGTAGTATTTATCAGCCAGCGCCTGCACTCTAAATAAATACATAAATAAATAAAAGAGAAAAAAGTGTGGGTTCCTCTGTATTTTTCACAATCAGCCAGACAAAACTGACAGCTGGGGTCTGCAACCCTCAGCTGTCATTGTTAGCATGGCTGCTTATCAAGAATAGAGGGGGTACCCATGCTGTTTTTTAAAATAATTAAAATAATTTAAAAAAATGACGTGGGGTCCCCCCATTTTTGACAACCAGCCTTGCTAAAGCAGATAGCTGGGGGCTGTTATTCTCAGGCTGATAAGGGGCCATTGATATTGCCCCCCCCAACCTAAAGACAGCAGCCTGCAGCTACCAAGAAAAGGTGCATCTATTAGATGCTCCAATTCTGGCGCTTTGCCTGGCTCTTTCCACATGACCTTTAGCGGTGGCAAGTGGGGTTCATATTTGTGGGGTTGATGTCACCTTTATATTGTCCAGTGACATGAAGCCCATAGCTTAGTAATGGAGAGGTGTCAATAAGACACCTATCCATTACTAATCCTATAGTTATATTGTAAATAAACACACAGCAAGTATAAAGTCCTTTAATTGAAAGAAGGACAGACTCCTTTAATGAATCTAAATTAAACCATACTCATGTCATCACCCATTCCATTGAAGCCACTGTCTCTTGTAATAAAACAAAAATATAAAAATGCAATATTCTTCACCTGTCCGTTGTTCTGTCCCATGCCATAATACATGTCTGGGGATAAACAGTTTTCAACCTGGACGATGCCAAGATGCGGCCATCCAGGCTGACAATGCAGTGACGTCATCGAGGTTACCACTGGTCACTGAGGCTGCGTTCCCAGCCGGGCCTCTGAAGTGCAGTGACCTCGGTGAGATCCCCGCTAACACATTGAGGAAGCGTCATGGTGCAGTGCTGATCTCAGAGAGTTCACCACAGTTCAGGGGGGCAGCTGGGAACGCAGCCTCAGTAACCGGAAGTAACCTCGATTACATCACCGCTAGTCAATGAGGCTGCACTCGCAGCAACTCATTCATCGGCAGCTCTCAGCCTGGGCGGTCGCATCTTGGCACCATTCAGGTTGAAAACTGTTTACCCCCATACCTGGATTACGGCGTGGGAGAGAATGATGGACAGGTGAGGGATATGTATGTTTAGTTATTTTTGTTTTATTACAGGAGACGATGGCTTCAATGGAATGGGCAATGACTTGAGTATGGTTTAATTTAGAATCATTAAAGGAGTCTGTGTCATTCTTTCAATTAAAGGACTTTAATCTGGCTAGATGCACTACAATATACTAAATGCCTCTCAGCAACAAGCTGAGGGCATTTAGTATAGTGTAAGAATAGGGGAGCAGGGACCCGAGCGTACTAGGTACGTTGTTGCGAACTGCGGACGCACACCAGGAAGTAGGAGGGACAAGCTGGGAGACCACACCACTGGGCTGGGGAGGTGAGTGAGCCGGCGGCCCTGCATGGAGGGAGAAGGGGACAGCATGCAGGGGCACCGGCATCAGCACTACATGCACTAAGTTTCTTTGGCCGTCCACTGTGTCTATGGTCCTCAACGTTGCCCATTTCTTTATGTACTGAATGCTGAGAAATACTTATGCATCATTCAATACCATCAGGGAGGCCTCTGATTGGTTCCAAATGTATTCTGCAGCAGCACAATGACCTCAAACATACAGCCAATATCATTAAAAATTATCTTCAGCATAGAAAAAACAAAACAAGGAGTCCTCGAAGTGATGATCCGCCCCCCACAGAGCTCTGATCTCAACATCATCCAGTCTACAAGAGATTACATGAAGAAACAGAAGGATTTGCACAAGTGACATCTACAAAGGATCTGTGGTCAGTTCTCCAAGATGTTTGGAAAAACCTCCCTGCAGCAGAGTGCCCTCAAAAACTGTGTGCAAGTGTAAAACCTAAAAGTACTGATGAAGGCAATGGGCAATCACCAACTATTGATGAGATTTGGATTTCTCTTTTGTTCATTCACTTTCCATTTTGTTAATTGAATTATTTTTTAAAGCGCTTACATTTTGCAGCATTTTTTCCCCATTTGCCTAAAACTTTTGCACAGTACTGTATGTTTTTGGTGATCCCTGAAAGTCCTTTTGAAAATTTAGTGCGTGCACATGCACCAGTTAAACAGGCCCTGGTGGGTGTCCCTGGGGGCCATATTTGTATTATTTTTTCATTTGGCTGATGCACAAAAGATGTAGAAAAGGTTTTGATGTATAATGGGATGACGTTTGTAACAAGTCATCTCATAGGTTTCGTCATCTGTAAATAAGCGAATTTCACGCTTTATGTCAGGCTTCGCTCTTCTCCACTATCCGGCCTCATATATTGCCAGTTGTTGTAAAGAACTTCAAAAAGCTAATTTTGCAGAGGATGGGGATCATCTCTGACACCTCTTCACATGTGACATAGAAGGGCTTTTAAACAAAGAAAGAGGAAGCATGCTTATTAACACCGTGACCTCAGCCTGGGTGTAACCGCCACGATAGAAATGAAGCATAACAGCATTTAGCACCTAATTAATGAAGTGTGGCTGCATGTCACCGACTGTCGTCTGATTTGCATGAGATATTCAAGTGGTAATATTCACATCAGGCGTGGATACAAACAACATAGGACCACATAGGACCCCTATGCAAAAAAAAGTATGTTACCCCTTGTTTTGTTGCTCGTCTTTTCTGGTAAATCCTTTAAGTTTGCACCAATTTTTGCCGTAGATTGTAACGCGCCAGTAAATCTAAGCCATTCTAATCATGAACAATCCTTCACCTGCAATACAGTAGTAGAGATTTAGTGGCCCTCTTATTATTATTATTATTTTTTTTTTTTAAAACATGGTTTTGAGCCCCTTTTCTTAAAGAGCCCCTATGCAGCTGCCATCCACCCACAGTCACAACAGTGGGATGTGACTACTGGTTAGTGACTCCTAATGGCAGGTACAGACCAGACTAATGAGCGTTTCACGGCAATCACACAGCAAACGAGCAAAACAATTGTTTGCCGAGCGGCCGGACTGTTTACACCAACATCAAAATCGCTGCAAACGGGATGTCCTGAATATAAACGTGTTGCAGTATGGAGTCAGAACGATCGTACTAACTAGAGTTGTTTTCCCATCAGTAAACATGGACTAAGAATGGTCGTCCCGATTGATTCGGGTAAACAGACCGCAGATCACCGGATGAACGAACATCACACAGATCGTTCATGCCGGCATAAGTATCATCGTTGTCAGCGCATCGCCCTGTGTAATCAGATGTGTTGCTGTATGGAGTCAGAACGATCGTACTAATGATCGTTCTTTTCCCATCAGTAAACATGGACTAAGAATGGTCGTTCCGATTGATTCGGGTAAACAGACCGCAAGATCACCGGATGAACGAACATAACACAGATCGTTCATGCCGGCATAAGTATCATCGATGTCAGCGCACCGCCCTGTATAAACAGATGTGTTGCTGTATGGGGACAAAACGATTGTAAAGAAATCACTTTTGCCCATACGCTTTTTGTCAGAGGCCAGTGTGTGAGCGCCGCTGGCACACAGCATAAATGAATGCATGAATTAAAAGGGAAAAAATACAATAACTACAAGCCAAAAGTTGTTTTCCGCTACTAGTTCTCACCCAAGTCAATTCTGCCTGGATGAACATTCACAGAATCACAGTGATTTCTATGGGAGAGTGCACACAGCTGTGTCGTAAGAAGCAGAGATAGGAGTGCCGCAGAAGTCCACAAGATCTTTACCTTTGCTTCTAATATCGTACGGAGAAGAAAAGAGGTGGCATACTCCATAAGATTACATATCCATGGAGGTATTCTACGAGAGAAGCATTAAGGAAATCCGTCACCGGGTTTGTGAACCCCTCCATCTGACAACAGCATGATGCAGAGGCGGAGACCCTGTTTCCAGTGATGTACCACTTACTTTACTGTTTTCTGCAGCTTTAGTTTAAAACTGTTTCATTTGCTGGACATCTAGCAGTTCTCTGAATGCTGCGCTCTGTGTAACCCCGCCCCGATTGGCAAATTTCTTTGCATAATGTGCATAGGCAGAAGGCTGCCAATGAGTGGTGGGGGCGTGGTTGGAGTAGGAGGCACCAGACACCTAGTCCTGTAGTGATAAACTCTTGCTGATAAATCAATGATTTTATAAAAACTACACTAAGAAGCCCAGTAAGTTATAAAATGCTGGAATCAGGGTCTCTGCCCCTAAATTATGCTACAGATTGGGTAGCAAAAACCTAGTAACAGATTTTCTTTAATTGTAAGGGAGAATAACTTTATACATACGGGGTCTACTAAGGAGCCATACAGTCACTTTTCACAAGACTCTATACTGTCCATTAAACATCGCACCCTGGTCACACTCACTTTTGCATGCAGTTTTTCATGGCTAAAACTAGGAATAGATCCAAAAAGGATGAGACAATCATACCACTCACCGATTCACACATTCATCTATAGGTTCATCAGGTGAAATGATCTTTTGTGCTGCATAAAGCATCGACGTTCTTGCTTTATGTCGATAGGACTCGCGTTGCCGATAACAATGGCAGATTATGCACACTGAATGATCTGTTGCAGATCGTTCAATGCCCATCATTAAGAGCGGTCTGCCTCAGTACGCAGGCTATTGAAAAAAAGCCGATCAGAAAAAAAGCTGCAGATCAGTGGTCGTTTAGGTCAGGGGGAATGGAGCCACGGGCAGTGCGCATGATTGACCTTCGCTCCATTCACATGTAGATCTTCAGAGCCCAAGTTCTCAGGATCTGTGCTGGCCCCAGTGGCCGGATCCCCAGTGATATGGAAGTCATCCCCTATCCTACGTGTAGGGAATAACTTCCAAACTTGAGAATGTCCCTTTAAAGTAACTCAAAAATGTTTCTATGGGTTCATTTTCTGGTTATTGCAGGTGAAGCTCCCAAGACTAAGGGATGACTAACCGGTAACAAATCATCTTATTTATGGAGCGGAGTAGATCAAAGAAACCCAGTGTATGGGGAGGGAAGGCATGGCAACGGACAAAGCAGAAGCCCACACTGATAACACAGTGGTTGTAGGAGAGCTGGACAAGTCATTCATCTCATGTACATTTCTCCAATCTATTTCCCATATTACAGAAGACAGATTTCTGCCCAACCTGTAACATGGGTCTATTGAACTTTGCAGTGAAAAAACCCACACAATCTCCTAAAGAAAAATAAAGCAGAAAGTAGATCAAATGAGTAAAAACCACATAACATATTATTCTAGAATGCTTAATTCTCACAAACACACAGGAGCCAAGAAAACTCAGGTTCCTTCACTTACACAGAAGTTGTGTAATCTTTTAGTCTTACAACTAGAAAACTTTTTAAAAGGTGCAGCCGCCAACGTCCCTGAATGCCTGATCCTGCCTGGGACCATTGGGAGCGACCAGACTAGTCCGGCTCCGCCCCAGCCGGCTCTTCCCAGCGCTGCAACAGATGATTGACAGGTGTATACCTATGTACAGGAAAGGGAGAGACCTGTCAATCACCTGCGGCGGCTCTTGAAAGATCCGGCTGGGTGTAGAGCCGGACTAGTATTGTCTCTCCTTATGATCCCTGGCCGGATCTTCATAGCATATCATTAGTGATGAGTGAACGGGCTCGGATAGGGCATTATCTGAGCATGCTCGGGTGATAACCGAGTGTCTTCAGGGTTCTTGAATACTATGTTTGAGTATCTGCTCCTGCATGTTGCAACACATGCAGAGATTGCCTAACAAACTAGTAGTCCAGAATGTGTTGTGACTGTCGAACAGCTGCGAGACATGCAGCCGCGAGGACTTAAAGATATTTTTCGAGCACGCCGAAGACACTCGGTTAGCACCCAAGCATGCTCAGATAACACCTTATCCCAGCACATTTGCTCCTTACTACATATCATCAGTGAAAAACCGGAGTGTTTCAGAGAATAAGGCTGCGATTCATGCTGCCCATGGATTGCGTGACTGGTTCAAAAAGATGAAACTTTGCCGCCACCACTAGAGGGAGCTTATGAGCTTACTGCATACTATGTAACTATGGAGTTCAATGTGTAAATTGTATACACTGAGCTCCTAAGTTCCCGCTAGTGGTGTCTACAGATCCGAAAAGTTTATTTTATTTTAAAAGTTTATTCCCATCTTGAACATTTATGACATATCCACAGATGTACTGTAAAAAGCAATGCAAGTAATGAAGGGGACTTGTCACTTGTTGGAACGCCATGGTGCATTGAGACAGATGGTTATTGGGGTGTTGAGTGTCAGACCCCCCAGATATCTTATATAGAAGACTTATCTTATGGATTAGTCATCAACTTTAAAGATGTAGAAAGCCCCTTTAAGGGCTCTGTCTGATGACAGTTGTTATATAATGTACTTTACACAATCAATTCTTAATAAATCTTAATGTAAATGTGATCAGAATCTATGGGGGTCCCAGCTGTCAGACCCCGATCAGTAAGTCATTCAGTGGTTAACTCTTATAGCATGTGCATATCTTTGTGTTAAACACCTTTTTTTCCCCCCAAAATTCTTTCTAAACAATATTAATTAAGCACCGGTGGCGTAGAAGCCCCCCCCCCCGTACTGCTCCCGTTTTTATTTCTCACTGCATTAGGAGATTGTCAAACGAAGTGTGAAATGATAATAAACCCTATTGTTGTGCTCAGTCCTATCCCAGCTAATTCTTAAGAATGTAAATACACTAAAACAACCTCCTCATCTGTGGGCACAACACAAGCACCGCGGCCGACAGACATGTCGTGTCACGCTAACACATGAAGTGGGAGAGATTCCGTCTGACAAAACAGATGGCTCCTAATTGATCATCGAGAGAAATATGTTGTCTGAGTGTTCGCATAGATCACAAATCGCCACCATTATAAGGGAACAATTCGGAAACATTGTACATTGCAGTTTAGCACAAATATTTTGTACAAAATCCAGTAGAGAAGTTACTAGTACTAGCAGTGACGGACTGGGGCGCCAAGGGCCCACCAGTAACCAACTCCAGGGCCCCCCTTTAGGTTAGGGTACATTATTAAATGAAAAGATGCCGCCTTTGTCTGTACATAGTGATTCAAGTGCATAATTCCAAGTGCTGCTCATATAAGAGGATGGTGTTCCACACTTGTACAGGGGCCCACCGGAGGATTCTCCTGTTCTCCAGTGGGCCAGTCCGAAACTGAGTATTAGCAATCGACTTCTTCTCAAATACAAAATGTCCTATATCCCATCTGTAGATCATCATATCTATAAAATAAAACATTTCATACTTCATCATACCACCGATTCTTGACACCGGACAAATGTCAAAACTTTAAAAACTTCATTTTCCATTTGGAACCTCACGATAAGGGTTTGGCGTCTCCATGCTTTCCCTAATTATTCCTAAAGAACATTGGTGACTGGTGGTGCTAGTCTGTTTCCAAGATGTCTATTCTGAAAAAAATGCTTTTACAATACCCCTTAAAGAATTGTTCTCATGTTTACGGAGAGGTAGAGAACAGTAGACAGTGAGAAATGAAGCAAATTTGCTATTTACTTACTCTTTCTATTTGCTCCCATTCTCCTCCTATCCCTGATTTTCTATGTTTTTGGTTACTACACGTTGCAGTAACGGTGGTCGTGCAGACACAGTGCTTACAAGCTCTTTATTATTGAGCTTGTAGGCACTGAGTTAGTCTTGCTGGGATCACTGGAGTAGTGCACTGTTAGCTCGGGTCCCATGTGCCCACCTTAATCTTGGGTTTGAAGGACCCAACTCACCAGGTGAGCCGAAACTCTTGGGAGCATTGGTGCTCCTGAAGATATAGCTTGTGACAAACTCTTTAAGCGTGGCTTTGTGCACAGTGACCTAGCTGTAAGTCAATAGTTAAGTGTGAACAATATTTTTCACTTGTGGGATTTTTTTTTTTTTACACTTTTGGTGCATTTGTGTCCTACCATTTTTTCCCCCAAATGCTTCAAGCTCTAAATAGGTTATTAAAAAAAAATTCCCATGGGCTTTTATTATTAGAGAGCAAAAATACACCTAAAAAAAATGCATTTGTGAACTAAAAAAGCACACAAAAAAATTCCTGTAACAAAATTATGAAATTCTTGTGATTTTTTTTTACATGCAAAACCCTGACTGAAGGAAACCTTCAAAATAAAGGTTTAGAGAAGGGTCCTGAAAGGAAGACCCCCCTGTATCAACTTACGGTAATAATAAACTTGTCCAATCATCCGTATGGGCCATACATTATAATACAGTACACTTGTGGTTAATGAAGGGAAAATGTAATCACTCGGAAATTGATAAAGAAAAGACCTTTTCTCCATTCAGGTTCTTCAATGATTCTGAACTTCTAGGTCACATGGATCCAAAATCCACTGGAACATAAACACCAAGAACAGTTCTATCACACATGCAGTGTTTTCATTAAAAGTCCCTTTGAACCAAAGTCTTTCCGGATCAGCGTGTAATTTACTTGTCAAAATCTACGTCCTTGTAATGAAAAACATCAATAGCTAAAGAGAATGTGATTTCTATCAAGGTTTAAGTCCTTGAATTTAAGCCAAACGGGAATATTCCACTCGGCTTCCAAACATATAAGGAAAGCGTAGAAATAATGTGATACTCAAGATAATGGATGGATGAATGAATGGAGAATTATATGGGCAAAAGATGGAAAAAGGGACCAAGAAAATACTGTAAATGTAACCAATTGCTTTAAGCGCTCATTGTAATTTTTCAGCTTGTTTCATGATCAAAAGAATAGCCGAAATAAGGCGAAGAGGAAGACCAGCAACCCGATGGCTTGATACTATCAAGATATCGGTGGAGAAGACCCTGGTGGACCTATCTAGGCTTGCCCAAGACCTTCCTACAGAGCGTTCATCCATCAAGATGGCTTGAGATCGAGCTGAAGGCTAATAATAACAATAATAATAATAATAATAATAATAATAAATTTGTGATATCTTCTTGGACAAATACTCTTGTCTTCATTGAAGAACAAACTACATGTAGCTGCCTGCATCTTGTCTGCAATCTCATGTGATATCAACAACTTACAAATCAAATTGTGCTCCTCAGACCTGCTGATTAACTCATCGCCTGCTGTAAGCAATACAAACTTTTAGTTTGTCTATTCACACTATACTGCAATCATGTCTGCCAACGCCTGTGTTTCTTCAAACCTGCATCTACATCCTGATTTAGACCTTCCGTTTAACCCTTCATCTGCTCTCCGGAGCTTGTTTACACGTCTGGCTCTGTGGCTTCCGATGTATCCTGCTTTGCTTCTTTGCTTGCCATCCAGCACAGCCTGTTGTCCAGGTTCCTCACTGTGCCTATGCTCTAGTTCCATGTGTTCACCCTGACCTGCAGATCACTGGATCCATCTCGTCAGGTGAGCCATAACACAGGGAATGTCAGGTTGCTACTATAGGTCATCAACCAATCCCACTCAATCGTCTATAATAGTGATTTAAAGCATTCGAAAAAATGGTGGCTTACTACCAAAAACAGTGCAACACTGCTCCAAATAGTTGGGTGTAACATACCATACCAGCCCCATTTATTTCAATTGAGCAGAACTGCAATACTAGACGTAATCCATAGATATTTGTGGCATTTTTGTCCAGAAGAAATCAGCAATGTTCTTCAAATCCTGCACACCCCCATTAACCTAATGTGCATTACTGGCTGTAGAAGCAATACATGGGCTTAGTCTGTGCGAAAATATGAGGTTGTGGGTTTTAATAATCACCTAGGCAGGATAACCATGTAACTATTTTTATTCCTTACATCCATTGTCTTACAGTAATTCCGAGTAGATGGCCAAAATACAATGCTCTCAGGCCACAATTTCCTAACCCGGGATTAGTAGTTCCACTGCCCCCCGTACCAGGAGATACCCACTGTCTCCCAACTTTTGGTTGGCCCACAGCTTTTGGAATCTTCTGCCATTAAAGTCTGTAGTCACAGTCCATGTTCCGCACCACGACCGTAGCACATGTCTCCCGCTCCAGATGGTAACAACAGTCCTTAAGATAGTTCCTCACATCCAGACGATAGCTATCACGACCGTAGCACGTGAATCAAGCTCCAGTCGGCAACCCAGCTCCAATCTCCATAGGCTGCCCATACAGGGCCTCCAAGACCTCATCAACAGATCCTCGCCCCTCGGTTTCACTGCACCAACTCCCTCACTAAGTATGTGGCATAACACTTTGCTATGTACAGCGATACATAGAGGCTGTAGGAACCAAATGCTCCAAATTTTTACAAAATTGTGTTAAAAATGGTTTTGTTTTTCAGCCCAAAATATATGTATTTAATTAAAAAAAGTCATTTAAAGGCAGTGCTCTATTGCTCACACAGATCAACTTGATCTTACTATCAAATTGTCCTCATAACCAGGCACGTACTTACTTTGCTTACCTGCTGTCTTGCCTCTGGTTTGCGCAATAAAGCTCACACTATAATGTATAAAACTTTCTATTTCGAGGTTTGTCCGACCTTAAAACTATGCTACCATTCACCTTTCCAGTAATTCCAAAGATCAAACACTTTTTTTTTTCGCAGACCCTGAAAAAATTCATGCGGGTTTGAAAATTTCCATTGACCATCGGCTTCTCTAAATAAAAGGCGCACATCAAACCTTTACATACAAATATTTGGGACATGGATATAAAAAGAGCTTTGAGCTCACACAAACCGACAGATCCCTATTTCCGATATTACTAAAATAAAAGTGAAGAAGAAACACAGATGTTTGGGAAGGAATGTGCGCTGTCATTTATTTAAGTCTTTGCTCTTAAGTCTATTTATTGGGGAGGAATTAGGGGGGAAAAATGCATACAATGAAATATAACCAAGAATGCGGAGTCACTATAAATACCTTTCCTGGTTTTGTTCTGTTTCATTTCCAAAGCTTTGAGCCAAATCACAAGATCTGCTCCTTTCAGCACCAGTCAGCTCTGCGCTCCCCTGTGTATTCCCATTATATTCTTCTATTCTCACCTGCCAAGTTTTTACGGAATATTCGCACCGCTCTGCAAACACAAGAGCTGATAGAACTCGATACCATCTCTGTTCTGATAGATGAGGGCAAAGTGTTCAAACTGTTTACTTCATTAAAGCATTTCATCGCTTGCTACCCAGAATCGTTAAATTAGCTCCACAAAAAACCCGAGATCAATTTAACCTATAAATGGCCAGGCTTTAAAGGAATTTTCTATTTTAAAGGGGATTGTCCAGTCTTAGGCAACAAGTATGTGGGTCGCCCTCCCAGGGCTGTGGGGTACTCGGTACCGGGCCGATATCAGTGGGATGTGTCACAGCAGCGGAGACCCGGACCGTGGCCCTGGGCGCACAAGTAATAGGAAGATGTGAATGGTGGAATGTAGTTAGATGAATAGTTCATGAAACCACCTGTGGTGCTCGGCAAGGGAGGTGTTAAGCCGACGCTGCATGCAGATCCGCTGGGACTGATGGTAGGGTGCAGCAAAGATGTAAAAGCTTCCCACAGGTGAAGCTATAGTCCCAGGGCAGTGTAGATGTGGTTGGCACGGAGATGTAGCAGTGCCGAAAAGGTAGGAAGCAGACAAGACACAGCGAGGTGCAATTTCTGTACCTTTACTTGATTACTGCAGTCCAGGTCCTGATTACAGATGGTACTGGAGCAGGCTAGCCTGGAAGCAATTCAGGGATTCTCTCTCAGCAGATGGGTTGTGCAGTCTCCTTACTAGCACTTATTCGCGGGATCTCCAGTACAGAGTTACACTGAAGTTCCTCCTGTCAGATGTTCTCAAGAACCTCACTTGCACAAACAGACAGCTGTAGCCTATCTTGGGGACTCTTCTCTCCTGAGTCCCGGCTCACTATCCAAGCTGCTGTTGTGCCCTCAAGTCTTGGATGGGAGTAGGGCATTTGCAGCCTCCTACTCCTCTGGTGTCTGTTGCAGGACCGTTAGTATCCGTACAACCGTGGAGACCAGGCTCCAGTTCATGCACTCTCTCCCGAGATGAGCTCGTCCTCTGCGCTCTATCTCTGCGCTCCTTCCACACGTCTGCACACTTCACCCTCCGCAGACTAACTAACCACTCCTTCCTCTTGGCCCTCAGAGAGCACTCCTCCCCTTAATCCCGGTTCAGAGTTCCCCCTGCTGGCCTGGAGTGGAACTGTGTTGCATGCATGGATTGACTGCGAGAGAGACCCATCATTGCCTCCAAGCCTGGCATTACCCTCCCCTGGAGAAAGGAAAAGCCACTGTGACGACCATACTCGTGGGGGCGCCACATATGCAGTCATTCTATGTGTCTCACATTGCGCGTTGCTAGGATTCTCCGGGGTCCGGCTATCATGTGACCTCAAGTATGCGATTTGCATACTTCCAGCCACATTCCAACTAGACTTTCAATAAACTTGCATTGTGCAAGGCCGCGCACAGCTAGCTGGCCTGTGCCCACGTGTATGCAAATCATATACTTGCGCTCACGTGCCTGTTTGCTCCTGATACCGGAGACTCCTCACAGTGAGCAGTATGAGTGATGTGAGGATTCAAAAGTCTGTAGTTACATAGAGTGACTGCAAACTTGTAGCCTAAGACTGGACAACCCCTTTAATACATGCATAGGGCTCATGCAGCCGTCTGTGCTAATCAGGCCGATATTGGACTGCAATGGACGGACATACTGGAGCATGACAGTTTCATTTATATTGTATCTATGAGGCTGTGACTCTCGGGTCGGGAGAGCCGAGGCCGGTCCGTGCATTACGGTCTGAGATTGGCCCGATTAGCACTGATGTTGGCATGAGCCCTTACTGATATCTTAAGATCTGATCCCTTATGACTATCCAACAATGAGCAATAAAAACTCAAATTTAGCCTCCTGGTCAAAAGTAGAGACAGGTATCTAAAGTGGTTTATCCACCTTTGTGGAATTTTTAGTTTTTATTTACTTACATGTTTATTTTTGGGGCTAAAAATCATTCTTATAATTGGGTCTCATTAAATAATTCACGCTGTTTGCCTTCTATAGCCTATGTGTTGTACTATCTACCGTATTTCTGGCTGCAGAGTGAGTTCACTGATGGTCTGATGGGAGAGTTCGCACTGATCGACTTTTCGTTTCCTTACATATTCTACTTTAATGTGGTGTGTGATCATAAATCAGCTAAGAGGAGCTCAGAAAAAGACAGATAAAAGAGTTACAAACGCCCCGTCGATCCAGCATAGCTGGTGGATTGACAGATTCTTAATTAACTCATTCTGCAGCTTGGGCAAATCAGAGACTATACTAGGAAAAGGTGCAACATTTTTAATGAAACCCAATTACAAAAATTAAGTAAAAAAAGTTTTAAAAAATTGACTCACTAAAGTGGACAATCTGTTTACTCTGCACCCGGATCTAGGCTTAATCAACTTTAACTTTACATGGGCAAATGTTGAAACAGTCCGGTCTGGGTCCTGCTCTGCCCCCTTCTATTTTGAGGCCTGCTGACACAAAGAAAGGCTTAGTACTAGAGTCAGGGACCATCCCAATTGGGGTCACCTTGTCATGGTGGGGTGGCTTTTACTCTCTGGATCTAGACTTAGAAAAGTTAGGCAGCCCATTTGTGTATACCAATAGTCTCCTACAACTGGATCAGATGTGCCACCAACTTCTTAACCTCCTTCTTATATTTTCTTCCTTTTATTTCCCTCCAGACTGATGACAGCCATCTCATACATTATTGTTTTTGACATGTTCCATAAGCACTCACTTGATTTTCAGATCTAAGCTCTGCAGGTTGAAGGGTTTGTAGACACACTCAATCCTCAACCTTTACCCTCTAAGCTCTTCCAAATGTCTCCAGCTTGAGACGTCGTTTTTAAATGTTGGGACAATGGAAATGAAGAGACTGCGGTCACCTGTTATTTTCAAGAGACCGTTCTAGCAAGTAAGTCAATCGCAGGGTGTTTCACTGCTGGTACCCCAGCGATCAGCCATAACGTGTTCGAAAACTTGGTAGTAAGTGTTTAATTTCCCTGCAGCACAGGAGTAATGAAGCTTTGCCAAATTTTTTGTATTTGTATTCCATTGTATGGATTACTTCAGTCCATTACACTTTTCCATACTTTTTTTTTTTTTATCTCTGTCTAGCAATAGAAGATTATGGTATATACATGTCTAGAATATATACGCTGGTGGAGCACTCCTGGCATGCTTGGAATCAAATTCTATAAAGAATGTACACCAACTGCTTTATATACCAACACTTAAAACAAATATGACTTCTTAAAAAAAAAAAAAAAAATCATATCTTTAGACAAACATTGGCCAAACTTGCCAACTGATGATCCTTTAATTCTCTAGCGATAAAAGCCACAGTAGTCCGACAGCAGCTCTCTCATAGAGAGCACAGGCTGAGCGAGCACTCCTATATATGGAGGAGTCGGAAAAGATAGATGCCGGCCATCCATCGTTTGGCCGACAACTAGCTACTGTGTATGAGGCCCCCTTATCACTAGATTCACATTCACATCAATGCCTCCATTGAATGGGTTCTCCACTATTTGGACAACACCTCAATCCCTATGTTACCCTCTTGTAAAATAATACCACCTATACTCACCTCCGGTGCCATTGCAGCCGTGTCAGCAGTGGTTCTCCCGGGGCTCCCATGACATTATCATGTCATGTGATCCCCCTTATCACTAGATTCACATTCACATCAATGCCTCCATTGAATGGGTTCTCCACTATTTGGACAACACCTCAATCCCTGTTACCCTCTTGTAAAATAATACCACCTATACTCCCCTCCTGTGCCATTGCAGCCGTGTCAGCAGTGGGTCTCCCGGGGCTCCCATGACATTATCATGTCATGTGATCCCTGTTGCAATCAGAGCTGGCTTCACTCTCAAAGTCCTTCAGACAAATCACGACATCCAAAGTAAGTGAGAGCTGCGGCTCTTATCTCACTTCCCCGGATGTCAATTATGTCTGTAGGAGAGAAGAATGAAGCCAGTGCTGATTGGCTTCAGGGATTGTGTGACATAATGTCAAGGGAGCCCCGGGAGAGCCTGTGCTGACAGCCTTACCTTTCACGCATAAAACTATATTGGCTGTTATTCATTTTTCTTGTGTTTGTATTTTTTTTTGACTAAATGCAACAAAAATGAAGCAGCTTAGCAAATAATATTTAAAATTCTCCATAAAACAAACTACCAACTTTCTCTCTATGACCCAATCCTGCAGTCACACTCCTCTCCATCTGTCTCTCACTTATTAATATCCTAATGAAAGTATGTAAGCAAGAAGGGGAGAAATAGAAAGAGGTATGATGACAGAAGCAGACTACACAAAGTTTGCTTGTAGTCTGTTACCATGGAGATGCATAGATTTACAGAAAAATTGTGGACGCAAAATAATTCCTTTTCTAATCAAAACAATTTGCTTCATTTTTCCATTTCAGATCCATAACAATAATTTAAAAAAAAACTGATTGTGACGGCTTAATCTATTACATTGCAAAGCTTTCTATTACCAAATAACTGCACATTTGCAGACGGTATCACGCGGGTTTCATTTACGCTTATGGATGGTTACAGAAAACTTATTTCTGGCATAACAAAAATACTGTAAAAGTAAAGAGAAAATTGTTCTCAATGTCACATATAACTCCCGGGCATTTGTCTGCGTCAAGTAGCAAGTGACTCAGGCAACTAGAATGTAAAAGAGTATTTGGCAGAAATCACTTTCTTTTGTCACCCCCTTCAAAGTGATTTCTGCCCACATTGGATGAAGCGTCACAGTATCCAAGCCTAAGTATACATATGACATTGTGTACAGAAGTGTGTTGTTGTATCACTTCTAGGAGTCACATGATGACGCACGTTGTAGCTGCTACAAATGGAAATAGTCTCACTATCTGTATAGAGGTTTGTGCACAGATCACTAGAATAATTCCAATTTTAGTATCTGGCACATACCTTATATAGGAGAGCAAAAAGGTAACAAAGAATCAATAGCACAAAGTCTTAGGGAAGAGAAGGAAAGGTGGAGACACCTCTCAAGTTGGTAGAAAGTACTTTGGAGAATGTCTGTCGTTGCAATAGCTGTAGATGACATGCATGCGAAGAATGAAGAAGGCATTGCCATGCTGAGCCTCGGGCTGCTGCGATCCCTGGATGCTTTCATGTTTGCAATCCTATAGACACACCTCATGAGGAAATCAAGTTAACGTTGCCTAAAGCTGGACAAATGCAGACCAATTTTAAAAGGGAACCTGTCATGTCCCCAAATACTATTAACCTGCATATATGGGGTCAATCTGAAGGTTAATAGCATTACAATACTGCCCGGCTGCTGTACTGAAAGTGCGGCTCCTGAAAGAAAATTAACTTTATTCATCCCTGAAGCCGCCGGCTTTCAGTCGTAGGGTTGTGCAAGAGCAGCTTCAGTCACCACAATGTGACCGGCAGTTGTGTGCAAGCCCTGGCTCTTTGATTGACAACTTTCTCTGCACAGGTACGCTGCAGAGAGAGCTATCAAAGTGCTGGGGACTGCTTACAACTGCAGCTCACTGTGCACTGATCAGTGACTGCAGACACTCTGGTGCTCCTCTGTAACTGAAAGCCGGCGGCTCCTGGGAGGAATAAAGCTAATACTCTCACAGAAGCCGCGCTTTCAGTACGGCGGCCGGCCAGCATTGGAACGCTATTAACCTGTAGATTAACAATATATCAGCAGGTTAATAGAGTTTAGAGACATGACTGTCAGGGTGAATTTACCAAGCAAACTAGTTGTATGGCTGTATAGATCGTAGAACAACAATAAAAATTATACCCGTCTCGTAGTAATCTGGTGTACCAGCGCTGAGAAACTGAGATTTAAAGGGATAATCCAGAACTAATTTTTCTTCTTATGGGCCTATGAACTTACAGGCAAGTAGTCACTGACCAATACTGCTGGCAATTTTTCTATTTATCGTCAACAGAGCAGCTCTTCCTCTTCTGCACGGAAATTTCAAAGCGGCATGACTGTCGACGTCATGCTGATTGGCAGCGGGGATCCGGCTGTCAATCAGCATGACATCGGCAGAGTCACCAGTCTTTGATTTCAGCAGAAGGCGCAGAATCGCCGGCAGGAGCTATCTGCGACCGCTCTGAGCTGACAGAAATTGATGTTGGACAGAACAAGCAGATAGATAGCAACTACCTGCCTGTAAGTTCTTAGGTCCATTGTAAAAAATTAAAATAGTCTCGGATATCCCCTTTAAAGCCATGAAGTGCAGTGGGGACATCAATATCCATGAGGTGCTTGGGCACGCCCCAGTGCACTTGCAGGCTAATTTACATATGCTGTGAAAGCTTGATATCTCAGCACTGGTACATCAGTTTACTACAAGACAGGTATCAATTTTATTGTTGTTATATGACCAATACAGCCATATAACTAGCTTGTTTAGTACAGGGTGGGCCATTTATATGGATACACCTAAATAAAATGGGAATGGTTGGTGATATCAACTTCCTGTTTGTGGCACATTAATATATGGGAGGGGGAAAACATTTCAAGATTGGTGGTGACCATGGCGGCCATTTTGAAGTCGGCCATTTTGGATTGCATCTTTATAAATGGCCCACCTAGGTGTATCCATATAAATGGCCCACCCTGTATATTGGTCCTAACAGGTTCCTTTTAAGGCAGGCAAATAATTGTCTGCATTGAAAGACTTGCCACCAGTATTAAACTTTTACATCACTAATTCCTACATGGAAGGGCACTGTCAAATGCCAATGTAATTAATTATGGCTGCAAAAATGCCTGTATAATATGAGCACATTGTAAGAATACACATTCGCCTTTATAGGATGATCAGCGAAGCATCGCCCAAATAACTGATACGGTACATGTGACATGAATGACATCAGAGCTGCAGACTATAACAGACACTGGAACTCACTGCTGGACCCGGGAAGGGTGAGTAATGCACTTTTTTATAAGTTAATTTGCAGGTTGGATTTGTCCCCTGAATCGTTATAAGTAACAGTGTTAATGCAGTGCGAATAACAAGATTACTCAGCGCCTCCTAACAAAGTAAAAAAAAAAATGGGCAGGTGCAAATCTCCTGTCAATGCAATGCAAAAGCAAACACGAAAGATAAAGAAGCCCCCTGTGTGCTAATATATAAGAAAATGTTATGTTGTTAGAATCATTTAGAAGATATTTTGCTAACTTACTGCTAATATACTGTATATATTACAGAGCCTATTAAAAATGGGTTTAATATACCTATATGGATTTACATTGAGGCCACCATATTGTGGTAGTTGGGCTTATACATATGGATCATAATATGTACTAAGTGCAAGAACCTTAAATTGGGCCCAGGATGGGAACATTATACAAGGAAGGGGCACAGGATTGGGAGCATTATACAAGGGAGGAGCTCAGGATGGGGAGCATTATTCAAGGAAGGGACACAGGATAGGGAGCATTATACAAGGAGTGCAGGATGGGGGGCATTATACTAGGAAGGGGCGCAGGATGGGGACTGTTATACAAGAAGGAGCCCAAGATGAGGAGCATTATACAAGGAAGGAGCGCAGGATGGGGACTATTATACAAAGAAGAGGGGCAGAATGAGGAGCATTATACAAGGAAGGGGCCCAGGATGGGGAGCAATATACAAGGAAGGGGCGCAGGATGGGGACTATTATACAAAGAAGAGGGGCAGAATGGGGAGCATTATACAAGGAAGGGGCCCAGGATGGGGAGCATTATACAAGGAAGGAGCGCAGGATGGGGCGCATTATACAAGGAAGGAGCGCAGGATGGGGTGCATTATACAAGGAAGGGGTGCATTATACAAGGAAGGGGAGCAGGTTGGGGAGCATTATACAAGATAGGGGCCCAGGATGGGGAGCATTACACAAGGAAGGGGCCAAGGATGGGAAGCATTATACAAGGAAGGAGCGCAGGATGGGGACTATTACACAAAGAAGAGGGGCAGAATGGGGAGCATTATACAAGGAAGGGGACCAGGAAGGGGAGCATTATACAAGGAAGGGGTCCACGATAAGGAGCATTATACAAGGAAATGGACAAGGAGGGGAGCACTGTACAAGGAAGAGGCCCAGGATGGGGAGCATTATACCAGGAAGAGGTATATAACAGGATGGGGGGCATTATACCAAGCAAAGGCCTAGGACAAGAGACATTATTACACGATGGGGGCAACGATGGGTTACATTATAACAGGAAACAGCCAGGACGGGGGCATTATTACATGGGGGCATTATTACATGGGGGGCGAACATGTATGTCAATATAGGATCTGGAACGCTACAAGTGCCCATACATCTGACCAATATGCAGGTGGGGGCCTATATTCAAATTTTGCAATGCGGCCCAGGTTATTGCTATGTTCAGTTCACAGGGAATACTTCTATGTTACAGCAGTGATTGATAACTTGACGGACGTGCTTTGCAAAATTGCTCGAAATAGGTCCAAATGCAGGAACAAGACCAATGCAGTCAATGCAACTGCCCAAACCAGCCCAACACGACATCCAATTTACCCTGGAGTCTCTTTACTTTTCTTTTCTAAGCTCATTTCACCCAACGCCTCCGCATACAGCTGTATTACCATATCACCTTATTATAAATAACTCATTGTCCTGCCTGGTGCCCAAATTAGGTGCAACTGTGATGCATTTCTTTGTTTTAATTTGTTTATTTAACTTCTCAAAATTCTTCTGTTTTGCTGACAGTTTCTCCTTGTGGAAAGTGACATGCCTGGTCTGGCACGCCAGTATGTGGAGACTTAACCGCCTTGCATACTCCTCTTGTAATTTAAATATGCAAATTGTCTCTTCAGAGATGAAGAGGACTTGAACTCTAGTGCCATCTATTGGAAGAAGCAAGGAGTTTAAGTCTCCTCATACTGGTATGCCAGACCTGACATGTCACTCTCCATAAGGAGTAAACTTACCCCTTAAATCCCAGTCTTAGTCTCTCACCTAGACGAATCATATTTTATACTTTGCACTGATGAGGGGCAATACCCCGAAACACTGTATCTGTAAATTGAGATTACGTGGAAAAAAACACTGTGAGCACATCTGGAGGATGGAGACTTGCGGCGGATCCCGTGTCTGGAGGAACATATGCCCCATCAGTCCACATAAATAAGTTAACTCATGCTGACAGACAGACTGTCTTTATTATGAGCACAATGAGCTATTCAAGGACTATATAATCCCCTGCTGAATACCTAATACAGCACATAACTGAAGAAGGTCGCAATTGACCGAAACGTTTTGTATGCGTACTGCAATAAATCTTCTTTTTGATCACATCCATGTTGAGTGCTAGGTTTATAACTTGTAAATTGAGATTGTGATTTGTGTTGTGAGTTCCCTTTCTGGACTTCCTCTGGTGGTGACGGGAGGTGGTGCGGCTGGTTTGATCGGTGGAGATCTGCCACCTGAGAATGAGGATGACGATTGGATCTCAGGATTCTCAGATTGGATTTAAGACAGCCGACGCCCTATTCAGTTGCTGGTGTTTCCTTCTGGCTTGTCAGCTCTTGGTTTTCAGCTCTCTTCCAGTCATCTAAAGCTAAGTTTTTCTGCTAATGTTCACACTTGATTTTGTTGGTCTATTCAGTTTTTTGTGTGGTCTGCCAGCCCCGGCTGGGGGCTGAGCTGAATTTCCACTCTTATTGATCAGTATTTTGCCAATTGGCTTTTTGTCCCTTACTAGTTCGGTCTCTTTTTGCTCTGTCTCAGAATATTTCAGAGTGCTGATATAGTGGGAGAAGTCTAGAGACTTCAGGGTTAATTATGCTTTCAGAAGTGTTGGACTTGATTTTTGTAGGGTTTTTTGCAGATTGCAGACAGTGTCTTCCCTTTCCTTTTCTGTCTAGTTAGTTTGGGCCCCATCAATTGCTCAGCCTATTTTCCTGCCTGTGTTTGCACCTTCATCTTGTTTCACCGTCAATACATATGTGGGGGCTATCTATTCCTTTGGGGTCTTCTCTGGGGCAGTTAGTTTTCCCTTTTCTTATTTTAGGCTTATGAAGTCCTCCGGCCGTGACGAGGCGTCTAGGTTCATCGTAGGCACGTTCCACGGATACTGCTAGTTGTGTGGTAAGATCAGGGATCTGCAATCTGCATAGTTACCAACCACTCTGGTTTTCTGTGGCTTAGCTTGTTTTGCCTTTTTCTCCTCGGTGACCCATTCATAACACATTTGACGCTTATTCTATGTCATATTGCAGGGCTCGTTAAAAGGTCGATATTGACTTGTAGGATTACTACCTCCAATAGGTGGCACTAGAGTTCAAGTCCTCTTCCTCTCTGAAGAAACAATTTGCATATTTAATTTCCCCAGAGGAGCATACAAGGCTTTTAAGTCTCCTCATACTGGTGTGATAGACCTGGCATGCCAATCTCCATAAGGAGAAAACTTACCCCTTAGACCTTCGGACAAGAAACTCACAGATGTTTACCCCTGGGGCAGCCTCTGCCAGCAACAACTGGTGAGCAAAACGATTGAAAAAGCCAATGTCTCACCTATAAATTATATTTACCTTTTATAAATATTTTATGTGATTTTGCCCTCTATTAAACCTATTTAGTTACTTTTTTTTATTCCTGTTAATGATTGGAATGATTTAAGCAGCTTTTATGATCAGTAAAGTGAAACATCCCATTAATAAAGCTCCAAATAATATCCGTATATTATAAAATCTGTGGGCCAAATGGAGCAGCCATAGTGGAGATCTCCCAGTAACCGTCCACCTCTCGGCTATCACAATCTGAATGTCTGATTCCCAAATGATTCCACATCTGTCAGTAATCTTCTGGTTACCAGAGTTCCTGCAATCTGTTCCTTTCCTTCCCCTTCTAGAAGACGGACATCGATACTTCCTCTGCATGCACCTGCCCTACAGCCATTTCCTATATTTCGCATCTCACCTGCTTTTTTTTTTTAAACATTTCCCCAGGATACCTTACATTATGATGCTATACAGGGTCATGGGTCTTCCAGTGTCTTCAGTTAACGCACAGATCATTTTATATACTTACTCCATACCACGCCAGTATATGACGCTGGCAGTGTTGCGTGCCACCCACCACATTTGGCATTATCATTATTGTACTGGTTTTCTTTTAGAATGGTCCCATGAGGAGTCCTATCACCTCGTCTCCTCAATGAGAGCCCGTACCCCTGGGGTGTCTTATTCAGCCAGCAAAAGCCCTGCTGTGTGCTGATGAGGGGCAAAACTCTGAAACAGAGGTCTGTAGAGGAGTGTCTGGTTTTGGATAAATTCCCTGGTTATGTTGTAAGGCTCGTTAAAGGGTCAGACATTGACTTATAGGGCAGCTACCTCCAAAAGGTGGCACAAGTGAGATATTTTTTAAAGAGTAAATCAAGAGGACACATGAAAATAAGAAACTTTCTAATATATCTTATCTGAGAAATCCGCTTCTTTCTCCTCCATTCATTCACACTTCACAGGTAATATCTGTATTCAGATTTTCCCATTAGTGAGTTTAGAGGAGATGACAGTGGGTTCTTCCAATATGTGGCCCTACAGTTCTAGTCCTCTTCCTCTCTGAAGAGGTAATTTGCGTATTTAATTTTCCAGAGGTGCATTGCATGGCTTATAAGCCTCCATACACTGACATGTCAGGCATGTCACTCTCCACAAGCAGAAATGTTACCTCTAGGATGTAGATGTAATGATTCTCCTTGTGGAGACAACAGAGCAAGCAAAGGGAGACCTAGGGTAGGCGATGCTTCCTGGGAAAAAGGAATGAAAATTAGCTCTCCTCCAAGGAAGAAAGTGGTTCTCTGTGGCTACACATCGGAGGTAGCCACCCTATAAATCAAAATCCATCCATTTAACGAGTCTTTTCACGTTATTTAGAATATTTAGCCAAAAAGAGAACGTATATATATATACACACACACACACACACACACACACACACACACACACACACACACACACACACACACAGTATATATACTGTACATACAGTCATGGCCAAAAGTATTGACACCCCTGCAATTCTGTCAGATAATACTCAGTTTCTTCCTGAAAAGTATTGCAAACACAAATTAAATGAAGATAATAATACCAAAGAATTTGTGTATGCAATCATTTTCAGGAAGAAACTGAGTATTATCTGACAGAATTGCAGGGGTGTCAATACTTTTGGCCACAACTGTAGCTATTTTGAGTTTCTCGCCCATCATAAGTGCGGAGTATGTCACCTTTGCCGGAGCTGGCATTCTGTGACACTTCTTTCTGCTTGTCGTTACATTTTTATTGTTTATGGTGGCCCCCATATTGATACTTTAATTGCTGCTTGAGCATATTTCCTACTAATACCCATATCTATTTAATAGAACCTGTATTTTCAACAATCCTTTTACAAATCAATAGAACATGCGAATGTAAGAAACTTTGTAAAATACGTTATCAGAGAAATCTGCTTCTTTCTCCACTTATAAGCCACTTCTTCACCTTCCTCCTGAACCCCTACAAATATATCTTACTCACCACAAGATGGACTTTCAGTCCAATGAGGAATCAGGTTACATAGCAAAGTCTATGGAAAACTGAACAAGGAAACAGACTGTGAAGATTCTAACTAGCTTATGACAGAGCTGGAATCCCATCTACACTGCTCAGTCATGCTACTGTATACTGTCTTTTGTGCCTATGCTGCTTCTGCCTGAGTGTTACCAAAGGAAAATGAAGATCAAGAATTCCTCTTTCTTTGCGTTTAGTGTATGGGAAACATCAGAGTAGTTATTCTCTACTCAGAGACAACAGAATATTAGAGATAGAGCCTGCAGAGGGGAAAACCGGTGAAAAATGCAGGATACAAGTCACATAATGTCCAGAGATAGTGTTATTTCTAATGTACACACACAGGACAACCTTATCTGAAAAGATACCTGAACGCATAGTTCCCCTTTAAATTTATAACGATAAGTCAATGTTGTGTGGTCTTGAGCAGAGGCGTTTGCCTAATGTCTTTTTCCATACTCCAACAGAAGCAAATTGTGAAAGTGAAGCAGTGATATCTGCATCATTGCCGTAGCTTCATTAACGTCCATTCGTCCAATCAAGTTTCTTGGATACAGAAATCAATTGAAACAAAACAAGAACTCACATCATTCCTCCCGAGGCTGCACACACTGAGAACGTCATCCTGATCCTGGGAACTCTGCTTCCTTTTCCTCTGTGAATCAAACACACAAAAAAATAAGTCTCAAATTCCTCTGGTCACAGCAATCATGTATTTACGACACACTGTATTCACTGTGTTATTAGTTGCATAAGAAAAAGACATTAATAAGTACAGTTTTTTTCCACATTATTTTTTTTTTCTTTTTGACCAAAACAACTTAAAATACATCACGGACGATGGCCACAAATTTTCAGCTGACAGTATTGGGTTCACTGTCATAACAAAGATTGCAGGATTTGTAATATGCAGAGCACCTAAGCTGCCTGTCACGACTCTGTGGTCGGTGTTTCGGGACCTGGGGCTCCTTCCCTGTCCCTAATGCTAGGGGCGCTCTAGGTCACATTGTTCCACTGGTTACTTCTGATGGTAAAGACGCTGGGGCCACGTACCTTGCCTTAGCTCCGCCCTCAGTCTGTACCTTTCACCCACCCAGGGAAGAGGGGAGTAGTAGTGTACCGTAATACACCAAATCAGACTTGACTAAGGGTAATATGAACAGGGGTAACTGAAAATACTAAACAAATACACACACTTAAACAACAGAGGTGCAAACCTTGGAGTGGAAGATAAGGTAAAAAAAAAATAGTGGAAGAAAGGGAATTATCACACACTCAAAACCTAGCAACAGTCAAAAATAAATCCACCAAACGCCTTCTCCTAGCCCTGACTGTAACCGCTCCCCCGGACCTGACTGTGACTGCTCCCCCGGCACTGAATGTCACCGCTCTTTTGGCCCTGACTGTGACCGCTCTGCCAGCCCTGACTGTAACCGCTCCCCCAGCCCTGTATGTGGCAGCTCCCCCAGCTCTGACTGTGACCGCTCTGCCGGCCCTGACTGTAACTGCTCCCCCAGCCCTGAATGTGACCGCTTCGGCAGCTGACTGTGACCGCTCTGCCTGCCCTGACTGTAACTACTCCCCCGGCCATGAATGTGACCACTCTCCTGGCTCTGACTGTATCCGCGCCCCCAACCCTGACTGTAACTGCTCCCCCAACCCTGACTGTAACCGCTCCCCCAACCCTGACTGTAACCACTCCCCTGGCCCTGACTGTAACCACTCCCCCAGCCCTGAATGTGACCGCTCTTCTGGCCCTGACTGTGACCGCTCTGCCAGCCCTGAATGTAACCGCTCCCCCTGCCCTGACTAACTGCTCTCCTGTCCCTGACTGTAACCGCTCCCCTGGCCCTGAGTGCGACTGCTCTTCTGGCCCTGACTGTGACCGCTCTGCTAGTCCTGACTGTAACCGCTCCCTCAGCCCTGAATGTGACCGCTCCCCCCGTCCTGACTGTAACCGCTCTCCTGGCCCTGACTGTGACCGCTCCCCCGGTCCGGAATGTGACCGCTCTGCCAGCCCTGACTGTAACCGCTCACCCCGCCCTGAATGTGACCACTCCCCCAGTTACGACTGTGACCGCGTTGCCGGCCCTCACCGTAACTGCTCCCCTAGCCCTGAATGTGACCACTGCCCCAGCTCTGACTGTGATCGCTTTGCTGGCCCTCACTGTAACCGCTCCTCAAGCCCTGAATGTGACTGCTTCTGCAGCTGACTGTGACAGCTCTGCCAGCCCTGACTGTAACCGCTCCCCCAGCCCTGTATGTGGCAGCTCCCCCAGCTCTGACTGTGACCGCTCTGCCGGCCCTGACTGTAACTGCTCCCCCAGCCCTGAATGTGACCGCTTTGGCAGCTGACTGTGACCGCTCTGCCTGCCCTGACTGTAACTACTCCCCTGGCCATGAATGTGACCACTCTCCTGGCTCTGACTGTGTCCGCGCCCCCAACCCTGACTGTAACTGCTCCCCCAACCCTGACTGTAACCACTCCCCTGGCCCTGACTGTAACCACTCCCCCAGCCCTGAATGTGACCGCTCTTCTGGCCCTGAATGTAACCGCTCCCCCTGCCCTGACTAACTGCTCTCCTGTCCCTGACTGTAACCGCTCCCCTGGCCCTGAGTGCGACTGCTCTTCTGGCCCTGACTGTGACCGCTCTGCTAGTCCTGACTGTAACCGCTCCCTCAGCCCTGAATGTGACCGCTCCCCCCGTCCTGACTGTAACCGCTCTCCTGGCCCTGACTGTGACCGCTCCCCCGGTCCGGAATGTGACCGCTCTTCAGGCCCTGACTGTGACCACTCTGCCAGCCCTGATTGTAACCGCTCACCCCGCCCTGAATGTGACCACTCCCCCAGCTACGACTGTGACCGCGTTGCCGGCCCTCACCGTAACTGCTCCCCTAGCCCTGAATGTGACCACTGCCCCAGCTCTGACTGTGATCGCTTTGCTGGCCCTCACTGTAACCGCTCCTCAAGCCCTGAATGTGACTGCTTCTGCAGCTGACTGTGACAGCTCTGCCTGCCCTGACTGTAACCGCTCCCCTGGCCCTGAATGTGACTGCTCCAGCAGCTGACTGTGACCGCTCTGCTGGCCCTGACTGTAAGTACTCCCCCGGCCATGAATGTGACCACTCTCCTGGGTCTGACTGTATCCGCGTCCCCTGCCCTGACTGTATTTGCCTCCCCGGCCCTGACTGACACTGGCTCAGCACTTTTCCTTTACTTTTTCCCTTTATTGTTACAGAGACGTAACATTAATATTACAGTTTTATGTTTGTTTTTCAATATTGTGAAATTTGTAGTACAAGTTTTCAAATACCAATAAAACAATAACAAACATGTGCTTTAGCCTGTGTGCACACGATGCAGATATCCAGCGGATCCGCAGCGGATTTTACCGCGCAGCAACGTTGCATATCCGCATTGTGATGTACTGTAGCCTTAAAATCAATGAAAAAAAAAAAACGCTGTGCAGACGCTGCGGATTTTTCCGCGGTACAAAATCCGCAGCATGTTACTTCTTTTGTGCAGTTTTCCATCTCCCCTGTCACCAAATCCGCAGGGGGAAAACCGCACAAAAACCGCAAGAAAACCGCATGAAAAATGGAAGAAATCCGCAGGAAAAATGCAGGTCATTTGACCTGCGGATTTCTTCCATTCTGCGCGGAAAAATCCACAGGGCCGAAAAGTCCGCCTGCACTCAGCCTTACACTTTTCTCACAGTATAGTCATATAAACTAGGATATTAAAAAAAAAAATGTAAAAAAGACACAGGACGGTGGAGAGCCTGACACCTGAGGCTGACAAGCTTTGCTTGTACACACTTCTTGGTTAATAGATATATCCTGCCTCCGTACAACAAACATGTCACCATTCGTAGCGACAGGAAACGAGGAAGGAAGAGAACGATGTACACAACGTCACCCAGTATGGGACATCTCTGCTGTCAATTTGTGTGATTTTCCTGCAGTGCGGCACGCTGTGATTTAACAAGAAAAGCTCTCAGAGTTTCCTTATGACCAGTCTTATCCGTCCCGACTATGAGAAAATCAATTTAGCGCAGTCCATTTAACAGGCGCTCTGTGGAGTCGCAGAGAATTAAATGGGACAGGTGAGGCAATCTGTGTTTTTGCAGCTGTCATATTGGGTTCTGCTGCAGCGCCAGGTACCTCTGGACGGAGCTGTGGAATTGTCATTTCCCATTTGGAAAAAAACATCTTTTTAAATCTTTTTGACGGGTCAGTGTATCAAGTAGCTTCATAGGAAATCATATGCTTTCAAATCAAAGGAAACATATGATATATGTAAGAAAGGATACCAGATGTCACGCTCAGCTGAGCCCTCCTGATAGCGCGCAGAACAGCAAAGTCCTGCAGTGCGCCAGGAACCTGTCATACTATCTGATACATACGTATACATTTCTTTGGAAAGCTGCCCTAGTGACCGCTGGGAACAGTTGTAATAATACTGAAAACTTCCACCAGGTCTTGCTACAATGTAATGTTTGATTTGCATGTAAGATTGGGGTCGCAGATCGCTCCGCGCACAAATGCAAGACATTAGCAACTAAATTCTAATGATGCAGCGGAAAGATGCTGTGATATTAAAACTGTTTACCAATCAACTTATTAGTGATAAGCGAATGTGCTGGGATAAGGTGTTATCTGAGTATGCTCGGGTGCAAATGGAGTGTCTTTGGCGTGCTTGAAAAACACGTTCAAGTCTCCGTGGCTGCATGTCTCGTGGCTGTTCGACAGCAACAACACATGCGGGGATTGCCTGTTTGTTAGCCAGTCCCTGCATGTCTCGCGGCTCTTCGACAGCCTGCTTGTTAGCCAATCCCTGCATGTGTTGCAGCTGTCAAACAGCCTCGAGACATGCAGGTGCAGGGACTCAAATATATGATTCGAGCACACAAATATGGAGTTACTCTGCAGGCTATTAGCATTAGGAAAGTGCTCGGCTGCAGTACTGAAAGCGCGGCTGCTGGGAGAAAATTACCGTAACTATTCCTCCAGGGAGTCTCCAGTTTTCAGCCATAGAGACGTTCCAGCATGATCAGTCACGTGTAAGTACGCTGGGCCCGGCACTTAGACTGACACCTAGCACCGCACGGATGCACTGCGGAGCCGGCTGCCAGTCCAAGTGCCGGTGTGTGCTTACAGCAGCCACTCACAATGCTATATTGCTCTGGAACGTCTCTATGACTGAAAGCTGGCTGCTCCCAGGAGGAATAACATTCATTTTCTCCATGGAACCGCACTTTCAGTACTGTAGCCGTACACCCTCCTATCCCGGCTGTTAGTCCAAGTGCCGGTGTGTGCTTACAGCAGCCGCTCACAATGCTATACTGCGCTCTAATGTCTCTATGACTGAAAGCTGGCAGCTCCAAGGAGGAATAACATTCATTTTCTCCATGGAACCGCACTTTCAATACTGTAGCCGTATACCCTCCTATCCCGGCTGTCAGTCCAAGTGCCGGTGTGTGCTTATGTGGTAAAGCAGGTACGCAGGATGCAATGACGAGACGCGAGACGGTCTGGTGTTTATAGTAATAACTTTTATAGGTAACTAACCGCAGGGGTAGTCTAAGCAACCGAACAAATAACAGGAATTGTCCTTGCACGGACTCAATACAAGCCAACACGGAAATCTAAGAACACGACTAAGTCCGGCAGAGCCGGTCACTATAGGGCCGCGGTATGGCGGACTACGGGTCCTTAACTATACAGTGTCACTTAACCGGCTCGACATCCCTCGGCGTCCCGTGCGATGGTTCCTCGGCGTAGCAGTCGCTGGGCCCAGCCGCTGAAGATCTTTCGTAGTCTTCGAATGTTCCAACGCTCCAGTGAAGCAGGGGCACAACAGGCCCAGGAGGAGTCCTTGGACAGGTGGGCCGCAGCCCCAGGATAGGGGCAAGCAGCGGTGATGCAGGGTGGTGGCTGGCAGGCCAGCGACTGCAACGGAGGACCCGTGGCGAGCAACAGACCGGCCCTTGCCGCGGCCTGGAGTGGGACAGGGGTGGCCGCCAACGACACAGAACTAGCCGCGGCCAAGGGTAGAAGCGGGGCGGCTGCTGGCGGCAGGAGACAGGCCTCAGCCTCGGGAGACAGGCCTCAGCCTCGGGCTGAAGTGAGGCGGCAGCGGCCGCTGGGGTCCGCGGGCAGGCCGCAGCTGCGAGCAGGAGTGAGACGACAACGGCCGCTGGTGCCCGCGGGCAGGCCGCAGCCACAGGCAGGAGCGAGGCGGCAACAGCCGCGAGTGACCGCGGGCTGGAGGAAGGCGGCGGCGGCCACTGGTCAACGCGGGGCAGCAGTTCTCGGGCGGTCGTCTCGGCGCCGTCCCACTGATGTCCAGGGGGAGTATCTCTCATGTCTCTGGCCTCCTCCCTGGCTCTGGTAAGTCGCTCTGGCTCTCAGTCGCTCCCACGATCTCCTGCTCCTTCTGTCTCGTTCTGCTGGCTCACTGTGACTCACATTCCCCGCCCCTTTTATATTGGCTCCTCCCCCAGCCCACCTGTCAGTCTCTACGGTCCGTCCCTCAACTCTGTCCCCCGGAAACAGTTGCCCCCGGAACCCAGGTGACGGTCCCCTTGGTTCCGACCCGGACACTCGGCGGGGACCCTCTCTCCCACACTTACAGCAGCCACTCACAATGCTATACTGCACTGGAACGTCTCTACGACTCAAAGCTAGCGGCTCCCAGGAGGAATAACATTCATTTTCTCCATGGAACCGCACTTTCAGTACTGTAGCCGTACACCCTCCTATCCTGGCTGTCAGTCCAAGTGCTGGTGTGTGTTTACAGCTGCCGCTCACAATGCTATACTGCGCTGGAACATCTCTATGACTGAAAGCTGTCGGCTCCCTGGAGGAATTTCTTTTTTTTTGTCCGTGGAAGCGCACTTTCAGTACTGTAGCAGAACACCCTCCTATCCCTATTCGTATAGATTAACTTCAGATCTGCAGGTTAACAGCGTTTTCCAATGTGACGGTAGACACTTCTCTTCAGATGCACCCTGGATATGTGACGCACACATGCCAAGCGCTAGTTGTGACCCCTGCCTTATAGATTAATGTTGCTGTTTGATGGCCACAACTTTCCATTGCACGTAATGCAGATGAGCACACCGAGCTGCGCATGGACCAAGTGGCAATTTGCGGATGCGACTGGATGGATTATCACAACCCGTCATAAACCTGGAATAATCAGTTAGCATAAGAAACCATGGACTCTCGGAGAATCCATCTGACTGAATGGGGCTCTGTAGAGTCAAGGAAATTCTTATCCTCTCTTGCTGACAACTTTATCTTCCAAAAGGTAAGGGAGAAAACAAGGGGAACTGCTACCTTGGATCTAATCATTATAAACAGGGAGGAAATGGTTGAGGAGGTAAAAGTGGCTGGGACCCTAGGAGGTAGCGACCATGCTATTTTAGAATTTTGGATAACTAGAGGCGGAAGACCTGTGAAGACTCAGACGTTAAGGTTAGATTTCAGAAAGGCAGATTTTAAGGGATTCAGAAAGAGAATTGGAGGGATCCAATGGCTGGATATCCTTAAAGACAAAAATGTCCAGGAAGGATGGGAAATCTTGAAAAATGAAATTCTCAAAGCACAGTTGTTAACAATTCCGAAAAGAGGGAAGAATAGGAAGCATTTAAGGAAACCAGGATGGATGAACACAGAACTTAAGCACATGCTAAAAAGGAAGAAAAAAATGTTTATAAAATGGAAAGAGGGAGGCATATCTAAAGAAGAATATAATGCTGTCTGCAGAACCTGCAGGGCACAAATCAGATTACTAAAGCTGAAAATGAATTGAGGCTTGCAAGAGATGTCAAAAGCAATAATAAAGGATTTTGGGGATATGTCAAAAGTAAAAGAAAAGTCAAAGATGCTATAGGATTTTTACAGGATGAAAATGATGAAATGGTAAGACAGGATGTTGAGAAGGCTGAACTTTTAAATTCCTATTTTGCATCTGTTTTCTCTCAGAAAGGAAATTTAACATCAACTGTTATTCACTGTCCTATTAAGGGAATAGAAGAATCCAGGATATCTATAAACAGAAAGTTAGTGAGGAAACACTTAGCTAACCTAAATGAATTCAAGTCTCCAGGTCCAGATGAATTACACCCCAGAGTACTGAAGGAGATAGCAGAAGAAATTTTTGAACCCCTCTCCATAATCTTTGAAAATTCTTGGAGAACAGGAGAAGTGCCAGAAGACTGGAGAAGAGCAAATGTTGTTCCTATCTTCAAAAAGGGGAAGAAGGTGGACCCAGGCAACTATAGGCCGGTGAGTCTGACTTCAATACCAGGAAAGATCTTTGAACAAATTATTAAACAACATGTATGTCAATACCTGGATAAGAATGAAGTGATTAAACAGAGTCAGCATGGGTTTGTAACTAATAAGTCATGTCAGACTAACTTAATTTCCTTCTATGACGGTATCACTGATTGGGTGGATCAAGGAAATGCTGTAGATATAGTATATCTTGACTTCAGCAAAGCATTTGACAAAGTCTCTCATACAATCCTTATTGAAAAAATGACTAAGTATGGAATGGACAAGGCAACTGTTAGGTGGATTCATAACTGGCTTAGTGATCGGACCCAAAGAGTGGTCGTAAATGGCTGCACATCCAGTTGGAAGAATGTCTCAAGTGGGGTACCACAGGGCTCTGTCCTGGGCCCTGTATTGTTCAACATCTTTATCAACGATTTAGATGAAGGAATTGAGGGTAAACTGATTAAATTTGCTGATGACACAAAGCTAGGAGGGATAGCTAATACTGGAGAAGAGAGAGAGAGGATTCAAAAAGATTTAAATAAACTGGAGAAGTGGGCAGCAACTAACAGAATGGTTTTTAACAGGGAGAAATGCAAGTACTACATCTGGGCAATAAAAATGGTTTTTAACAGGGAGAAATGCAAGTACT
The DNA here is from genome assembly GCF_039654945.1 of Dendrobates tinctorius. NCBI lineage: Eukaryota > Metazoa > Chordata > Amphibia > Anura > Dendrobatidae > Dendrobates > Dendrobates tinctorius. The sequence goes on along the minus strand of NW_027361706.1, from coordinate 4,663,989 downwards.
ACATCTGGGCAATAAAAATGAAAAAAGCATATATAGAATGGGAGGAATAGGGCTAAGTGACAGCACATGTGAAAAAGACTTGGGTATACTAATAGATCACAGACTGAATATGAGTCAACAGTGTGATGCAGCAGCAAAAAAGGCAAATGCAATTCTAGGATGTATTAACAGAAGCATACAGTCTAGATCACGTGAAGTCATTATTTCCCTCTACTCCTCTTTGGTCAGACCTCATCTGGAATATTGTGTCCAGTTTTGGGCACCACATTTTAAAAAAAGACATCAACAAACTGGAGCAAGTTCAGAAAAGAGCGACCAGAATGGTGACCGGTCTGCAAACCCTGTCTTATGAGGAAAGGTTGCAGGATTTGGGAATGTTTAGTAGTTTGCAAAAGAGAAGACTGAGAGGAGACTTAATAGCTGTCTACAAATATCTAAAGGGCTGTCACATTGTAGAAGGATCAACTTTATTCTCATTTGCACAAGGAAAGACTAGAAGCAATGGGATGAAACTGAATGGGAGGAGACACAGATTAGATATTAGAAAAAACTTTTTGACAGTTAGAGTGATCAATGAGTGGAACAGGCTCCCACGAGAAGTGGTGAGTTCTCCTTCAATGGAAGTCTTCAAACAGAGGCTGGACAGACATCTGACTGGGATGATTTAGCGAATCCTGCTTTGAGCAGGGGGTTGGACCAGATGGCCCAGGAGGTCCCTTCCAACTCTACGATTCTATGATTCTATGTTGTAATGTTTTATCCCGGGTTCAATGTGCCTCCAGATACTCCATTGGCAACAACTTTTCACTGATGTCTCCAGGTTCCTATTGTCAGTCCTGAAATATCTCACAAGTGACCAATCTTTGCCAGTCCAGAGAACAGATGTCTCCTCCCAATCTGACATTACATACATTGTAGCTGACGTGTGACATTTCATAACCAGACTTGCAAATGACGCATAGAAAAATTTGATATCAAACTGTCAAGTTATTTGTTTTGTATTAATTGCTTCTGTGAGAATCATGTGGGAATAGTGGATGAGGGCAGGTATATCTCGCCCAGATTCCTTTCCTATGTGGCCTAGTCTGGTCAGTATCGCACCTGCTTACTAATGGATAATGGGAGGTGGATATAAAAGGATGCAAGGTGGTTGTGTGAGTGTCCCAGCCTGGGAACACAGAGAGCCTGTCTGTGTGAGAGACACACGTGAGTGGAAGCAGTGCCCACTGCAACTGTGGTTTGGCTGGACGGGAGAAGCCCGCCAGTTGGTAGTTAGGTTGTCCATTGTTTAGTTAGTGCCGGACAGGCAAGGATTTGTTTTATGTTTTATTTCCTTTTGCATTGCTTTCACCGTTAATAAACCTGACCCAGGGTCAGTTATACACGAATCCCAGCTCTGCGCCTGAGTTTCATGCTGAATGCACGTGACCTTTGACCCCAGCAAAGGCGATCCCGGAGTGTTTTATCACATTGTGGTGGAGAACGTGGGCATCACGTTGCAAGCATGAGCATGGAGGACGTGGTGAAAGCGCTGGTACAGTCCACCGCCGTCCAGCAAGAAGCTAATCGGGTGATGATGGCCCAGTTGAAGGAGTTGGTGGACATGACAGTTACCGATCGTTTGCTTCTCCAGCAGGTGGCGCAGCGCTTGGCAAGCTTACCTGAGCTTAACCTGGAAGCCGAGTCGAGAGTGATTCACGTGAGTCGGTACTGGCAGAAAATGACGACCGAAGATGACGTCGAGGCATACCTGACCACGTTTGAACGGACGGCGGTGAGAGAAAAATGGCCGAAGGCACGATGGGCCGGCCTGATTGCCCCGTTTCTTTCCGGTGAGGCCCAAAAGGCTTATTATGACTTAGAGCCTGAAGCCGCGCAGGACTTTGACAAACTGAAAGCCGAGATCTTGGCCCGGCTGGGAGTGACGACCGCTGTCCGTGCACAGAGAGTGCATCAATGGACTTATCAGCCGGATAAACCACCGCGGTCCCAGATGTTCGACCTGATCCACGTGACAAAGAAGACGCTACCCCACCTCGTTCTTCATCATCTCCACGTGGAACCGGTAAGACTGTTCCAGGGAGTAGGGGAGATGGAAAAATCCCTAAGACAGTGGGGGAGGAAAACGGGACTGCCCGCACTGCGAGGCAGAAAGTAACGAACTATGGTCTAAGCAAGGGGCCCGTTAGGTGTTTCCGCTGCCAAGAGATGGGACATATTGCTGCGAACTGTCCGGTCACTACTGAACCCATGCAGTGCGACGTCACAGACTCTAAAAAACGCATGTCTATGGTTGCACGGGTAGTGAGAGTGAATGCCGGTCAAAAGGATGTGGAAAAACACTTGTGTGATTTAACTGTTGATGGCAAAAATGTGGTGGCATTGTTAGACTCGGGAAGTGTGGTGACTCTGGTGAAGGCCAGTCTGGTGTCAGCCCCGACTGGACCATCAGACAAATTTTCTGTAACGTGTGTGCATGGAGACACCTGTTCGTACCTCACCACGGTCATATGCATTACTACTTCCTATGGGTCTGTGCAACATAAAGTGGGACTCGTCCCGGCGTTATTGCATGTTATCCTGGGCCGGGATTTTCCCCACTTCTGGCAATTGTGGGAGAATCAGTTGATGCCCTCGGGTAATAGTGTACATGATTCTTCTCCCAGGGAGCGTGTGGGTCCCGAACCCCTGGAAGAGGTCTCCCCGGAAGACTCGGGGGAAGAGTCTGCGGGAAATGACCTGCAGTTCCTGTTTTCAGTCATGGCGGGTGATAATGAGGAGACCGGGGAAGAGGAGGAGGCTGAAAGCCGTCCACCTCCCCATTTGCCGGATTTAGAAGTTCAGAAAGATGACTTCCAAAGCGAGCAAATAAAGGATCCTACCCTTTCTCAGGCTAGGACAAATGTAAAAGTGATAAATGGGGTACCCGTAGAACCTGGCTCTAGGCTGGCATATCCTTACATGGTTCTGGAGAATGATTTACTCTATCAGATAGAGAAAAAGGGGGAAGATACGGTGCAACTATTAGTCATGCCAAAACCCTACCGGCGGCAGGTGCTGGACCTGGCCCACGGACATGTGATGGGAGGTCACCTGGGAGTCCAGAAAACCACCGAAAGGATATTACACTGTTTTGTTTGGCCAGGCATGCATCATGATGTTCGTGTATATTGCGAGTCTTGTCCTGACTGCCAAGCCTCTGCACCTAAGCCCCGGTTCTGTAGCCCTCTGGTACCCCTACCTATTATTGAAGTCCCGTTTGAGAGGATTGGGATGGATTTAGTTGGGCCCCTTCCACGGTCTGCACGTGGACACCAACATATCCTGGTCATCTTGGATTATGCCACTCGTTACCCGGAGGCCATCCCTTTGCGTAACACGGCCACCAAGACGATTGCCAAGGAGCTGGTGCATGTGTTTAGTCGGGTCGGTATACCAAAACAGATACTCACCGACCAGGGGACCCCCTTTATGTCCAGGATAATGAAGGAGCTCTGCCGATTGTTACAAATCGAACCGTTACGCACATCCGTGTATCACCCTCAAACAGACGGGTTGGTTGAACGGTTCAATAAAACTCTGAAGCAGATGCTGAGAAAGGTGATAGACAAGGATGGGAAGAACTGGGACTATTTACTTCCGTATTTGCTTTTTGCCATCAGGGAAGTACCCCAGTCTTCCACGGGATTCTCGCCTTTCGAGTTATTGTACGCCCGACGTCCTCGCGGACTGTTAGACGTTGCAAAAGAAACCTGGGAGGGTCAGGTCACTCCATTTAAAACAGTGATAGATCACGTCACACAAATGCAGGACCGTATTGCGGCTGTTATGCCTATCGTCAAAGAACACATGATACAGGCTCAAGGAGCCCAAAAAAGAATCTATGATAGGGGCGCCAAGATCCGTACGTTTGCACCCGGAGATAGGGTGTTGATCCTGGTCCCCACGGTGGACAGTAAGTTCCTGGCAAAGTGGCAGGACCCCTTTGAGATCAAGGAAAGAGTTGGTGAAGTAAACTACAAAGTATACCAGGCAGGTAAATGGAAACCTGAACAGATTTATCATGTAAATCTGATAAAGCCCTGGAAGGATCGGTCTGACTTGTCAGCGGAGCTGGCCCGTCCTGTCTGCTCGCATACCGTACCGGAGGTACGGGTTGCAGAGACTCTCTCGGAGCGGCAAAAGACGGAAGTCAGGCAGTTTCTACTTCACAACCAAAAGTTTTTCTCAGAAAAACCCGGGCAGACTATGCTAATGAAACACGACATCGTAACGGAACCTGGTGTCACAGTTCACGTAAAGCCCTACCGAATCCCGGAAGCGCGCCGTGAAGCCTTTTCCAGAGAAGTGAAGGCAATGTTAGAGTTAGGAGTCATTGAGGAATCGCACAGTGCATGGTCCAGCCCGATTGTGCTAATTCCTAAACCGGACGGCACCATCCGGTTCTGCAATGACTTCAGGAAACTGAATGCGGTCTCAAAATTTGATGCCTACCCCATGCCCCGGGTTGACGAGTTAATAGATCGGTTAGGAAAAGCCCGGTATATTACGACCCTAGACCTAACAAAGGGGTATTGGCAGATCCCTCTGGTGGAGGCTGCCAGAGAAAAGACGGCATTTGCTACGCCGGAAGGTTTATTTCAGTATGTGTATATGCCGTTTGGACTGCACGGGGCACCGGCGACCTTCCAGAGACTGATGGATCGAGTCTTGAGGCCACATAGGCAGTATGCTTCGGCCTATTTGGATGACATTGTCATTTACAGCTTGGACTGGGAGACTCATCTCCAGAAAGTACAAGCTGTGATTGACGACCTGTGGGAGGCAGGTCTAACCGCGAACCCCAAGAAATGTCACATCGGGCTAGAAGAAGCCCGGTATTTGGGGTATGTAATTGGGAGGGGTGTTGTTAAGCCCCAGGTTGATAAGATTCAGGCGGTTCAGGACTGGCCACAACCTGTCAACAAGAAGCAGGTGCAAGCCTTCCTGGGGATCGCCGGTTATTATCGCCGGTTCATACCCAATTTTGCAGCCATCGCTACCCCCCTGACGGATCTTACAAAAGGGAAATACTCCATCATGATTAAATGGAGCTTAGCGGCTGAAGAAGCCTTCCATAGCCTAAAACGGGCACTTTGCTCTCAGCCCGTACTGGTGACTCCGGACTTCCGCAGTGAGTTTGTGGTACAAACGGATGCCTCTGATACCGGTATCGGGGCTGTACTCTCACAAGTGAGGGACGGAGTGGAACACCCAGTCCTCTATCTCAGCAGAAAGCTGAATAAACACGAGCAAAGGTATGCAGTCGTAGAAAAAGAGTGCCTCGCCATTAAGTGGGCTCTAGAGGCCCTCAAATATTACCTGGTAGGCCGAAAGTTCAGGCTGATCACTGACCATGCCCCTCTCAAGTGGATGCACTTGAACAAGGAACGGAATAGCCGGGTGACCCGGTGGTTCCTTGCCCTGCAGGCCTACACTTTTACGGTGGAGCACCGCCCAGGGGTACAGATGGGAAATGCAGATGCCCTGTCCCGAGTGCACTGTTTGGCGGGTGTCATTGCTCGACCGGAGTGGTCTGAGCAGAAGGAGGGGATATGTGAGAATCATGTGGGAATAGTGGATGAGGGCAGGTATATCTCGCCCAGATTCCTTTCCTATGTGGCCTAGTCTGGTCAGTATCGCACCTGCTTACTAATGGATAATGGGAGGTGGATATAAAAGGATGCAAGGTGGTTGTGTGAGTGTCTCAGCCTGGGAACACAGAGAGCCTGTCTGTGTGAGAGACACACGTGAGTGGAAGCAGTGCCCACTGCAACTGTGGTTTGGCTGGACGGGAGAAGCCCGCCAGTTGGTAGTTAGGTTGTCCATTGTTTAGTTAGTGCCGGACAGGCAAGGATTTGTTTTATGTTTTATTTCCTTTTGCATTGCTTTCACCGTTAATAAACCTGACCCAGGGTCAGTTATACACGAATCCCAGCTCTGCACCTGAGTTTCATGCTGAATGCACGTGACCTTTGACCCCAGCAAAGGCGATCCCGGAGTGTTTTATCACACTTCCTTTAAAGATAATGCGCCTATTACAAGGGGCAATGAACACCCCAAATAATCGCACAAAATCTGACCCACGAACAAGTGACAAACAAAACTCATTTGTTTCTGAGCGCATCTTTCATGTATAACATAAAAATGATCATTTGTGGGCAGCACATCCTCTGTTGCAAACCGGGGAAGAGTTACTGACAATTATGTACAGGGTGTCCTATAAGCATTCACACAAAAACTTAACAATGGGTGCGACACATTAATGTCATCAAACATACACCAATCCACTATATTGTCCGTCAGTGCTTGTTGCAATCTAAGGCCGGGATCGCATCTTAATACCCGACACTACCGTAGGCTCTCAGGAGCAGAGCGTGCGGCTCCATGTATTTCTATGCAGCCGCACGCTCCGCTCCAGTCCGAGTTTCTCGTATGTGTGATCCTGGCCTAATAAAGGTTATTTGCTCCTTTGCACAGGATTTTTTTTACTGTTGTCCATTTGCTTCCTAAATGCAAAGTTAAACAGATTTCTAAATAGTCTTCATTAGAAATTGTCTACCATTTTGCTCCTGCAAACTAACTAATTTAATCTAGCTGAATCGTCTGCAAAAATGTTACAAATCCTTCAAAGCTGCTGCTCATGGTTCTGATAGCTTTCTCTTATTTCCTGCTCTGAGCTCTGAGTGTTATCAGTTTTTCTCGTGTGTGTGAAAAAAAAAGTTTCTTTATATTCTCCTTTCTTTCAGTCCGTGAAAATCGGACCACACTTACAGTAGACGTCATCCAAGTGTGGTCCGATTTTTTCACGGATCCACTGACTTGCATTGTCAATTTTGATCAGATCTCCGAATCAAAATCAGACATGTCTCTGCGATTTTCCACAGACTGATCAATCAACGAAAATTCACAGACATGTGAGTGGCTCCATAAACTATCACAGGTATGACTGTTATCTGTGAAAAACATGGATAGCACTCGTACGTGAAAAATCGGAAGTCTGAATGAGCCATAAGAGATAACAGCAGGGAGGAAGATTGGGTTGTAAACAGATCTGCAGTGAAGAGGGTATCCAAATTTTTATGGAGAGCAGAGAAAAACAGCTGTAGACAAGAAGGAAAGCACATGAAGAGGAAATAAGTGCAGGATAGAAGCTGTGCTTATATATGGGCAGTAAAGACATCAGCACCCTGGATATACACTGACCTCACATTCAGCCTATATTACTGAGAGAGACACTCCCACAAGAAAAAAAATTTGAAACTTGAATCAGACTGCACACTGCTTATCAGGAGGTTAGAAAATAAATGAAGGAATGAAGACTGCAGACCCCAAATTGTATTACCAAAAGGTAGCAACTATCATACAGCCATGGCCAAAAGTGATGGCACCCTTGAAATTGTTCCAGAAAATGAAGTAATTCTCTCAGAAAATTATTGTAATTACTCATACGGTATTTTGTTATATACATGTTGATTTCCTTTGTATGTATTGGAACAATGCAACAAAAAAAGAAACAGAAAGAAAAGGCCAATTGGACATAATTTCGCACAAAACTGCAAAAATGGAGTGGACAAAATTGTTGGCACCTCAACTTAATATTTGGTTGCACACCCTTTGGAATAAGTAACTGCAATCAATTGCTTCCTATAACCATCAACAAGCTTCTTACACCTCACAACTGGAGCTTTGGACCACTCTTCTTTTGAAAACTGCTCCAGTTCTCTCATACTGAAGACGCCCTCTCCCAACAGCAATTTTAAGTTCTCTCCACAGATGTTCAATGGGATTTAGATCCAGACCCATTGCTGCCACTTCAGAACTCTCCAGCACTTTGCTTTCATTCATTTCTGGGTGCGTCTTGAAGTATGTTTGGGATCATTGTCCTGCTGGAAGACCCAAGACCTAGGACACAAACCCAGCTTTCTGACACGGCACTACATTGTAACCAAAAATCTTTTGGAAATCTTCAGATTTCATGATGCCCTTACATACAGTCAAGGCACCCAGTGCCATGGAAAGCATAACATCTCCAAAATATCTTTCGACCTCCACCATTTTTGACTGTTGGTACTGTGTTTTTTCTCTGCAGGCCTCATTCCTTTTTTGGTAACAGTAAAATGATGTGCTTTACCAAAAAGCAATATATTGGTTACATCTGTCAACAAGACGCTTTCCCAGAAGAATTTTGGCTTACTCACGTACATTTTGGCAAACTGCAGTCGTCTAGCTTTTTTATGTCTCTGTTTCAGCAGTGGGGTCCTCCTAGGTCCCCTGTCATAGCCAAATAGAAAAAGGGGATTCCTGCATCCGCTTGATGTTGATATTAAAACATGACTTTTAATTATAACATTTAAAATGAAAAAAATCATGATGATAGAAATATGGGGTAAGAAGGAGGGAAGTGAGGAGTGGGGGGGGGATTAAGACATATGTTTACGCGTTTCAAGCTCAAGGCTTAGTCCTGTCACTTTTGGTCATGATTGTATGTAAATATAATTTTTCATAGCCTATAAAGGGACGTTCCACCTTAATATGAAAGATGCTCAAAAAATGCATAGTTAAAAGACATCCTCTTTACATCTATTTTGGCCATTATAGTCTATAGGGATGTAGGAATATATGACTATATGTCAGTACATTTCCTTGCACCCCACATCATCAGTATATCACAAACATGTTGGGATCATAACATATGCTACTATTTCCATGTAAGCGCTAAAAATAAGCTTCATGATAATTTCTGGATAATTTTGGAAGGCAGAAAATGTTCCAATACAGCAGTGCTGCCCCCTAATGGCAGCAATGCTCTGAAATAATTTGAAGTGCACGACAAGTTTGAAAAATTACTTCTAAAACTTTATTATTAGATCATGGTGATTTTATATATTATCGCTCCCCTTTCTCCTCTCTGTCTCTTGTTTATGTTTTTATGATTAAAAGATTTAAGTGGTGGAAACTTTTAGCTCTGCCAAAGAAATCCCCCTCCCGCCTAAAGCAGAGTAAAGTCATTACTGGCTCTATAAGTCTACAAGTCATGTCTGAAGTTTTATTGGGTAGTGGGTCTGGAACGTTACACACTGGAAAATACAAGTTGGACGCATTAATAGAAGTAATTACATTTTAGAAGAAAAAAAAAAATAGATTTATTGTTTTTTCAGGCAGGAAGCACTTTAATGGAGGGGAAATAGGAAGAAACTCATCTGAGCTCAGATATCATGAGATGAATAAATAATAATGGTTGTGAAAAATAGGTGCAACAAATGCCCACTGCTACTGTGCTGTACATTTTAAAGGGGATTTCTGGTTTAATTAATGGATTTGTACCAAGTTTCTAAGTGACGCACTGATCAGTGAAGGTCTGACCACTGGGGCCACCACTGATCAGAAATTTGCAGAGCCCCACCCGAATGGAGCAGAGATCGAGCGTGCACATCTCTGCTCCATTCATTCTCTATTGGACGGCTGTAAGGGTATGTTCACATTAAGCTTTCATCACGATTTTTTGGAGGAGAAACTCCCCCAAAAATCTTGAGTATTGATTGGAGAGTTTCTGCTCCAAAAACTTTGGCAAAACTCAGTGTGAACACACCCTTAGATAACAGCTCTCTGGCGGTCCGATAGAGAATGTATGGAGCGGAAATGTGCATGCTTCATATCCTCATTCAGACGGGCTCTGTAAAGGGGGGGGGGGGGTCGCAAACTCCTAAAATAAAATCAGTGTCAGCCCACCCTAAGGACGTCCACAGACAGCGAATGGAGGAGATGTGTGCATGCTCAACTGTCAAGGGCTCAATAGGTGATGTGGATCCTCTTAAGCCCAAAGTCCGGGTGGGAACAGGGGTGTTGGTGCAGCAGATGGGTAAAGCACGCAGGAGACAGATAGCAGGCAGGAGACTGTTAACAGAGGTATGGGAAGCCACAGGTAGACAAGTAGCTGAGGTACTGAAAGCTGCAGACAGACAGGAGACATCCTGAAGGTTGTAGACAGCTTGCAGAGGTACTGAAGGCTGCAAGCAGAGCAGAAAAGTAAGTGAAGGACTGGAAATCGCAGGCTGCCAGGAGACGTCCTGGAGACTGCAGACAGGTTGCAGAGGTACTGAAGGCAGCATGCAGAGAGGCAACTGAGGAACTTGAAGCCACAGGCAGCCAGGAGACATCTTGGAGACTGCATACAGATGGAAGCCACGGGCAGACTAGAGATGTCCAGGAATCCACAGACAACAGCAGAGGTACTGAAAACTGCAGGCGGACAGGAGATGTCCTGGAAGACTGGGAACAAGTAGCAGGGCACAAGAAAGTTTAGTTGACTTGGGTATAGGGAGCAGAGCCCAGACCCGGGACAGATGTGTAACATTAACCTATACTCCATTCAGACTGGGCTCATCAGAACTCAAAATTGATGGGGGTCCAAGTACACAGACATCAACAAATTAGTAAGGTATATCGTATTCTATGGTACAGTACATATCACATTGGTGTGTTGTTGTCAGAGTATGGACCACCATGCACGGACTGGTTGGGGATCTGGTTGGGAATTTGACATCCTCATATATGTCAATGAAGCTGTTAGCTTAGTGCTGATCTGTGCGTCATGCACCGTGTCACAGATGTGTAAATGGAACATTCATCGTAAGTCGTACAACTTTACTATAAGCTTTGTATTTCCAATTGTTCTCACCACTTGTTTTCAGTGAATGGATATATTTCTGATTATTGTTTATATCCAAAAGTAAAATAATAATAAAAAAAAATTGTTCCGATCACATTCAGAGCTCTACCTCGTAATATACAGTCTGTCAATGTCAGTTGGACGCAATCAGGTTTTAGGCATCTGGATGTAAAAAAAAATAAAATAAAAAAAAAAGTTTCCATTCACAGACAGAAAGCAGGAATCTTGATGTGTTGAAAGAATTAATCCCTAAAAAGGTATCAACCACTGAGGACTCTCAATTCTGAATATTTTTCTAAAAAGTTGTACAACTTTTCATTATATAATGAATAAGTAATAGCAATTTAGTAATTAGTGATATTTTATTCATGCAAAGTCGATAGTCCCCTTTAATATTTTTACATGTGCGTGGTCGTGTGCCAACTCTCCCGTGATGGCAGATGTCTTGGAAAAAAAGGGTGAGGCGTGATGAGATTCAGATCCTTCATTCTTACTGCAGACAAGACGCAGACTTGAGAGCAGTTTTTTCTGTTCTCGCCATTGAGAAGACATGCACGCTCAGGCAAGCCGAGCAGACAAAGATCAGGGGGAGCCGGGAAGAAATGCTGTTGCTAGTCCAATGCAAAAATTCACCAACAACCCAATTTGTATGTATATCAGCAGCTGACTCACACTGCAGAATGGTGGTCAGGGAATACAACTTCTCAAGGTACTGCATCACCATTTCTCAGAGCTACTGTAGATCTGAAGCCTATGTCTCTCCAGCTCTATTCCCCATCCAGTGCCATCTCCTCCTGCTTAACTGACAGCTCCTTAGTCTGAAGCCTCACAGCATAGAGGCTCATAATCAAGCAAAAGGAAGCAGCACTAGACAGGTAATTATTTATTTCTTTATGCTTCCTAACGCCATCGTATTCCGCAGCGCTTTACAGACATCATCATCACTGTCCCCTTTGGTTCTCACAATCTACAATCCTATTTAGTATGTAAAAAGAAAAATGAGAGAAAACACAAACTCCTTCCAGATGTTGTCTTTGGTGGAATTTAAATCTGGCAATCCAGCGTTGACCACTGAGTCACCATGATCTGGAGTGACGGAGGCTACAGATATGTCATAGTCAATTCAAAAGCTGATTTCTCTGGAACGGGGGAACAGACTGGCCATGTAAAGGTATTGCTGGACTTGTCTTTGAAAAAGATACATGCGCACAGAAATAGTTTAAAGGTGTATTCCCATCACCAAGATCCTATCCCAATATGTAGTAGGTGGAATAATAATAATATTAGCAAATGCTTTCAATTAGAAATGTAGTATAGTTTTTCTGATTCACTGTGTCTCTTTTCTCATGTGCAGGGCATTGCAGGACCTTAGGTATCCATGGTTACAACCACTGATATCGTGACAGTTAGTTGCTTGTGGTCGTAACCATGGATACCTAAAGTCCTGCAATGCCTGCACATGAGGAAATAGACATAGTGAATCAAAAAAACTATACATTTGTAATTGGAGGTATTTGCTAATATTATTATTATTATTACACCTACTACATATTGGGATAGGGTCTTGGAGATGGGAACACCCCTTTAGGGGGTAAAATCCTGCTGACAGATTTCCTTTAAAGAGTTTTTGACGTCTCATAAAGTGATGGTGCATCTCTAGGTTACAAAATTCCTTTATTATTAGTGGGGTCCAACCTTTGTGTAGCGTCTTGTCCCTGACGCCCAACCTTCCCCTGACCGCAAATGTAGCAGAAAACGAGAATCGTCAAGAGCCCGGTTGTGCATTTTCAACAGGACTGACCATCACATATTCCAACAGAGAAATTTAGCAAAATGAAGGAAACTGGGTTAAAATGTATCGTATGGCGTTCTGCCAAAAATTTCGTCAATTTTAATGTAATTGTGCACAAAACTGGTGCAACTGCGCTACAAAGTTGGGGAATTTTGAAAACCATCTTTCAATAAATGGCAAACATTACTAATAAAGTTCCGTGTTCCAAAATCAATAAGTAAAAAAAAAAACGACCAGCTGTGACCTATATAACACTGAGATAGCAAAGCAAACGTGTGCAAAAATGAATTTTATCTGCTTCACCTGGATATCTGATGCCAGCAGGAAATATCAGACAGATCACTAACCCTTTGAACAATATTAGTGTCCCTTTAAATAACCGTAATACTGAGATATAATCATTCGGTGCTGCTTAATAATAACATTCCACGCGACAAAGGAAAGGTTGATGCGGTCACATTTTCAAGGACAGAGATAAGACCTTCAAATTACTATCCTATCTGACACATTCAAGTTGCAAAACCACAGCTGACTACCCAGCACCTAATCTGAAAAGCCGAGATCATATTTTCTCAATGAAAAGAGAACAATTTCAAAGAAACATCACGAGTGTGAAATTGGGGGAGTACGCAGCTGAAGTTGATGGTAAACCGCACATCAAAGTCCTAATTTAGGGTAAGTACAGTATGTCCAGAGGACAATGGGGGGTCTCAGATGTGTCCCTCCAATGTCCTGTCAACACCAAAGAACGTTTGTCGTAGGAGCGGAAACGCGTTGGCCTTAGACCCCAACTTTGCTACAATGGTGGTCCGAAACTCAATCCTTGACACTGACGCTAATGGACAATGGACCAGCAGGCAGGGAAGGGCATGTCCAGTTACACAAAGTCACGTCCGCACAGGAAGATGAAGGTGACGTTGTCCTGTGTGACTGTTTGAAGCGAGGTCAAGGCAAGTCTACAATATCATGCAACACTTGGAGCAGGAGTGGAAGGGAGTAATTATTTATTGCTGAAAGGTTTGTCTTAAAAAGTAAAACTGGATGCAACAAATGTGGTCTTATAAGATAAGAACCAATTCCAAGTCAGAGATGCCCACCATGGCCGCATGGTAGTGGGGATTGAAAGGAGATTTGAGGGCCTATGTGTGCAGCTTTCACCCAACACCACATGCACGGTTAAAGTAGGGACCCTGGTGTTCACACCTGTTGTGTGTTTCCTGACCCCAACTCAACAGTTTCAGGGGTAAGCTAAGATCAGGAAACTTATGGACGGTCCAGAAATCACGGCTCCTTCTCACACCCTTAGAATAGTGAAATTGGACTGTCCTTGGGAGTAACTGCCTTACATGGATATGCCACTGGCAGCCGTCTCACACAACGGAACCATGGTCAGACAAAGCCCAATCTCCAGGTCCTGGAACATCATTTGTCAGACATGAATGGCATATCCACAAATGCCAAATTAAATAAAAACCCTTTAAGAAATCAGGATGCAGCAAACTCCTTTGGGTAAAGTGCATAGAACGTCTTTTACAAGAGGAAGACACTTCAGGAAATGCTAGTGTTATTTTTTGCCCTTTTCCCTGAAGCTTCTTTTTTTTAGCATTTTTTTGTTGTTGCTTTTTTTCAATATTTTAGACAGCCGGCAGCTTTTTTTAGTGTTTTTCCAGTGCATTTTTTAATGGACAGTTTTTTTTCACTCCAAAAATGTTGGCAAAACACTGAAAAAGATGCCGGGTGTGTATTTTGCTTTCTCACTGACTGCTATTATAAAGTGCACAGCATCTTCAGAGCGAAAAACGAGGAAAGATCATTTCACCCGACAAACAAGCAGTTTGCTCTTTCGTTGGGTGATCGGCAGGCTGTTTCGCCTGCAGGAGCCAGCGCGTGTTTTTACTGTACCATTATTGTGAAGGAGCGTTCCTATGAGCGCTCAGCCATGATAATCATGCAGTGTAGATGGACCTTTAGGTTTGTTAACATCCTGGGACAAGATCAGCCCTTTATCAGTCAAAAATAACTGAAATTACACTATTAATCCATCTGAATGAAAATCATTTTGAGTTAACTAGTCATCATATTTTGTAGATGGATGATAAAAGGTGGCCACACAATGCAGGACCAGACAACTAATGTGTATGAGTATCTTGTCTTTCTGACAGTATATAATGGGGATAAAAGGAAACAAGCATGTTGGATTCGACATGGTCGATCCTTTGTTTTTTACAGTGAATAAGTCACAGCCAAAGGCTCCTGACAGCAGCTTATTCCTCTCTCGGCTTGAGAATCAGTGCACGCTCAGTAAAGATGCTGCAAACCAATTTGCAGGACTCAGTCAATCGGCTGCGTCGATATTGAGAACTGTTTCTTATCTGATGGCCTGGAGCAACAATATAGTTGCAGCAAGACGCACATGTGACACTGTGTCAAAAAGAAGAGTCGCCAAAGCTGCGAGTTAGGAGGCGGTTCTCATGGTTTCATCTGGTGGCCACACGTTACTGACGTGGCCAATGGACTGTGTCCTGCAAAAGGATTCACACTAGCTTTAATGCTCAGTTGAGCCAAGCCAAGCATGCATGTATCTGAGTCTAGGAGGAGGGGCGGTTGGATGACTGACAACCACTCTGTATCGAGCAATCTGCCCATTCACCACCAATCACTGAGTGTACAATCTACTCAAGGGGTCTACGAGAGACAGACAGGTACATGTATATCAGACTGGTGCTCATGGTTTCATCTGGTGGCCACACATTACTGATGTGGCCAATAGGCTAGGTCCTGCAAAAGGATTCACACTAGCTTTAATGCTCAGTTGAGCCAAGCCAAGCATGCATGTGTCTGAGTCTGGGAGGACGGGGGGGTTGGATGACCGACAACCACTCTGTATCGATCAATCTGCCCACTCACCACCAATCACTGAGTGTACAATCTACTCAAGGGGCCTACGAGAGACAGAGAGGTACATGTATACCAGACTGGAGCTTGCTAAAATATAAACGCCTGGAAGTCCAAGACTTATTATGGATTGAGTCCCACATCGCCAAGTGATTGCGGTGATTACTAAGTCCAATTTTTAAATGGACGACAAATATTTTTTCAAATCTACTATGACTAGGACGAAAATTGCCCAACATTATACTTTAGTTGCTGAAAACGGATGATTTCAACCAAAACGATCGCTGATCATGTTCAGCCGACAGTTCACAGCAGATCATCAATAAATGAATTCAGCTGTTTCATTTTTTTTCTTGCTTTATAGTGAAAATCTTTTGTTCAATTAAATTACTTTCATCCACAAAAGATATATGTTATATCAGAGTTCCCCAACTCCAGTCCTCAAGGCCCACCAACAGATCAGGTTTTCAGGATTTCCTTTGTATTGCACAGGTGAAGCAATTATCACCTGGGCAATACTAAGGAAATCCTGAAAACATGATCTGTTGGTGGGCCTTGAGGACTGGAGTTGGGGAACCCTGTGTTATATAGAATATTCTTAGGAAGATCACTCATTGGTTGCCCAGTGAACGCGCATGGCCCAAGTCAAAAACGGTAACGGCAGAGATGGATTAAAATGTGAATGGTCGCACACTCAATGACTGTTCAACCATCAAACCACTTTGGTAAATGGCCGATTTAAAAATAATAATGATAAAAAAAAACCATGGCCATGAATGGGATAAAAAGAATAAAGTAATAGCAAGCAGAGGCAGAGAAAATTAGACTAATAAATTGTAGAGAGCTAAATATATATTTCGTGTTTCGTGTGGAATGTTATAAGCAGGTACAAATGGAAAGATATTGTTTGTTGGTCTCGTCTGGATGTGCGTCAGATACAACCATCTTAAAATAAAAATAAAGTAACAGCAAGCAAAGTCAGAGAAAATGAGACCAATAGATTCTAGAGGCTTCATCTATATTTCTTGGTATGTGTACAACATTATAAGCAGGGAGAAATGGAAAAATATTGTTTGTTGGTCTCATCAGAGTACGTATCAGATACGATAGTCTTTAAAAAAAAAATAACAAGCAGAGTCAGAGCAAATGAGACCAATACATTCTAGAGGGTTTACCTATGTTTCTTGTTAAGTGTGGAGCGCTATAAGGAGGTAGAAATGGAAACATATTGTTTTTTTGTCTCGTTCGGGTGCGTATCAGATACGATAGTCTTAAGAAAAAACAATAAAGTAATAGCAAGCAGAGTCAGAGCAAATGAGACCAATACATTCTAGAGGGTTCATCTATATTTCTTGTTAAGTGTGGAACATTATTAGCAGAGAGAAATGGAAACATATTGTTTGTTGGTCTTGTCGGGGTGCGTATCATATACGATAGCCTTAAAAAAAAAAATAAAGCAACAAAATAGCAAGCAGAGTCAGGGAAGATGAGAGCAATACATTCTAGAGGGCTAAATCTATTTCTTTTTACCTGTGGAAAGTAATAAGCAGGGACAAATGGAAAAATATTGTTGGTTATTCTTGGGGTTCACATCGGATACTATAGTCTTCCACAACATCACTAATGGTACGGATATCTATCATATGACATCATGTCAGGACAAGACGGAAAATATGACGACGGATTGACCAGGAGTCAAGTTGGCCTCCCATGATGACTTTTAGTACTTCTCCAAACTTGATTGCCCGATACACAGATACAACATGCAAAATCTAGGCCCATGCACATCCTTCTTATACTGAGTTCCAAACATTAGTAAAAAGAAAAAAAAAAAAAGGAAATAATAAAAATAGATCATATTAATATATACCAAGCTTCAAAAACGCATTTGCCCCATAGTTGTATATACCAAAAGTTCTAATCGACCCTTCAAATGCCAATTCCTCCAAGGGGCAGAGGCAATCTCCTATCCCATCCATTACATACATACATTTACATGACATTGTTAGAATTACATCGAATAAATAAAAGATAGCAAACTTATAAAAAACACAAAACTTTAAAACGTAAGAAACGATTATCTAAAGGATGGAAAGAATAAAAATTAATTTGAGTGCCGCAGATAATTAACGTTATTAGTTTTTTTTGTAAAATTGATCGAAATAGTAAATATCTAATAATTTAGGTGACCGATAAGGGTGGACTCACCTGATGATGCACAAAACAGCAGCACCACACCATGAGGCTGCATGAGATGGAATTCCCACCAGATATTTAATCAGCTCCGTATGTGAGTGCAGAGGACGAGTATTGGGACGCTGCAAAGTTTGCAATACTGTTTCATGATTTCCTTCCAGCTGCTTTGGTAACCCCTCCCAGTGAATAGCCTAAAGTGCAAGGCAGGAAGCGACTATCTGTTGCTATCAGAGAATATATCATTTACCCTACGTGTGGTTTGCAGAAAGCATTCATTGGGGAAGACGCATTACACCTCATAAGCCTAGGACCGATAGGACCGATACTGACATTTTATGCCCAGAGCTGTCACGCCTCAATCAGATCTCCAGGACTGTGGTTTGTGTCTGAGATAAGAGGATCCATCATCAGTGTCTGCTACATATGAGACTGATACCTTTGATGCTCCAAGGTGGTGGGCTCAGATATATGAGCAAGCACGCCTTCAGATAGATACCGGAAACGGCTAGAAGACCACAACCAACGATCGAACGTCTACAGCCAGTCTCAACGGCGGTTGTAAGCAAGTAACGTGAGGACTGGTATAATGCAAACTCTGGACAACATGAACGGCTTTCTCAAAGAGTAACCGCGATTGTCATTTTTTTTATTTTCATGAATAGTACACGTGAAAACAAGCAAATTTGTAATATATTTTATCAGAGAAATCTGCTTCTCATTTATTCTCAAAATTCTCAATTCACACATATAATCTGTAATCAGTGAATACAAACTGTCCCATGAATGAGATAAAAGATGTCAGTTAGTGCTTATGCAGTTCCATGGAGAGCTTGTCTGTGCCTCTGACTCCTCCTCCTCCGTAGCGTTTGAAAAGTACCAACTGTCATCTGCTGTCTCTGTAATGGGAAAGTTTGTCTTCACTGGATGCAGATTTTACACATTAATTGAGAATGAAGGATCAGTCCAGGAGGAGAAAGAAGCAGATTTCTCTGATAACAAATAGCACATAGTTTCTTATTTTCATATAAACTGTTGATTTTTGAAACAAAAATTGAAAAGACGGTGACTTTAGCTGGCCGTACAAGAAATTATACAAATGGCAAATTCATGGTCAGCACAATTCAGGATAAACAGTCTGACAAAATAGCAGCTATTAATAGATAATATCAGTCTCCAAACATAATTGATGGAAAACGTCCTAGAAAGGAACTGCTCAAAAGTCTCCAGCAACAAGTTGCGGCAGTACGCATCACAAATCTGCAGCACCTGATGAATGCTATGAAGTCTGCCTGTCCTAGAACTTATGGCTACTCATATACTGTAATGACAGTTAGTTAGTTGTTAGCTACTGCACATGGGGTAAGTGACATAGCGAATCAGAAGAACTATACTACATTTCTAATTTCATTGCTAGTATTATTACACCTATATATTGGGATTGGATCTTGGAGATGGGAACACCAGTTAACTTTTCAAGAACAAAAGGAACAGAAGCCCGAAATTGTACATGCTAGTTCCTCATGTCCCCCCCAATATCATCTATTCGGGGACAGTCGGCTTGTGCCCCCATACACATCAGACTGTCAGGGGACCTTTAGTCTATGCAGATTGTGAATTACGTAGCTGAAAAAGTCAGGGTGGCCAATCATCCCAAATTCAGCACAGTACATAAAAAGGATACCCAGAAAGGATGCATCTATTAAGTTGAGATTGCTGATCTACAGGCTAAACTTGCATCAATACTGGTTACTGGTCCTTTTCTTGCCTATGATAGGTTCTTTCTAATACGGGATGTGAGGCACGCTTTGGCACTCTTCTATCATTTGTAAAGGAAACCAAGATTGGCACTATGTCTGGCATTATATTACCTGGGAACTGTTGAGAGCAATATCCTGGCTACAGGGATTTATTCACTAATTACATTTAAAAGGTGTGATAAAGTCACTGGCAAAGTACTGGAGGGGAGGTATGTTTCACTAAGGCCTTTAGCTTCAGTGATAGCAACCTAGGAAAAGTTCCAGCACACCAAGTGCTGAAAGGGGTTAATCAGCCATGTTTAGTGTTAGGTTGATTGAACAGCTGTAGAGTGGGAGGAACCCATAAGATAAATACCCAGCCTTCTAGAGCATGGGTGGGTGGGCCTGGAGGTGCAAGCTCTTGGAAATGTGGTTTCATGTTATGGAAAACTGAATCTTTTGTTGTTTGCTCCTGAAGCGGGCGGTTTCCTGTAGCAACAAGGACTGTGCCATACGTTATGTTTTTATTTTCCAGCTAGGCCAGGAAGGCCGGATTTCTTTTTGCTAACGTTGCACTGGTTTATACAGTACTTTTAATAAACCAGTGGAAGATTTAAAGAGACAGTGTTCCTGTGTAGGTGCAGCCAAGTGAGCCGATCTACCACAAAGAGTATTCCATAAATGATGAGTCATCATCACCTATCCCCTGGACTGGTGAAAACTGCCTGTTTATTGGTGTCCAACCACTTAAACCCTCATTGATTGCAACAGTTCGAAACCTGACTCCCCATTATGAATGAAGTGCGAGCTGCCACTACATTCAAAGTCTATGGAATGTATGAAGATAGCCGAGACCAAAGCCCAGCTATGTTCATCAGGTCCACAAATATATAGATCAAGACAAGGATCTCCAGTTATGGAAGTTAGTATGGCTACAAGCAGCGAGACCCCCACTGATATGGAAACTATCACCTATCCTAGGTTTCCATCACTCCCACAGCGTCTGAGTAGAGGAACAGTGGACATGGGGACTCAGGACCTAGTGATCGATGGGGTCTGAACGATTGTACATTAGTCACCTTGTCCGTGGTGAGAACCTCTATTAAGCAGAAATTCAGACTGACTCGACTTGGCCAGTTATTATACATGTAATTATCATGGTTCTAAAATTCACATTAATTGCCGTAAATGTGTTAAAATTAATGATCTGAGACATGATTAATTTTTGGCTTTCTAATCTGTCGGTGAATTTTGGCCAAGTTTTCCAGACAAACTCAAACCTAAGGTTGGCAATGTCTGTGCTCGAAGACTAAAATAACCTATCCCTGCCTGTTGTAGTCAGAGCGAGAAGTCTGAAGAACGGATAAGTGGTTATGGACGACAGCTCCAACTATTGCCTGCACTAGTTTTCTATACAAGTTCCTATATGTTTACAGCTAAGGAAACTTCCTCAGACTTCCTATCACTTCCTATATCACACAAACCCTGGCAAATTTCTACAAGGAAGGGAAGTTATGCTTAGATTGAAAGGGAGTGTAGTTCCCCTCTTCTATATAAGCTAAAAATCTCATACCAGCCACACCAGAGACCATTCTGTAGATAGTACTGTTTCAGGGTTCTTGCCCCTCATTAGCACACAGCAGGGTACTGTTTGGCTGAATCAGATGCCTTCACTGCAGCTCAGGAGGGGATATATTAACTCTCACTGATGAGACCCTACTGAGCTATATTGCATATTCTTGTTCTCATTCAATATTACCATATCTTGAAAATAAGTCTAATACTGATGAGGGACAAGAACAAAGTAACAGTGCCGTCTAGAGAAGGGTCTTTCCATTCATTCCATATGGGTCTGCGAAGCTTTGCACTTGGCTTTTTCTGGCAGCCCCAGAGAGAATGAATGGAGCTGTGGTCTAAGGCTAGCCATACACATTAGATGGCTGTCGGCCGAACGATGCTTTGGCTGATCGTTTGGCAGTCAGCCATCTTGGCTGACACTCCCATTCAACAATAATCAAGCGATCCATCACTGATCGCTTAGTCCCTTAAGAGGGAAATGATCAGGATTGATTGCTTCTTTGCATGATCATTCAGTTGATTATGGCTCCACGTAAGGCCCCTAAAAAGTTATTGCCAAGATAGTAAGTTATCGCATATCCTACAACTTACTGATTTCTGGGGGTCCGATCTTTTGGACCACCAGCGATCCTAAGAACTGGGCTTTGGAACCTGGGAACAGAGCTCTACAGGATGGAGGTGCATAAGCTCTACCTTTCTTCATTCATTGTCTATGGGCCTGACAGAAATAGTAGAGTGCTGCAGTTGGTTTTCTCTGGCAGTCACATAGACTAAGGATGGAGGGGAGGTTGAGCATGCGACGTCTCTGCCATTCAAAATGAAGATCTGCAGCGTCCTGGGCCTCGTTATCAGAATCGCTCAAGGTTCTACAGATACGGTATAACATAAGGGGGTTTTACACATAGCGATATCGCTAACAATATCGCTAAAGCATCACCAATTTGGTGACGCTTCAGCGATATCGCTATGTGTGATACTTACCTCTGACCGGCTCCCCCGCTTCCTGCGGGCGCCGACGAGTGACGCGTGGACGCGGCCGGGAGGATGTCAGGATCGCCACGTCTGAAAGGTACGTAACTACTGCTAGATCGATGCTGCATCGTTGTGAGATCTGCCTGTGTGGCAGCTCACTAGCGACCATTTAGCGATGCACCAGCGATCCTGACCGTGTCATATCGTGGTCGGGATCGCTGGTACATCGCTACATGTAAAGGGGCCTACTATCTTGAGAATGACCTTTTAAAAAAAAAAGTATTTCCATAACAAACGCTTTAAAGGGTCCCCGACTCAGTTTTGGACTACTGATCCTTTTGTTTTCTAAGAGATAAGCCGCCACCGGAGATAACTAGCAGTGGCTCTTTCATAGAGTACACAAGAGCGCTCAGCTGTCAGTCAAACTCTTGGCAGAACCATCTCTGAGCTTACAGCTAATTATTGTGTATGGGGACGGTGGAGTCGGTAAGCTAAACTTCCAACTCCTCAATGTCCCTGACTTACGACTCCACCGCACGGCGCCGCCTCACTACTGAGCATGTACATAAAGTGCAGCACAGATTCATCTCTCCTAAAAGCCGGCATACTTAGATCAAAAACAGAACAGACATAAATAGGACATTTCATAACTTTCCCAAATTATTATGAAACCATTTACACCACCTCCTGCACTGAACTACTGTACCCTATTTATTACATATTTTAGGAGTTGATTCATTTTATACCAACTCCGGCTCCACCAAAATGGACACAGATTCCAACTCCACAGCCCTGGTTTTAAGTGCATTACAACTGGCGTTAAAAGGGGGGTCCAGCGATGCCAGCACATATTTCAGCTGGATGTGCTTACATATTCAGCTGAAACACATTGCGGCGCAGAGATCCGCCTGGTTCCTGCACCACAATACATTTGGCTAGACAATCATAGGCCATGGAAACCAAGTTGGCGCACGGCAATGTTGTCATATGCTGCCCATCGCTTGCACGCTTAAGAGGTCGCCGCACGTCATGGATACGGAGGAATGTGAGTAGAAATCTTTGGGGGATTTTTATGCGTTAAAGAACACCAGCACAATGGGGGAACATATATACAAAAATGGGCCCAGGATGAGGGACATATACAGTATACCAGAATGGGGGACATATATACCAGGATGGGGGACATAAATACCAGGATGAGGGACATATATACCAGGATGGGGGACATAAATACCAGCATGAGGGACATATATACCAGGTTGGGCCCAGGATGAGGGACACATATACCAAGATGGGGGACATATACACCAGGATAGGCCCAGGATGAGGGACATACAGTGCCTTGCGAAAGAATTTGGCCCCCTGGAACTTTTCAACCTTTTCCCACATATCATGCTTCAAACATAAAGATACCAAATGTAAATTTTTGGTGAAGAATCAACAACAAGTGGGACAGAATTGTGAAGTTGAACGAAATTTATTGGTTATTTTAAATTTTTGTGGAAATTCAAAAACTGAAAAGTGGGGCGTGCAATATTATTCGGCCCCTCTAACTTAATACTTTGTTGCGCCACCTTTTGCTGCGATTACAGCTGCAAGTCGCTTGGGGTATGTCTCTATCAGTTTGGTACATCAAGAGACTGAAATTCTTGCCCATTCTTCCTTGGCAAACAGCTCGAGCTCAGTGAGGTTGGATGGAGATCGTTTGTGAACAGCAGTTTTCAGCTCTTTCCACAGATTCTCGATTGGATTCAGGTCTGGACTTTGACTTGGCCATTCTAACACCTGGATACGTTTATTTGTGAACCATTCCATTGTAGATTTTGCTTTATGTTTGGGATCATTGTCTTGTTGGAAGACAAATCTCTGTCCCAGTCTCAGGACTTTTGCAGACTCCAACAGGTTTTCCTTCAAGAATGGTCCTGCATTTGGGCTCCATCCATCTTCTCATCAATTTTAACCATCTTCCTTGTCCCTGCTGAAGAAATACAGCCCCAAACCATGATGCTGCCACCACCATGTTTGACAGTGGGGATGGTGTGTTGAGGGTGATGAGCTGTGTTGCCTTTACGCCAAACATATCGTTTGGCATTGTCGCCAAAAAGTTCGATTTTGGTTTCGTCTGACTAGAACACTTTCTTCCACATGTTTGGTGTGTCTCCCAGGTGGCTTGTTGCAAACTTTAAACAACACTTTTTATGGATATCTTTGAGTAATGGCTTTCTTCTTGCCACTCTTCCATAAAGGCCAGATTTGTGCAGTGTATGACTGATTGTTGTCCTATGGACAGACTGTCCAACCTCAGCTGAAGATCTCTGCAGTTCATCCAGAGTGATCATGGGCTTCTTCGCTGCATCTCTGATCAGTCTTCTCCTTGTTTGAGAAGAAAGTATAGAGGGACGGCCGTGTCTTGGTAGATTTGCAGTGGTATGATACTCCTTCCATTTCAGTATGATCACTTGCACAGTGCTCCTTGGGATGTTTAAAGTTTTGGAAATCATTTTGTATCCAAATCCAGCTTTAAACTTCTCCACAACAGTATCACGGACCTGCCTGTTGTGTTCCTTGGTCTTCATGATGCTCTCTGTGCTTCAAACAGAACCCTGAGACTATCACAGAGCAGGTGCATTTATGCGGAGACTTGATTACACACAGGTGGATTATATTTATCATCATTAGTCATTTAGGACAACATTGGATCATTCAGAGATCCATAATGAACGTCTGGAGTGAGTTTGCTGCACTGAAAGTAAAGGGGCCGAATAATATTGCACGCCCCACTTTTCAGTTCTTGAATTTCCACAAAAATTTAAAAATAACCAATAAATTTCATTCAACGTCACAATTGTGTCCCACTTGTTGTTGATTCTTCACCAAAAATTTACATTTGGTATCTTTATGCTTGAAGCATGATATGTGGGAAAAGGTTGAAAAGTTCCAGGGGGCCAAATTCTTTCACAAGGCACTGTATATACCAGGATGGGGGACATATATACCAGGATGGGCCCTGGATGAGGGACATATATACCAGGATAGGGGACATACAGTATATACCAGTATGGACCGAGGATGGGGGACAATGGTACAGGATAGGGGACATTACTGCATAATTGAGGAGGGAGGTAACACGTTTGTCCGTATAGGTATTAGAACGCTACAAGGACCCATACACCTGACCAACATGCAAGGGGGAGGGCCAGGTCCAAATTTTGCACAGGGACCCATGGTACCCTAGTTACGCCACTGGTCATGCAGAATGGAAAAACTTTTTTAAGGCATAATTATGGAAACACCAAAATATTGAGGACCAAGAGATAAACTCTGACATCCTTGTGAAGAACGCTTGACCCTCGAGTCATTCCCGGCAGAGATACTGCGGCATTAACAGCCGTGATGAGACATTTGTATGGACATGAAAGACACAATATCAGGAACACGGGAGCTGTACATGCTTCAGAAACGTGAACATCACAAAGCTTGGCAGGTTGCCCTGTCTGTAGTCAGCTGCAAATGACATAAAAGACTGTTTCCTATGACACAAAATATATGAAAACAATGAAAATGTTGATGGAGGGTACACTGCCCTGGAACGGGTTGTCCATTCAGGAAATAAGGATTTTGCAGGATGGACGAAGGCAGCCACCTGGCTCCATATCACAGGCTCCAAAAAAATCTGTTTACTCAGCGAATTATAGCATATTAACAAGCAGTAAATCGGTGAGTGGTTGTACATAAAAATGATATATGATGTTTATCACTGTCTTTATCTTCAAAGTCTGCATTATGTCAGTGTCCGCGACCATGAGACCGTTCCCGAACGTTACAGGACTCTGACGAGAGTGAGAAACAGATCACACAAGTAACAAACTCCTGATGCAATGTTTATGGATTGTGCGTCATCAAAGGTACAAATTGCGAAGCCCACCCGTCTTGTGCAGTGATGCCCTGATTTGTACAAGACGGTGACAATTTGGAAGTCTCTTTTTGATCTCCTCCGCTGCATCATCAATCCATATTGGACGTGATGTGCGACGATCTTGAGATGACCTTTCAGTGATTTTGGGTTGAAGACAGAAAACTTTTAGACAAAAGTTAAACTTTGCTATTTGTGCTAGAAAATTGTGGAGCAATTTAAGGGAAACTAATAGCTTTTGGCAAAACCCCTCAAATTTAATGAAGTGAACAGTCTGTGATAATTTCACCTTCCATTAGCACCTTATTTGGTCTCGTATTTCTGTTGTAGACACAGTCTGCCATAAAGCCCCCAAGTAGCCAATTTCTGAATGAATATGACCCAATATGGCCACGGTGGTACTGGAGCCTTCGCTTGGTGCATGGATTGAGTTCGATGTATTCAAGAAGAGGAAATGTAATGACTATTTCACATACAGCTGAGTAGGAGGCAGCTTGCAGTTCCGTTTATGGCCACTACACGATGTACGGAGCTGTGTCGCTTCTGGTGCACTATGACCCCTTCAATCAGCTGATCGGCGGTGAAGGCTGGCAGTCAGACTGCCACCGATCTGATACTGATGGTAATGTCTCATACCGACCTTAACAAAGTAACCAGGGTGGTATTTATCAAAGTTGATCCGGTGATGATGCAGACCACCACCTAAGAATAGGTCATGAATATTAAAGTTCTAGAAAACCCTTGTAAAGGGGTGGTCAATTTTAATGCAATTTACCACTGTACTCATATTGTTAGAATAGGTCACCAATATCAGATTAGTGGTGCACCCAAACCTGGCCGTCTCACCGATCAGTCACTAGCAGCTCCGAAGGTCAAGACTGTTACAGGTCAAACTACCACTGCTCCGTCTCACTGCTGAGTGGTTGCTTTCTGGTGCTGGAGATTATGTCCAAGTCAAGGAGTAGAGGAGATCTGCAGTACCATAGAGCGGTCACTAAACAGTGTGAAGAACTTGTATTCTGCAGCTGATTGGTGGGTGTGCTCGGAGTTGATCCCCCATCAGTCTGATATTGATGACCAATCCAGAGGATAGGTCATTCATATTGGTGTAGTGAAAAACTCTCTGAAAGAATCCCTTTTATTAGAAGAATCCTTCCCTAAATAAACTGATAAAGGAGTGTCTGAATCAGTACCTCTTTACAAGTGTTCAATTTCCCTGCAGTGCCCCCACAGGGAAAATGATGCATTACACAATTTGCATTGAAACTAATGGGATGCAATGTACCTTGTAGCCAGTCTCTGTCTTGAAAGTGGACCTATTAACGCATAATACCTTGAGGCATAGTTCACACAACCGTATTTTTGGTCTGAGTGCTGTCACTGAAAAAAAATAGACCAATGTTATTCAGTGGGGCTGTTCAGATGACTTATTTTTTCACACGGACTGAAACTGATTTTTTTCCTCGAATCGAATGTGTCCAAGGAAAAGATAGCAGCATGCCCGAGTTGGATGCAATATTTGTATCCCACTCAGCCATGCAGTCAATGAGTCAGTGGAAATCATTGGACTGCACTCGGATGACATCTGAGTGAAGTCCAATTATCATGGACTGACAGAATGCAGAAAATGGAGATGTTTTATTTTCTATCATTTCCTTATCTGAGAAAATCGGATCACACTATGATCAAACTCTGATCAGAGTGTCATGATTCTTGGATGACAGAAAATACGATGGTGTGACCCAAGCCTAAAGGAGGGTTTTCTATACCAGTTTTATAAACCTTTGCTGCAGTTTTTCCATTAATTTTACGCACCTCACATACAGATTGCACTGACGTCACGATTAAACCTCGCACACATATCGCCCCAATGTGTTATAATAATCACCTACGCAGAAGTGGATGCACTAGTACTGTTCACAGGGA
This sequence comes from Dendrobates tinctorius, assembly GCF_039654945.1. NCBI lineage: Eukaryota > Metazoa > Chordata > Amphibia > Anura > Dendrobatidae > Dendrobates > Dendrobates tinctorius. The sequence continues at coordinate 4,636,270 of NW_027361706.1, read as the reverse complement.
TGGAGTTAAAAAAAAAAGAGGAAAGTGTCCTGTGCCTCTTTTTCCTGGAAACTCTTTAAGATTTCCGTACACACGTATATCCTGGAATCAGAAGGAAAAACCTTTCACAGTATACACCGGTCCGAAAACACGAAAGAGACCACAAAAGCTTCTCTGGTAGTCAATAAACCTGCATTGTAAATGTACCGTAGTTACTCTGCACTTAGTAAGAAGCCGACTAATAAAAGTCTGACTCGAAATAGTACAGTATACCGACAAGTTGCCAGCTAGATACATATTTCTCATGAGAACTGTGTACAAGATACGGGTTTAAATAGTAAAACAGCATATTTTCCATTTTAAAAGGAAAAAAACATACCGCCATCTATTATCCTAGAATCTTTAAATAGTGAATTGTGGTTATTTATACCACAACTCATGTTATGCACAGGACGAATATCATAAACTAGAGCCAGAGGGAAAAACTGAGCAGGGACATCATTTACTCTCCTAGCTGCCAGACAGACGGCTAATGGCGAGATCACTTTGTATCTTAGGCGACATGTAGTCCTTCAGGCGATTTATCAATGTGAATGTACGTCGAGGTGTCAAGGGTGAGAAATATATTGGGATGCAAGTGAAAAGTCAGTTCTCAGAGTTGATGTGTTGAAAATAAAAATGGAAAGATCATTGGAGTGACCACCGTACATGGTTAGACGATGGGTTCGGAAGTCTTCTTTCCGGTATTGGGTTGGAAATAGCTACAATAAGTGGGCCAAGGTAGGACAACCATGGGGGGGGGGGGTCAAGAATCGTCGATGTGAAAGTTGTACGTTTAAACCTAAGACCAACTATAGCACAAATTACGAGTGTTTGTTCCGACGTCAAGATCACGAGAAGATCAGAAGTAGACCAAGGAGTAGCAGATCATGGTGGCCTAGTCTGATGATTCATGATTTCTCTTATAGCATGGGTATGTAGGGATCCAGAGAGCTTTACAGTAATCTCTAATGGCAGTGGATTCTTTCAGCAGGATAATGCTCTCACCACATTGAAAAAAAAATGTTCAGGAATGGTTCATGCAACGTGACTAAGAGTTCGAGTTGACGACTTAGCCTCGAAATGCTCCAAGCCTCAATCTATTCGATCATCTATGGGGTTTGTTAGAAAGAGAAATCCAACTTACAAAATAGTAGGCTTTTAATGTTATGGCTGATCGTTCTACTTATCTATCTATCTGTGTCTATCAAAAATACAACGATGAAGCAGCACAAGTCTTCCCATCAATTAAAGGAGATAAAGAACACAAGGCGCTTCCTGGGTAAGACCGTGGGCAAAAGGTGAGGGTGTGTTTGTTGGACGGTTTGTCGATCACCTGATCAGGTTGTGAGCGGGACAACTACGTAAAGAGTGATACACAATCCAATCATGGCTGCTGCTCCAGTCGCTGTACTCAAACCAAATACAGAGATATAAAGAGTAAAGGAGGGAGGAGTGTGGTGGATCCAAGGAGGCGCTGCCGCTGACAAAGGTTAATCCAGGCACTAAGTATAAATGCAATAAAATAGGAAGTTTTTTATAATTACAAACTGGATTAGGCCCTCCTAGGATTAACCACACTCCTCTCTCTTTTAATAAATTTAAGGGGTTATCCAGGAATTTTTTTTTAAATTTGAGGGCTATGAATTAACAGGAAGGTAGTTGCTAACTGCCTGTCTCTTGTGCCCAACACCCATCTCCACCAGCATAGAGTGATCACAGACTGCTTCTTCCCACAATTCAGCCACCTTCATTTACACCATGTCGACAGAGCAGCAGCTTCTCTTCAGCTCTACTCTGTTGATAGGGCGAGACTGCTAACGTCATGCTGATTGACAGCCGAATCCCACTGCTTAACTGCTAGGAGCTTGCTGTCAATCAGCATGATAGCAGCAGTCACGCCCTGTCGACAGAGCTGCCCGGAAGAGGGAGAGCTGCTCTGTTAATGTGGAGTAGCTGAATTGCTGGCAGGAGCTGTCAATGACTGCTTTGTGCCCTCACCAGGTAGAACAGTCAGATAGTTAGCAACTACCTACTTGTTAGTTTTTAGGACTGTAGTAAAAAAAATATTCCTGGAGAACCCCTATAAGTAGGTGGTGCGAGCCGACAGATTGAAACCCAAGACCCTTATTAAATAGAAATGTTAAAAAACGCAGGCAGCATTTAATGCAATAGGTGCAAAAATATAATGGGCCGTGAACAAAATTTTGGCTTGACAAATTTGTCGTTTTATACATGGGCCAATACATTTTTGCACCTTTTCCATTGAATGCTACCTGGAGTGCTGCTATTTGCAGCATCTATCCATCCATCACATATTTACATATCCATCTACCTGGCTGGAGCTGTAATTTTGCGGGATTTGCACAAAATCAAATTTCCATAGATTTGGATTCTCTAGAACCTGTGAATTTTTGAAAATTCTAAATGAATTAGATTTGATTAGAATCGATTTGGTGACCTTTAATAAATTCATAATATTTATGTCTATCTATCCATCTACGAGATCCCTGAAAAAGTAAGCACCGCTGTACTATGAATCTGTAAAACTCTAACTATACTGTGCATAAGACATTAAACAGAGATGGAAATCCCTGGAGAATCTCCAAAAAGTCCATTTATATCTGGCTAAGTCGGCAATGAATGAGGGCTCTTCACGATGCAGCGCTGAGCCCATTACTATGTATATGAATGACCGGAAAGAGCCACGAGCTGGATCGATCAGTCTCTACATCAATGAATCCCCTTACACACTGCAGCTGACCGAGTTGTGAAGGTTGTAACGACGTTCCAGTCATAAAGCGTCCACACAAGAGAGTGATGAACAGGCCGCAGCCTGATGTGGAAGACTTTATAATTACGTCCTACAAACACAGAAGCCCACCAGTCGCGGAAAATGTCCAAATTAAAGGCAGATGGCAGATCCATCGCATGACCTGCAATCAATCAGTGAGTTCAGTGGCTCTTTGCGACTCGTGCTGCCTAAACTGGCTGGTGGCGGTAGAGCTCAATGATTGTCGACGTGACGGTGACACTGGCTGAATCTGGGGAGGGTGAATATAGCTTACTTTGCTTTTCTACTGCTGATAGAGCTTATAGGAAAAACATTTCTGAAAGGGCACAACCCCTTAAAAATGATCACCAGGTCAAAACTACTTGAGATTATTATTTTAATCCAGAATACAGTAGCAGAGATATGGGGCTTTTTTGTTTATTGATCATTTTTAGGGTCGTTACTAGGGAAAGTGGCTCACAGGGTAACTATGCAAAGGAGCTTAAAGACATGCCCTAGAGGAGCATGGGAGCTATACTCTAGAGGGAAAACATGTGAGCCACGCCCTAGAGGAACATGTGAGCTATACCTCAGAGGGAAAACATGTGAGCTATGCTCTATAGGAGCATGTGAGCCATGCCAGAGGGAAATGAGAGCCACACCCTAGATGAGCCTGAGAGCTATGCCCCAGAGGGAAAACATGTGAGCCACACCCTAGAGGAGCATATGAGCTATGCCCCAGAGGGAAAACATGTGAGCCACAACCTATAGGAGCGTGTGAGCTATGCCCCAGAGGGAAAACATGTGAGCCACACCCTAGAGGAGCATATGAGCTATGACCCAGAGGGAAAACATGTGAGCCACATCCTAGAGGAGCATATGAGCTATGCCCCAGAGGGAAAACATGTGAGCCACAACCTATAGGAGCGTGTGAGCTATGACCCAGAGGGAAAACATGTGAGCCACATCCTAGAGGAGCATATGAGCTATGCCCCAGAGGAAAAACATGTGAGCCACAACCTATAGGAGCGTGTGAGCTATGCCCCAGAGGGAAAACATGTGAGCCACACCCTAGAGGAGCATATGATCTATTCCCCAGAGTGAAAACATGTGAGCCACATCCTAGAGGAGCATATGAGCTATGCCCCAGAGGGAAAACATGTGAGCCACAACCTATAGGAGCGTGTGAGCTATGCCCCAGAGGGAAAACATGTGAGCCACACCCTAGAGGAGCATATGATCTATTCCCCAGAGTGAAAACATGTGAGCCACATCCTAGAGGAGCATATGAGCTATGCCCCAAAGGGAAAACATGTGAGCCACACACTAGATGAGCATGTAAACTATGTCCCAGATGCAAAACATGAGCCTCGCCCTAGAGGACTATATGAGCTATGCCCCAGAGGGAAAACATGTGAGCCACACCCTAGAGGAGAATATGAGCTATGCCCCAGAGTGAAAACATGTGAGCCACATCCTAGAGGAGCATATGAGCTATGCCCCAAAGGGAAAACATGTGAGCCACATGCTAGATGAGCATGTAAGCTATGTCCCAGATGCAAAACATGAGCCACACCCTAGAGGACTATATGAGCTATGCCCCAGAGGGAAAACATGTGAGTCACACCCTAGAGGAGAATATGAGCTATGCCCCAGAGGTAAAACATGTGAGCCACGCCTTAGAGGAGCATATGAGCTATGCCCCAGAGGGAAAATATGAGCCACGCCCGACAGGAGCATATGAGCTATGCCCCAGAGGGAAAACGTGAGCGACGCCTTAGAGGAGCATATGAGCTATGCCCCAGAGAGAAAACATGTGAGCCACATGCTAGAGGAGGATGTGAGCTATGCCCCAGAGGGAAAACATGTGAGCCACATGCTAGAGGAGGATGTGAGCTATGCCCCAGAGGGAAAACATGTGAGCCATGCCCTAGAGGAGCATGTGAGCTATGCTCCAGATGGAAAACATGTGAGCCACACCCCAGAGGAGTATTTGAGCTATGCCCCAGAGGGAAAACGTGAGCCACGAGCTACAGGAGCATATGAGCTATGCCCCAGAGGGAAAACATGTGAGCCACACCCTAGAGAAGCATATGAGATATGCCCCAGAGGGAAAACATGTGAGCCACACGCTAAAGGAGGATGTGAGCTATGCCCCAGAGGGAAAACATGTGAGCCACGCCCTAGAGAAGCAAGTGAGCTAGGCTCCAAATGGAAAACATGTGAAACACACCCCAGAGGAGCATTTGACCTATGCCCCAGAGGGAAAACGTGAGCCACGCCCTAGAAGAGCATGTGAGCTAAATTGTATACTCAGATGAACAGCAGGAATAAAATAAGAGCAAATATTTTCCGTTTGTGACTTGGTAAGAGGTCCATTTTAAGTTGCCATCTCTCGTAAATATGATAGAATTTTTCTCCTATCGGTTCAGCACTTTCTCTGTCATTTTTCTCACACCTTTGCAGTACGTGTTTTACTCCTGCTCTTTTTTCTCCATTATAGACAATCATGATTGCCTCCTGCTCCAAAGACAATAAATCTTAAATATTACAAATTAGACAGACATTTGGTACAATTTCATAGCTGCTTTTGGCTTATGTCAGGTCCAGACCAGGTGTGTGATGTCCAGATGAAAGCCAAGAACTGTAAGTGCCGTGTACCAATTCGGAAAAAAAAAATATGAAGGAGACCGAGCAAATCAAAAATGACCAATGCCCACAGGATTTATGCACCCTTCTCTGTAGAACACACCCATGACCTTGGCATTAAAAGTTCTTCGCTTTGTTGCAAAAATGCAACTTTTGAAGCAAAAAAAACCCATACAGTATCTATTGTAGAGATTTGAAGATCAGCCGATAAGGTAATAATATAACGTAGATGACAATCAACTGGACTCCAGTATATGTGTGTGTGTAGGAGTCAGTGGGGGTCAACATACAGGATCGTCTAGACCATCGTTCTACTTGATTCCTGGCAGCCATCCTCCCTATATGATTCACACACAGTGTTTTCATACATTGCCAGCTATGAGTCACTGGTTAAATCCTGCAGGTGCTCTGGTAATTTATGAAAAAGGGCAGCCTATGTCTTTAAAATATTCGCATGCGCTCATTTAGCTGTAAACAGTCACATTCTTCCACCTCACTCCTCCTGGACGACCACGAATCACACTCCAAACAGACTCTTATGTGGAAGTTTTATCCACTATCACTCCTGCACACGAAATGGTCGATTTTGGAAATTGGGTCTCAGGTGGGACGTCCATGCAGAGCCATACTACAAAGCCATATGGCACCCCATTACAGTGCTAAACTCCTCCAGATTCAATGTTCTTTGCTTGCGGTTGACTGAAACAACCATTATACAGGAGACTGCAAAAGAGCTCCGCATAATGCGAAGCTATCATCTGAAAATTACCTTTTTATAAATCGGGTTTTTGTATGATTTGTATTTTATTTTTTTTAATTGGCTATGTTTTTTTGTATATTACAATTTTTATTACAGAAATAAACATTAGCGTTCTTGCAAATTGACACTGGTGGTTTTTTAGACTATAACTTCCTGTCCTTTCAAGAAGAGTTTTCAGCAGGCTCATTATCATCAGATGCAGGATTATAATGACAGGTAACACCTCTATAAACAGCTGATAATGATCCACCAATCACAATAGACGATGTCACAGCTTCCATTCTATTCAAAATTACCTCATTCATGCATCAATACAAAAGAAAGGGTTGTGATCCAACCAATGTGGCTAATGTACATGTGTTATTTCCTGAAACAGCAGGAAGTTAAAGTGTAAAAAAACCCCAGTGGCCAATGTGATAATTGCAAGATTTATATGTTGTTATTTTTAACTGAGATCAGCGTGAACAGGCGACAATTTAATAACTGGCAAAGCGAAAGCCCAAAGCTGGGGGCTGATGTTAATATTCTGTGACAAGGGATATTACCCCATAAAGTTCCTAAGATATTAATAACAGCTCACAACTGTTTACTTAGCCTTTCCTGGTGAATTTACGGGGGACCCCATAAAAAAATGACGTAGGGTCCCACTATAACTTCAAACCAGCAAAGGCTAAACAGACAGCTGTGATTGATATTAATAGCCTGGGAAGGGATCAGAGATATTCCCACCCCAGGCTACCAACATCAGCCGCCCCAGAAATGGCAGATCCATAAGATGAGCCAAATCTAGCGCTTAGCCTCACTCTTCCCACTTGCCCTGTTGCGGTGGCAAGTGGGGTTATCACCGGGTTGGGTTTGATGTGACCTTTGTATTGTCAGGTGACAACAAGCCCATGGGTTAGTAATGGAGAGGCGTCTATAAGGGGCCCCCGTTATTAACTCTATAGTATGTATTGAAATAAACACACAGCCAGAGTAAAGTCATTTATTTCAAATAATACAAAACACCCTTTTTTTACACATTTATTAAAAAATAATAAACAGTTATATAAAGCCATTTTCCACTGTAAAAAAAACCCAGAAAATGAAAAACAAAAATACTCACCTTACGCCTAATCCACCAATGCTCATGTCCCCTGTAAATAAATAAGAATAATAAACAACCATATCTCTCACTTGTCAGAAGTGCAGATAAGCCATACTGTCCTACACCGTAATCCATCTCTGTGATAGGTAGTCTACAACCTAGACAGTGGCCCAGGCTATAAACCAATGGAGAATTTGCTGCTGCGATCGCAGCTACAGTGACGAGCGGTGACGTCATAGCGGTCCGATGGACTGCGGTTGCCTCACCTGGCCACTCACAGTGAAGTGTGGAAACGCAGCTTCAATGACCGGCAGTGACCTCTATGATGTCACCACTCGTCACTGTAGCTGCGCTCGCAGCACCACATTCTCTCATGGTTTACAGCCTGGATGATTGCATCATGCCACCGTCTAGATTGTAAACTATATATCACAGAGATGGATTACGGCGTGGGACTGTATTGCTTATCTGCACTTTGGACAGGTGAGGGATATGGTTGTTTATTATTTTTGATTTTTTTTTTTACAGGGGACATGGGCATCAGTGGATTAGGCGTAAGGTGAGTATTTTTGTTTACTATTCTCTATTTTTTACTGGGGACAAGGGCTTTAATGGAATAGGCTTAAAGGGAGTATAACTGTGTTTTTTATTTTTTAATAAATGTGTAAAATAGGGTGTTTTCTATTATTTCAAATAAAGGACTTTATTCTGGCTGGGTCTTTTTTACTATACTGTATGACCATAGGGTTAGTAATGAGGGCATCTTATAGATGCCTCCCCATTACTCACCCCTGGGCATGATGTCACATGACAATGCAAAGGTGACATCAACCCCAACCCTGTCACCGCACTTACCACCACCACAGGGCAGGTGGTAAGAGCGAGGCTAAGTGCCAGATTTTTCTGGGTCGGCTGAAGGCTGATTTTGGTAGCCTGGGGGGGGCAATATATCTGAACCCTTCCCAGGCTATTAATATCAACCCACAGCTGTCTGTTTAGCCTTTGCTGGTTTGAATTTATAGGGGGACCCTACGTCATTTTTTTTTCTGGGGTCCCCCCGTAAATTCACCAGGAAAGGCTAAGGAAACAGCTGTGAGAACACCTGCAATGTAATATACATCTGTGTTCGGAACAAATTATTGCTGTGAGTTCTTTACAAAACTTCTCATCGCAAAGAATTGACTGCGCTTTAGACTGATGCAAACCTGGAAAATCAGTTGTGAGTAGTAACATCGTCAGTACAACCTAACATCACAGCCGCACCAAAGATAAGCATCTCCAGCCGTCACATTTCGGGTGAGGATTATTTGTTCACCAAATATAGCAGGGTAATTTTCAAGTTGATACTTTTGTACGGCCCCCGAATGATTGTATAAATATAAAAATGGCCCTTGGCAGAAAAAAAGGTTCCCCCACCCCTGCATTAGAGAAGCAGAACCATGTGAAAAGGAGGCTGGCTAATTGGCTCATTTCAATAGCTAAGAATGGTCTGACTTAGCAACTAAAATGAGCAGTGGAAATGGAAAAGGAATTAAACCATAAAGTTTATTGGAAAGTTACACAAATTTTCATTATGCATTGACTGCCACTGAACATTGGGCTAAAATTAGAGGAGTCCCAAAAAAAGTTTACCAGGACTAAAACATTGAACCCTAGGACCCCTGTGTCCAGTCATCGAAACTGCAAGCAGCTGCATCTGAGCCCCAATCAGGGGAATAGGATCTGAATAATAAAGGATGGGCCATTACTGGGAAATGGTTTGGGATGGGCCATATACATTTTTTTTATTCGCTTATACAAGTCCATTCATTTCTACAGCGCTTTACATTAAACATCAATTCCAGACGGCACTCAGTGCACGGGGCTCGGGTCTAGGGTTGGCACACCATTGCAAATGACATAAAAACACAGGCAGAATTTGAGGAGTCTTTGAAAAAAGGCTTGTGTTCAGGTGGAAACGCATATCACGTCTTTTGAAGAGCATGTAATAAATTCCACATGCAGTGCTTTACAGACATGATCATCATCACTGTCCCCATTGGGGCTCATATGCTAAATTCCCTATCACTAAGACTTCGGAGTGCGGGAGGAAACCGAAGAACCCAGAGGAAACTCAAGCAAACACGGGGAGAACAAACAAACTCCTTGTAGATGTTGTCCTAGGTGGGATTTGAACTTAGGACCCCAGTGCTGCAAGGCTGCAGTGCTAACCACTGAGCCACACAGTGCCCATAGTTATTCTAACATTTCTGCTCCATATACCGTATAGATATTAATATGATCCTGCCCTATTAATATACAGTTTGTGGCTATTTTCTATACTGTTGCACTGGTTCTTGTTACATTTCTATTTTAGGTCTCGACCCCCCATATCACTGACACTGCAGCCATAAGGTTGGAAAGAAGATAAAATGCGTCCAGCTTCCTCCCAGCTGACAGGATATATACCCCAGTTCAATAACTGGTCTAAAATAAACATTAAATCAATAAAGGAGAAGAAAAAAAGGAAAAGAATACAAGAACGGAAGCTCGGTCATAGTAAATCATGGACTGTGACAGTCATGACTCTTCCTGTACGGTGAAGCCTCCTGGGATTGCATTGTAGGGTGGGCAAAAGGAATAAAGTCACTAGCTATATATATATTTCTGAAAGAAGGGGCTATTCTAAAGAGATCACTAAATTTGAGTGTGGTGAGACCACGCGGGTGGCTGAGACTTCGCCAATGGCCAGAGGATTTTATTTCAGCCGCACTATGGCTCCGATTCATCAAAGCAATTTCGTCAGAATTCTGGGGCAAATTGCCTTGAAATGTGGCAAAGTTGTGCAAAAACTTTGTGACTTTCGATGTTTTCACGCCAGTTTCTCCCAGCTGCTCGAGTATAGGCAGAATTGAGTGGTGCTGGAGCATGATGGGGCGCAGCCGGAGTGCTCGCCTAATTCATACCAAGCTGTAGACTTCCTTATGCCAGAAATCTTACTCCAGTCAGAGACTGGTGTAAGATTTCTGGCGGGGCAGAATGAGGGTCATGCCGATCATCAGATGCTCCTGATTTATGAAGAGGGGTGCCCTTCTCCATAAACCAGGAGTGTCTGACTCCATCACACTGATCAATCAAGACCGGAGAAAAAAAACAAAATCGCCAGTCTTGATGAATTGGGGCTAATGTGTTCTCAGCAAAAGAGCAAAAAGGTTTACCCGTCCAGGCCTTCAGACAAATGCAGGATGCAGTGGAGCCATATAATTAAGATGGCAACACAGGTGCAAGAATACCAATGAAACAACCGCTCACAGCCTACCAATACATGGAGGGGGCGGTTGCCTGGTATGTTAATGCACAATAAGAAAACTTGTATGGCCAGCCTAGTAATGGGCCCATTTGGTCTTGTAAACTGCGGTGTCTGTTCACATGGCATGCATTTTGATAGTGCTGGGCAGCCCGCCTGAGCTAATAGAAGGGTGTCACTACTAGGCTGGCCTGGATGCTGTGCTGTGGAGGCGTTTAAGGACTGTAGGAATTCAGCCACAAAGTGGAAACTATGAAAGGTCACAGAACGGGGTCACCGAGTGCTGAAGATCAACGGGCAGAAAAGTCACCAACGGTTTGCTGACTACATAACTGCAGAGTCCATATCTCCTCTGATAGTAACATCAGCACAAACACTGCGCCCCGCCGAGAGATTCATGGCCGAGCAGCTGCATGCAGCTTTACATCACCAAGCACAATGCTGAGCGTCGGATGGAGTGGTGTAAAGCTGCCACCGCCGGACTCTGGAGGAGACGTGTCCTGTGCAGTGACGGATTACACTTCCCAGGAGTTGGACCCCTACTGATCATCTATTCTATTGCTACCGTTAGCTGTGATGATCAGGTGTCCATATACATTTGGCCATATAGTGCATACAGCGATTCAGCCTGGGGTAAAGACAAAACTTCCAGATGAACAGAATTTTCATGCAGTATATTGCAAATGAAAAGTCCTTAAATGTCATAGGAATCAGGTGAGTTTTTGGACTTTTTAATATATGAATGTCATTTCGGGGGAATGTATTAATTGCTATGACAACCTCTTCCTACAAGGACGTGGCGGATATTCGATAAAAGATGTTTCATCCGAGTAATTTTCTGGCAGCTGCACCGCGCTTAGATCATTTAGGTTGGACAATAAATGTCATTTGCTCCACAACAAAGCCGACCTGATTCCCTGCCATGTATAAATAAAAGTCCTGACGCTGGAGTGTCCTTCTTTCTCTCCGTCTCGCTGACCTATAGCGGTTCATTCTGGATGCGATGTAGCAAGACAAAAATGTCAAGTTTAGGGAACAAGATCGCGGTTCTGTAAAGAAAAATGATTGCTAAAAAAAAAAGAAGTTATTTTGTGACTACAAAAGTATCGAAAAACTTTGTCAGAATCTGTGTTGGTCACCTAGAAGGTCATGTACAGGGGATGCTGGTAACAAGTGTTACTGCCCAAAGTAACAGAAACTTTTCTGGTCTACATTTGGTCATCAAAGTCTCCATTCAATTCAGGGAGTAGTTATGGCGATTTTCCAAGCCTACATGCAGGCAGTACACCGAGGACATAGGCAAATTTAGACTAAATTGTAAAGATTCCAGTGAGCTGTCCAATTTTGGAAACCCCATATCTTACAACGGCAGTTTAATAAAATAGTACTTTACTCACCCTCCCCAGGTCCGACACTGAGTCTCCAAAGCTGCTCCCAGCACCTGGCTCTGCCTTAATTAATGGCATGAGCCTTTTAGCTCATTGATTGGCTGCAGTGCTGTCAGAGTGACGTCATTAACACCCAACAGGGGAGGAAACTTTTTTTTCTTGTTTTTTTTTTTTTTAAATAGACTGCCTGGTGACAGGAAATTTCTGAAATTGGAAAAATCCCTTTGAATATTAATACAAAAGTGAAATTTGGAAAATAACTTAATTGTATCTACAGTGGGTTATTTTACTCTGCCGATTTTGCAAGTTTCCCCACCTACAAAGAAAGAAGAGGTCTGTAATTATTATCGTAGATACACTTCACCTGTGAGACAGAATCTTAAAAATAAAATCCAGAAGGTCACATTGGATGATTTTTACAAAATTAATTTGCATTTTATTGCATGAAAAAAGTATTTGATACAATAAAAAAAAAACTTAATATTTGGTGCAGAAACCTTTGCTTGCAATCACAGAAGTCAGACGTTTCCTGAAGTTCTTGACCAGGTTTGCACACACTGCAGCAGGGATTTTGGCCCACTCCTCCATACAGATCTTCTCCAGATCTTTCAGGTTTCGGGGCTGTCGCTGGGAAACATCGAGTTTCATCTCCCGCCAAAGATTTTCTATTGGGTTCAGGTCTGGAGACTGGCTAGGCCACTCCAAGACCTTGAAATGCTTCTTACAGAGCCACTCCTTAGTTGCCCTGGCTGTGTGTGTTTTGGGTCATTGTCATGCTGGAAGACCCAGTCACGACCCATCTTCAATGCTCTTACTGAGGAAAGGAGGTAGTTGGCTAAGATCTCGCGATACATGACCCCATCCATCCTCCCTTCAATATAGTGCAGTCATCCTGTCCCTTTTGCAGAAAAGCACCCCCAAAGTATGTTTCCCCCACCATGCTTCACGGATGGGACAATGTTTTTGACATTGTACTCATCCTTCTTCCTCCAAATACTGCGAGTGGAGTTGATACCAAAAAGGTCTATTTTTGTCTCATCTGACCACATGACCTTCTCTTATGCCTCCTCTGGATCATCCAGATGGTCACTGGTGAACTTCAAATGAGCCTGGACATGTGTTGGCATGAGCAGGGGGACCTTGTGTGCCCTGCGGGATTTTAATCCATGACAGCATAGTGTGTTACTAGTGGTAATGTTTGAGACTGTGATCACAGCTCTCTTCAGGTCATTGACCAGGTCCTCCACTGTAGTTCTGGGCTGATTCCTGACCTTTCTCAGAATCATCCTTACCCCATGAGATCTTGCATGAAGCCCCAGACCGAGGAAGATTAACACTCATCTTGTGTTTCTTCCATTTTCTAATAATTGTGCCAACAGTTGTTGCCTTCCCACCTTGCTGCTTGTCTATGGTCCTGTAGCCCATCCCAGCCTTGTGCAGATCTACAATTTTGTCCTTGGTGTTCTTAGACAGCTCTTTGGTCTTGGCCATGGTGGAGAGGTTGGAGCGTGACTGATTGAGTGTGTGGACAGGTGTTTTTTACACAGGTAACAAGTTTAAATTGGTGCAATTAATACAGGTAATAAGTGCAGAGTATGAGGGCTTCTTAAAGAAAAACTATCAGGCCTGTGAGAGCAGAATTCTTGCTGGTTGGTAGGTGATAAAATAAAAATATTACATGAAATAATTATTTTAAGATTCTGTCTGTCACAGTTGAAGTGAACCTACGATAAAAATTACAGAGCTCTCCAATCGTTATAGGTGGGAAAAAATGTAAAATCATCAGTGTATCCCCACTGTATATGTGGAGGCCCAAAGCAATAACAAAAATGTACTCCTGCCCTGGTCCATGTTCTAACCATCATGCTCTTACAAGAAGAGCAGCGTGACCCCTGGCGCTGGGTAGGCTTAAACTGCTCATAGTCAGGGTCCTGATTTCAGTGACTGCATAGAAGGTGTCTTGGCTGCCTACAGAGTACGTACATAGCCTTGCAGTGCTGGGGTCCTGGGTTCAAATCCAACCAAGGACAACATCTGCAAGGAGTTTGTATGTTCTCCCCGTGTTTGCGTGGGTTTCCTCCCACATTCCAAAGACATACAGATAGAGAATTTAGATTGTGAGCCCCATTGGGGACAGTACTGATAGTGTTTGTAAAGCGCTGTGGAATTAATAGCGGTATATAAATGGGTAAAATATATAAATTCACTTTTACTGCCGTTCAGCGCCGCCATCTAATGTATCTCTGGTATACCATGTTGTCACATTTGCATTGAGTTGCATAAGCACAGAAGTCACCGGAGGCTTAGTTGCGCACATGGAGAAGCCTTTTACATGCTATGCTTTGCATGTTTCCACTTTGCAGCTACAATTGGATTATGTTACGATGCAAATTATAATGTGGCTTTTAGTTGTTTTCATCCTCGGACACGTTCATCTGTCCGACTTCCCTGCAGCATCTGAAAATATTATGTTGGCCATATTATGACCATATGGCGAGCAAATGCCGCAAGGAGATGTAATCTGCTAAAAGCAATAAAGACTTCATATCATCTCCATATGTATCAGACACCTTTCAATTAGTGATGAGAGCGTGCCGGGATAAGATGTTATCTGAGCATGCTCCGCTGCTAACCGAGTGATGTAAGAGTATTATGGTCTCTGAAAACTGAACATATTACTGAGAGATATTGCTCTATTGATAATATTTTATATATTTTTTTCAGCTACAAATAAGATGTTTATATTCGGTACACAGGGGTTTATGGACACAATGACAGCTGTATTACTCATCTGGAAATTAAAGTGGGCCTGTCACCACTTCTGAGCTGTTGGTTTCTGTATTCGCCATATCGAAACAACTCTGCATCATCTTTCTTAAAATACTGTACTGTCCCGTTCCTCTGCTATTCCTACGAGAAATTTCGGAATTGACAGCTGGGGATTATCAGTTTGGGAAGGAGGCGTGTCCCTGAACACTCTGACGCTGTCCAATCAGTTTCCCCAGTTTCAGATTCTACAGGGACACGCCCCTCAGACTACGTCGACGAGTTGCTCATGCGTTTCCAGGAGGAATAACAGAGGAACGGCACAATGCGGAGTTATTTTAGGCAGAATTTAAAGTATTTATTAAAACATATATGTGGCAGATCCCTTTCAATTTTAAATTCATACATATAAAACAAAAAAAAAGTCTTACCCCTTTAAAGTTCCAGCCTTTAGGAGAAGAAAACAAGGAGAAAGAATTTGTCTGCTGCCCCCATGTTGTTCTGCAAAGGGAGAAATGAGATTAAAAAAAGTATTTTTTTTTTAGTATGTACCTACCAGGAATAACTCACAATCACTCACTTGGCACAATCCTAAGACGCAACTATTTCCTGACACTTTATATTTTTGTCTTATTTTCTCCTTGTTTTGTAAACATGTGCAGAAACCAAGCCCCCGATAATGACGGTTTACTGACACCCAATACCCGGGCAGCGCTGGCTCCCATAGACTGTGATGGCAGCTGAGGAGCTGAATGACTCCAGGAGAAGAGGACACTTCACGTGAGAAGATAAACAGGCGCCTGTCAACAGCTCAAGGCTCATTTGCGAGTTACTCTGAGCATCACAGGAGCCTTTATCCCAAGTCAGCCATTAAAGAAAACACCATGGGCCTATATCGGCATTTTCAGAATTTTTTTAAGTCACTTTTTTTTTTTTTGTCTCGTGCTATTAGTTCACATTTTTTTGCATAAAACACTTAAAAAGAAATAAAACTAAATCAAAAAGATTCTTGATTTTTGCCTTTGACCCGCTTTGTGACTTTTTAGTGCCTATTTCGTTAAACAGCGCATAATTATTGACAAAATATCTGGCGCACATAAAATTATTCGGGGGAAGGACTGGAGTACATTCATGCCAAATTTTGTCTTTTTTTTTTTTTTTTTTAAAGTCGTATTTGATAAATCAACTGAACAAATCTGGAAATTCCAAAACAATAAAACATAAAAAAAAAAAAAGAGGTGATCACATATAAAGTAGATATTAAAAAAGGCACAAATTAAAAGAATAAATCACAATTGAAAAACAGGTTAATAAAAAAATAAACAAAAAGAGGGCACAAATACAGAACTGAATTCAGCCCCAAGACATTTTTCGACTTTACAAACTTTTTGGAGTAAATATTTTTTTATGAAATATAACAAAAAATACATAAAAAAAACTAAAATGAAGCCACAAAAAAGAAAGAAGTGGAAAAACACACATATACAAATAATAAAAAAACAGAGGCAAAAAAATCACTCTCCTTTTTTCTGGGAGCTTTTCTTTTGGGTATCCTCACACTGTCGTATATTCTTTCATCCAAGAGAATCAGGCCGATTATGTTAATGAATTTCGGCTCAAACTCTGTCAGAGTTTAATCCGAGCGTCACCTTAGTGTGATCCGATTTTCGAGCATGAAAGTGTCGCAGCACAAGTGCAAAGATGGAGACTTAAGGCCTCAGTCTTCTCCATTGTCTCTGTGCGTGTACATCAGACTGCACTCGGATGAAATCAGAGTGCAGTCCGATGTTTCACATGCATCCATGGTCTTGTATCGGTGCGTGTGATCTGAGCATTAGATGCACTCACAGCATGCTGCGATTGTTTTCCCATGCTTTCTTTTTTTCGAGTTCATTTGCTTCAAAGAAGTCACATGTGCTTTATGTTTAACAAAACTGTGAACAGCAAAGAGGTTTAACATTAAAGTGAACAGGACGAGTTTTCTATTTTTTTTTTTAGAAATTTTTTAATTTTTTTTAGAATTTTTTTTATTTAATTTTTTTTGGAATGCATCTGCTCCAAAATAAAATTCTTAAAGCACCACTCCAGCATTTTTTTTAATTGCACTGTTATAGTGGTGCTTTAAACGTAATTTCCATGCTCCCTGTCTCATACTCACCTGCTGCCGCCTTTTTCCTTTTCTAGCGTCGATCCTATCGGTCTCCGGCGAAAAGTAATCTGCCGGTATCTCCGATGTTTTATGGAGCGCGTCGGAGGTCAATTTTCAATACAAGTCTACAAGAGGCCGTTCTGGCCTCTTTCTGGCTCTCATAGACTTGCATTGAGCTCTTGTGACGCAACTTATGACTTCCGAGCAGTCAGAAATGACGGGCACAAGATGGTGCTGCGGGACTGGAGCGGCGTCGGTAAAAGGTGAAGCCGCCGGAAGGTGAATACAAGAATGCGCGAAGAGGGCTTACATTTAAAGCGCCACTCCAGCACTCTGAAAAAATGATGGAGTGGTGCTTTAAAAAGCTCATTCTGCGCGCAGCCTTAAATAGAGGAAATAAGCGAAAGAATAAAAGTATATGGCCACAGAGAGTTCATCCTCACTTCTCAATAAACTTTGTAAACTTGCTGAGACTGAAACTATTGGGACTTCCATATGAAGATATATGGAAGGATCTCCAGGTCCTGGTTCTCAATCCGCTGGAAAAAAAATATATAAAACCATCATCACGGCTACATAGGTAAGGAAGCTGCTGAAGTGATTGATGCTGCCTGACCCTGGTCAGTGACATAGAGAAGAATCCAGCTCTCGGTGAGTGAGAATATGATGTCAGCGACGCGCTGCGGTGATATAAGACACTTTGCAGAGAATGAGCCTCCACCATCAGATCAGGCAGTTGGCTCTGAGATTAATGAGACCACCTGGATAGTCACTGACCGAATCCAGATGTTTATATCTTGGACTATATCCTGCCGTCTGTGTGTGTTTATTCTTTTATTTCATATTCATGAAACCTTTCTGAGGCTCCAAAAAAATAAGACTGAACTTGTAAAAACCAGTTTATGTGGTTTTCAGCTGGATATAAAAAAAAAAAAAAAAAAAAAGGGGGATGACACGTGAAGACCTCCTGCCATCTGTGACCATACGGCCTAATGAAAGGGCACGGACCTATCTATGGTCATTAATAAGGCTGGGCTGTTTTATAGTGAGTTTGCTGACAAAAACAGCATTAAAAGATGGAGAAAAAAACACATTACTTTATTGAAACAATGAAGTTTTCCATAAAAGAAATAATAGAAAAACAACCAGCATAAGGGCACGCTCACACTGGCGTATAATACGGAGGAGTGCAATGCGAGACAACAGCACATTGCGCTCTGATTAGTTCTCATCTGTGAGTTTTTTCTCAGCTCGGATTGGATTGAGAAAAAAAATGACAGCATGCTGCAATTGTGAGAATCGGATCGCAATTGCCAATGCAAGTCAATGAGTGCAAGAAAAAAAATCACACGGCACATGGACCACGCATGTGTCGTCCAATTTTTATGCACACATCTCAAAAGGAAACCCGACATTTCATCAGACAAGTACAGTAAATTCAAAGCCAGAACTGTCAGAATAGACTGAATAGAAATATGTCAGTTACATACCGTATATAATCAGTGCTTTGCGTGTGTAGTTTTCTGTACTTGTATTTAGCTAGTAAATAAATAAATGAAAAATAATGACAGACAGCTGTGAGCTGGTCTTATTAGTCTGGGAAGGGGCCAATAAAGATGGAGCTTGCTAGCCTATTAATAACTGCCCCGGCTGTCTGCTTAGCCCTTACTGGTTAAAAAGGGGGGGATTATGATGTGATGTGGGGCATTCCCTATTTTTAATAACCAGCAAAGGTTAAGAAGACAGCTGATATTAATAGGCTGGGAAGGTCCATGGATTTTGGTCCCTTCCCAGGCTAATAAGAGCAGCTGTGAGCTGGTTTTATAAATCAAAAGACTAGTGCATGCAGCAATTTTTTTTATATGGACACACGGTCTGCGTGAAAAAAATGCTCATCTGAAGATGTCTTCCTTCTAACTTGCAGTCTACTGCCTGTTGTAAAGTGTCATCCGTCTCTAACAGCAGAGACCCCAAGACGGATTACAGGAAATGTGGCTCAGAATTTTTCACTCCATCCAGGGGTGGAACAATGGACGCAACAGCCATAGCAGCTGAATCGGCTAAAGATCGGGCCAGCAGAGCACTGTGCCGCTACTAAGGAGATGGTGATATGCTGACTGCCATACAAGCAAGAAAAAAACAATAACCTGTTGTGTGACAGTAAGTGTCCTAGGCCTCACCATCTCCTGAGTCTAGTAGAAGATAATCATGCTGGCCGCTATTGTGACAGGCCATTTGGGAGGCCTTATTCCAAACTTTATTTTGGGGCCCCGTCTCTTCTAGTTACACCCCCATCGCTACTTAACTGTCTGTCAAACAGTATGTAGGCATAACATGAAGACACGCTTTTGGTTTAGGGAAGGCAAAGCATTAGACAGTGTTGGAAAGTGAGCAAAAGAAAGTTCCAGCACATATAGTGCTGACAGAATGCTAATGAAGAGAACTACCCACTCACAAGGAGTGAATGTCAATTTACAGAGCATGACAATCTACATAACATTAATGCTTTAAAACTAAGCATCATATACAGCAATCCAACAATATAAGATACAGATTAACACAAATCTCTAAATGCTGCCATATGTGGTCAGTAGCGCCCCCTACTGTCTGATTTGTCCATTCTAAATAACATTTCTTCTTCAGTCCATCAGTAAAACAGCATGAATCATACCTCAGCTGCAGCCATCACCATATGTCTGGTACAAAGCCCAGCTGACAGGCATGTCCTCAGTTTTCAAAGAAGAAGAAAAAAACTTTTGAAGTTCAAAGTCGCGTTCATCTGGTCGCTGCCGAACTGGTGGGGTCTCTAATTACGTAACACGTAAATTGCGCTCAGGGAAATCTGATCAGGGTTTTCCCACATTAATTGCACCTTCTCCTTCTTCTTTCATCAGCATTGTGGCTCACAGAATATTTTGCCAGTGTCTCATTTGTCCTGAAGACAATAAAACTTATTGACGTGTCCTGTAAAAAAAGTGTTCTCGGCAGTAAACATCTGAAGAGTAAGTGGCTACAGTTCTGTCATTGGCAAGAAAATGAGCGTTTTCTATACTTCAGCAGAAAAGAGGAATATAATTCTGTGTGGTCCTGCTGCTTTGGGTTTCGTTTGGAAAACTACCATCAAATTTGAGAATTTCGGCAACATCCTTTGAAAAAGAGCAGTAATAATAAAAAAAAAATAATTTTGTAAAAAGTAAAGGGATTGGACGGCAGAGGACGGGGTAAAAGATTTTTCATTGATGAAGCTCCTTCAGACTTTTTGGGTTATCTAAAAGAATGATTGTGCAGAGAAGATAAGGTGAGTCCTGTGCTATACCAACAGTAAAGCATGTCGGGAACAGTCATGTGTGTTGGCTTCTAATCCATGGAGGGGGCTACTCACAATTTTAACTAAGAACACTGCCACGAATAAAGAATGGGATCTAACAACCCTTCAAGAGCAACTTCTCCCAACGATCCAGGAGCAGTTTGGAGTTGACCAATGCTTTTTTTCAGCATGGTGGAGACCATGTCACAAAGCAAAAGTGATAACCAAATGACTAGATGAACAAAACATTGACATTTTGGGCTCATGAACAGGAAACTTCCCAGATCTCAATCCCACTGATAAACTGAGATCAATCTTCAAAATGTGGGGGGACAAAAAACACAGAAATTGTGTTACACTCCAAGCACTGATTAGACAAGGATAGGTTCTCATCAGCCAAGATTTTGGCCCAGAAGATGATGTCTAACTGCCAGGGCTAAGGGCAGAAGTCTTGAAAAATAAGTAAGTATTTAGTCTTTGCACAAACTTGAAGTAATCGTGAATAAAAGTTTAAAAATGTCTGAAATCTTATAATTATACCCACAGAAACATCTGACTTAAAGATTGAAAAATACTGAATTAGCAAACTGTGTGAAAATCAAAATTTTTGTCAATTGGTCGATATGTAAAAAATGTTGTAAGGACAAGTTCCAGAGCTATGTAAAGTATGCCATTCGCCGGGTGATAAATGTCGTAATTGTGACACACTATTATAAGAAAGGTCTCGCCTGTCCTTCATGTACTTATCCCTTGTAAGACATTCTGTACACCATTCTACGTCAGTTCTTCTAGAGGAGAAGTCGTATATGGGGGAATCAGGAGAGATGGGCATCCGGCCAACAGTTATTTGAGGTGTACGGGAATCCTTCTCCTCAGTACTGGATTTACACCTCTGGCGCCTGAAGGCAAAGATCATCTGACATCTTAGAGTCCATTCATTAAGTAGGTCACACCTGCTAGATTTACTTTCATCTTAAAAAGTGATTGCTAGGGTATGCCATCACTTTATGATCCTACAAAAATAAGAGGACATTGGAAATAGATGAGGCTGTCTGGAGATCTCTGCTCTGCCACTGCTGAGCATGGAAAACCTAAACGGCATGCAGATGTACTAGTGACAGATCCCCTTATTCTCAGGATAAGTGACGATCCCAGAGGTCAGACTTCCACCAATTATGAAGTGTCCTACTGAATGGCCATCACTTTATGACCATATAAAAATAAGAGGACATTTCAAGTGGATGAGGCTGTCTGCAGATCTCTGCCACTGCTGAGCATGGAAAACCTAAACGGCATGCAGATCTACCAGTGACAGATCCCCTTATTCTCAGGATAAGTGATGATCCCAGAGGTCAGACTTCACCAATTATAAAGTGTCCTACTGAATGGCCATCACTTTAAAGGGGTTGCCCCAACTTTTGAAATGGGCAAAATTGGAAAATTCTGGTAAAGAGAAGGAAATTTTCTCTGCTCTCAAGGATAGAAGGATTTTTGGTTCTATAGTTTGCAGCTTTTTGCCTAGTTTCTGGCCACTTCCGTGGTCCATCAGTGGTAGTTGGTCTTCTATGCTAAGAGCATGCGCTTGCAAGCTGTATGCTATAGTTTGCACGTGCTGCTCTGAAGCTAACCGGATCTCTGGATCCAGACATCTTCAGTGCCCCTGTGCTCCACTGATGCCAAAGAGGTAAAGCTGCATCTGAACTGTCAATTGTGAGGAAGCACCGCCCCGGAAAAGCAGAAAGCCAGGTGGCTGGGGAACAGTGCAGAGAATAACCTTTATGGCTCTTCTAAAATAAAGTAGAACATTATAGTGCGCTCCACAGTCCACAAAGCATCTAACCCTGCTGTCACCCCTCACCTAACTAAAATATTTAACCTCTCTCTCTCTTCTGGTTTCTTTCCTTCCTCATTTAAGCATGCCATCATACATCTACTACTTAAAAAAACATCCCTCGACCAAAACGTTGCCGCTAACTATAGACCTGTCTCTAATCTTCCCTTCATCTCTAAACTCCTGGTCCACTCCCGTCTGATCCGCTATCTCTTTGATAACTCTCTTCTCGACCCTCTCCAATCCGGTTTCCGCTCTTTACACTCTACTGAAACTGCCCTTACTAAAGTCTCTAATGATCTACTAACAGCTAAATCAAATGGTCATTACTCCATGCTAATTCTCTTGGATCTCTCTGCAGCAATCGACACTGTGGATCATCAGCTCCTCCTCACTATGCTCCGCTCCATTGGCCTCAAGGACACCATTCTCTCCTGGTTCTCCTCCTATCTCTCTGACCGCTCCTTTACTGTATCTTTTGCCGGCTCCTCCTCCTCTCATCTTCCCCTTACTGTTGGGGTTCCTCAAGGATCGGTTCTAGGCCCCCTCCTCTTCTCCTTGTACACTGCCCCTATTGGTCAAACAATCAGTAGATTTGGTTTCCAGTACCATCTCTATGCTGATGACACCCAATTATACGCTTCTTCTCCTGACATCACCCCAGCCTTTCTAGAAAACACCAGCGATTGTCTAAACGCTGTGTCTAACATCATGTCCTCTGAAACTGAACCTGTCAAAGACTGAACTCCTTGTGTTTCCTCCCGCTACTAATCTACCTATACCCGACATTGCTATTTCCGTGTGTGGTTCCACTATTACTCCCCAGCAACATGACCATTGTCTTGGGGTCATACTTGACTCCGAGCTTTCCTTTGTCCCCCACATACGATCACTGGCTCGCTCTTGTTATCTGCACCTCAAAAACATTTCTAGAATTTGACCTTTTCTAACTTTTGACTCCGCAAAAACTATTACTGTTTCTCTTATTCATTCTCGTCTCGACTATTGTAACTCTCTTCTAATTGGTCTCCCTCTTACCAAACTCTCCCCCCTCCAATCTGTCTTGAATGCTGCTGCCAGGATCATATTCCTCGCCAATCGTTACACCGATGCCTCTACCTTGTGCCAGTCATTACACTGGCTACCCATCCACTCCAGAATTCAGTATAAACTTATTACCCTCACCCACAAAGCCCTCCATAGCTCAGCACCACCCTACATCTCCTCCCTTGTTTCAGTCTACCACCCTACCCGCGCCCTCCGTTCTGCCTATGACCTGAGGTTAGCATCCTCGATAATCAGAACCTCCCACTCCCGTCTCCAAGACTATACACGTGCTGCGCCAATTCTTTGGAATGCACTTCCCAGGTCAATACGATTAGTCCCCAATCCCCACAATTTTAAGCGTGCCCTGAAACACATTTATTCAGACTGGCCTACCGCCTCAACACATTAACCTAATCTATCCCTGTCAGGCACAGCCAAAAGTTTTACCATAACCAGGTTCCCCGTATCATGTTCCCACATGCTTTATGCATCCATTAGCCCTCTGTGTCTGTACTGATACACACTTAACATTATGGCTGGTCCATACAATCAGGGCGACTGTTACCATCCACCTTTCGTGTCTCCCTTTTTTTCCTCATAGACTGTAAGCTGGCGAGCAGGGCCCTCATTCCTCTTGGTATCTGTTATGATCTATGTGATTATTGTTATGCTGTAATGTCTATTGTCTGTACAAATCCCCTCTGAAATGTAAAGTGCTGCGGAATATGTCGGCGCTATAGAAATAAAATTTATTATTACCGTATATTATTATTATAACCCTCCCTGCAGTCTTGTCCACTTAAACCCAAAGCAACCAGTCCTAGTCCCCCATCTAACCAGCCATCCAGATATTTTTCGCTCCTGCAAAGGAGTGAAGCTGACACGAGAACAGATCCCATTGTTTACCACAGGATCATTCCCATTCATCTCGCGCATCAGTTCTTGTGCCAGATCCTTCAAGGAGCCAAATGAGAAAATGTTCCTCGTTGCAGTTTTTGATCCAGCACACCAATCACGAACTCGAGTAAGATTTCTAGCATAAGGAACATGCATCAGAAGAGCCGTGGAATCACTCCCCTGTCACATTTTGACGGAGCTGGGCAAAACTGGTGTGAAGATGACAAAAATGTAAAAAAAAATTGGCGCAACTCCGTTTAACTCCAATATTTTGCAACTTATGAAAGCAATATACGCCAAAATTCCATCAGGGACATAATTTGTAGATGAACACCAACTTGTACTCTTCTTCAGGAGCTCTGCCCCACTGTGCCTTTTTTTCCTACGAGAGAGGGTACAAACTGATTTGTTGAGTAGTCTGTGTCTACTGGACAGGAGCCCTAAAATCTGCCTCTTATCTCATACCATACTCGACTCTTCTTTTGGCCTGGTGTGATGTTATCCTTGCTGCATTACACAGGCTGGTTAATCAAAAGTAAAGTAGCAGATGCTGGCAAGTAGGAGGTAGTTGTCGGGGCTCCCATCCAGCGGCCAAGGAACACGGACCTGGCCAGGTCCTGCAAATCAATCCGCACCATCTCTAGCGCTTCTAGGCCTGGCCTGGCCAGAATCGATCCTCCCTATAGTATAGCGTACTCCTACACGCTCTTTATCTGGAACTCCAGTCTACTCTTAATCCCCTGCACGCCACTGAAGTCCACAGTCCAATGGACGATGCGCAATGCTGTTGATTCTACTTTGGAAACAGGATATATGAGAGGTTTAGGGCAAAAGTCATCTCACATCAAACAGAAAAAAAAAGATGAAAGCCGAATGCTCTGTGGCGAGGCTGCTGCCCCGCACTACGGCACAAACACAAATACACGGGTCTGTGATGTAGCCGGGGCTGCGGCCAGTCTCCCAGATTATACTTACATTCCGAGCAAGTGCTCAGATGTATAATGTGCTTTGATTCGCTGCCAGACCTCTATTATCTGTTCTCAAGGTTTTAGATTCAAATTCTAAAAAAAAAAATAATAAAATTTTGTAATCTTTTTGTGCCAAGTAAATAAAAGCCATGAGCTTATTTTTTTTCCACTGGGAAATTTAGGAATGAAGAAAGAATTCAGTGGAGCTGTCAGGTAAGTACGCACTCGAATGACAGATTTTATATGCGCCAATAATTGGCAAACGATGCATCGTCCGCAGAAGAACCTGTGTTAAAAGGGGATGTGCTGCTGGCTATGTGCATGGAGACAAACCGTCCTATTAATGACTGCTCTGTCCCCATACAGTCTCCACACAGTTTGTGCCGGCCCATATAAACAGGCCATTAAACAAGCGCCGATCGACTTGGACTTGTATATAGTCAATTGGTGCTCATTTATAAGCCTGTTATGGACCCCTAAAGGGAGTTCTGGGACTAACATCCTTAAAGGGGATGTCCAAGATAATGAAGATAATAAAGACGCACAATCTACATTGTCTTGAAAAACCCCTTTAAAGGCTCATTCACACGTCAGTATTTGGTCAGTATTTTGCATCAGTGTTTGTATGCCAAAGCCAGGAATGGAACTTACTAAGAAAAAAATATAATTGAAAGACTGATGTCTGTTCTTTGTTTTGGAGACACTCCTGGTTTTGGCATACAAATACTGATGAAATACTGATCAAAAATACTGATGTGTGAAAGAGGCCTAAGGATGTAATTCCCAGAAACTCCCTTTTAACAAACCATAACATTGGAGATAATAAGGGGATTTTCTAGAACAGATAACCTACTAAGTTTCTTTGACTTAAATATTCAATATCTTCTCATCCACAGGGGACGACGGTGTCGGAGACACAGAGGAGTCTTCCAATACCGGCTATTATCAATTTAATAATATTTTAATATCGCAGCCTTGTTTGTGCAAAGTGTTTTGGGAGTTGGGTTATTTCCCCAGCTGGATTCCTGTGGGAACATATCCTAAATAGAAGTCTTAATAAAGCCGCCCTCGCTCTTTGTGCAGAGATTGGTGCTCTCATAGTATCCAGTGCTGGCACACGCTCCTTCCCCGTTATCCGGTCTGAACCTCAGAAGAGTTCAGAGAAAAGAAGATGCAACATCATCTGCTTCGTAACTTGTTATCACCATGTGGAAAGCGGCTAAAAATGGTGAAATAATCAGAAATGTTTAATATTTGTCTTAGAGACCTGAAGAAATATTAGATTCTTCTGTGTAACCCAATAACTAAGATGTTTTAACAAAATAACATGGAAATGATTGTTAACAATCATGGAAAAGAGCAATTATTCCTCCTCCCTTCTGCTGACTCTCTGCCCACCTATCCTGATTGACAGCTCAATATCCCTCCTCCCTGCTGCTGATTCTCCACCCTATTGTGACTGACAGCTCCTCAGTATTCTTCCTCCCTGCTGCTGACTCTCCACCCACCTATCCTGATTGACAGCTCCTCAGTGTCTGTCCTCTGTGCTGCTGACTCTCCACCCACCTATCCTGATTGACAGCTCACTATCCCTCCTCCCTGCTGTTGACTCTCCATCCACCTATCCTGTCAGACAGCTCAATATCCCTCCTCCCTGCCGCTGACTCTTCATCCACCTACCCTGATTGACAGCTCCTCAGTGTCTGTCCTCTGTGCTGCTGACTCTCCACCCACCTATCCTGATTGACAGCTCAATATCCCTCCTCCCTGCTGCTGATTCTCCACCCTATTGTGACTGACAGCTCCTCAGTATCCCTCCTCCCTGCTGCTGACTCTCCACCCACCTATCCTGATTGACAGCTCAATATCCCTCCTCCCTGCTGTTGACTCTCCATCAACCTATCCTGTCTGACAGCTCAATATCCCTCCTCCCTGCCGCTGACTCTTCATCCACCTATCCTGACTCACAGCTCCTCAGTGTCCGTCCTCTCTGCTGCTGACTCTCCACCCACCTATCCTGATTGACAGCTCAATATCCCTCCTCCCTGCCGCTGACTCTTCATCCACCTATCCTGACTGACAGCTCCTCAGTATCCCTCCTCCCTGCTGCTGAAATCTTCCACTGCTCAGTACAAGCTGTAGCTGTTAGTTAGGCTGTGTGGGGAGATTCAATACGCTTGGACTCCGGAGCGCTCTCCCTTTTTAGATATAGTTAGAAAATGCTCATTTTGATACCAGTACTAAACAGTGATTCTCACATGGAAGTAAGCACCCCAGGCCCATCAGGTCTACGAAATCTATTTAATAATGTCTGCAGCTTGTATTATGAAATCTGCTGACAGGTCCATTTTAAGAAGCAGCAGCATATCCTGCAAACTGACAAGTGTTTTCTTTCTGTTGCTTTTTTCTCTTTCATTTCTCGGTTTACTGTCTTTTTAGAGGCCCTTAAAATAAAGAAAGTAAAAAAAAAACTGAATGGAAATAATCCAGGAAGATTGCAGGGCAGGTCAGGTGAGCGGTGAGATGCGTGCTATCTGCAGGCTATTTGATCTTAATGAAGCAGAGAAGATTCATCTCGCTCCACATGAACAGTTACCAGAGAACTGCAGATGGCGCCTCCAGACGCTGAAAACGGCCGACATAGCAAATACATTTTGAAAGGGTGTTGAAAATGACCTGACGACAACACAGCGCCTCAGCACTATAATAAAAGAGACGTAAAACTGGAGTAAAAGTGCAGATTGGTCAGTAGTCCGTAGACGTTGGGCGGGAGCCCTGCGAGTCGCCTACTACCTGCCGGCATCCGGTGCTCCACATTTGATTAGCCAGCCTGGTTTGACTTCATTGTTACAGGCCAGCTAATCAGAAGAGGGGGGAGGAATGTAGGCAGGAGGCCACACGTCCAGAGGCCATGGATTAAC
This sequence comes from Dendrobates tinctorius, assembly GCF_039654945.1. Classification (NCBI taxonomy): domain Eukaryota; kingdom Metazoa; phylum Chordata; class Amphibia; order Anura; family Dendrobatidae; genus Dendrobates; species Dendrobates tinctorius. Next base: position 4,608,423 of record NW_027361706.1, on the reverse strand, counting down.
CTGGCTGCAGGCGGACCAGTTCCCGTGAATTTATTTGCTCATCTCTACTCTTTACAGGTGAATTCCCACGATCGGACAACCCTTTATTAATGACGTCAGGGTCATGGATAAAGTAAAAAAAAAAATAAAATCTATACTTACATCCAGGACCGGTACAGCAGCTTTACTCTCAGACCTGTGCCCCCCTGTGATCTGGTGACACAAACAATGTCACGTGACTGCTTGCTGCAGCCAATCAGTGTCCAAGAGTGGAGCAGCGGCTCCAGTCCGGGAGGTAAGTATAGGTTATTTTTATTTTATCCAGCACCCTATGTTGTGAGTTCATTTTCCCCTTCATTACTGAGGCCCGAGGAACTCCCTCTTCTGGCAAAGAAAGGTAGTGAGCCTGATTATCAAACACCTGAGGCTGATGATGATGACTGGCTGAGTGGAGTTACGGACTGGATATAAGGCTGCCGACGCCCTTCTGCCCTGCGGGTGATTTCTCTGTGGGATCCTTGGAGACCAGTCTGAATTCCTGCTCCTCTAAAGCTAAGTTTGCTGCTCGGCCTTTTGCTTTTGTGCTTTGACTTTGTTTTGCTTTGTTTTTCTGGATTTCTGCCATTCCCTGCTGGGGTGTGCTGAATTCATTTAGCTCTGTCTTCTGAAAATACCTGAGTGCTGATTTAGTTTTTGAAGCCTAGATGCTTCAGGGCCTTTTTCATATCAGCTTGTTGGCTTATGTCTTTGATAGGGTTTTGGCAGATTGCAGACAGCAGCCTTTCTGTCCTTTCCTATCTAGATAGTTGCGGGCCCCGTCTTTGCTCAGTCTATCTTTCTGTCTGTGTTAGTATTTTCATCTTGCTTCACCGTCATTATATGTTGGGGGCTGCCTATTGCTTTGGGGTCTGCTCTGGGGCAGTTTAGATTTCCCCTTTCTTTCTTTAGGCCTATGTAATTCTCCGGCTGTGATCGAGGGGTCTAGGGCTTCGTAGGAACCCCCCACGGCTACTGCTAGTTGTGTTGATAGGTTCAGGGGTCTGCAATCTGATAGTTGCCAACTTCTCTGGTTTTCTGGACTTAGCTTGTATTTCTGCTTTTGCCTCCTACGGTGACTCATTCATAACAACCCTAGGGCCATTGATAAGGAGCGTTCCAGTTGTGAACAATCCCTTTAAATGGAATCAGGTAGGTAGCATGATGTAGAGACAGAGACCCTGATTCCAGCAATGATTTACTGAGCTGCTTGCTGCAGTTTTGATAAAATTGCTGTTTTCTATACAATAGCTCTCACAGGTTCTCTCAGTGCTGAGCTCTGTATAACCCCGCCCACACCACTGAGTGTACACCTTGCATAGGCAGAAAGCAGCCTATCAGTGGTGAGGGCGGGGTTATACAGAGCAGGAGGACCAGGAGACATCTAGTCCTCTAGTGATAATCTCCTGCTGATAAAACACTGATTTTATTAAAACTACAACATGCATCCCGGTAAGTGACACATCCCTGGAGTCATGATCTCTTCCCCTACATCATACAACCTAAATTGACAGGATTTTTAATGCAGTCTGTGGATGGTGGATGAGATTAAGTAAAAACTTTGCTTCTAGCGCATTACCCAGCAGATATACATCTAGGCAGAAAAACTGCAACTTATTCGCCAGGTGTTATATTAACATAATAACATCAATAATAATCCCTCATGTCAACCAAGGTTGTAAATTATGGAATTAAATATTTATTTTATGGATTTTTATACATTTTTAATATCTATTTTAAATTAAACATTTTGGGGATGAACTCATTTAGAACCATAAATAGGGATTTTTATTTAATAACAATTTTTATTTTCAGATTTCAGATATATCATGCATTTCTGTGATTAGATATAAATGTGATATTTGGAGGAATTCATAGTTGAATTAATAATATATACAGAATATATCTGCCGTATTTTTTCTATTGAGAGATTAGTAACTGACAGATAAATGGTCCTATAAACTATAGCGAGTGGGGCCATGTTATTATCTCACTATAATAAAGTTTTTCGGAATTACTTATCCTATAGTCTCGGCTTTAGAGCCAATTTTATGTCTCCTAGAAAAAAAAACAAAAAACAAATTTCCTTTACTATGGACTTTGGGGAAAGTTTTTTTTCCCTTTGAAAACAGCGCCATCTACTGGTGCTTTAAGTGCTTACATTGATAGAACTCAATTCCTGCTTGCCATCACTTATGAAGTCAGAATGAAGTGGTGCATTAAGAACTATAAAAAGCAAAAAAGGAGTTAATTACTGCATGCAATGATTTCCAAAACCTACAATTTTCATAATATGTGGTATACGGGGTCTGAGATCGGGTTGTCTCATATGGAACCGATAAATGTAAAGTATATCAAAGTTAGTGTAAAAGAATAAAAAACCCACTATAGCCTCATACTATACAGTTACATAGCAGTAAAAGGGTCAGAAGACTTTAGAAAACCCTGCCACCAGGGGCAGTTTGTAAAAATAACAAACAGTGCTTTACTCACCATCCCCAGGTCCATCCACTGCTTGTCTATTATTGTCTCCAGTACTGATGGTATATTTCCAGCTCTGCGGCCAATCATCGAGCCCAGTGGCTTTTGTAATCAACTGGGGCAGAGTGGCTAATCTCAGCGATTGGCTGCAGCGCTGTCGATGCAACACCAGCATAATAACAAACTCAGAGAGCAGCAATGGAGACTCAGCAATAGACCTGGGGAGGGTGAATATAGGACTGTTGTTTACTTATTTTTTAAAAAAAACAAACTGCACTTTGGATGAGACTCGCCCATAAATAGGCGAGTCTCATCCAAAATACAGAAGAGTGCATGCTGCGTTTATTTGGGGGGTCGTGTGAAAAAAAAACCCCTGTGATCTGAACAGCCCAATTCAATACCAGTGGTCAGTACGCTATCAGTGTGATATCTGAATTTCACATGGGCAGCACACAGATGTATTACGATCCCTAAAGAGATTTTGCCTCTAAGGGCAGGTGCAGATGAGCGTATTTGCTCTTCAAGTGCGATCCGACAAAACATCGGATCACACTCAGACCAATGTTAGTCTATTGGGCCGAACACATATTCGATTTCTCCTTGGACAAGGACTGTCCACCTAAAAAAATTCTGCATGCCTGAGTTCGATCCAATTTTCAAATCACCCTCAGCCATCAAAGTCTATGGGAGCGAGCATGAAAACCATCGGACTGCACTCGGATGACATCTGAGTGCAGTCCGATTTCTGCGCACTCACAAAATGGAGAAAGTGGAGAAATTTTGTTCTCCATCTCCGCCTCATCCGAATGAGCTGGATCACACTGTGTTTGCACTCTAATTTGATTTTCTCATACTTGTTTTGAGTTAGTTGTCCAGGAGATAGAGCCAGAAATATTCATCCTCGCACCAAATACAGACTTAGGTCGGGATCACACATGTGAGGAACACGGCCGAGTCTCGCATGTTAATACCCGGCACTGTCGCCGCCACTCGGATCGGCCGCATACCAATACATGGAGCCGCATGCTCCGCTCCTGAGTGCCGGCGGCAGGGGCGGGTATCAACATGCGAGACTCGGTTGTATTCCTTGCATGTGTGATCCCGGCCTTATACAGGTTCTCCAAGATCACCTAAATAGAGACCACAGACTAGACCCCCTAGACAAATACAGACCAATAAATAGGTACATAATCATCCAGAACCCCTAAACTACAACCAAAACTAAACGAGAGACCTCAGACCCCAGAGATCTCTACTTGCAGACCAGACCAGATCCCCATGTTTACGGACACCAGACCTCTCTCCTATTTACAAGCTATACTTCAGGAGACTTTCCCTTTATGCCCTTTCGAAAACAAAACTGGACACCGGGGCTCATTTTTCTTACTGGTATATCGCCGTCATATTCCAAAGCGCTTTACAGACATTATCCAGAAAAGGGGGTTTACGTGGAGCACTGAAGACTTTCCAACTCTTCCGAGAGTCTGGGAAATTTACGTACATTTTGTGGGACTGAGTTTCAACCGGATCTTTAAAAAAAAGCATGCGCTGCATGAACCAGGAGGCATAAGACCATGCAATATGAACTCGTAGACTTACATAGCTTACTTTTTTTTTTAAAGATTTTGGAATCATTTGGGTGCACATTGTCACATTTTATACCCCCATGTGAGTGGCACAAATTTCCAAAACAGTGTGGCACAAGGCATTCATGCCAGTTTTCTTGATGCAAATTGCACGTGCCATAGTGAATCTACCCCATTGTGCTGGAGCATGCACATGAATGCAGCGTCAAATCCAGGAAATTATGCAAAGCCTTTAACTCAAAGCCGTCATAATAAATCGAGACTCGCTATGTGTGTAGTACCAGTTCTCCAGATTTGGAGAATCCAGAAGGTGGTATAGAAAGAGGAGCCTTCAGCTTCATTATACGGACTGCCTACTTATACAAGACAACCCCCAATACACGGCGATTGAATCACAAATAGTACACATAACCTTCATTAAACCCCCAAATGAATAAGGATAGTCCTCAGACCCTACCCTCTAAGCAAATCCAGACCCATAAATAGAGACTCAGACCCCTCAATAAAGATACTAGGAAAATACAGAAGTCAGATTACACCCACCTACACAAATATATTATTATTAATAACGGCCTTCAGCTTGATCTCGAGCCATGGCAACTTGATGGATGAACGATCTGTAGAAGATCAGTGTTGTGCAAGTCTAGATAGGTACACCAGGGGCTTCTCCACAAGTCTCGATAGGTCCACTAGGGGCTTTTCCACTGGTGGATGGACGATCTGCAGGAAGATCGATCATGTGTAAGCCTAGATAGGTCCACCAGGGTGTTCTCCACTGGTGGATGGACGATCTGCAGGAAGATCGATCTTGTGTAAGCCTAGATAAGTCCACCAGGGTCTTCTCCACTGGTGGATGGACGATCTGCAGGAAGATCGATCTTGTGTGAGCCTAGATAGGTCCACCAGGGTCTTCTCCACTGGTGGATGGACGATCTGCAGGAAGATCGATTTTGTGTGAGCCTAGATAGGTCCACCAGGGTCTTCTCCACTGGTGGATGGAGGATCTGCAGGAAGATCGATCTTGTGTAAGCCTTGATATGTCCACCAGGGTCTTCTCCACTGGTGGATGGACGATCTGCAGGAAGATTGATCTTGTGTAAGCCTAGATAGGCCCACCAGGGTCTTCACCGTTATCTTGATAGTATCAAGCCATCGGATTGCTGGTTTTCCTCTTCGCCTTGTGCCTTCTAATCTTCTGACCATGACGTCCTCCTCCAGTGATGGATCTCTTCGTATGATGTGTCCAAAATAGAATCCCATAAATGAACACGGATTCTTCCTAAACTCCTAAACACAGACCAGACCCCCTAAATAGAGACATCTAAACTTCTTCAAAAATGCATTTCTCAGAGCGTACCCCTAAATAAATACCCTCCTCGGACCAGAGCAGACTTTTGGGAAGTATGGAGAATTGTAAACAGCAACAATAATGATACAACAGGTAGTGATGGTTTACAATATGGGACGGACTTTCATACAGGAGATATAAAATATCCCAAAAACCACACAGACAAGAGCTGCGACTACAGCATCTTTCATGTGACTTTTTAGCTTCTTTTTTATTTTCAGAAAAAAAGAAGAAAAAAAAGGACCTCCCACGACACCCATACACAAACAATGGACATTTTGTAATCCATATTTCACACCATTGATGAGTGACATGCTACTGAACATTTTATTGTTCCGAGAGAAGTCACCGCTGCTTCCTCATCCCACATGACAATTTACTAACACATGGCGGTTACTATGGAGCCAGAGCTGTTTGGGTTTTATTTTCCCTGTGACCTCAGCCTTCGGCCGGGATATTTGTGATGAGCAGCTGCCAACATGGTGTCGTTGATCCGGATTCCACACTGGGTGCTATAAAGAAGTGAGGCACAAAAATTATATCAGGCTTAAAAGGGATATCCTACTACTCCTGACTTGCCTGTTTTAGGAAACACCTGTATGGAATAACGATCCTAAATCATCTTTTCTAATATCTCTGTGTCGTACCATTCCTTTGTTATTCCTCCTAGAAATTTGGAAACAAACCAACAACTGAGCGCTACGATCCACAAAGAGGCGTGTCCCGACACCGGAAGGACTGATTGGACAATGGCGGACAGTGAAGGGACACACCCCCGAACTGGCAGCAGTCAGTTGTTGACTATATATACACAAACTTCCCAGAAAAATAACAGCAGAAATGCAAAAATGTAAAGTTCTAAGGAAAGATGATCCAGAATGGTTATATCATAAAAAATATGTGTATTTATTAAAACAGATGAGACAGGAGGGCTGACCGGTCCTTTTTTACCTATGTGATCTAATTTGGGTATTAAAGGGGTTTTTTTTAAGGAATTTCTTAAAAGATGGAACAAAAGAAGAAAATGCTATAAAAATAAAGAAATATCCAGAACTTCTATTTGTAGGTGGCTACTATTCTATTCTTGCTTCTACATAAATCATGGCGACAAGTACAATTTGCCCCCTTGAGATCAGCTCATGGACACCATGAAAGTTTCTGATATACTTAATACTTAAAATTTAGGTACTTCTTTGACATTTTGGGAACTAACAAAGGGGGGGATACAGTGAACCGATAGGTTTTCCAGGTCTGGTAAATGACCTCAGCGTCACGTCCACCTTCTAACAATTAAATGTTTCCATTCTGCCGCTGTGCCCATATAATATAAAGCACATGCAGATGCCGGGACTCTTTGAAGTGACTGGCTCCATAGTTCACCTCATCTCGTTCCTGGTGCCAGCAGGCGATTTTCCACTGCATCTGGCGGGACAGCAAAGCCGCAGACTCAGCCGACTGGCATCAGGTTCTAAACCTTTAAAAATGATCCTGATGTGAACGCTCCCATGGCGGATGCCAATTCTGTCTACTGTCTGCTGCCATGTCTGATGTAAAAGAGAAAAAAAGCCTCAGCGAGGACGGGGCGATTTACCAGTGTTAGGAAGTCAATACTGATTGCAGAGCTGAATAAATCAGATTTTTCATTTTTTAATTTCTCATTTCCTGTAACGTGTACACGCTAATTTCCGTTTCAACCAAGTGGGTGTCAGCAGAGATTCTTCTCTGGGGGCGTTTACTTTTTTTTCTTTGCATGACCTCAACCGATCATAACCGGGAGACATCACGCAGGGAAAAATAAAGATAAAATGACCCAGAGACCAGCTTTCTCTATATGATATAGTAAGACCTAGAATGACACATAGGTCTGCCCTCTTCCCCAGATCACACAGATCGCACTGCCGGCATCTACTGGGATTACAGGCAGGAACACAGCAGAGCTGTGCGTCATTACAAACACCTCTCTACACCTAGAGATGTCCAAGAGGAGTAGATGACACTTTGCAGCTCTCATCTCACAGCACTGTCAGCTCTGCACTCTCCCACTTCATCTCACACTGCAAGTGCTGTGAGATGAGAGCTGCAGGTGCAGAGGTCTTTGTAGTGGATCCAGTTGGATGAACATGAAGGTGCAAGGAGAAAATCAAGTCCTCAGACAAGATGATGACAATAAGGTTTTTGACTCACAATGGCGTCTTTATCAAGTGAAAAAGGTGTTTGTGGTGACACACAGCTTTGCTTCCCTATTCCTCACCACACACTGTCAGCTACGCTCATACGGAGGACTCAGGGATCCCATTCTCAAAATCCTATGGACAGGTGATAAGTTGTAATTGTGGGACAACCCCTTTAAAGAATTATTTCCATCTCATAAGTAATGGTATCTTACTCGGCCATGGCAACACTTTGCGTCTGGTTGGGGGCTGCAGCGCTGATTTAACATTGTGGCTACGTCACTCTTTTTCGCTTCACAGTGGCATTCCTGGCCACGTGCTATGCAGCGAGCTGAGCACGGCGCCGTCCACTTGAACCTTGTCTCAGGATAGGCATACATGACATTTCTGTAAATGTGACTATTGTCCAATCCATGGAGGCCAACTGCTGTGCAAAGTGGGAACAATGCAAGGACGCCTCCTGTTAGCATTACAGATATTGACCTCAGAAGAGACCATAGGTAAAGTATCATCTGTGAACGTCAAATCAGATCGAATTTGCAGGGAATCTGTCATCAGGTTTTTGCCACACAATCTGAGAGTAGCATAATGTAGAGACAGAGACCCTGATTCCAGCTATGTATCACTTACTGGGCTGCTTGCTGTAATTTTGATAAAATCACTGTTTTATCAACTGGAGATTATAACTAGAGGACTAGTAAACCTGCTGCCATATAGTCCTCCATATTCATGAGCCTTATATAACCCCACTACTAATTGGCAAATTTCTGCCTATGCACAGTGTATACAGAAAGCTGTCAACTAGTAGTGGGGGTGAGGTTATACAGAGCTCAGCATTAAAAGAGCTCCTAGATCTGCAGCAGATAAAACTGTGACTTTTATCAAAACTTTTATCAAAACTGCAGCAATCAGCCCAGTAAGTGACACATCACAGGAATCAGGGTTTCTGTCCGTGCAGCATGGTGCTCTCAGATCACGTAGAAAAAGTCTGGTGACACATTCACTTTAATTTGTGCAAAAAGAAAACTTTCCTCCATGGGAAACAGTTTTTTATTGCCTTACAAATTTGCATTTGTGTTCTTTTCTTCAAACGTGACCTGACCAGAAATAATTTTAGACATTGCTGGTTGACTAAGTATTTATAACTTGTAAGTGCCAGACTCTGCTACCCTCTAGTGGTATTATGGAACAGTACAGTCATAGCAGTTATCCATTAATTCCCCATTACTATAGGTCACCCGATATACAGTATTCTAAGCCTTATATACCTTATCGACAAACCCGCCACAAATAAATTCAGATGATTGCATTTTGTTTGGTTTTAAAAATGCACAGTTACCTATCGATCTTTTGTTTTCTTAATGGTGAATTCTTTGACTATACTTATTAATAATAATAATAATAATAATCAAAATAATATAATTGCTGCAATAGAGATTACTTCAGCACGTGTGTGCTTGTAATATTTGAGCTTACACACTTTAAACCAATTTCAGCATGCAGAGCAGCAGGGTAAAGCATGGTGGAGAGAGCAGTAAAGTGCATTAAATAAGTGTTCACCTGGGTCAAATAGGAGAAAAACGATTTGATTTTCATCAGTGTTCTGCGTGCAATCTTTGGCCCATGTCTGCATGCGTTTTTTTCTCTAATGCAAAAAAAATAAATATAATTTAAAAGTTACCCAATACCCAATTAAAGAAGCTCTTCTCCCATCAAAGTTTTTATCCTCTTAATATATTGCAGTCATCATATTATAGAGCACTGTGCACTTACAATTGCTCATTTTACCTTTCTACCCAGCTAATTCTTCTCTTTTCTCTGCTCTGTCTAGAAACAGGAAGTCTCTTTAACCTGCATGAGTCACCCCCTTATTCACCTCCTGACCCAGCTGCTCCCTCCTACCAAAGACTTTTACAGTGATGACTCATGCAGGGAAATTTGACCTCCTGTTTCTACATAGAGCTAAGTAGGAGTCAGCTAGTCAGTTATTAATCACGTGATGTCAAAGACCTAATGGAAAAGAGGTATTAGCTGGGTAGAAAGGCGAAAAGAGCAATTGTAAGTACACAGTGCTGTATAATATGATTGTAATATATTAAGTGGATAAAGATTGTGGTGAGAGGAGAGCTTTTTTTAGGGTAAAAAACAGAACCTACGCTGTCCATTTTTTTTCATGGACCCAATGATCTAAACGGGTGATTCTGATCCACAAATGGGATCAAAATCAGACGTCTCCAATTTTTTTTATTTTACTTTGCAATCAGCAAAATGATTGTCCTTAAAATCATCTGGTAGACGATCGTGAGTAGGGCTTCTTCTATCCGTCAAAAAACACAGACAGAACACGTACAAGAAAATCAGACGTATGAAAAGGGCCTCAGGGAAAGTGTCCCGGCATCAGATGGACTGACCGAGAGAAGGGGGTCTCCTTAGAGGCAATAGGATGGCACATTCACATGAAAAACTTCCAGTGCATACATACAACATATCCATAGAGCTAAAAAAGAGAGTAACTTTTTGGGTCTCTGTCAGTATAACTTTTATGCTACTCTGTGCAAAGGTATGCAGAAAAAAATGATATATATGTATATATATATACAGTATATATACCGTAGATAAAATATACAGTGTGTCAATGACTGCCTTCTGGCCATCTGTCAAGTCAGCAGTCTTCCCCATGATTGTGGAGCCTAATGAAATAGACTAAGGGACCTTTTTAAACGCTTGGGAAGCCTTTGCAGGTGTTTTTTGTGAATTATTCTAATTTTGGGTTTTCATTAGGTATGGTATATAATGATATTGATGAATAGGATATTATATATTGTAGCACAAGGGAAGTGGATTCTGCTCACCGGCTTCTCCTTCGTGACGACCATATCCTTTTACTCGCCCCTAGGATGTAAATATTCATTACATTGACTCTTCGTTTCAGGCGAATACTCTGATTACAGAATATGAAGAGCGCTGGCCTAACCGTATATGACGATATCATCCACGTATCCATAACCCAGCCATCAATGACATTTTCTTCCTTGTGAAACCCAAGACCTAGAGAATAAGATGACCCTGCACCCAGCACCTGTCCTTTACACGCTTCTTAAAATAGGATAGAATAGAAGAGCTGACATACATTTCTGCTGTCACTATGCGGAGTTTACAAGCAATGTGATCCATAGGTTTAATAAGAGAAATGTATCAATGATTAAATGGAGCAGATGTTCCCCGTATAGAGCGGATCATCTGATGGGAGGGTGATGACCGGCGGCAGCAAGAAATGTTCAAGTCATCGTATCAGCGCTGCGCTTTTTCCGTCGGGTTTTATTTTTGCGGCAAACAAAAAAAAAAGAATCTGTGGTCAATTTTTGTGAATCAGGAGGAAGATAATAAACAGGTTTCAAACAGTGCTAATTGTGCTTTATTCACCCTACCTGGGTCCACTGCCGAGTCTCTGCTGCTGCTCCCGGGTCTGTTTCTGTCTGAAGCGTTGATGATAAATCACCAGCGCTGCAGCCAATCGGTGATCTAAATGACTCTGAGTGGCTTGTGCAGAGCTCACTGATTGACTGCAGTGCTTTTGACATGAAGTCAGCACTGCAGACAATAACAGATACCAGGTAGCAGCAGTGGAGATTCAGCGCTGGACCTGGGGATCAGAATTTGAGCTGGGGGCGTCAGTTTACTGTGATCCTGTTCTCTCGTATGTGAGAATCATATCACGGGTGCGGAGAAGAGGGAGAACTTAATTTCTCCATCTTCTCCATTGTCTCTGTGCGCGGATGTCAGACGGCACTCGGATGACATCTGAGCACAGTCCGATGTTTTACATGCACTCATAGGCTTACATACTGATCTAAAATACTGACCAAATACTGACCGTGTGAACATGGCCTAAGGGAGAAACCACATATTACACATTTGCATATAAGAACGATCCACAGCTGCTTGCCTCTTTTAGTAACTCCCGTAGCCAGGCGGAATCAGTCTAAAGGGACCATAGAATACCCTGTTCTTTCTATAAGGCTAGGTTCACAGGAGATTATGAAAAACTTAGGTGGGGTCCCAGGCTTGTTATTAATTCACAAGTGTGGCGGGGGAGGGGTGTCGGGGGGTAGGGCGCGCACCCATTGGTATCCCCGGAGCGTATGCACTCTTTTTCATTGTTTTTCAATGTTTAGTCTTGCAGCTGCTGCTGTGAATAAAGTTAATTACTTTAGTATAAGGACTCATTCAGATATCAGTCACTTTACATCAATGTTTTTATATCAAAACCAGAAATGGAATATACAGAGAAAAAATATAGTTGAAAATTTGTCACCAGTTCTGTGTTTTGCTCGGATATTATGTTCGGGTCCCCGCGGTTGCACGATTTGCATCTGTTAGGCTAGTTTCACACTAGCGTTACTGGGTGCAGCGCATGGCTGCCGCTAAGCTCCGCCCCCGGCCGCGCCCCCTCTGGTCATCTCCTCCTCTGATCGCATGATGCTGCATGCGATCAGCGTACCCTATATTTAGCTTTGGGTATGCTGGTTGTGCGCTGGCACGATTTTGCCGGCGCTTGCGCCCTTTTGGCGCTGCGCCGAATGCACAAAAATGCAACACAGTGCGTTTGGCACACGTCGGCGCAGCGCCAAAAGGGCGCATTCGCCGTCAAAAGTGTACCAGCACACGACCAGCGTACCCAACGCTAAATATAGGGTACGCTGATCGCATGCAGCCTCATGCGATCAGAGGAGGAGATGACCGGAGGGGGCGCGGCCGGGGGCGGAGCTTAGCGGCGGCTGTGCGCTGCGCCCGGTAACGCTAGTGTGAAACTAGCCTTAGACAGCCTGAACACATGCGAGCATTGCCTGTTTGTTAGGGAATCCCCATGTGTTGGTTGAGGCTGCCTAACAGCCGCAAATCATGCAGCCGCGGGGACTGGAACATAATGTACAAGCGCTCCCAGATGCTCTGATGACATGCTCGGATAAGACGCTATCCAAGCACGTTCGCTCGTGACTAATGGTGAGCCAACCTCCTCTAAATGCTTCCTCTGCTGTAAGGGGTTACTTGTGGCCAATTCTTAGGTCGGCGGCTGAATGTCTCGATGACTATAAGGCCTCATTAGTGATTTTTCTTGTTTGAAAAAAATGAACCACTTTCCATCAAAATGTCATCAGTGTTTGATCCGTAGGAGAAAAAATACTGTAAACTTTCTCCTATCCACTGCTTTATCATAGCACCACTACAGCGTTTGTTTTTTTTATTGCAGTGCTGGAGTGGCGCTACTACCGTAAGTTCCCTACCCCTAGTCTTATACTTACAACCTGCCGTCTTCAGCTATTCTCGGCGCCGCTCTAGTCCCGCACCGCTCTCGTGACCACAACTTCTGACCGAAGAAAAGTCGGAGGTAAGTCTATGAGAACCTCGCTCTTGCCTCGTTCTGGCTTTCACAGACCTAGTTGTGACTTCCAGATCGCCCGGCAAACACTGGAGAGAGCCAGTAGGTCACCAACGTTTTGGACATCGTCCGGAGCGGCGCCGATAACAGATGAAGATGATGGCTGGGGACTCAGTGCAGGGACCTTACATTAGTAGCACCACTCCGGCGCTGCAATTAAAAAAAACGCTGGAATGGTGCGTAAGGTGGATGGGCACACGGGCTGCACCCTGATGCCATCTGTCATTTTTCACAAACCCATAGACTTGTATGGGAAATTTGAATCAAGACTGGGATAAAAAAAACTACGTGATTTTTCTTTTACGGAGCGTTTTAACTATGAAAAAATGAAGTCTGAATAACGACTTAAAAAAAAAAAATCATTTTCCAGTTCACTGCAAAAAGAGTGATTATCATTTCTGACTGCTTGTAATATAAAAGAATGAGTTTCCATAGCGGCTAGGCTTTTAATCTGTGCGAGATTATCTATTAACTTGCCTGGATAGTCACCAAACATGAAACCAAGCCTGGGGAATGACTGGAACCTGCAATTAGATCAGACTTGGCATCAGCGCAAGAACGGGCATGTGACGGAGCTCAGCCGGAGACGGCCAGAGATGCCCCCATAGAGGTGGACCAAGACGGCGCCGTGAGATCCCACGCTCCCATACCAGGCCCATGGTTACTTCCATATAAGTAATTTTTTTGGGGGGCAACTCTCTTAACTGTACCTACCGTATGTTTAGCCATATAGATATTAGAGTTCACTAATATAGACAGAACCATCAGGACACAAAACTGAATTTTTACCTCAATCAATAAATATACTCGAAATTTCTGTCTCCATTAATATTTTTTAAATTCTTAAACAAAAGTCTAAGAAAATTCCAAAAACATCTTTCAGTCAATGGATTTGTAGGAGGGATTGTATTATTTTTGCAGGTAGTTTTTATTCATACCAAATCAAGGTATATACAAAATTTTTGCTGCATTTTTTATCATTTTTTTTTTACTAAAGAGGCAAATTATTGAAAAACAGCAATTCTGGCATTTTGATTTCTTTTTTTTCTTATAGCGTTCCCCTTGTGTGATAAATCATGATATGAACAAATCTGTTTTTTTTTTTACACTTTTTAGACTATTATTTACATTTTTATTTCTTTTCTACTTTAAATTTTTCTATTTTTGGTTTCCTTTCTACTTAGCAAATTGTAATTATTTTTTTTGGGATATTGGAATCTGCGATCACCTGATCGATTGTACAGTGTAATGTCATTTTACCAATCTTTTATGAAGATGGTAGAATTTAACGTCCCAAGTCTTGTATATTGTGGATAGAACGGCAGAAGAAGGCTCGCTCTGCACCCACACATTTTGGATGAAAGTCGGCCAAACTTGCGAATTTCAACATGACCAGATGACCATCTGATATGCATCAGTCCCTCCTGGCTCTTCTATGACAGATGTCAGTGGTGAGTTTTTGGGGCAGTCGGAGTCTCAATGCCCGATTCAGTTGTTTAAAGGGGCTTTTCGGTTTTGGAAAATCCCTCTATCTCGGGTGCAGAAAATAAAACAAAACTGTGATTTATTCATCCTCCCCAAGTCCAGTGTCTGTTATTGTCTGCAGCGCTGATGTCACATCGACAGCGCTGCAGCCAATCAGTGTGCTCAGTGGCTCGTGACGGCAACACTAACAGAGCTGCAGAGCTCACTGATTGGCTGACATTTGGCCAGGCCTCAGAGCATGACGGAGAGATACCACGAGTCTGTTGAACGCTCATTCTGCCCTTAACTCCGTCGTGGGTATGGCAACTTTTCAGATGGGTAGGAGAGACATAGAAGAAAGTTGGCAAAAGGTAGAATGATAGTATTAAAATCCCTACCGGGAACGAAGGATAAATGTCTATTTATAAGTGATTGTCCTGTTTTCAGGCCACAAATAAAGCCCATTAAAAAAAAACAACTTCGGAAATTGAAAATTTGAAAACCGCGGCAAATAGCAATTCGTCAGATTTTCAGGCGGGATCCCGGCATGTGTCAACACGGTCGAGCAGTTATTTTTTTCCATTCAAACTTCAGCTTGTACAGAAACTCTCTAGTTTTCTCAATGTTTTGCAGCTGGAGCGGCGGCTCTGCCAAAATGGAAAGTAGGAAATAATCTCCCAAGTAATAACTCCTCTGGGACGTAACGTGTATTCCACGTCCAAAAAAAAAAAAGGTCGTAAAAAAAGAGAAAACAATGAGTCACGTTTGGAACGGAGGCCGATATTCGCGCAGAGATCGGAGGATTCTAATGAGTCACGAGCAAATAAAAACAGAACTGTTGTACAACCAGTCTGTACAGGCGCGGAACAAATTGGGAGAATGTCACAGGGAAGGATTAAAAAAGACAATGCACGTAAAGCAGAGCATAATACAGACAGCACAGTAATAGTGGGCCAATAATACATAAAGATTAATGCTGTGGCCTACTGTGTAAAATGGTATTTAGTCATCCATCCGCCACTAATAAATGTACTTAATCTAATAAAACTATTTATTAGTGTTTATAATTTCACTTTGGGTTGGACTTGTGTTCCTTAGGGAGACTAATCCTACTGGCAATGCTCCATGGGAAAAACATGCAAATTATCTCTACTGGAAGAAAACAATGTCGCTAGCGCCACCTAGTGGAGTTTTTTCTCTCCCCTGTAAGTCAATGTCCAAAGCTTTTACCAAGTCTTACAAAATGATTGGAATATTGGTCAATGAAGTTGCAGGACTTTGATCTAGAGGCCATGCCGGTAGTCCGTGGCCATCAAACCACCTACTATCTGCTCCGATTACCCTACAAAGTTATTACGTTGCGGTTTAAGGCACTCATTAAATCGAGCTGGGCCTACTAATTAGAAAGGCATTAGGAATGCCGCAGGGTCAGAGGCAGTTTGCCCCGGACCTGTGTCCCGTGAACATTTTTGCCCAACTCTACCATCTACAGACAGCGGTTCCGGGTTATTTGCTCACTTCAGCTTAGAGGAGGGTTTGTTTAATTTTTTTAATTGTCTAGATTTTTATGTGATGATTGTAAAAAAGTGGGTGGCATAAAATTTAAGACGTGTGGTTAATGTTGAAAAGTATTTCAAAATTTCTAATTTTTCATATTTTTTTTTTAGTACCGCTACAGAATTTGGGAATTGAACCTGCGGGAGCTTAACCGCAGAAAAACTGCGCTGGAGTGGTATTACTAATCTACGTTCACTGCCCCTAAAATTATACTCACCAGCCGCCACGTTCATCTGGTATTGGTGTTGCTCCGGTTGGTCTTTTGCAGGTTGTGATCTTCCGGATTACTCCAGTGTTTGCAGGGTGATCCGGAAGTCACTACTCAATCTAAGTGTCACAGGTTTACCGCGACAGTGTGGAGCCAGAAGACCGCAGCGTCTGACTGCTCCTACTCCAGTGCTGAGAAGAAGCACTTCTCCTTCATTTTAAATGTGTTTATTCCTTCTGGCAGAACAGGGATTAATGGGCCAAGTTGGAAATCCATGTGCTCACAGCTGAGCTCGGTTAGCCACTCCCTTCCCCTTTAAAATCTGGGCTCTGTTACTAATCCTTTTCAGAGTTAGCATTTGCTGCATGGATAACGGTGGAAGAGGAGTTTTTTATGAGGGGAGTTGGAGGAGTTATCAGTGACTGCTGCTTGGTTTGTATGTGTGATAACTCCCTATCCTTCTCTATTTTGGTTTATTCCCCTACCTCCACGCCCCGATGCATTTCTCAGTTATATGCGAGTAAATATTTTGTATGCCTGGAGTTTTCTGTTAACCTTTATCTGTGTTGCCTTGTTTGTTGGACTGGTGCACTACGGGTGCACAGTAGCGCCCCTCTTCTCTGCGTGGGGGAAGAGAACAGACGGAGGGCTAACTCAGGAGATAAAAGGGCGGAGGCCCCGGCATCTTCACCCTAGTGTTAGGGACAGGGAAGGAGCCCATGGTACCAGGTCACCCGACTGCTGTTGTGACAGTAAGTTTATAAACGCCAGAATGAGACCCTCATAGACTTGCATTGAGAGCTTATGACTGTTACCTCAGTCAGAAGTTTGTTACAAAACGGTGGGTGTAACCAGAGTGTAATCGGGAAGAGCTGAAGACATCGGCTGGTGAGTATAATACTAAGGTAAGGCAACTCAGATTATTGGCATCATTACAGTGCTAAAAACAAATGCTGAAGGGGTGCTTTAAACTTTCAAAAATGGATTATACTGCCAATCTTCCTAGGTCTTTCACAAATGTAAGTATACCTGCCTCATCAGGTCCAATAGATCTATTTATTACTGTATATAGCTTGTAATGTGAAATCGAGTAACGGATCCACTTCAATCCATTACTATATGGCCTATTAGGGCATGTTAGGGTAGACTCCCCTTATATTTAATCAATGGCCTTTTGGGGCATGTTAGGGTACACCCCCCTTATGTTTAATCACTCAGTTCAGGGACCCCAGCTGATAAAAAAAATAAATGCTATCCACTGATTCCAATGGGGAAATATTAGGTCATGTACCCGTTTACAGTTGATTTATGCAAACACTCCTAACAAAACTAGTGCTGTATTTTACCTAGTAGTAGTACAGGATCTGACGAGGTAGGTACATATACCATGTGTATAACATAGGAATTCTCTCATCAGAGTTCCTTAAATAGGGTTATTCCCATATTGATAAATGGGTATTGTTGGATAGTATTTGTAAATTCAAGCAATTTACTGCTTATTAAAATTTTCATATGTTCTCGAGATATTAACACTTTTACTTACAGGTCCTAGTAGACCGATCACCGCTGCTGTGTAGCTTGTAAGCGCTGCACTGAAGCTGGCCGGGAGTAAGAAATAGCAGAGATCTTGGGCAGTTTCAAAACAGCGCTTACAAGCTTAATAGAAACAAAAAAAGCTTGTAAGCGCTGTGCATGTCCTGTTGTGCAGCAGCGGTGGTCGGTCTACTAGGAAACGAGCTGTAAACAGAAGAAAAGTGTTAATATCTCGAGAATGGCTGGAAATTTTGGCCTGAAAAAAAAAATGGTAAAAAAGCTTGTAAATACAAGCTAGGTTCACATTAGCGTACAGCGTTCCATTTTTTGTCCCTTCAAATCAGCCGTAAACACGAGGCCTACGGAGACTTGTCTACAAACCAGCATTGCCTTTTGTACATCCGTCTTTCCTTTTCTCCACAATGCACAAACAAAAAGCAAAAAAAAAGACTGATCGTATGGATTTCAGATCTTGCTACAGCCTGGCAAACTAGTATCATCATGTCAGCGAGAAAGTATCAGTATATACAGTAATCCTCTACACTAAGACAGCTGCAGCCATGAACAATGATTCATCTTCTCTTAAAAAAAAAAACATTAAAAAGTAGTTTACTAATTATTGTAATCTTATATAAAAGCTACTGAGATCCAGCAGATATGGCTGAACAATGCAACAATATCACCACTACCATGAAGTCACATGAAGAAACATCCATTGCCCTCCTTGTTAACATCTTCCCTACAAACAAGCTAAACTTTTGTTGCTGAATGAGGACTTGGTTGAAAGTGAACAGTTCAGCTCATATTTTATTCCCGTTTCTCCCCTGAGTGTTCAGGTTTTTGTTCTATTAAAATCCGCCATACGGTTCCAGAGAGGGATGGCCTTTTTTATTTTGTGCTAATTTGAATGGGCTTTTATGGTTTCCCAAGTGGGCGTGGCTCATAAGATCCTCAGGGGTGTGTCTTTAGGGTGCTCTGCCTTATTACCCTGTGAGCCACGCCTCCTTGATAAAGACATTAGCATTAAATAAAAAAAGTCAATATCTCTGAAACCGTATAGTGAATTTAAAAAAAAAAAAAAAAAATTATACTACTTTTGACCTGGTGACAGGTCCTCTTTAATGGGGGGGTTTCTGGGCTCAAGAGAAATTTTTTATGTCATTCTATATGAGTGCAGATTGCTGAATCATGACCATATGCAATGTACGCACTGTCAGGATTCTCCTCTATTTCCAGTGTAAGTGGGTGGTTATGATTTAAAAGATTATTTTCTGGATTTCTGCAACCACCACTAGAGGGGGCTGAACAGCTTACTGCATCCTATATTGTTATTTAATCTGGGGGGACACCAACCTGTAGTCTAAAGGGCCCGTTACACTAAGCAATATCTCTAGCGATATCGCTATAACGTCACTAGTTTTGTGACGCCGCAGCAGCGATATCGCTATGTCTGATACTTGCCTCCAACCGGCTCCCCCCCTGGTTATCGCTGATCACGCGAGAATGTCCTGGGCCGTTTCTCGTCGGCCGCTTCCTGCTGGGGCGACGAGCGACGCGTGGACGCGGGCGGGAGGACATCAGGATCGCCTCGTCTGACAGGTAAGTAGCGACCCCCGACCGCTATGTCGCTGGTGAGATCTGCCAGTGTGGCAGCTCACTAGCGACCACTTAGCGATGCACCAGCGATCCTGACCGCGTCACATCGTGGTCGGGATCGCTGGTGCATCGCTAAGTGTAACGGTACCCTTAGGTGGCTTTCAGTGTCATTCTTTGTGACCCCCAACCATCTATTCCCAGACATGCTTATCTGCTGACCACTCACATGAAAGCATGAATGGAGCAGTGCGAGGTCATCTTTGGGACCCCCATATAATGGCAGAATGAAAGATGGGAGTCCTGAAAGGAAAACCTGCACCTACGAGACCTTTATGGCATATAATCTAAATAAATATGGCAGCACATCTTACGGAGACAGCAAAAATGGTCACATTTCATGTGGAAAAAGGACCCACGTGACTTTAATATATGTCAAGCCTGTACTGTCTCGTCTTCAGTCTGGGGGGCAAGAAAAAGGTCTCCACAAATGCCTCAATCTGTTTAGTACTCCTATATATCAGTCATGTCCTGGCAAATAGAAAATGTAACACAATACAGGCAACAGTTGCATCAGTCGCCCAAGAGAATCATATATTTACTCATGGAAATACACCTACAGTGTGAATGTCACTAGATGAAGCCATTCCCTGGATAAACACTCTACAAAGGAACATCCAGAAACATCTATAGAAGATGACAACGCAAACTAGAAAATTAAAGCATTTCTTACTAAAGATCCAACCAACAATACCTGATGTTATTATGATTTTCCATCACTTCTCAATAGTGGTACCATATTCCTCATCACGGAATATCCAGGATGAGTCTGTCTTTGCTTGTTTTAATGTCAGCACAGAACTAGACTTTTTCCTCTCCGTGTGCTCTTTGCTATTGACCACTCTCCATAGGACTTTAGATACTTTCTCCCCTCTCCACTTCAGATCTGTATAGAACCCGCGCCTCCTGCTATCTCCAACTCTGAGAGAAGGGAGTGGGTGTGCAGAGAGGCCTCAGGAACAGGCCGAGCTAGATCAATGGTGGAATATATTTAATGAAGACTATTTAGAAGGTCTCCCGTCTTTCTGCTTAGAGGACATTAAAAAAAATGTGCAAAAAGGTGTACATAGTCGTAGAGTGTTAGCCAGGCAGAAAGAATTGGTAACAGCTAAAATTAGCAAATATCTTCCATCGTTTGATAGATATACGGGGAAGAGTATAATGCCTGATTACTGGACACTTTCTTCTTCCCTATAAGGGGGTATGAATGGAAGTGGTATGGAGGAAGTAGGGTGAAAGCACTGCAAAAAAGTCATTGGAGGACTGAAAATCATGGTTGCCTAGTTATAATTATGGACACCAAGTAATACCATATTTCTCCTGCAGTGGCCACTGCAGCGGAAACGTACAGCTTCCCTTCCTCTGGTAATGATCACTGATCTCCAGCGGGTTCTCTGTAGGAGAAGTTGTCCAGATGCAATAAACAATTTAATGCGGATTACTTTACAGATCTTTTGAACACTGCGATCGTTTTAATCACCTTGGATAAATTAGATATCATTTTTAAAATATGCAGTTATTAAAAAAAAAAAAAAAAGGAAAATAAATCTATCTTCATACATTCACTCCGTCACACATGCCGTGCTGTACATTTTAATTATACGTCAGACACGTTGTGCTCTGAATCACAAGATCAGTCCTGGAATGTGAACGGACCGGCACTGATTTCACTCATGACGGACTGAACACATAGCAAAGCCAAGATGGTAACGAAGTCCTGAAGAAAACGCTGCACCCTGGATAGCTGGGTACTTGTTACCATGTTATTTTTCCTACAGGCTCAGGCCTCAATCACACGCGTGCTCAAACACGGACGTGAAATAATGTTACTGGTGTCATCAGTCTTTTGGATCAGTGTGTCATCCATGTGTCCGTCATTACCCTCAGCGTGTCATCCATGTGTCCGTCATTACCCTCAGAGTGTCATCCGCGTGTCCGTCATTACCCTCAGCGTGTCATCCGCGTGTCCGTCATTACCCTCAGCGTGTCATCCGCGTGTCCGTCATTACCCTCAGCGTGTACTCCGCGTGTCCGTCATTACCCTCAGCGTGTCATCCGCGTGTCCGTTTTACCATCACGGTGTCATCCGTGTGTCCGTTTTACCATCACAGTGTCATCCGTGCGCCCGTTTTACCATCACAGTGTCATCCGTGCGTCCGTTTTACCATCTCAGTGTCATCCGTGTGTCCGTTTTACCATCACAGTGTCATCCGTGTGTCCGTTTTACCATCACGGTGTCATCCGTGTGTCCGTTTTACCATCACGGTGTCATCCGTGTGTCCGTTTTACCATCACGGTGTCATCCGTGTGTCCGTTTTACCATCTCAGTGTCATCCGTGTGTCTGTTTTACCATCACAGTGTCATCCGTGTGTCCGTTTTACCATCACGGTGTCATCCGTGTGTCCGCTTTACCATCACGGTGTCATCCGTGCGCCCGTTTTACCATCACAGTGTCATCCGTGTGTCCGTTTTACCATCTCAGTGTCATCCGTGTCTCCGTTTTACCATCACGGTGTCATCCGTGTGTCCGTTTTACCATCACGGTGTCATCCGTGTGTCCGTTTTACCATCACGGTGTCATCCGTGTGTCCGTTTTACCATCACACTGTCATCCGTGTGTCCGTTTTACCATCACACTGTCATCCGTGTGTCCGTTTTACCATCACGGTGTCATCCGTGTGTCCGTTTTACCATCACGGTGTCATCCGTGTGTCCGTTTTTACCTTCAGTGTCATTCATGGATGGGTAAAAAAAAATAAAAATGACAAAGCTTTTCCTATATTGTGCACTGATAAACACGAACAGCGTACAAATGACACACGAGTGCCGTAAACTTTTATGTGCCCAACAGTACTGCGGGAAAAAATGGACATGTGTCTGTGTGTTTTGCGCCGACACACGGTTTGTGAAAAAAACAAGGACATGTGACTAGCACCATAAATTATAATGGATACATACTACATCCGTATAAATCCGTATCTGTGTGAATGAGGCGTTAAGGTGCGCTTACATTAGCCAACTTTACGGCATTATAAGCGACCGCTGATCGGTAAATATTTACCAGTCGGCGGTCATTTAAAAGCCCCTTTACACAGGCGGACCATTTTTCCGATGCGCACTGGTTGATCTGTAATGGATCGTTCAGTGCGCATAGGCTGACATTGGACTCGGCAGCGTGAGTTCTGTTTACACAGGACGGTGTGCTGCCAAGAACGGTGATCTTTTATGCAGCACGAAAAGACAAACGAGTGTTTTGTTTGTTTGTGGAGTAATCAGCAGCCTGTTTAGGTTGCAGAATTATCTGGAAAGGAACTTTCCTAGGAAAGTCGTGGGGGAACAAAATGCATGGACCGCACAGACATGACAATGTTGTAGTGGACAGGAGAAGCTTTGCCATTTATTTATTTGATGGTAAGCATTGATGAGAATCGTAACAAAAACACCAATGAAAATTGAATCTTTTTGGCGTACCAGAAAAATCACTGACCTCTGAATGAGGCCTTGCGGAGGTTAATTCCCTACAAGCATTAATTCTAGATTTGAATAACCTAGGAATATGGCATCACGGTCCCGACTCATCATTTGTGTTTTTGTTTTTTCTTTAAATCACTTTCCTTTTTTTGTCTTGTGGTCTGCGTTGACATTTTCTGATACCAAAACCTTCAAAATGATTTGTGAATTTTGTGCCAAGTCAAAAATGGTCTTTCGTTTTTGTCTTTAACCTTTTTTCCAATGTTAACATGAAAAAAAAAGGCACATTATGCCTAAAAATTGGAGCAAAAATTCAAGATTTTGCAACTTTTTCAAAGGTCCCAATTCACGAATCAGTCGAAAATATCTGGAATCCCCGGCCACAAGGGCAAACATAAATAAAACAGGCAAAAACATGTAAAATTTAGAAATTAAAAACAGGCAAAAAAAAAAAAACCCACCAAAAACTAGACAAAAAAAGGCTCAAGTTCAATAATGGATCGGTCTTGAAGCAGCGGAGTCTTTGTGTTTCTTCACAAAAGGCTCCTGGACACGGCTCTTCCATGTGCATGAGTACTAAAGATCAGATGCCTGCAGCATACTTCTACATAAGTATCAAACCTGTTAACGAGCATCATACAAATTAGTCATCCGAAAAGGCATTGTCCCAAACGTGAACATTTTAGCCGAATATCTTTGCAAACTCACATGCAACTTGTTCTTGCATGAAACCACTTTCGGTTCACAAAAGTACAGGAGTAATTAAATCATTTCCCAATCAAGGGAAAAGATTTCAAGAAAAACTGCCTGAAACTCGCAGCGTGGAGAATAAAGAAGGCTTAGGGTGCATGCACATAGCCTTTAAGAGGTTGTCAACTACTTTACCACTGATGACCTATCATTAGGATAGATCATCAATGTCAGATCGGTCAGGGTCCGGCACGCCACCCCTACGCCAATCAGCTGTTCTCAGTGTTGGTGGCGGGCTGGAAATGCTCAATTGCTGAGCTGCTCCGTCTTCTGATAGTGGCCCCGGCTGAATATTGCACATCAAATTCATAGGATGTGGAGGCGACTATCAGAAGACAGAGGAGCTCCGCAATTGAACATTTTCAGCCGGAGGCTGCTGACACCCAGGACAGCTGATCAAGGGGGGTGCTGGGAGTCAGTGACCTTGACCGATCAAGCATAATTGATGACCTATCCCAATGAAAGGTCATCAATGATAAAGTAGTGGACAACCTCTTTAAGCTTTGTCAATCAGCTCCATGCAGGGTTGGACTGGCCCACCGGAGAACCGGAGGATTCTCCGGTGGGCCCAAGCACTGACATCTGCTGGCATTTAGGGTCGTCAGCTGCCTAGGGGTCCCGCTACCTCAGGAGCCCCCAGCCAGTGGTGTGTCGCTAATAGCGGCACACTACACAGCTGCTACGCAGGAAAAACAGTTTGCGTTTTCAAGAAGCTTCTGCTTCAAAACCACAAGGTTTACACCAGTGTCTAAAAGACGTTGTGTGCATATACCATAACACTCAACATCATGATATGATGTAAAGGGGACATTGTGCAGAGGGGCAGTGTGGGGAGACATTATGGAGAGGGGCAGTGTGGGGAGACATTATGCAGAGGGGCAGTCTGAGAGGGAATATGTTGTGCAGGAATAACAGTGAGGTGCAATTATTTATTCAGTGGCGCAGAATGGGAGACATTTTTATTTATGGAGCAGTATAATAACTTTTATTTGTAAGGGCACCATGTCAGGAAGAGCTGCTGAAAACTGAGTAGAAGAAAATCTGCAGAGACTAGCTCTGGGCATAAAATCTCATCATGGAATCTGTATTATATGGAGACAAAAGAGATGGGAACGAATTGAATGAGAGAAGGTGTCACCTATAAGGTACTTGGATGTAAATGTTTAGTTGTGATACTGCCTGCGTCTCATTAGTGCTGTGGTTCCTGTATGATCCACAGTCTGGTGATGGCTACCAACAACAACTTCCAGAATCTCCTTACTATTGTCAAGGACATACTGGGAATTGTAGGTTCAAGCAATACAAGTACTGTACATATGGGGCTGACCTGATATTATAATTGTTCGCTGTATTAAGTTTGGTGTTGTATACATGTACTGACGGTGGTTCTGGTGCTGTATTCATGAAGTGACAGTGGTTCTGACGCTGAATTCATAAACTGACGAAGATTCTGACACTGCATTCATATACTGATTGTGGTTCTGACGCTGAATTCACAAACTGATGAAGATTCTGACACGGCATTCATACAATGAATGTGGTTCTGATGCTGAATTCATAAACTGCCGGTGGTTCTGACGCTGCATTCATACAATGATTGTGGTTCTGACGCTGCATTCATGTACTGATGGTGGTTCTGGCTCTGAATTCATGTACTGATGGTGGTTCTGGCTCTGAATTCATGTACTGATGGTGATTCTGGCTCTGAATTCATGTACTGATGGTGGTTCTGGCTCTGAATTCATGTACTGATGGTGGTTCTGACGCTGCATTCATGTACTGATGGTGGTTCTGACGCTGCATTCATGTACTGGCGGTGGTTCTGGCTCTGAAATTGTCCGATGAAGCTATGCACGAAATGTGTGTACTGGGCAGTGTTGGTTTCTATGCATCATGGCACATTGTGAGTATAGAAATGTGACTGCATGACACTTTTACTATGTGGATGGTAATGTAGGGGGTTTCCTACCTATGGTATCAACTCCAATTAATTTGTACATATAGCATTGGCTGTTCATATAAGGTTATAAATACTGTATGTTATATCCATACCCATGGTAATTAGTTTGGTCTTATTGTCTATTTACAGTATGGTAAATCATGCGGTTCCCATCTTACCACACTGCCCTTTTTTCGAGTTTTATGATTTTTTTTTTTTAAGGCTATGTGCACACGTTGCGGATTCTGCTGCGTTTCCGCAGCGGTTTTGGCCCTGCAGAAATGCAGCAGTTCCGCTGACCATGTACAGTACAATGAAACCCTATGGGGTTTTCAAAAACGCTGTGCTGACGGTGCGGATTTTTCCGCGCGGTTATGCTGCGGTTTACAAACCGCAGCATGTCAATTGTTTGGGCGGTTTCCGCAGCGGTTTCATACCTTTACCATAGTAGAGGTGTGAAACTGCAGGGCAAAACCGCAGACCAAACCGCAGGAAAACCGCAGGTCACTTTACCTGCGGTTTTACCTGTGTTTCCGCGTGGAAAAACCCGCAGCGGTTCCGCAACGTGTGCACATAGCCTAATAATTTTCTGTCTTTTTGAAGTATATTAATAAAGTATGATATACGGTAATTTTGCTATCAGGACTGGTGTAGTTTATTATATTTGGCAGTAATTATAGGATTAAACACTGCAGTTTTGGGCCACAAGTACGTCTGCCACGTGTGAACGCAGCCTACAGCTTTAGTGACCTTATCAGCATAATTGGTGGAAACTATGCTGACTGATATCTGATCATCACAATGTTGGAGGACTGGACGCACAACTTTTACGTTGATTATCTTTCATGCTTTAATTAGAGAACGTCACAGATCACATCTCACCAACTCCTCTAATTAACAACTACCACAGCTTCATTGGTAACATGTAGGATATCTCCAACCAACATCTGGCATCTAATCTGTACACGGTCATCAAACAACAGTCTGAACCTGACATTATCATAGGATAACTGATTAATTACTGCAATCATAGGGCCTCATTTAGCAAAGCTGTATAAGAGAAAAACTGGCCTTGTTGTTCATAGCAACCAATCACGGCACGGCTTTCTTTTTTACACAGCAGCTTAACAAGTAAAAGCTGATCTCTGATTGGTTGCTATGGTAGTTAACACAAATCCCCTCCATAGTGATCTGTAATGATCAGTTATAACTATAGCATTTTGTTTAGACTGATTTAACAACATTCACATAAAATTATTGTGATCTGGTAATAGCAAGTTATCACTTATCCAAGGGATAGCCTATAACTATAAGATTAGCGGCGGTCCAACCACAAGACCCTTACTTATAGCCAGAATTGGGAAGTTGTGTTACCTGTTTGAAGGGCCCCTGTGTAAGAACAGTATATGGGCCCTTTGCAGACCCAAAGCTCATTATAATGCTCAATTACACCTGCTTTGGCGGTACAAATAGGCCCCCTTACCTCTTGGGCCCCAGGTTGTACCAATGATATATCTGCAAGCAGCAATAATGAAAACTTTCGTGCCATTTTTCATAAAAATCCTAAATTATTGTGCCTTTGTGTGGGTTTGTTTTTCATGCCTCCTAAAAGAAACTTTCAAAGGAAATCTATCAGTAAGATCAAATCCCCAAACTGCATAAATAGACATTCAGGTCTTTGAAAGCTAAATCCAAATACCTTTACATCGTGTATCTGTTGCTGCAGTCCCTAGAAATCGGGATTTTAATTCATAGGCAAATCAGACATTAAGTGCTCTGGGAGTGACAGAGCACTTCCCGAGCCTCCGAGCCTCCAGGGGTTGTTTCCCACCTCTTTAGCTTGATTTGATAGCTCACAGTGTGTAATGTTATACGCTAGGCAAGATAATCAGAAAGTAGGATATTAATATAGCTAAAGAGGCTGGGGAAACTACCTCCAGAGACAGAAGGCCCCGTCTCACCTGACAGCTTACTAGCGCCCATTTAGCGAAGCACCAGCGATCCTTACCAGGTCGTATCGTTGTTGGGATCGCTGGTGCGTCGCTAAGTGTAACGGTACCCTGAGGCTCAGGAAGTGCTCTGTTACACCCAGAGCACTTAACACTTAATTTACATATTAATTAAAAAGTTGGTTTGTCGGGGACACAGTAGCAGATAGAAAATATAAAGGTGCCAATGGATTTAGTCTTTAAACATCTTTATGCCCATATATCCTTTTTGTTCGTGGGGGGGTTGAAGTTACGGACTGCCTTTAAGGAAAAAAATCTGAAAAAAAAAACAATTGCTACAAAGATTAATTGTACAACTTGTCGTACAATTTCTTAAATAAATGTGTTCCAGATAAAATTGAGGAAAAATATTGTCAGGGTTCAGGTCCAGCGGTTACATCAATAGTCTGTGGCCACCGTTCCGGAGCATTGAAAACTTTTTACTTGGAAAGTTGTAATAGTTAATGATAGGAAAGAAAACCTTTTTATGACTTTGCACCAAATTCATGAACAGTGTGCGCCATGCTGATGAATTTGGCGCAATAAAAGTCAGCGAATACCTCAAGGTAAAAAAAGAAAATGACGTAAAAAAACGCAAATGATGAATCCAGGCCAGAGTCTGCAGATGGGAAAACTGGAGAAAAAGTGCAAAAGTCATGTAATGGCTAGAAGTAATGTTATTCTTCACCAGTCACCCGAAATGACAGAGCTTTAGAAAAATAATCAAAATTCCTGCTTCATTTTTCATAAAAAGGTCATCATTTGCATATTATTGAGTCTTTACCGAATTCCTGGTTATTACAGAATAACGAAGGTCTTCTGGCCAATGCTTTGATGTCGAGAAAGAAATCCAGAAACCTGTTTCCAGCTCTGTTAAATGAGGTTAGTATTCTGCCAGCTGCTCGAATGACGTGAAACAAGAATGAAGCAAATAGAGGAAATGAAATCTAGTTTTTCCAAATGTGCCAGAACCGTGAATATGAAGACTGACTCCTCATAGAATATTCGGATCCTCCTGGTGCAGTAAATGCCTTGTAATCTCTCAACCCTTACACCAAACTTTTTGGGTATGCCCGCACTATCTTTTCAAGTGTGTAAAAAGTTTCAGGGTTTTTTTTTATAAAGAAGATTTTTTTTTTTTTTTTTACTTTTTCTGAAGCTTTTTATGTTGGTGGTTTTTGTAAGCATTTTGGGATGGCTTTTTTTTTTTTTTTTGCATTTCTCTAGTGGTTTTTGGACATTTTTTGTAAGTTTTTTTTTTGACAGCCAGGAAAAAAAATAATAAAATGCTACCACTTTTTAAAAAATGCTGCAAAAAAAAGCTCTAAGAAAAAAAAAAAAGTTTTCAGCGTGTTTTTTTTTTTTAGCCAATTCAAGGACAGGAGTGGTGCGGTTTCTGGAATAAAAATCTTTCATGCAACTACCACTCATGACCGTGACATTGTTATTTCTGTTGTAAGTGGCATGTAAGGTCATTTTAAACGTTTTGATTTTAGCCGACTTCTTATTTAGAGATTGGGGTGTGTCGGGCGTGGATACCAGCTCACCCAAATGTTTTATATTAAACTAGCAGAGTGCAGGAAACGTTACTGATTTTAGGTTTAGCAGGAACCGTACAATGGGTTAATTTGTGCCAGGGCAAGGATCAGGTACCGCCTAATTTAAAGAATTCTAATTACTCATCTCATGTTAATGAATTCAGTCAGCAGAACAGAGGTGAACTATATTTTGCTTGAAAGTGAAGAGAAGAAATAATCAAGGCTTAAATGGCTAATCCATTCATAATATATGTATATATTCCTGCTGAAAAGGATTTGGGTGGAACCCTCCCCCCCCCCCGCACACACAAACGGGACCAATGACCTTAAAGGGAACCCGTTATCAGAAAATAAACTGTTGTCTAAATCAAGTGTTTGTGGCACATGTATCTTTAAAAAATCTTGGGCAAATTTCTTTTCATATCATGGTTTATGTTAAAAAAATTTCCACACTGGCCACAGGGGCCATTTTAGACTCGCACTTCCTGTCCTTTCAGGAAGAGTTTACAGCAATTTCCTTACCATCAGAGGCAGTATTACAATGTCACTAAGAGCTGGTAACATGGATCCACCGATCACAGTAGGTGACAACACAGCTAACCCATGCTCCAGCTCCCTTCTTAATGACCTTTGCACACGCTCATTTAAGGCTTCAATACATTGTGGCTAATGTACGCGTACATTTCCTGAAACTACAGGAGGCTATATTCTTAAAAAAAAAAAAAAAAGCCCCAGTGGCCGGTATAAAAACTGCAAGATCTTTATTTAAAATACAGACTGTAGAGAAAAAAAATTATCAAAAATATTTCAAATACATATTTAAAGAGGATGTTTCACTCGTTTGAGCATGTTAAACTGGCCATAACAATAGAAGCTACAGAGCTGAATAAACATAGATATTGGCCTGCAAAGTTAAGATTCTACTTTATGCCAAAACAAAGGGGACATCAGCAGAGATTCTTCTCTAGGAGCATTTACTTTTCCCCCGGCATGATGCTGACCATCATAAGAAGACATCATGCAAGGGGGGAAAAAAACGCCCTTAGGCCGGTTTCACATTTGCGCTTTATGGCGCAGCGACGGCCTGCGCACGGCCGCCGCTAAGCCCCGCCCCCTGCCGACTCCCTGCCTGCCCCATCCGGTCATCACCGCCTACTAGCGCACATGGACACTTGCGATCTGCGCACCCTATCTTTAGCATAGGGTGCGCAGATCGTGCGCTGGCCGTGCGCTAGCAGGATTTTGCCGTGCGCTGCGCACTTTTGAAGGTGCGCCGTGCGCGCCGAAATGCAACATGCTGCGTGTGAAAGTTAGAGGAACTTGTTTTCTGCTGTGAAACATGTAATGAGTTAAAGCCTGATTTCTGAACCTACTAGGTAGAGTACAGCAGAGCTATGTGTCATTACAAAAACCTCTTTTGGATTTCACCTCCCGACAGTCAGTGAGAGGGAAGCACAGCAAAACTGACAGTGATGTGAGAGGAGAGTTGCAGCTGCAATAGGTGTTTGTAATGAGTCAGAGCTCAATCGTATTCGCCTCCCCCCACACCGACTGCTGTGAGATTAAAGCTGCAGGTGTTTATAATGACGCTCAACTTTACACATCTCCCCAACACTGACTGAGATGAAAGCTGTAGGTATTTGTAATCAAAATCAACTCTGCTGTTATCTACACAGTAAGGGCTCATACTCACATGCGAGAAACTCGGACGAGTCTCGTACGTCAATACCCGGCACTGATGCTGGCACTCGGTTCGGAGCGTTTAGCTGCATGTATTTCTATTCAGCTTAACGCTCCGATCCGGTGGCAGTGTAGGGTATTGACGTGCGAGACTCGTCCGAGTTTCTCGCATGTGAGTATGAGCCCTTAGTGCAGAGATTATGGCTGAAAGCAGGGCTATCCATCATTATAGCTCACAGGAGAAAGCATGTTCTTCAAACCTTCTGGGGGAATGTTCTTTTTTCACACTCCAGAGAAGAATCTTTGATAAAGGCTCAGTCGGCTTATTATAAATTATAACCTAAACTGTACAAGTTAATATCGCTGTAATCACTGCCACCATTGTGCAAAAAATGTGGCTCAGTGTACTCTTGCAGCCCACTGGGTTTTTTTTTGCGCTTGGCCAACACCCTTTGATTAGCACTGCAGCACTTGCTTGCCATAAGCAAGCAATGTCTAAAGAGTATACTCGAGTGTGCACTCAATGTAGAAGTGCCGAGCACGGAGCCCGTACTGCTGTGGCAGTTCCGCTACAGAGCTGCACCTGGATGTGTAGCGGAGCGGCCACAGGAGAGAGGTGCGGCACTAGGCACTAAGCGGCAAGTGCATACCCAAGGTTCTCTTTAAAAAGTGCTTGTTCTGAGCAAGTCGGAGCTGTTAATCAAGGCAGTGAGAACCTGCTGCATGCAAAAATCAGTAAGCGGAATGTTACACAACTGCTGGGCCCACCCTAACCCTAACCCACCCTAACCCTAACCCTCCCTAACGTACCCTAACCCTAGCACCCTAATTTGCATGTATATAGAGTTTTCTGCACAAAGGAGAACTAGAGATGAGCGAATAGTCACTGTCCGGGACTAGACGCCGAACACGGACCTTCCCTGGCAGTACGTTGCAGTGTTTGGAGCACTGGGGTAGGTCTGTGGAGGCGGAGGGCCAGGGAAAGAGAGAGGTCTCCTTTAATTTCAATGGGCTCGGGTACTGGCTGAAGTTTGGGTACGGTTCTGTTAACCGAACTGAACACTGGAATAAAGTTTAGGTCGGGTACCAGAATCCAAATTTCCACCGGTCTACTCTTCCCTAGAGGCAGTGATCAATAAAAATAAAAGTTTGATTTTTACAGGGACTAACTCCCCTATATGGATCTTTGGTAAGCTCTTTATAAAATGTTTTGGAGAGGACGGTCTTCCTTTCAAATCAGAAATATACAAAAAATTTTAGGAACTTCCTTATATTTTCATGAAAAATGGAAAAAAAAAATACTAATTAAAACCAGGACAATAACGTATTAATATTGTAGGGCCCCATACAAAAAAAAATACCAAGTTTACCATAATATATATAAAACTGGTATATGTATGAGGGAGATTCCAGGATATGAAAGTCCCGAAGCCAATAAGTATCTCTTTCCTTTAAGATCAATGTGGTGTTATTTCCTTCCATAGCCTGACAATGCACAGTGACAGCTAATAAATCCAGAGTTCTGTTACTTTGTGGCTTCTGGCCTTATATACAATCACAAAGCCATGTTGTTATCTCATGAATCAAATATGTAAAAGAGAACTATTTAAAGATTTATAGCTAAAAACACAAAAAAAAAGCAGACCAGGTAACAAAAAGTTCTTCGAATGTCCTCTTCTGACTAGTGTTGAGCATTCCGATACCGCAAGTATCGGGTATCGGCCGATATTAGCGGTATCGGAATTCCGATACTTAGTTCCGATACTTTTGTCATATCGGATTCCGGAATCGGAATCGGAATAGGAAGTTCCCATCATGCTATGAGCCTGCTTGCTTTGATTAAGCCAATGGGAATCCTCCGAAGTGTGGGCACATCCTGTTAGGCATGTAGGCATGTTAACTATTGGCATGGCTGTGATTGGCTGCCGAAATGATGTCATGATGCACTATAAAAGCCACCGCAGCCACCATTTCTGGTCACTCTGCTGTGAATTCAGTTAGGGACAGGCTGCTGTAGAAGACTGTGAGGGACAGTTAGAAATAGCGATTCCACCAAACATCTAGTGCTTTACCCAGGCTACATAAACCACCACTGTAGCCTTCTTTGCCCTAGCAGCAGTGTTCACAGCTGTCTGCAAGGGCTGTGTGAGTGCAGCTCACGCTGTGGAGTGGGTCCTGCAGCCACGTCAGGCTGTAGGCCACCCAGTGTGATCACTGCTGCCTCATACATCTTTTATTTTTTGAGCTGCATTTTTTACATAATTTCAATCTAGTGTGCTTCCATCCGTATCCATATACGTTGGTTGCAAACACTAGTAGTAGACAGCGGAGCCTTTCTGCAGCCTTTCAGTGCTAGTGTCCACTTTGCTGCACTGTTCACGGCTGTCTGAGAGGTCTCTGACTGTGTGTGAGTGCAGCTCACGCTGAGTAGTGTGTCCTGCAGCTACGTCTGGCTGTAGGACGCTCAGCGTGCGTCAGTGCCTCACACATATTTTTATTTGAGTGCAGCTCATTTTTTCTTCTATTAGTGTGCATCCATCCGTCTCCATCTACGGTGGTTGCAAACACTATAAAGGAGTACACAGCGGAGCCTTTCTGCAGCCTGTCAGTGCCAGTGCCCACTTAGCTGCACTGTTGACGGCTGTCTGAGAGGCCTCTGACTGTGTGTGAGTGCAGCTCACGCTGAGTAGAGTGTCCTGCAGCTACGTCTGGTTGTAGGACGCTCAACGTGCGTCACTGCCTCACACATATTTGTCTTTGAGTGCAGCTCATTTTTTCTTCTCCTATTAGTGTGCATCCATCCGTATCCATCAACATTGGTTGGTTGCAAACACTATATAGGAGTAGATAGAGGAGCCTTTTTTTCTGGCTTGTGCCCTGCCGGCGCAGCCAGATTAGTATTACCCAATTTTTTTGGAGCCTCATCTTTTGCATTGTAGGTTACCTGCCTGCATTGTAATAGCTCCAAAAAGTTGGTGATACTATCAGTTTCAATTCTTTGTTCACATACTTTGAGTTTGTTTCCAACAAAGAAACCACAAAAAAAGTTCACCAAACACTACATTTTGAACTTGTGTAGGCCACATCAGCTCCTATTAAAGTCTAGTCCACACACACACACACTTCATAAAATTAGTGTTTCTTGTACCTGTAACCAGCTGTTCAGGAATAAGCACACTAAGGCCCCCCTTTGTACTTTTTTGCCTATCTTAAGCAGTCTTGCAAGATGAAGAAGGCAGGGAGTAAGGCGCGTGGGCGTGGGCGTGGAGTTTCAGCAGGGAGAGGACGTGGGGATTCTGCAGGGAGAGGACGTGGGGATTCTACAGGTAGAGGACGTGGGGATTCTGGGCCTGCTGCGGGCACCAGTGGATCAGCATCCCCCAGTTTTAGCAGGCAACAGTCCTTTATGCGCAGCTTTGTAGGACCTCAACGTACCCCACTGCTGCGGGAGGAACAAATTGAAGCCGTTGTCGGATGGATGGCAGCTAACGCATCGACTTCAATTACTTCCGCATCCTCTCAGGGTCAGAGCACCGAAGAGCAACCATCTGTCTCTTCACCACCTGCCAAAGTGCCCAGGCAGTCAGAGAGACATGGACAGGAGCCATCACAGTCTCTACTTCTGTTCTCGGAATCTGTTGGCTTGGAAAGAGGGGGCCAGCCAAGCAGCATTCCTGAATGTGAAGAAGAGGGAGTATGCAGTGATGCGCAACTTCTTTGTCCCTCTGAATCTGAAGAGGCGAGTGGGCCAGTGCCTATGGTCAGCACACCTCAGTACGCATCAGATGATGACGAGACTCAGTTGCCACTTTCTGGTGCGTACGGTGCTGGCGAGACAACCCCGGAGAAGCAGCTGTTTGAAGAGGGGAGGGAAGATGATGAGGTCCTTGACCCATCATGGCGTGAGCAACAGGAAGGTGGTGGGAGCAGCTCGGAGGAAGAGATTCCCCTACCGGCCAAAACAGGAGGCAGAGGGAGGGGGAAGACTTGGTTGCCTGTACCCTCCACTTCGGCACCCGTTAGGAGCATTCCTCCTTCCAAAGGCAAACCGGGCGCTCACAAGAGTTGCAGTGCGTGGTCCTTTTTTGACACAGTTGCAGATGACATTTGCTTTGTCAAATGCAAGCTGTGTCATCAGAGAGTCAAAAGAGGGAGAAATGTCAGCAACCTCAATACCACAAATATGTGGAAACATGTGCGCACCAAGCACGAGTTGGAGTTGCAGAGACACCCTGAAGACGTAGGCCAACGTACAGCACCACCTACCACCTCTTCAGTTCGTGTTGGGCCCTCTTCCTCCAGCTCACACACTGCTGGTTCGGCTTCCTCACAGGATCGCCAAGGAAGAACCTCTGCCACTGTTGTCCGGAGACCCTGTCAGATTACACCCATAGCAGCACGTTCCCATCCATCACAGCCATCGGTAGCACAGGCATGGGATAAAAGGCGCCCTTACTCGGCAAACCATCCCCGAGCACAGTCTCTGAATGCTGGCATTGCCAAACTTCTGGCAGTTGAAATGCTGTCATTCAGGCTGGTGGACACTGACACCTTCCGGGACTTAATGGCATTGGCAGTCCCCCAATACAACGTGCCCAGCCGCTTTTATTTCAGCAGGCGAGCCGTCCCTGCCCTGCAGAAACATGTTGAGGGCAAAATAAAACATGCGCTACTAAACGCCGTTAGTAGCAAGGTCCACCTGACCACCGATGCGTGGACCAGTAACCATGGACAGGGACGATACCTTTCCCTCACTGCCCACTGGGTCAATGTTGTGGAGCCGGGTACGGATCTGGAGAGTGGCGCTGTACGTGTTCTTCCAACGCCACGGATTGCAGGACTCCAGTCTGTACACATAGACTCCTCCTCCTACTCAAGTTCCTCAGAAACAGCAGAGCAGGAGCCTGTTACGACCGATATGAGCACAGCCGTGGCCAAACGTCAACAGGCTGTACTCAAATTAATTTCTTTGGGGAATCGAAGCCACACAGCGCAGGAGCTCTGGAATGCTATCAAGCTGGAGAGCGATGTGTGGTTTGGGCCAGCGAATCTCCAGCCGGGCTTGGTAGTGTGTGACAATGGCCGAAATCTGGTGGCAGCTCTTGGCCTAGGCAACCTCACACACATCCCATGTCTGGCACATGTTCTTAACTTGGTCGTGCAGAGCTTTCTGAGGGACTATCCGGATCTTGCTGCACTGTTGCACAAGGTCCGCATAGAGTGCGCTCACTTGCGACGTTCCAGCACAGCAAGATCGCGCCTCGCTGCTCTGCAGCGACGATTTGGCCTTCCGGAACATCGCATCATATGTGACCTACCCACCCGGTGGAATTCAACGTTACATATGTTGGAGCGGTTGTGTGAGCAGCAGGCAGCAGTCATGGAGTACCAGCTGCATCAGGCGCAAACAAGTCGCACTGTGCGCCGTTCACACTTCAGCACCATTGAGTGGGCCTCTATGAAGGACATCTGCCTCGTTTTGCGTGCCTTCGATGAATCCACGCGGATGGCGAGTGCAGATGATGCACTAGTCAGCATGACTGTCCCCCTTATCTGCCTGCTTCAACAAACACTGCAAGCACTAAGGGATGAGGTTTCAGAAGAGGTGGAGGATGAGGAGTCCCAAATGCCATCTGCTTCTGGACAGTCTGCGCTACGTGTTTCCTCACAAAGGCCTAGGCAGGGGATACTTTGTGAGGAGGATGAGGAGGAGTCGATGGAGGAGGAAGACATCTCTCCAGAGGAGGGAGGTACACAAACCTCTACTCAGTATGTACAGCGAGGGTGGGGTGATGCAGAGCAGGCCGAGGTCACGCCTCAAACAGGGGACAGCGGTTCTTTGGCAGTTGGGAGTCTGCAGCACATGGTTGATTTCATGCTGCAGTGCCTGAGAAACGACCGCCGCATCGCCCACATTCTCGTCTCGGCTGATTATTGGGTGTACACCCTCCTAGATCCTCGCTACCGGGACAGCGTACAAAGGCTCATACCAACGTTGAACCGGGAGCGTAAAATGCGGGAGTACGAAGAGTCACTGGTGCAGTCCATAATGTTTTCCATTCCACCCGACAGCATTGTTGCTAGTGCTTTACAAAGCAGCTCTGTGCGTCGAGGCAGTGGAGGAAACTCTGCACAAAGAGGGAGCAGAGGCAGCGCCGCAGCACAAGGCAAGACCACTATGGCCCAAATGTGGCAAAGTTTTGTGTGTCCACCACAATTGTCTACACCATCAGCGACGCCTCGAGTCAGCAGGAGGCAACGCTTCCGTCAGATGGTGTCAGACTACATGTCTTGCCCTGTCGCTGTACTCCCAGATGGCTCTTCCCCCTTCAAGTTTTGGGTCTCTAAGCTGGATACACGGCCAGAGCTTAGCCAGTATGCATTGGAGGTGCTGGCTTGCCCTGCTGCCAGTGTATTATCGGAACGTGTCTTTAGTGCCGCAGGTGGTGTACTAACAGACCGTCGCACGCGACTATCTTCCGATAATGTTGACCGGCTGACTTTTCTGAAAATGAACAAGGCCTGGATCTCCAAAGACTTTGCCATTCCTCTTACAGACTAAATTAGTGGTTGGCAACTGTATCCAGGTCTGCTGGTGTGTTCATTTTTCTACCACCTGAACTATAATCCCTTTGCTTCAACACAGCCAGTTGTCGCTCAGATGTGTCGTCTGCACAGAGAAACACACTAGCTCCTGTGTTAGTGGGGTTCAGTAATGCCAGCTGATCCCCTGCTGTGTGGACGGCAAAGTCACCAGCTCCATCAACATTCAAACCACTACTGATTTTTAACCGTGCCCAACTTAGGTCTCTGGCTCCACTGTCTCTACTATTTCCCCTGACCTCCAACCCCGCCATCTACATCTCTGAAGTGGCGTCAGCACAATCTACACTTGTTCCTGTGTTCCTGTGGCTCAGTCCCATCAGTTTATCCCCTGATGTGTGTCCGGCAAGGTCTCCTGCTCTGTCCACATTCCCCTAACCAGTAGTGGGAATGAGGACAGAGCTGGCGAACTTGCCGGACAAACATCAGGGGATCAACTGACGGGACTGAGCACCAGTAACACAGGAACAAGTGTAGATTGTGCTGACGCCACTTCAGAGATGTAGCTGGCGGGGTTGGAGGCCAGGGTAAATAGTAGAGACAGTGGAGCCAGAGGCCTAAGTGGAGCATGGTTAGAATCAGTAGTAGTCCACAACCTCCATAAAAACCGCTGCCCATTGGCCTCTGCATGCGGCATGCGTAATCCTGGGCTCCAACAGCTTCAGTTGGTGTTCAGAAGTGTCGTCTCCACAGAGCCAAACACATTCGTTAGAGTGTTAGTGGGGTTCAGCACTGCCAGCTGTTCCCCTGCTGTGGAGATGGCAAGTCTCCTGCTGCCTTCACCTGCCAAAATCCAGTAGGCCACAGCCTGCTCCTCGCCTAATCCTGGGCTCCAACAGCGTCAGTTGGTGTTCAGAAGTGTCGTCTCCACAGAGCCAAACACATTCGTTAGAGTGTTAGTGGGGTTCAGCACTGCCAGCTGTTCCCCTGCTGTGGAGATGGCAAGTCTCCTGCTGCCTTCACCTGCCAAAATCCAGTAGGCCCCAGCCTGCTCCTCGCCTAATCCTGGGCTCCAACAGCGTCAGTTGGTGTTCAGAAGTGTCGTCTCCACAGAGCCAAACACCTTCGTTAGAGTGTTAGTGGGGTTCAGCACTGCCAGCTGTTCCCCTGCTGTGGAGATGGCAAGTCTCCTGCTGCCTTCACCTGCCAAAATCCAGTAGGCCCCAGCCTGCTCCTCGCCTAATCCTGGGCTCCAACAGCGTCAGTTGGTGTTCAGAAGTGTCGTCTCCACAGAGCCAAACACCTTCGTTAGAGTGTTAGTGGGGTTCAGCACTGCCAGCTGTTCCCCTGCTGTGGAGATGGCAAGTCTCCTGCTGCCTTCACCTGCCAAAATCCAGTAGGCCACAGCCTGCTCCTCGCCTAATCCTGGGCTCCAACAGCGTCAGTTGGTGTTCAGAAGTGTCGTCTCCACAGAGCCAAACACCTTCGTTAGAGTGTTAGTGGGGTTCAGCACTGCCAGCTGTTCCCCTGCTGTGGAGATGGCAAGTCTCCTGCTGCCTTCACCTGCCAAAATCCAGTAGGCCCCAGCCTGCTCCTCGCCTAATCCTGGGCTCCAACAGCGTCAGTTGGTGTTCAGAAGTGTCGTCTCCACAGAGCCAACCACCTTCGTTAGAGTGTTAGTGGGGTTCAGCACTGCCAGCTGTTCCCCTGCTGTGGAGATGGCAAGTCTCCTGCTGCCTTCACCTGCCAAAATCCAGTAGGCCACAGCCTGCTCCTCGCCTAATCCTGGGCTCCAACAGCATCAGTTGGTGTTCAGAAGTGTCGTCTCCACAGAGCCAAACACCTTCGTTAGAGTGTTAGTGGGGTTCAGCACTGCCAGCTGTTCCCCTGCTGTGGAGATGGCAAGTCTCCTGCTGCCTTCACCTGCCAAAATCCAGTAGGCCACAGCCTGCTCCTCGCCTAATCCTGGGCTCCAACAGCGTCAGTTGGTGTTCAGAAGTGTCGTCTCCACAGAGCCAAACACCTTCGTTAGAGTGTTAGTGGGGTTCAGCACTGCCAGCTGTTCCCCTGCTGTGGAGATGGCAAGTCTCCTGCTGCCTTCACCTGCCAAAATCCAGTAGGCCCCAGCCTGCTCCTCGCCTAATCCTGGGCTCCAACAGCGTCAGTTGGTGTTCAGAAGTGTCGTCTCCACAGAGCCAAACACATTCGTTAGAGTGTTAGTGGGGTTCAGCACTGCCAGCTGTTCCCCTGCTGTGGAGATGGCAAGTCTCCTGCTGCCTTCACCTGCCAAAATCCAGTAGGCCACAGCCTGCTCCTCGCCTAATCCTGGGCTCCAACAGCGTCAGTTGGTGTTCAGAAGTGTCGTCTCCACAGAGCCAAACACATTCGTTAGAGTGTTAGTGGGGTTCAGCACTGCCAGCTGTTCCCCTGCTGTGGAGATGGCAAGTCTCCTGCTGCCTTCACCTGCCAAAATCCAGTAGGCCCCAGCCTGCTCCTCGCCTAATCCTGGGCTCCAACAGCGTCAGTTGGTGTTCAGAAGTGTCGTCTCCACAGAGCCAAACACCTTCGTTAGAGTGTTAGTGGGGTTCAGCACTGCCAGCTGTTCCCCTGCTGTGGAGATGGCAAGTCTCCTGCTGCCATCACCTGCCAAAATCCAGTAGGCCACAGCCTGCTCCTCGCCTAATCCTGGGCTCCAACAGCGTCAGTTGGTGTTCAGAAGTGTCGTCTCCACAGAGCCAAACACATTCGTTCAAGTGTTAGTGGGGTTCATCATTGCCAGCTGATCCCCTGCTGTGGAGATGGCAGTCTCTCCTGCTGTCTCCGCATTACAAAGACAGTAGGCCTCT
The DNA here is from genome assembly GCF_039654945.1 of Dendrobates tinctorius. NCBI lineage: Eukaryota > Metazoa > Chordata > Amphibia > Anura > Dendrobatidae > Dendrobates > Dendrobates tinctorius. The sequence goes on along the minus strand of NW_027361706.1, from coordinate 4,568,211 downwards.
GCCTACACCCTCCTATTTCCTGGGCTTCAACACAGCCAGTTGTAGTTCGGAAGTGCCGTCCACACGGAAAGAGATACTTGCTCCCGTGTCTCAGTGGGGTTCAGTAACGTCAGCTGATCCCCTGCTGTGTGGATGGCAGTCTCTCCTGCTGTCACCTCATTCAAAATACAGTAGGCCTCTGCCTACACCCTCCTATTTCCTGGGCTTCAACACAGCCAGTTGTAGTTCGGAAGTGCCGTCCACACGGAAAGAGATACTTGCTCCCGTGTCTCAGTGGGGTTCAGTAACGTCAGCTGATCCCCTGCTGTGTGGATGGCAGTCTCTCCTGCTGTAAACTCATTCAAAATACAGTAGGCCTCTGCCTACACCCTCCTATTTCCTGGGCTTCAACACAGCCAGTTGTAGTTCGGAAGTGCCGTCCACACGGAAAGAGATACTTGCTCCCGTGTCTCAGTGGGGTTCAGTAACGTCAGCTGATCCCCTGCTGTGTGGATGGCAGTCTCTCCTGCTGTCACCTCATTCAAAATACAGTAGGCCTCTGCCTACACCCTCCTATTTCCTGGGCTTCAACACAGCCAGTTGTAGTTCGGAAGTGCCGTCCACACGGAAAGAGATACTTGCTCCCGTGTCTCAGTGGGGTTCAGTAACGTCAGCTGATCCCCTGCTGTGTGGATGGCAGTCTCTCCTGCTGTCACCTCATTCAAAATACAGTAGGCCTCTGCCTACACCCTCCTATTTCCTGGGCTTCAACACAGCCAGTTGTAGTTCGGAAGTGCCGTCCACACGGAAAGAGATACTTGCTCCCGTGTCTCAGTGGGGTTCAGTAATGTCAGCTGATCCCCTGCTGTGTGGATGGCAGTCTCTCCTGCTGTCACCTCATTCAAAATACAGTAGGCCTCTGCCTACACCCTCCTATTTCCTGGGCTTCAACACAGCCAGTTGTAGTTCGGAAGTGCCGTCCACACGGAAAGAGATACTTGCTCCCGTGTCTCAGTGGGGTTCAGTAATGTCAGCTGATCCCCTGCTGTGTGGATGGCAGTCTCTCCTGCTGTCACCTCATTCAAAATACAGTAGGCCTCTGCCTACACCCTCCTATTTCCTGGGCTTCAACACAGCCAGTTGTAGTTCGGAAGTGCCGTCCACACGGAAAGAGATACTTGCTCCCGTGTCTCAGTGGGGTTCAGTAATGTCAGCTGATCCCCTGCTGTGTGGATGGCAGTCTCTCCTGCTGTCACCTCATTCAAAATACAGTAGGCCTCTGCCTACACCCTCCTATTTCCTGGGCTTCAACACAGCCAGTTGTAGTTCGGAAGTGCCGTCCACACGGAAAGAGATACTTGCTCCCGTGTCTCAGTGGGGTTCAGTAGAATCATAGAATCATAGAATCATAGAATCGTAGAGTTGGAAGGGACCTCCTGGGCCATCTGGTCCAACCCCCTGCTCAAAGCAGGATTCGCTAAATCATCCCAGTCAGATGTCTGTCCAGCCTCTGTTTGAAGACTTCCATTGAAGGAGAACTCACCACTTCTCGTGGCAGCCTGTTCCACTCATTGATCACTCTAACTGTCAAAAAGTTTTTTCTAATATCTAATCTGTGTCTCTTCCCATTCAGTTTCATCCCATTGCTTCTAGTCTTTCCTTGTGCAAATGAGAATAAAGTTGATCCTTCTACAATGTGACAGCCCTTTAGATATTTGTAGACAGCTATTAAGTCTCCTCTCAGTCTTCTCTTTTGCAAACTAAACATTCCCAAATCCTGCAACCTTTCCTCATAAGACAGGGTTTGCAGACCGGTCACCATTCTGGTAATGTCAGCTGATCCCCTGCTGTGTGGATGGCAGTCTCTCCTGCTGTCACCTCATTCAAAATACAGTAGGCCTCTGCCTACACCCTCCTATTTCCTGGGCTTCAACACAGCCAGTTGTAGTTCGGAAGTGCCGTCCACACGGAAAGAGATACTTGCTCCCGTGTCTCAGTGGGGTTCAGTAATGTCAGCTGATCCCCTGCTGTGTGGATGGCAGTCTCTCCTGCTGTCACCTCATTCAAAATACAGTAGGCCTCTGCCTACACCCTCCTATTTCCTGGGCTTCAACACAGCCAGTTGTAGTTCGGAAGTGCCGTCCACACGGAAAGAGATACTTGCTCCCGTGTCTCAGTGGGGTTCAGTAATGTCAGCTGATCCCCTGCTGTGTGGATGGCAGTCTCTCCTGCTGTCACCTCATTCAAAATACAGTAGGCCTCTGCCTACACCCTCCTATTTCCTGGGCTTCAACACAGCCAGTTGTAGTTCGGAAGTGCCGTCCACACGGAAAGAGATACTTGCTCCCGTGTCTCAGTGGGGTTCAGTAATGTCAGCTGATCCCCTGCTGTGTGGATGGCAGTCTCTCCTGCTGTCACCTCATTCAAAATACAGTAGGCCTCTGCCTACACCCTCCAATTTCCTGGGCTTCAACACAGCCAGTTGTAGTTCGGAAGTGCCGTCCACACGGAAAGAGATACTTGCTCCCGTGTCTCAGTGGGGTTCAGTAACGTCAGCTGATCCCCTGCTGTGTGGATGGCAGTCTCTCCTGCTGTCACCTCATTCAAAATACAGTAGGCCTCTGCCTACACCCTCCTATTTCCTGGGCTTCAACACAGCCAGTTGTAGTTCGGAAGTGCCGTCCACACGGAAAGAGATACTTGCTCCCGTGTCTCAGTGGGGTTCAGTAATGTCAGCTGATCCCCTGCTGTGTGGATAGCAGTCTCTCCTGCTGTCACCTCATTCAAAATACAGTAGGCCTCTGCCTACACCCTCCTATTTCCTGGGCTTCAACACAGCCAGTTGTAGTTCGGAAGTGCCGTCCACACGGAAAGAGATACTTGCTCCCGTGTCTCAGTGGGGTTCAGTAATGTCAGCTGATCCCCTGCTGTGTGGATGGCAAAGTCTCCTGCTGCCTACACAGTCGTACCACTACTGATTTTTAACCGTGCTCCAATTAGGCCTGTGGCTCCACTGTCTCTCGTATTTCCCCTGTCCTCCAACCCTGCCAGTTACAGCTCCGAAGTGGCGTCTGCACAATCCACACTTGTTCCTGTGTTACAGGTGTTCAGTCCGGTCAGTTAATCCCCTGATGTGTGTCCGGCAATGTCGCCTGCTCTGTCCACATTCCCATTATGGGAATGTGGACAGAGCAGGCGACATTGCCGGACACACATCAGGGGATTAACTGACCGGACTGAACACCTGTAACACAGGAACAAGTGTGGATTGTGCAGACGCCACTTCGGAGCTGTAACTGGCGGGGTTGGAGGACAGGGGAAATACGAAAATCAGTGAAGCCACAGGCCTAAGTGGAGCTTGGTTCAAATTAGTAGTCTACAACCGATCTTAAAATTTCTTCAATGCAGCCTCAGCCTGCTCCGTGCTTGTCCCTGGGCTTCAACACAGCCAGTTGTTGCTCGGAAGTGCCGTCTTCACAGAGTAAAACACTAGCTCCTGTGTTTGTGGGGTTCAGTAACGTCAGCTGTTCCCCTGCTGTTTTGATGGCAATCTGTCCTGCTGCCTCCCAATTGACAGCACATCAGGCCTCAGCCTGCTAAGTGCTTGTCCTGGGCTCCAACATCGCCAGTTGCTGCTCATAACTGACTTTGGCACGGGTACTCCCTCCTGCCCAGCTTGGTTCCAGCCCTGCCTGCTGTTTCCGGGAAGTGTCAATGTCAGTTTGCCACCCCAAGTTGCCATGTCGTGTTGCGGTTGGGTTAGCCGAGGCTAGGGTGCCAGCAGTTTAGGTGCTTCCTATGTGGACTGCGGGTTCTGGTAAGAAAGGTTTGTTCCATAGTGCCAGTAGGACAAGCATCCCCTGTAGGACTGTGTGATTCGGTAACTGCGGCCAGCTTGCGGCATGCCAACTTTGCTTTTCAGGGGTAACTTCTGATACCCCTCCGGGTTCCAGCACCGTCAGCTGGTTCTCATCAGAGCCTTTGGCCTAGGTGCCTCCATCTCGGTATCCGAGTTCCGGCAACGTCTGCTGGTCCTTGGTAGTGCTTTGTAGCACAGGTACCTCCTGCTTAGTAACCGGGTTCCAGCACCGTCAGCTGGTCCTCGGTTGTGCCATTGGCTCTTATTCCTTCTGCTGCCCCTCCGGGTGCCAGCACTGTCAGCTGGTCCTCGCTATTTCCATTTGCTCTTGCAGCTTATGCTACCCCTCCGGGTTCCAGCACCGTCAGCTGGTTCTCGTCAGAGCCTTTGGCCTAGGTGCCTCCATCTCGGTATCCGAGTTCCGGCAACGTCTGCTGGTCCTTGGTAGTGCTTTGTAGCACAGGTACCTCCTGCTTAGTAACCGGGTTCCAGCACCGTCAGCTGGTCCTCGGTTGTGCCATTGGCTCTTATTCCTTCTGCTGCCCCTCCGGGTGCCAGCACTGTCAGCTGGTCCTCGCTATTTCCATTTGCTCTTGCAGCTTATGCTACCCCTCCGGGTTCCAGCACCGTCAGCTGGTTCTCGTCAGAGCCTTTCGCCTAGGTGCCTCCATCTCGGTATCCGAGTTCCGGCAACGTCTGCTGGTCCTTGGTAGTGCTTTGTAGCACAGGTACCTCCTGCTTAGTAACCGGGTTCCAGCACCGTCAGCTGGTCCTCGGTAGTGCCATTGGCTCTTGTTCCTTCTGCTGCCCCTCCGGGTGCCAGTACCGTCAGCTGGTTCAAGAGGACAAAGAACAGGAAGACAACCACCAAGATGCAGAACAACAAGAGAGAGAAGACAAAGAAGCATAAAAAAAACAAAGCAGAAGAACATTAAGCATAAGACTAATACTCTGAGCAAATGATATTATCTTATTTATAAGCAGAAGAAGACTAAGCAGTGTATGGGGGTGAGTCCGTTCCTCCTCGTGGTGCCCCTGGAAAAGGCCTGCTGCTGCAGGCCAAACTGAACGCGGACAAATCCTGTTGTAAATCTTTTGTGACAGGCAGAACGGAAGGTGTAAACTTCTAACTTTTCTAGATAACAACTACAGGAATGCCTGACACAAACAAGAATATGATGAAGAAGAATAGGAAGAAGATGAAGAAGCTGAATATGTAGAATAATAATTGTTGAATAAGAAGAATATGAAGAATGTAAGAAAAGGAAGAAGAAGAAGAAGAAGAAGAAGAAGAAGAAGAAGAAGAAGAATGTAAAAAAAGGAAGTAGAAGAAGAAGAAGAAGAAGAATGTAAGAAAAGGAAGAAGAAGAAGAAGAAGAATGTAAAAAAAGGAAGTAGAAGAAGAAGAAGAAGAATGTAAAAAAAGGAAGTAGAAGAAGAAGAAGAAGAAGAAGAATGTAAAAAAAGGAAGTAGAAGAAGAAGAAGAAGAAGAAGAAGAATGTAAAAAAAGGAAGTAGAAGAAGAAGAAGAAGAAGAATGTAAAAAAAGGAATAAGAAGAATGTAAAAAAAGGAAGTAGAAGAAGAAGAAGAAGAATGTAAAAAAAGGAAGTAGAAGAAGAAGAAGAAGAATGTAAAAAAAGGAAGTAGAAGAAGAAGAAGAAGAATGTAAAAAAAGGAAGTAGAAGAAGAAGAAGAAGAATGTAAAAAAAGGAAGTAGAAGAAGAAGAAGAAGAATGTAAAAAAAGGAAGTAGAAGAAGAAGAAGAAGAAAGAAGAAAGAAGAAGAAGACATACATGTCTGGCAAAATATAAATGAGGCTAACATAGTCAATATCTTTGTAACTCCTAACATCTTTAAAAAAAAAGTTTAATTCCTGCTATTCCATTTGATTGGGCTAAACCTCTATGGCTTTAATGTCTCCTCCACCTCCCACAATACATTCTACATTATTCTTAGTTGTTTTTCTTCATGTAGAATTAACCTACAAGGAAAGAAAGGGTTTTTTTTAATTCCGATATTTTGGCCCCATTGACTTGCATTGGTTCCCGGTATCGGAATCGGCGATACCGATACTTTTTTTTAAGATCGGCCGATCCATTCCGATCCGATATTTTCAAGTATCGGCTGGTATCGCTCAACTCTACTTCTGACAAATTGATTAAAACTTTATTTTGCCCTTTTCTTTCCTCGCGCTTTGCTTTTCAGAAGTGAACAAAGAAATTGGCCTCAAATCAAATGTCCGAGAAAGAAAAAAAGAACCTCTATCCCACCACAATACAAAAGAGCACCACTGTAGGCTGTGTCTGGTATTACAACTCACCTCCATGGAAGACAATGAGGCCGTTCTGCAATCCCAAGATGCAGACCGGAGACGAGAGTGGCCACCCTCTTTTAGGGGAACCTGTCCACTATGAAAACGAGCTACAATTGTGGTCTATTTTTCGGTACTGCCGTAAAAGAAACTTTTGACATGTCAATTAGACACGTCAGAAATTTTTATTGGTGAGAGTCTGAGTGTTGAGACCCCCACTATTCTCTGAAACAAGAGTTCAGCCGCTTCTACAACACTGAAGACTGGCTCAATAAGAATAGCGCTTCTACTTGCTCTTTTCAGCAATCAATAGGGTCTTAGAACCCGCGATCAAAATTTCTGAAATGTCACACAATAGAATGTTAAAAGATTTTTAATTGTCAGTTTCTCTTTAAATGGGTTGCCCACTACTCAGACAACCCCTTCTCAATCCATATGTTTGCCCCCAGTAAAATAACACCTACAGTCACATCCGATGCTGGCGGCGTTCCAGCAGTGATTTCATTGGCTCTACCGGCGATTTTGTGACATTGTGGCTGCTGCTCTTTCCCTTCCTCCGGAGATACATCCGAAGGCAGAGACAGCGAAGCCAGCGCTGATTGGCCGCAGGGATCACGATCGCCGATAGAGCCAATGCCGACACTACTGGAATGGTGCCGGCACCAGAGGTGAGTATAAGTGTTATTATTTGACTGGGGGAAAACATATGGATTGAGAAGGGGTTGTCCGAGTAGTGGACAACCCCTTTAAGCTGCCCATCACAGTAAGCTGAGGTTGGTGAATTGTGCCAACAAGCCTTCTTAGGCTCTATACAGAGAGTTTTTTCAGGCTTTGAAAAATGATGAGTTTTTCAAACAGAAACCGCTTCAAGAAACGCCTCCTTTTTGGGGAGTTTTTCATTTTCCTGAAGCAGTTTTGAAAAGTTTTGGAACAGTTTCTTTCTTGAACTTCGTTTTGCAGCCTCTATATTGGACAGTGCCTTGCTAGGAGAGATTTCCTTCAGGATCCGCTTCAAAGAAGTGACCTGCATTTATTTATTTTTTATTTTTTGCACCAAGCATTTTTGAAAACCTCTTCAGGGAAAACAAAACTGCTCCTTAAACTCTACAAAAAAAAGATTCTATGTGCCCCGAGCCTTTAAAGAGATTTCCGAGAGTTTTTGAAGTCGTTTTTGAGAATGATTTTGGAAAGGATCCACTCCAACAACTCCGCTCGAGAACTATCTTTTTCTTTCTCCCCACTGTAAAAACATGCATGCTCGTTAAAGCTGAGCATGCATGTTATAGTGGGGAGTTTGGAGAATACGTTAAAATAAAAAGTGGTTGGATATAATAAAAATTAATTAAAGTAACAAATCATTGAGAAACATTTGCCAGCGTTATAGTCTATCGAAAAGTTAAGGGAAATATTGCTCCTATGTTTTGATCTGTAGCACTATAAAAGAATAATGTAGAAAAATCCAAAAATGTGACCAAGTTGGACAAATGATTTAACACTTGTTCTGTAAACATCCCGACTATGAAAAGGTTAACACGATGCAAAGATAATTGTCATTGTTACTTTGCAATCTAAAACGATTACCCATAACTCACTTTACTAGTTTAACCTGATGGAATTATTCAATACATACCAAGCAAATCAGAACAAACCCCAATATAACATGTATTATTAGATAAGCATTAAAAATAAGCACAAAGATTAAAAACATATAGAAAGCTAAAGCTCCAACATGGATAAAGGGTAGAGGAGGGTCAATATAACTCTATTGGGTCATCCCACATCCCAATTTCAAATGAAAGATGACAAATATCAGGCAAAAAACATATCACCGGGAGAGACACAAGAACAGATATGAGTAAACTTTCCCTGTTATGCCCTAACAGGCCCTTTCTGATTGCGGGAGTTGGTACTCTAATGATAGTGATATGGCACTACTGCTCAGCATGGACTATCCCTAGAAGCAGAGCCTGTAAAACCATCTACCTAGCATGATGCATTCTCAAACTCCATTTGCAAACACATGTTTTGGGGTATTTGCTCTTCATCAGTGCAAAGCAGGAGAACTCATTGACTGGGTGAGAGCCCTCTGACAGGGGTCTAAGATGTAAAGTTTCTCCTTGTAGAGAGTGCCAAGTTAGCGTAGGGAGATTTATAGGGTTCTGTATCTCAGTGTGGGCTGACCCTAGAAGCAGACCCTATAACAATCTTAATTTGAGAATGCATGATCCTGTGTAAATGGTGGTATAGAGTCTGCTTCTAGGGTCGGTCCATGCTGAGATACAGAACCCTATAGGTATTCATAAGCTAATCTGGCACTCTGCACAAGGACAAAATTTACCTCTTTAACCCCCTGTCAGAGACCTCTCATCCAGCAATGAGTTCTTCCACTTTGCACTGATGAAGAGCAAACACCCAGGAACACATGTCTGCAAACTGATTTTCTGGATTAGCTTGTTATGCTAAGTCATGTGGCACGGTCCTTTAAAGGGTCAATATCATTTTTTGAGATTAGGTGGCACTATAGCTCTAATCCTCATGCCTTTTAAGAAATGCCCTTTTAGCTTTATGCATCTGTGGATGATCCTGAGAAGACAAATACTCAGTTCTTCCAAAATCCCAAATGGCTATGGCTTTTGTTCTACAAGCCAAGCAGGAAAACATGATCGCCATAAACATACCCTGTCCTTGTTTATCATGGAACCACAAAGCAAAGAAGCTGCATTTCTCATCTGACCAAAGAGCCACATTTTTAGGAGAAACCTTCATTATGTTTGGTCAGTGGTTTATCCTAAAGTAATAAACTGAGCTGGAAGAAGAATCTCCTGCCGCTGCAGTAACAGGATACTATCTGATTCCAAGGAAAATGATCATAGAAGGGTTTAACGACTTCCTTTGTGAGGATGAAGAAGGAGTCAAGATGTCTAATTAGCTGGGATACATGGTCATATGTGGAGGTCTTCTCTCCTGTTGTATGGGGATCCATTAGCAGTGTACCCTAACAATATACTGGATTTTATTGATTTTGAAGCAGTGATATAACCACTGCGTTCTATAGCCGGGTTCACACCATGCATGTTAGGCATCGAGTTTCTCCCACTGCACAGGGGGAGTCTCAAGCCATGTCCTCTGCGGTCTGCCATTCTTCTTCAGCCGCAGAGGTTCCTGCTCAGCAGAGACGTCAGTCCCAGCATCTTGCCCAGGCTAATGCTAGGCGTCTGGTTGCTCCTCCAGGCTCAGCTATTCTACCATGCATGAGTCAGCGGAAAGCAGACGCTCCTGGGACTAAGTCCTGCTTTTCTCCTACTGAGCATACCCGTGGGACGACCTCTCATTGGAGGTCGGAGGTCACATGCTCAGGTCCTGTTGCTGCTCCGATTGGACCACCAGGAAGGTCCCGGAAGCCTGCAACTATAAAAGCTTACCATGGCTGCCCGGCCATGCGCTAATATAGAGAAAGATTTAGACCATGTGGAATCATAGAGTCATAGAATCGTAGAGGTGGAAGGGACCTCCTGGGCCATCTGGTCCAACCCCCTGCTCAAAGCAGGATTCGCTAAATCATCCCAGTCAGATGTCTGTCCAGCCTCTGTTTGAAGACTTCCATTGAAGGAGAACTCACCACTTCTCGTGGCAGCCTGTTCCACTCATTGATCACTCTAACTGTCAAAAAGTTTTTTCTAATATCTAATCTGTGTCTCCTCCCATTCAGTTTCATCCCATTGCTTCTAGTCTTTCCATGTGCAAATGAGAATAAAGTTGATCCTTCTACAATGTGACAGCCCTTTAGATATTTGTAGACAGCTATTAAGTCTCCTCTCAGTCTTCTCTTTTGCAAACTAAACATTCCCAAATCCTGCAACCTTTCCTCATAAGACAGGGTTTGCAGACCGGTCACCATTCTGGTCGCTCTTTTCTGAACTTGCTCCAGTTTGTTGATGTCTTTTTTAAAATGTGGTGCCCAAAACTGGACACAGTATTCCAGATGAGGTCTGACCAAAGAGGAGTAGAGGGAAATAATGACTTCACGTGATCTAGACTGTATGCTTCTGTTAATACATCCTAGAATTGCATTTGCCTTTTTTGCTGCTGCATCACACTGTTGACTCATATTCAGTCTGTGATCTATTAGTATACCCAAGTCTTTTTCACATGTGCTGTCACTTAGCCCTATTCCTCCCATTCTATATATGCTTTTTTCATTTTTATTGCCCAGATGTAGTACTTTGCATTTCTCCCTGTTAAAAGCCATTCTGTTAGTTGCTGCCCACTTCTCCAGTTTATTTAAATCTTTTTGAATCCTCTCTCTCTCTTTTCTAGTATTAGCTATCCCTCCTAATACTAGGAGTGAGTGTTGCATGCATGTATGAATGTCTCTGGTGACTGACTCATTGGAAAGCCCTACCTTTGGTACGCTTGAGTTGTGTCACCTAGCCTGCTAGTGCCCAGGCTGAGGTCTAGGTAGAGGCAGAGTCAGAGACTGGCATCAACATCCACTGGTGGCTTTGTCTGTACGCCACAGTGCACATAGTCTGCACTCCTCGGTGCGCGCTCAGTAGGTCTAGAGGGATTCAGACCTCGTGTCCTTGAGGCTGAGTTCTGTGACCACATACTGAGTGCTCTCTTGCCGAATGATGTGAGTTTAACAGGCTCCGGCATTTATGTTCAGCGGTAGTGCGGCTCTGTGACGTAACAGAGTCCGCTCCCGTTCACACCGCGCAACGTTAACCGGTGTGTGACCTCCTGTATACCGCTATATACATCCTCCATTGCTAAGCAGCAGTTTACCACCTCTGCACGGTGGACCCCGGGCTGCGAATGCACCTCACTATTATTTTATTATTTGGTGCGTTCCGCCAGCCCTAACAATGCGGGACATTCACTAAACAAAATACAGCAGACCTTTAGCACGAATTATACTCAAAAAATGGTGCATATGGAGTTTCCCAATTTATTATGTGTTTTAGACACTTTTTGCACTTTTCTGGAAAGTTTTGAAAAGATTTCTAAAAAGAGTAGTGATGAAGAAAAGTTGACAAAATTTCTCGATTTCTTAAAGTATTATACCCAACAATACAAATGGGTAGGCCTTGGTGGGAATTTTAAAAAGAAAGTGAACCAGCTCACCATAAGGAAGGCTTTTAAGATCCCATGGGCTCAAATGTATGACCAATGCTTAATTCCATTGGACTGCACTCGCTGGGACCCTCACCGTTCCCAAGATCGGGACTCAATAATGCCCCAATGGAACTAAGTGTTGTCCGGGCATTGAAGCCTCTGGTTTATTTAATATCTATGGGACTGTTGGAGAAAGCTGAGCACTGTTCACTGTAATTCTGCATCATTCTCATCGAGACCATGAATAAAGCGGAGGAGCATATGCGCAACCACCACTCCATTCCAACACGGCATATCTGAGTCCTGTTCAAGGGATCAGTGAGGGTCCTAGCGGCCAGATCCCCACATCTCAACAAGTTATAAACTTTCTTGAGCACAGGCGATAACTTGCAATGTTGTGAATAATTAATGTGTCATGTTTGGAGCAAGATATTGAAATAGAAGAGTAAAAAAAAGGGTCTAAAGCCAGGCCATGGACCTTGGATAAAAGTCAGCCCAACCTGCCAATTCTGGCACAATTAAAATGTGTGAAGAGTTCTCCCGATTCTTGCCTGGCCACATATGTTGATAAAAGAGGGATTGTACATGTTGGATGTCAATATCCCCTATCCCTGCACCAACAGGGACTCCCCAACTATCACCGATTTTAATTACTATTGGTCTTCGCCTATGGGTTAAAGGGACCTTATGGGCTGCCCTAGACTCCAGGATAATGCAGATGAGACTGCACCCCCTGCACCCACTTATGCCCCCGACAAGAAGTCTGAAAGAGGCTCCATTCCCTCTAAGAAGAACATGTACAAGGCGTTCAATGTAACGCACGATGAGCCGAGTCCTCCGTTGTGATGTCTAAACTGGAATACCCCATTAAAAAGAGTTTTGCTTTCAGAAAAGTGATGCCCAAACTGTACAGTGGTAAACTCGCCCTCCCCGTATCCAGTGCCGACCTTCTCTACTCTCCATCAAGTCTACAATGCACATAACCACTGCAGCCAATCACTGAGCTCATCAGCTTTACTGATGTAGATGGCACAAGCTGCTGAGCTCAGTGATTGGCTGCAGCAGTGACATGCACTGTAGTCGTGACATTGCTTAAACACAGACACCGGGGGGGGGGGGGGAGGCTGAGATGCGGTGATGGACCAAGTAAGGGTGAGAACAATTCATTTTACAACTTATGCAATGGTGTGGGCGCCACTTTTGTGAAAGTGGAAAACATCTTTTAACAGGTGAAATAAAGTCACAGGTGTTTTAAAAACATATTTTACCTTTTTAACTGGGTAAATTAGGGCAGAAAACGACACTATTCTAAGTAATTATCCCAAAGCTTCTTCATCTGGAGCTCAGTCCTTGCTATGAAATACCAAGCGTCTTTCCCACTACAGCTGATCCCAGCCCCGAGCCTGCTGGCAGGAACATGCCTAACCTCACTGCCGTGCCCAGAAACCACATGCAACGCGGTCCTGCAAGTGTGTTCTCAAATTATACTGTCACTAGACACCACCAACAATGTGCCCATCACTTATGATGCCGTCAGGAACCCCACTGTACATTACTGTATGTTATGCAATCCTATGTTAGCATCACAGATAGGGCTGAACTACAAAAGAAGGCGCACGGGGCTCTCTTCCAAAAGAGGGAGTGGGGTAAGTGGTCTTCCTCAACTCATTTATACATGTCATAAGTGTTAGATAATGGGGGTCTGACTCCTGGCACCCCCATAGGTTATTATAGCGGGGATCCATGTCCTCTTTTCTTTTAACCCTACGTAGTCGGTGAGAAGGGAAGCTGATGTCCCATTACAGTCTTTGGAACAGAAGGAGCCCGATTTTAGCAATCAAGGAGATCCCGGCAATTAGATCCCACCAAACTGATCCTTTTCTAAGATTATCCCCCCCACCCATACGCTCAGAGATGTAAAAAAAATTAACCAAGCTCTTACTCATCCTCCTGATGTCCAGTGCGGTGGTTCAGCTTTGCTACGGTCTCCAATCGGCTGCAGAGTTTACATCTTGTCAACAGCGCTGCAGTCAATCACTCGAGCGCAACAATTCTGTCCATTTTGATGGCATAAGCTCCTGAGCTTAATCATTGTTTGAAGCACTGTCAACATGACGCCGCCGCTGCAGCCGATCAAATACCATAGCCAGTGGTGAAAAATAACGCCGGACCCCAGAACAGTGAGTTGTTTTATTTCATGTCACTCAAGCTTGGGGTGGGAAAACTTACGAAACAAGACCACCTTTTATCTGAATTCTCAAGGCGTATTCCTATTGTTAGGATAAGATCTGGGACCCCAACAAATCCTGAAAATAAAGAATCTAAAGCATCGGATGATCACTTTGTCTCCTTCAGCAGTAAGATAGAAGGACAAACAGTGATATATCAGAGCTGCAGGCCATCCTTTCCCTGAAGATGTGACTGCTGCAGACAATCATTGACCCATTGGACACTGCAGTAGTCAGTGATTGGCTTGAGTAGTCACACATCACCCATTCCCACCAGAAGAGGAAGTTCGGAGACCGGAGGAGGACCCACGCAGTGTAATGGACAAGTGGTGGGGATCGGTAGGAGTGTATTCCTTTTTTATTTTCAAGTTTCAGGAAAAAAAATAGGTGGACTACCCATATAGGACTGAGCAGAAGGTGATTACAGTTCCCCCATGACCACTATTTTATCTAATTTTCTATAGTGTTCTCAATTTGTAATAATATCAATCCTATTTAACTTGCACAATTGATTTCTGACCAAATATTTTTTTCCCCACTGTAAATGATAGAGGAAAAATTTAAATCCATACCGTCATCTCCAGACAGGGGACATATTATCCTCACATTGAACATATGGATTAGTTGTGGCTGGAAAAGAGAGAAACTAAATATAACTGAGGAAGAGAGAAACTAATTAAAAAAGGTGAAGTGAGAGAGTTGACATTTCCATCTCCATTGAAGTAGGTGCCTCCTGCAGTGACCAGGTAATGGCTGTTGCGCGACACATATCTGCAGCGTATAGCCACAGCCTAAAGGTTGTTGGGGTCTCTATCTTATCCGAGCACGCTCACTCATCACTAGCTGCAATACCAGGCCTAATCCTGGACGACCCCTTTACGTATGGGCACAAACTTGCCGCCTTCACTGCGTTGTAACGTAGATGTCAGTGCACGGAGGAGTATCGATGCGGCCGTTGTACCGCCAGACATGTTTTTATAATCCAGGTTATTACTGAAGCAGGACACATGCCCAGTCATGCAAATACGCCGAATGCATCGCCCGGGAGTTCTCACAAGTTCTGTACTGCTGGGTAACTAGGAAATGGAAATGTTTATTTTTCTTATAGTTAATCTCTTAACCGTAGTGCCATGAACGGAGCGGCGTGACCCCAGGAGGAAAGGAGTATTATACGGGCACGTTGGGACATCAGAGAGATTTCCGGCTAATGCACTTTTGATGTCAATTATGCAACCGTAAAACTCTGACCAGTGGAGGGGATCGCGGATTTGGCAGTTTCTGCTAATTAGAATAGAAAAGTCAGCTGAAACCAAAGGCCCTACCGTCTACAAGGCGAAATTCACACGACGGTATGAAAAACTGTCCGATTCTCACCCTGATCATCCAACATAGGAGAATACTGCACGATACAATTTTTGTCATGCAGACATTCCTACCGTGTAATAAAAAACCCCTGTTATCTGAACAGCCCTAAAGTTCTGTCCACTTGAGGTCAGTATTTTCCACAGACAGCCTTTCAAGGGAATCTGTCAGCAGGTTTTCCTATGTAGTCGGAAAGCAGCATGATGTAGGGGTAGACACTATTTCCAACGATGTGTCAATTGGCGGTCTTCATGCTGTAATTTTGACAGAATCACAGTTTTTCAGCTGCAGATCTAGCAGTACTCGGAATGCTGAGCCTTGTATAACCCCGCTCACACCACTGATTAGCAGCTTTCCATCAATGTACACAGAAAGTTGCTAATCAGTGGTGTTGGTATGATTGGACCAGGAGTCAGGAGACACCTAGTCCTGTAGTGATAGTCTCCTGCTGATAAAACACTTTTTATTGAAGCAACAAAACTCAGCCTGTTAAGTGACGCATCACTAGATTTAGGACCCAATGGTAAGTTTGCACAGGCCAACTGGAAGCACAATGTAACTGCCGAATGGTAAACTTTTATCTATCGCAGTCATTTGAATACCTGTTTACACGGGCAGACCCAAAAAAAGGTCTGTAATAGATTGTTCAGTGCATATAGGCTGCCATGGTTCTCAGCAGCACAAGTCCTATTTATATAAGACAATGCACAGCTTAGAATGAAGATCTTTTATGTTGCATAAAAGATCATTAAACCCGATGAACGAGCGTTTTGCAGCTTGTCTACATGGCAAGATAATCGTGAAATGAATGTTTTTAACAACACTTGTTCGCGATTATCTTGTAGTGTAGATGCCCCTTGAGCCCCCATCCTGCTCTCAGATTAAACTTGTAGATTCCCATGAAAAAAAATAAAGGATCAGTCACAAACTAAGCAAAATTAAAGCAAATAGAAACTAAAGTTCCTGTTTTTGAACTTGACACTTTGCTGTTGTACCATACTCCTTCCATTTTTGGATGATGGGTTGAGCAATGCTCCGTGAGATGTTCAGAGCTTGGGTTATTTTTTTCTTTATAACCTAACCCTGCTTTACTGTTCTCCACAACTTTATCCCTGACCTGTCTGGTGTGCTCCTTGGTTTTCATGATGCTTTTTGATTTTGAATGCTCTCAAACAAACCCGAGGCCTTATATTATTAAAATAATTAGAAAACCATGTATCATTTCCTTTACACATCACAAATACTTGCTACTTTGTTTTGATAGATCACATTTAATCACAATAATATATATTTAAGTTTGTAGGTGTAACATGAAGAAACTGAAAAGTTCACGGAGGTATGAATACTTTTTCAAGGCACCTGAATATGAGCCTGCAAATTGCACGAACCTGATAAGACCACATTACACTGACATTGAACTTACTGTTAATCTGTTAGGACATGGGAGCCTTCATCGTGTCACTGTATAAAACTTTCTGGTGGCCTCCCTGCCCCTGGGCTCACTGCTGCTGTAGCTTCAGTCATACGCAGAGCGTTACATAAGACTCCGTAGGGATAGGATTTGCTTTTCTATTTATTTTGAGCAAGATGATTCCCACAAGACCACATGATACTTTTTGTCAGATCACTGTATTTAAAAATCTAGAAAGAGAAGCCATGCCAGGCACCTGCATCAGTCTCAGCACAAGCCCCCCGGAGCCTGCCAATAGCTGCCAGTGGGGATCCGGTATGCACTGAGTATGGTGGGTGCTCGGGTATACACCGAGTATGGCGGGGGCTCAAGCAGCATGTTCAAGTCCCCGAGGCCGCATGTTTCGCAGCTGTTAGACAGCCACAAAACATGCACCCTGCACGTTTGTGACAGTCTAACAGCCGCGAAAAATGCAACTGCGGGGACTCGAAAATGTCACTCCAATATAATATATATATATATATATTTTTTTTTTTCCATCTTTTACATTTTAAAACTTACAAAAAGGAATATGGGCCTATGCAAGAGTTTGGACACCTTGCATGGATAGCACCTAATAGCATCCCCTTACGAAAGTATCACAGCTTGTAAATACTTTTTGCAGCCAGCCAAGAGTCCTTCAATTTTTGTTTGCGGGATTTTCATCCATTCTTCCTTGGAAGATTCTTCCAGTTCTGTGAGATTCCTGGGTCGTCTTGCATCCTCTGCTATTTTGAGATCTAGCCACAGATTTTCAATTATGTTCACCTCAGTGGACTGTGAGGGCCATTGCAAAACCTTCGGCTTGCGTCTTTTGAGGTCGTCTATTGTGGATTCTAACGTGTGTTTAGGATCATTGTCCATGTGTAGAAGCCATCCTCTTTTCACCTTCAGCTTTTTTACAGATGTGTTCTATTTGCATCAAGAATTTGTGGAAATTTCATTGACTCCATTTTTCCCTCTACCTGTGAAATGTTCCCGCACCATGGGCTGCAAAGCATGATTGATCCACCCCCATGCTTAAAGGTTGGTGAGATGTTCTTTTCCTGAAATTCTATGCCCTTTTTTCTCCACACATACCTTAGATCATTGTGGCCAAAGCGTTCTGTTTTAACCTCATCGATCCACAAGATTTGTTTACAATATACATCAGGCTTGTTTAGATATTCTTTTGCATACCACTGATGCTGAATTTTATGGTGAGGACGCAGGAGAGGTTTTCTTCTGATGACTCTTCCATGAAGGCAATATTTGTGCAGATGTCTATGAACAGTAGAACAATGTATCACAATTCCAGAGTCTCCAGAGTCCGCTAAATCTTTCTGAAGTGCTTTTGCAGTCAAGCGAGGGTTCTGATTTGCCTCTCTAGAAATTTGCCTCTCTAGAAATCCTACGAGCAGCTCTCACTGAAATTTTGCTGAAGGGCATGTCACACTAAGAGATATCGCTAGCAATATCGCTATAACTAGTGACGTTATAGCGATATTGCTAGCGATATCTCTGTGTCTGATACTTACCTCCGACCCGCTCCCCCGCTGGTTATCGCTGATCGCGCGAGAACGTCCAGGACCGTTTCTCGTCGTCAGCTTCCTGCGGCGCTTCCTGCTGTGAGGAGGAGCGACGCGAGGAGCCGGGCGGGAGGACGCAGGATCGCCTGGTGTGACAGGTAAGTAGCGATCCCCGTCCCCAGCGATGTCGCTGGTGAGATCTGCCTGTGTGGCAGCTCACTAGCGACCACTTAGCGATGTACCAGCGATCCTGACCGCTACATATCGCTGGTCGGGATCGCTGGTACATCGCTAAGTGTGACAGTACCTTAAGTCTTCCAGACCTTATCTTGACCTCCACTGTTCATGTTAACTGCCATTTCTTAATTACATTTTGAACTGAAGAAAGGGCAAGTTGAAAAAACTTTGCTATCTTCTTATAACCTTTTCCTTATTTCTGGACCTCCAGTAGCTGCTTTGAAGAACCCATGGTTGCTGTTTTTTGGCACAAGGTTAGAGGAGGCTGGGTTTTTATAACGCTAGGAAATAAGCATCACCTGGCCTTTCCTAATGATGATGGTGAACAAGCCAGAACTGTAACAGCCGAATTATGTTCTGAAACCTTGGTCAAAGTTATCTAAGCACACAAATATACAAGAGTGCCCAAATTTTACATCAGCCCATTTCCCTTTTTGTAACTTTTAAATAAAAAAAGACAATATATATTTTTTGTTGCTTAAAATGCAAAGGAAATGAGTCATCTTTAACTTTACGTCTTTTAGAGATCATTTAATCTTCAACTTGCAAGACTGTTCACAACAGTAAAATGATTTATTTATACCAACTTACATGCATTGTAGTAAACATAAAAATGAATGATATATATACACAGTATACACACATACACACAGCTCTGGCAAAAATTAAGAAACCATTGCAAAATGTTCAGTTTGTCTGATTTTTCTCTTTATAGGTATACTAGCTGAAGAGCCCGGCGCTGCTCGGGCATAGCAAGTAACTACAGTTAGTTATAACATATTATAATGATTATATCTATATATATAAAGCTGAGTGTATAGCCCCGCCAACTCCGCATAGCCACATTCACTATAATATCCCACATCGTCCCATCAGGCAGAGCCACCGGACTACTAATATCCCACATCATCTCGTCACATCCGCCGGACTACTACCCCTAATATCCCACATCATCCCGTCAGCCAGAGCCACCGGACTACTAATATCCCACATCATCTCGTCACATCCGCCGGACTACTACCCCTAATATCCCACATCATCCCGTCAGCCAGAGCCACCGGACTACTAATATCCCACATCATCTCGTCACATCCGCCGGACTACTACCCCTAATATCCCACATCATCCCATCAGCCTGGGGTCAGAACCAGAGCGCTGAGTGGATTTGCCCTGACTTCCATACCAGAGATCCCTTTAAGAAAGCCTGGGGTCAGAATCAGAGCGCTGAGGGATTTGCCCTAACTTCTGTACAGGAGATCCCTTTAAGAGAGCCTGGGGTCAGTACCAGAGCATTTGAAGGCAATTGCCCTGACTTTCATACCGGGGATCCCTTTAAGAGAGGACTGGGGTCAGTACCAAAGTGCAGATTGGATTTGCCCTCACTTCCATACCGGGGATCCCTTTAATAGAACCCTGGGGTGAGAATCAGAGCGCTGAGGGATTTACTCTAACTTCCATACCAGAGATCCCTTTAAGAAAGCCTGGGATCAGAACCAGAGCGCTGAGTGGATTTGCCCTGACTTGCATACCAATGATCCCTTTAATAGAACTCTGGGGTCAGAATCAGAGCACTGAGGGATTTGCCCTAACTTCCATACAGGAGATCCCTTTAAGAGAGCCTGGGGTCAGTACCAGAGCATATGAAGGCAATTGCCCTGACTTCCATACCGGGGATCCCTTTTAATAGAGGCATGGGGTCAGAACCAAAGCACTGGAGGATTTGCCCTGCCTTCCATACCGGAGATCCCTTAAAGAAAGGCCTGGGGTCAGTACCAAAGCGCTGAGTGGATTTGCCCTAACTTGCATACAATTGATCCACAGGAGGGGGGGAATTCATTTCTGTCATGTGCTCTGTGCTCCTTTCTGGGGGGCAGACAATGGTTGGGAGCTTATGTTCCTGGGGATGCTAGATTTCACCCACCATGTCAGTGTCTGCTCCTCAGCAGTGGGAAGTGTTGTCAAGTGGGAAAACTTGCTCATGGCAACCAATCACAGCTCAGCTACTTTTAACCAGCTCTGGTGAAATGAGAGATGCTTAGTGATTGGTTACAAGGAAAACTGTTGATCACAGCAACCAATCACAGCTGAGCTTCTTTTGAACAGCTCTGGTGAAATGAAAGATGCTTCGTGATTGGTTGGTGATACACACATACATACATTAATTTTTATATATAGAGATTTGAGTAAAATGTAAATTACTCTTTTATTCTATAAACTACTGACAACATCAGGCATCACAGACTTGGCCCAATTCTGGATCTCATCATACCTAACGGACTGAACATTCAGTGTCTCCTCACACACCACCTCCTCACCTCGCCCCCTGTCTGTCGGTGTTCCTCAAGGCTCTGTCCTAGGACCCCTACTCTTCTCCAACTACACCTTTGGCCTGGGACAGCTCATAGAATCCCACGGTTTGCAGTATCACCTCTACGCCGATGACACGCAGATCTACCTATCTGGACCCAACCTCGCCTCCTTACTGACTGAAATCCCACAATGTCTGTCTGCTATCTCAGCCTTCTTCTCTGCTCGCTTTCTCAAACTGAACATGGACAAAACAGAATTCATCATCTTTCCCCCATCTCACTCCACCCCTCCACCAGACTTATCCATCAATGTCAATGGCTGCTCTTTCCCCAGTCCCGCACGCTCGGTGCCTTGGGGTGATCCTCGACTCTGCGCTCTCTTTCAAACCACATATCCAAGCCCTCGCCTCCTCCTGCCGCCTCAAACTCAATATTTCCCGGATCCGCTCATTCCTCAACCACGAAACCACAAAAACACTAGTGCATGCTCTTATCTCCCGCCTCGACTACTGCAACCTCTTACTCTCTGGCCTCCCCTCTAGCACTCTGGCACCACTCCAATCCATCCTACATTCTGCTGCCCGACTAATCCACCTGTCTCCCCGCTATTCCCCAGCCTCCCCCCTATGCCAGGCCCTTCACTGGCTTCCTATTGCCAAGAGGCTCCAATTCAAAACCCTTACCATGACTTACAAAGCCATCCACAACCTGTCTCCTCCTTACATCTGTGACATGGTCTCAAGGTACCTACCCACACACAACCTTCGATCATCTCAAGATCTCCTTCTCTACTCTCCTCTTATCTCTTCCTCCCACAACCGCATACAAGACTTCTCCCGTGCTTCCCCCATACTCTGGAACTCTCTGCCGCAACACATCAGAATCTCACCATCAACGGAAACCTTCAAGAAGAACCTGAAGACCCACCTGTTCCAACAAGCCTACAGCCTGCAATGATCCTCGGTCTACTGAACCACCGCACGACCTGCTCTACCCTTTCCTTCTGTATCCTCACCCATCCCTGTAGACTGTGAGCCCTCGCGGGCAGGGTCCCCTCTCCTTCTGTACTTGTGTCCCTTGTCTTACACATGTTTATTGTACTTGTCTATATTTCTCCTTTTCACATGTAAAGCTCCATGGAATAAATGGCGCTATATAAATGCATAATAATAATAATAGTAATAACATGACTCCAAATTTCCAAGCACTAAATTTTGTATTTATTTTCAGAAAATGAAATGGTCAAAATAACAAAAAAAAAAAATAAAAAAAAAAAAAATGCAGTGCTTGCAGACCTCAAATAATGCTAAGAAATCAAGTTCATAATCATTTAGAAACAACAATACGAATGTTTTAACTCAGGAAGAGTTCAGAAATCAATATTTTGTGGAATAACCACAATTTTTATTCCCAGCTTTCATGCGTTTTGGCATGCTTTCCACCAGTCTGTCACGCTGCTTTTGGGTGACCTTATGCCAAAATGTACAAAAATTTAAGCAGTTCTTCTTTGTTTGATGTCTTGTGACTCTCCATCTTCCTCTTAATTACATTCCAGATGTTTGCAATGGGGTTCAGGTCTGGAGATTGGGCTGGCCATGACAGGGATTTGATGAGGTGGTCCTTCATCCACACATTGAATGACCTGTGTGGTATGGCGCATTGTCCTGCTGGAAAAACCAGTCCTCAGAGTTGGGGAACATTGCCTGAGCAGAAGGAATCAACTGTTTTTCCTGGATAACCTTGTATGCGGCTTGATTCATGCGTCCTTCACAAAGATTAACCTGCCCAATTCCAGCCTTGCTGAAGCATCCGCAGATCATCACCGATCCTCCACCAAATTTCACAGTGGGTGCAAGACACTGTGCCCTGTACGACTCTCCAGGTCTCCGTCTAACCATTAGACAACCAGGCGTTGGGCAAAGCTGAAAATTAGACTCATAAGAGAAGATTACCTTACTCCAGTCCTCTATGGTTCAATCCTTATGGTCTTTGGCAATCTTCAGCCTGGCTCTCCTTTGCTTCTCATTGATGAAAGTTTTTTTCTATCTTTACATGACTTGAGCCCTGCCTCTAGGAGCCTGTTTTGAACTGTTCTTGCCATGCACTTCACCCCAGCTGCCATTTGCCATTCCTTTTGTAGGTCACTTGATGTCATCCTGCGGTTGCTGGGTGACATTCGAATAAGATGATGGTCATCCCGGTCAGTGGAGAGTTGTTTTCACCCTCTGCCGGTCTGTAGCTTTGTTGTCCCCAATATCTGCTGCTTAACCTTGTTGTAATGGACCGCCGTCTTAGAAATTTTAAGGATGGAGGCAACATGAAGCTCACTGTATCCCTCTGCTAGTAAAGCCAGAATTTAGCCCTTTTTTTCCTCACTCAAGACTTTTCTTTTCAACTCCTTTAGCATGGTTACAAGTTATTTTTTCATTCCTATTACTTTTGGGATATTACTAGCACTTGTTTTCCCATCCCGTGCTATTGCAAGAGGATTGTGATAACCACAGCAGGGTTTTTTATACTTTCCTTCGTTAAATAAGATTAGTTTCAGGTGATCACCTAATCAGAAGAACATTAAGTAGAATGAGGTGTACTCTGGTTGGAATTCAACTGACACTGGAATGGAATGGCTGTCAGACATGGAAAGAAGCTGATTTCTATAAAACTGTGCAGTGATCTCTTCATTTTAGCCAGAGCTGTACATTCATTTTTTGTTTACTGCAATGCATGTAAATTGGCATAAAAAAAACTGTTTCCTTCAAAATGTTGCACCTTTCGGCTTTCTTTCTTTACACATTCAGCTTTGATGTGGTCTGTAGTCCTAAATCAGCTCAGAGGAGCTCACAAAAAGAGACAGATAAAAAGAGTTATAAACTCTCCTGCCAGGCCATCAAAATGAGCTCACTGACTGATCCCCAGTAAACTCAGCCTACAGCCAGCAATATACAGTGCAACACAAAGGCGATAGAAGGAAAATGGAGCAAAACTGTGAACAAAAACCAATAAAAAAATGATTTTTAGCCCAAAATAAACACATTTAACTAAAAAAAAAGAAAAGTGTCCCCAAACGTTTGCAACCCCTTTTAAGTAAGCTATCAGAGATTGACAGCGATGTGTATGTGGTTAAACAGCCTGTATCGGATCTATGGATGGAATGAGCTCACTATGTATTAGGGAAATGTTGGGAAGAGTCTTCAGCTCTTCATGCTTATAAGGTTGAAGGTAGATATACATCGAGTCCAACCTATAGCCTAACATGGTGATCCAGAGGAAGGCAAAAACCGGAACAGCATGTGGACAAACCCCCGTATAAGTGGGACCTGGGTCCGATGTGAAGAACAGTATATTTTCCATGGAAGCAATGTTACTACCTGCATAATGCATGTGATCGAGGGTGCTATAGAAGAGAGGAAGCACAGGAGGGGCCCAACAGGCTCCTAGATTTTACCAAGTGCATGAATGAGTGCATGGGGTCGGGGGGATTCCGGGGGGTGCCGACTTCTCTCCGTAAAGGGAGCACCAACTCCGCAGCTGTCACCTTCATCACAGCCCAGTTGTCCTGTGCGGAAAATGTGCGGCACATGCATTTTTATGCCTAACCAATATAACAAGCAGGGTTGTGCCCTTTTGCCCCCGAGTTCACCTTTGGGGCACCTGCTTTACAATTGGACAGGTGTCCCGTCCCCTTCAAAATAAAATATATTGAACAGGTTCTCCGCTTTGTTCCCACATAAATGTGAATGTGAAGCAGTACAGAGCAATCTTTGTGGATAATAAACATTTATAGCAGGATTAATATGTCACCCCCTTACTGCAAATGGAAGAGGAGGAATCATGTGAATGCAACAGAAGAAAAGAGGAGCAGGACCGGGAGTTATCAGCTATCAGCTGGAGAAAGGGGGCCGGGAATTATCAGCTATCAGCTGGAGAAAGGGGGCCGGGAATTATCAGCTATCAGCTGGAGGAGCGGGGCCGGGAGTTATTAGCTATCAGCTGGAGGAGCGGGGCCGGGAGTTATCAGCTATCAGCTGGAGGAGCGGGGCCGGGAGTTATCAGCTATCAGCTGGAGGAGCGGGGCCGGGAGTTATCAGCTATCAGCTGGAGGAGCGGGGCCGGGAGTTATCAGCTATCAGCTGGAGGAGCGGGACCGGGAGTTATCAGCTATCAGCTGGAGGAGCGGGGCCGGGAGTTATCAGCTATCAGTTGGAGGAGCGGGGCCGGGAGTTATCAGCTATCAGTTGGAGGAGCGGGGCCGGGAGTTATCAGCTGGAGGAGCGGGGCCGGGAGTTATCAGCTATCAGCTGGAGGAGCAGGGCCGGGAGTTTATCAGCTATCAGCTGGAGGAGCGGGGCCGGGAGTTATCAGCTATCAGCTGGAGGAGCGGGGCCGGGAGTTATCAGCTATCAGTTGGAGGAGCGGGGCCGGGAGTTATCAGATATCAGCTGGAGGAGCGGGGCCGGGAGTTATCAGCTGGAGGAGCGGGGCCGGGAGTTATCAGCTATCAGCTGGAGGAGCAGGGCCGGGAGTTATCAGCTATCAGCTGGAGGAGCAGGGCCGGGAGTTATCAGCTGGAGGAGCGGGGCCGGGAGTTATCAGCTATCAGCTGGAGGAGCGGGGCCGGGAGTTATCAGCTATCAGCTGGAGGAGCGGGGCCAAGAGTTATCAAGCTATCAGCTGGAGGAGCGGGGCCAGGAGTTATCAGCTATCAGTTGGAGGAGCGGGGCCGGGAGTTATCAGCTGGAGGAGCGGGGCCGGGAGTTATCAGCTATCAGCTGGAGGAGCAGGGCCGGGAGTTATCAGCTGGAGGAGCGGGGCCGGGAGTTATCAGCTATCAGCTGGAGGAGCGGGGCCGGGAGTTATCAGCTATCAGCTGGAGGAGCGGGGCCAAGAGTTATCAAGCTATCAGTTGGAGGAGCGGGGCCGGGAGTTATCAGCTGGAGGAGCGGGGCCGGGAGTTATCAGCTATCAGCTGGAGGAGCGGGGCCGGGAGTTATCAGCTATCAGCTGGAGGAGCGGGGCCGGGAGTTATCAGCTATCAGCTGGAGGAGCGGGGCCAAGAGTTATCAAGCTATCAGTTGGAGGAGCGGGGCCGGGAGTTATCAGCTATCAGTTGGAGGAGCGGGGCCGGGAGTTATCAGCTGGAGGAGCGGGGCCGGGAGTTATCAGCTATCAGCTGGAGGAGCAGGGCCGGGAGTTTATCAGCTATCAGCTGGAGGAGCGGGGCCAGGAGTTATCAGCTATCAGCTGGAGGAGCGGGGCCGGGAGTTATCAGCTATCAGTTGGAGGAGCGGGGCCGGGAGTTATCAGATATCAGCTGGAGGAGCGGGGCCGGGAGTTATCAGCTGGAGGAGCGGGGCCGGGAGTTATCAGCTATCAGCTGGAGGAGCAGGGCCGGGAGTTATCAGCTATCAGCTGGAGGAGCAGGGCCGGGAGTTATCAGCTGGAGGAGCGGGGCCGGGAGTTATCAGCTATCAGCTGGAGGAGCGGGGC
The DNA here is from genome assembly GCF_039654945.1 of Dendrobates tinctorius. Lineage (NCBI taxonomy): Eukaryota > Metazoa > Chordata > Amphibia > Anura > Dendrobatidae > Dendrobates > Dendrobates tinctorius. Next base: position 4,542,364 of record NW_027361706.1, on the reverse strand, counting down.
CGGGAGTTATCAGCTATCAGCTGGAGGAGCGGGGCCGGGAGTTATCAGCTATCAGCTGGAGGAGCAGGGCCGGGAGTTATCAAGCTATCAGCTGGAGGAGCGGGGCCGGGAGTTATCAAGCTATCAGCTGGAGGAGCGGGGCCGGGAGTTATCAAGCTATCAGCTGGAGGAGTGAGGCCATGAGTTATCAGCTATCAGCTGGAGAAGCGGGGCCAGGAGTTATCAGCTATCAGCTGGAGAAGCAGGGCCGGGAGTTATCAGCTGTCAGCTGGAGGAGCGGGGCCGGGTGTTATCAGCTTGAGGAGCGAGGCCAGGAGTTATCAGCTATCAGCTGGAGGAGTGGGGCCAGGAGTTATCAGCTATCAGCTGGAGGAGTGGGGCCAGGAGTTATCAGCTATCAGCTGGAGGAGCGGGGCCAGGAGTTATCAGCTATCAGCTGGAGGAGCGGGGCCAGGAGTTATCAGCTATCAGCTGGAGGAGCGGGGCCAGGAGTTATCAGCTATCAGCTGGAGGAGCGGGGCCGGGAGTTATCAGCTATCAGCTGGAGGAGCGGGGCCGGGAGTTATCAGCTATCAGCTGGAGGAGCGGGGCCGGGAGTTATCAGCTATCAGCTGGAGGAGCGGGACCGGGAGTTATCAGCTATCAGCTGGAGGAGCGGGGCCGGGAGTTATCAGCTATCAGTTGGAGGAGCGGGGCCGGGAGTTATCAGCTATCAGTTGGAGGAGCGGGGCCGGGAGTTATCAGCTGGAGGAGCGGGGCCGGGAGTTATCAGCTATCAGCTGGAGGAGCAGGGCCGGGAGTTTATCAGCTATCAGCTGGAGGAGCGGGGCCGGGAGTTATCAGCTATCAGCTGGAGGAGCGGGGCCGGGAGTTATCAGCTATCAGTTGGAGGAGCGGGGCCGGGAGTTATCAGATATCAGCTGGAGGAGCGGGGCCGGGAGTTATCAGCTGGAGGAGCGGGGCCGGGAGTTATCAGCTATCAGCTGGAGGAGCAGGGCCGGGAGTTATCAGCTATCAGCTGGAGGAGCAGGGCCGGGAGTTATCAGCTGGAGGAGCGGGGCCGGGAGTTATCAGCTATCAGCTGGAGGAGCGGGGCCGGGAGTTATCAGCTATCAGCTGGAGGAGCGGGGCCAAGAGTTATCAAGCTATCAGCTGGAGGAGCGGGGCCAGGAGTTATCAGCTATCAGTTGGAGGAGCGGGGCCGGGAGTTATCAGCTGGAGGAGCGGGGCCGGGAGTTATCAGCTATCAGCTGGAGGAGCAGGGCCGGGAGTTATCAGCTGGAGGAGCGGGGCCGGGAGTTATCAGCTATCAGCTGGAGGAGCGGGGCCGGGAGTTATCAGCTATCAGCTGGAGGAGCGGGGCCAAGAGTTATCAAGCTATCAGTTGGAGGAGCGGGGCCGGGAGTTATCAGCTGGAGGAGCGGGGCCGGGAGTTATCAGCTATCAGCTGGAGGAGCGGGGCCGGGAGTTATCAGCTATCAGCTGGAGGAGCGGGGCCGGGAGTTATCAGCTATCAGCTGGAGGAGCGGGGCCAAGAGTTATCAAGCTATCAGTTGGAGGAGCGGGGCCGGGAGTTATCAGCTATCAGTTGGAGGAGCGGGGCCGGGAGTTATCAGCTGGAGGAGCGGGGCCGGGAGTTATCAGCTATCAGCTGGAGGAGCAGGGCCGGGAGTTTATCAGCTATCAGCTGGAGGAGCGGGGCCGGGAGTTATCAGCTATCAGCTGGAGGAGCGGGGCCGGGAGTTATCAGCTATCAGTTGGAGGAGCGGGGCCGGGAGTTATCAGATATCAGCTGGAGGAGCGGGGCCGGGAGTTATCAGCTGGAGGAGCGGGGCCGGGAGTTATCAGCTATCAGCTGGAGGAGCAGGGCCGGGAGTTATCAGCTATCAGCTGGAGGAGCAGGGCCGGGAGTTATCAGCTGGAGGAGCGGGGCCGGGAGTTATCAGCTATCAGCTGGAGGAGCGGGGCCGGGAGTTATCAGCTATCAGCTGGAGGAGCGGGGCCGGGAGTTATCAGCTATCAGCTGGAGGAGCAGGGCCGGGAGTTATCAAGCTATCAGCTGGAGGAGCGGGGCCGGGAGTTATCAAGCTATCAGCTGGAGGAGCGGGGCCGGGAGTTATCAAGCTATCAGCTGGAGGAGTGAGGCCATGAGTTATCAGCTATCAGCTGGAGAAGCGGGGCCAGGAGTTATCAGCTATCAGCTGGAGAAGCAGGGCCGGGAGTTATCAGCTGTCAGCTGGAGGAGCGGGGCCGGGTGTTATCAGCTTGAGGAGCGAGGCCAGGAGTTATCAGCTATCAGCTGGAGGAGTGGGGCCAGGAGTTATCAGCTATCAGCTGGAGGAGTGGGGCCAGGAGTTATCAGCTATCAGCTGGAGGAGCGGGGCCAGGAGTTATCAGCTATCAGCTGGAGGAGCGGGGCCAGGAGTTATCAGCTATCAGCTGGAGGAGCGGGGCCAGGAGTTATCAGCTATCAGCTGGAGGAGCGGGGCCAGGAGTTATCAGCTATCAGCTGGAGGAGCGGGGCCGGGAGTTAGAATACAGAATAATGGACCCCATATAATGATCCATAAAAAATAATGGACCCCATATAATGCTCCATACAGAATAATGAGGCCCATATATTGCTCCATACAGAATAATGGACCCCATATAATGCTCCATACAGAATGGACCCCATATAATGATCCATACAGAATAATGAGGGCCATATATTGCCCCATACAGAATAATGGGCCCCATATAATGCTCAATACAGAATAATGGATCCCATATATTGCTCCATACAGAATAATGGACCCCATATAATGCTCCATACAGAATAATGAGGCCTAAATATTGCTCCATACAGAATAATGGACCCCATATAATGCCCCATACAGTATAATGAGCCCCATATATTGCTCCACAGAGAATGATGAGCCCCATATAATTCTCCAAACAGTATAATGAACCCCATATATTGCTCCATACAGTATAATGGGCCCCATATAATGCTCCATACAGTAAATGATGAGCCATATATATTGCTCCATATATGATGGGCCCCATATGTTTCAATATATGATGGGCCACATACTGTTTATTACTCCATATATAATGGCCGCACACTAGTCATGTCAACGTGTCCTCTGACCTGAAACATCACAGAGTCAGAAGACGCAGAAGTCGCTGCAGAGGAGGAACGGGGAGAGGTAAGTATTGCAAGTACCATGGCCCTGAGCAAGCGATGAGAGCTCACTTTCGGGAGCTGGCACTAGGCCCTCATAGCACGCCGGTGTCCCCAACAGTGAATGAGCCCCCCGACCTGCTTAAGGCCCCGGAACTTGCCCGGGTGCTGATACCGGCCCTGATAAGGCCTAAGAGCCAGTGTGAAAACAGAAAGTTATCTGATTTTCTTTTTTGCCTATATAGATAGAAAATTCAATTTAAGGGGATTATTTCCCCTGGAACAAAGTCCATTTTAATCAATAGACCTTGGAATAATAATAACTTCCACAATTGGACATGTTTAATAAAATGTTCCTGTGCTGAGATAATCTTATAAATGTGCCCCTGCTGTACTGTGTAATGGCCGTGTCTGACCGTGCAGGGACATGGTTCTGATCATACCACAGCTCCTGGGCAGGGGAGGAAGCAAACGAGAGTTTACAGACATTACAACAAGGGATCGCAGCTGCTTTCTATGAGGTAAAACATGTCTGAAAACAGAATTGTTTCACCTCAGAGAAAGAATCAGCTGCGATCATTTAGGGCCCGATTCATTATTGTATTGTGTTTTTTTGTTTAGGGTTTGCTGTCTTTTTTTTGCTGTTTTTCATTTGCGTCTCTTTTAAACTCTATTCTATTTGTGTTTGCCTGTTGTTTTTTGTTATTTTCTATTCACCGTTGTGGATGCGATCTGGAATTTTCAGATGTTCTAATTCATCAATTGCAACTTTATAAAAAAAATTTGAAAAACCATTTTGCACAAATGTTTGCCAGTTCCCCTTGGGGGGATTTTATGTACATCTACATTTTTTACACAAATGTGATATTGTAGCAGATGACGTGACTTTTTGTACCCCCAGTTAAGGTAGCGCTTATTGGCAGGAGGCTTCTACGACGCACAGAAAATTTGACAAGTTTTCTGGAAATCCGGGCGGGTTTCTCTTCTTTTCATGGTTGTTCCAGTAACGCTGACAAGGGGCAGCCTCACTCCCCACACATTTTTATTTTTTAGCCAAATCTAAACCAAAATCTGCATGAGATCGCTGTGGATTTTCCTACATTTTTTTTCCTACATTCAGATTTGAGGTGTATAGAGAATGGGCACCATCACGGGGCACTGGGCATCACAGTGTTACGGAACCCGCAGGGCCACAAGCATCAGAGGGCTACGGGCATCGCAGTGCTACAGGAACCGCAGCGCTACAGACATCACAGGGCTATGGGCATCACAGGGCTACGGGCATCATAAAGCTATGGGCATCACAGTGTTACGGAACCCGCAGGGCCTCAAGCATCACAGGGCTACAGGAACCGCAGCGCTACGGACATCACAGGGCTATGGGCATCACAAAGCTATGGGCATCGCAGGGCTACGAGCACCACAAAGCTATGGGCATCGCAGGGCTACGAGCACCACAAAGCTACGGGCATCACAGGGCTACGAGCATCATAGGGCTATGAGCACCACAGGGCTACGGGCACCGCAGGGCTACGGGCATCACAGGGCTACGAGCATCACAGGGCTACGGGCATCACAAAGCTATGGGCATCACAGGGTTACAAGCACCACAGGGCTACGGGCATCACAGGGCTACGGGCATCACAGGGCTACGAGCATCATAGGGCTATGAGCACCACAGGGCTACGGGCACCGCAGGGCTACGAGCACCACAAAGCTACGGGCATCACAAAGCTATGGGCATCACAGGGTTACGAGCACCACAGGGCTACGGGCATCACAGGGCTACGGGCATCACAGGGCTATGGGCACCGCAGGGCTACGGGCATCGCAGGGCTACGAGCACCACAAAGCTACGGGCATCACAGGGCTACGAGCATCATAGGGCTATGAGCACCACAGGGCTACGGGCACCGCAGGGCTACGGGCATCACAGGGCTACGAGCATCACAGGGCTACGGGCATCACAAAGCTATGGGCATCACAGGGCTACGGGCATCACAGGGCTACGGGCATCACAGGGCTACGAGCATCATAGGGCTACTAGCATCATAGGGCTACGGGCATCACAGGGCTACGGGCATCACAGGGCTACGAGCATCATAGGGCTACGAGCATCATAGGGCTATGAGCACCACAGGGCTACGGGCATCACAGGGCTATGAGCATCACAGGGCTACGGGCATCACAAAGCTATGGGCATCACAGGGTTATGAGCACCACAGGGCTACGGGCATCACAGGGCTACGGGCATCACAGGGTTACGAACACCACAGGGCTACGGGCATCACAGGGCTACGAGCATCACAGGGCTACGGGCATCACAAAGCTATGGGCATCACAGGGTTACGAACACCACAGGGCTACGGGCATCACAGGGCTACGGGCATCACAGGGTTACGAGCACCACAGGGCTACGAGCATCGCAGGGCTACGAGCACCACAAAGCTACGGGCATCACAGGGCTACGAGCATCATAGGGCTATGAGCACCACAGGGCTACGGGCACCGCAGGGCTACGGGCATCACAGGGCTACGAGCATCACAGGGCTACGGGCATCACAAAGCTACGGGCATCACAGGGCTACGGGCATCACAGGGCTACGAGCATCACAGGGCTACGAGCATCACAGGGCTATGGGCATCACAAAGCTATGGGCATCACAGGGTTACGAGCACCACAGGGCTACGGGCATCGCAGGGCCACAAGCATCACAAGGTTACAGGAATCGCAGGACTACGGGCATCACAAGGTTACAGGAATGGCAGGGCTTGGGCACCGCCAGGCTACAGGCACCGCAGCGCCATCCGTCCTGTGATTGGCCTGACTCCTGACTAAAACTTTTGCTGTTTCTTAATGTGGGGTCTCTGACAGATTCTGAGCAATTTCTGTAAAGCCCTCACATGACAGAGAACGCCGCCGCCAGGACACCTGTGTATAGGATACATGGCGCCTCACCTGGGTGTATACGCTGCATTAATTATGACTATTTATATGTCTATATCTCTATAAATACCTGCCGCCATCACACCAGTCACACCGGGAATATGAGGAGAGCCCAGCCCCCCGGGAGCAGCGCGGAGCTGCTGGGCGCTGTAGTCCCCGCGGGCGGCTCTGCCCGCTGCTCTCACCTCTCCGCCGCACGGCTCAGGTCTCCTCCGTGATGCATGAGAGCGGCGCCGGCTGCGCTGGAGGCTCCGCCGGTCACTGCCCGCACTTCAGCCCCGGCGGCGGCTCTATAACTCCGGGGCACTCGGGAGAGGAAGCGCCGCCGTACACACCGAGAGCTGTCCTGTAACTCTGCCCACAGGGCGAGCACCAAACCCCGCCTGCGCCCTCCTCCTGCCCGGTCCTGACACCCGGGACTACCGCCCAGACTCACCGGCGTAAGGGGCAGAGAGGGAGAGGCTGAGACAGACAGAAAGACAGACAGACAGATAGATAGAGAGAGAGATAATGGATAGATAATAGATGGATATAGAGATAGATAAATAGATAGACAGATAGATAGATAATAGATTAATAGATAGACAGATAGATAATAGATTAATAGATAGACAGATAGATAGATGAGATAGATGATAGATAGATAGATAAATAGATAGATAAATAGATAAATAATAGATAGATAATAGATAAATAATAGATAGATAATAGATAAATAATAGATAGATAATAGATAAATAATAGATAGTTTTTGACGCTCTGTATTTTCACGGAGTCAAGAACCTCGCGTCTTCAGCTGCAGCCGAGTAGATGGGATTTCTAGCGATCTCTTGACCGCTGCTCTTTTTTCCCTCAGGATGACCCGAGCTGTGATGTGAGTTTCAGATCTGCAACACGGCAATTTCTCTTGTGGGAACGCTGAGTTTTCCCCATAAACTTCAATTAGATGAAGAAAATCCACAGGTGAAACACGCACATGTTGATTTAGAGTGAGTGCACACAGTGGCGGATTTTTCGGTGCGGATTTTGGAAAATCAGCAGGTCAAGAGCCATGCGGTTCCCCCCCCGCGGTTTGACACCTGGACAATGGAGCAGGTGTAAAACCGCTGCAGATTCCGCACAAAGAAGTGACGTGCTGCTGATTGGAAACCACAGCAAATCCGTGCAGAGAAATCCGCAGCATATGCACAGTGGAATTGAAAACCCATTGGCTAACATGGTGCTGTACACTGCCTGCGGATCCGCAGCGTGTGCACACAGCCTAAGCAGTTTTTTCACTTTTTTAAAGTGTTTTTACCGGCAAAAACGCTTAAAAAACGCTTACAAGAAGCATCCCATTCATTTGAATGAATTTCGCACTTTTTGTGCATATTGATGCGTTTTTTCCGTGAAAAAAACACATTGCGGTAAAAAACGCAGCACGCTCATTAATTTCACAGAAAAATCTGCATTTCTAACTATATAAGAATGGGGATGCTCCGGAAAAAAATCGCGGAAAAAACAGGCGTTTTCTGGGAAGTAGTCCGGTTTTTTGTCAGGAATTTTCTGCATCTGTGGGTACATAGCCTAAATGCGTTTCCGTAGTGGAAACACCTAAACCTATGTACTCTGCCCCTTAGTGCACCAGTAATAGCAGCAGCTAATGGAGAAAAACAGCATAGTAGTTGTTAAATATCTCTGGTCCTAGTGGATCACCACTACTGCCAGTAAGGGACGAATGAAAGACCGATCGTCATATGTGTAGCAAAAAAGAAAGAGGACAATCCGCAGGTCTAAAAAAAATATTCAAATACTTTATTAATTGCCCAAAGTGATAAAATACATTAAATACAGGGAAGGGAGAGGACATGGGTCTCCAGTAGAACAATATTAGCGATGTAGCGGTGTCCTCTTGTATGACCCGAATGTACAGACCAAATGGTCTGGTGTGCGAGAACAAACAATATAGTAGGAATACAAATCTTGCTGTCAGTGCAGCATAGAATAAACTGCACAAGTGTGTATACCAATCATATTAGATGGGCAATGTATTAGCCCGGTAAATAACACAAGTGTGTATAACCATCAATCAGATGGACAATCATTAGCCCGAGTTATGGAAGTACTCCATGATGGAACTGTACCTGAAAGCATGCACACAGAAGGGATCAGGGGTGTACTGCACCAACGTGCCCGCCCCTACGCGCGTTTCGGAAGCCTTCGTCAGCTGTTTTTTATCGCATCGCATTCGTCCGATTTTATCGCTAGTGTGACTCCGGCCTTAGGCGGCAGTTCACACAGGCTTGTGCACAATGAATGCATTTTCTTGCTGTGCGGATTAATTCCTGGTTAGAAAAACTCAAAAAAGCTCGTCGTGGAAATGTAGCCTTAGGGGGTCTATTAAAAGAAAGCTAGTGCCCTGAAAGTGCCAACTATAGAATTCTCATTCCGTTACCATCCCCATAAGTAACAGCCACTTTGTCCCCTGACCCTTCCCACACAACACCATTCCCAATTCCCAGCTCGGTGGTCCTCAAAGAATTCACAGTTCATTCAGAAGTATCTCAGAAAGGTGCCGCAGATCGTGCCCACTACATAGTGATGTCTCTGGAGATGGTTATCGCACACGGTGATGTCACTCAGGGCTGGAACCAATGGTAGGCACCTGCCTAGGGCACTACCTCCTGTCTGCCCAAGGGGAATGCATTTGGGGGAAAAGTACCATTTGGTATTGCTGAATGCCTGCGGCTGCCTGGCGTCCTCCCTTAACTGCAGGCATTCAGCACATTGATGGCTGGGTCTGACACTGCTCACCCCTCTCTGCCTGTGCCCTGGCTGTCGCTCCTTCCCTGAACTCAATTGTGTATTCGCATCTCTCAGACACAAATACAATAGAAGTGAGCGCCACCCAGGACAGGAGCAGAGGAGCTGTAATCTGCTCCATGCTTCGCCAGTGACTCCATCAGAACGCAGGCCACTTCCTGCCTGCGCACTGACGGTGATGGTGCACGCCATTCGGTGACCACTGCTTCTCTTCATAGAAGAGATGATGGTGGCGGTGCTGGGCAGGCAGCCAAGTTAAGGTGAGCATATTCTTTTTTTATTTTTATTACACTATTTAACTAATGAATAGGGACCATGAGAATAGTGCATGGTTCATAAGGGCAGCTCGTGTTGCCGTTATATCTGACTAGCTGAAGAGCCCGGCGCTGCCCGGGCATAGTAACTAACTATGGTTAGTTATAACAAATTATAATGATTATATCTATATATATATATAAAGCTGAGTGTATAGCCCCGCCCACTCCAGAATGGGGTGAATAGCCACATTCACTATAATATCCCACATCACCCATCAGCCAGAGCTACCGGACAACTACCACTAATATCCCACATCAACCCATCAGCCAGAGCCACCAGACTACTAATATCCCTCATCATCCCGTCACAGCCGCCGGATTACTACCCCTAATATCCCACATCATCCCGTTAGAGCCACCGGACTACTACCCCTAATATCCCACATCATCCCGTCAGAGCCACCAGACTTCTACCCCTAATATCCCACATCATCCCGTCAGAGCCACCAGACTTCTACCCCTAATATCCCACATCAACCCGTCAGCCAGAGCCACCGGACTACTACCCCTAATATCCCACATCATCCCGTCACAGCCGCCGGATTACTACCCCTAATATCCCACATCATCCCGTCAGAGCCACCGGACTTCTACCCCTAATATCCCACATCATCCCGTCAGAGCCACCGGACTACTACCCCTAATATCCCACATCAACCCGTCAGCCAGAGCCACCGGACTACTACCCCTAATATCCCACATCATCCCGTCACAGCCGCCGGATTACTACCCCTAATATCCCACATCATCCCGTCAGAGCCACCAGACTTCTACCCCTAATATCCCACATCATCCCGTCAGAGCCACCAGACTTCTACCCCTAATATCCCACATCAACCCGTCAGCCAGAGCCACCGGACTACTACCCCTAATATCCCACATCATCCCGTCACAGCCGCCGGATTACTACCCCTAATATCCCACATCATCCCGTCAGAGCCACCGGACTTCTACCCCTAATATCCCACATCATCCCGTCAGAGCCACCAGACTTCTACCCCTAATATCCCACATCAACCCGTCAGCCAGAGCCACCGGACTACTACCCCTAATATCCCACATCATCCCGTCACAGCCGCCGGATTACTACCCCTAATATCCCACATCATCCCGTCAGAGCCACCGGACTACTACCCCTAATATAATAATAATAATCTTTATTTTTATATAGCGCTAACATATTCCGCAGCGCTTTACAATTTGCACACATTTTCATCACTGTCCCTGATGGGGCACACAATCTAAATTCCCTATCAGTATGTCTTTGGAGTGTGGGAGGAAACCGGAGTGCCCGGAGGAAACCCACGCAAACACGGGGAGAACATACAAACTCCTTGCAGATGTTGTCCTTGGTGGGATACGAACCCAGGACCCCAGTGGCTAACCACTGAGCCACCGTGCTGCCCATATATCCCACATCATCCTGTCAGAGCCACCAGACTTCTACCCCTAATATCCCACATCATCCCGTCAGCCAGAGCCACCAGATAACTACCCCTAATATCCCACCGGTGATCCCTTTAAGAGAGGCCTGGCGTCAGAACCAGAGCACTGAGTGGATTTGCCCTGACTTCCATACCAATTATCCATTTAATAGAAGCCTGGGGTGAGAATCAGATCGCTGAGGGATTTACCCTAAACCATACCATAGATCCCTTTAAGAGAGGCCTGGGGTCAGAACCAGAGCGCTGAGTGGAATTGCCCTGACTTCCATAACGGGGATCCCTTTAAGAGGGATGATATGCCTATGGGATGGAGGATGTGTGATGGGGATATGGGCACGGAGGGGAGGGGGGATTCATTTCTGTCATGTGTCCTCTGCTCCTTTCTGGAGGGGCAATGGCTGGGATCTTATGTTCCCGGGGATGATAGATTTCTCCTCCCACCTGGTCTGTGTCTGCTGAGGTGTTGTGGAGTGAGAAATCTGTTGCTCATAGGAACCAATCACAGCTCAGCTTCTTTTAAACAGCTCTGGTGAAATGAAAGATGCTTTGTGATTGGTTGGTGATACACACACATACATACATTCAGTTTTATATATAGAGATAATGGCAGACAGTTGGGTGGTTATTTATTGATCATTAAAGTGGACAGTGTGGCGAGTGTATTTCATACGGGCAGACAGTGTAGAGGTCATATACAATAGAAGGTTTATTTAGGGCATGGTATAGAAAGATATTTTTATGCAGAGGGCATTTTAATAACACTCTTATTTTTGAGGGTACCGGTTCGGGATGTGCTGCAGAAGACCGGAGAAGAGAGAAGTCTGCAGAGACGAGATGTGGATGTGAAAAAAAGAACAACTCCAATCAGAGAAGTAACCCAAATATAAGGTTTCTGAATATAAATCTTTTATTTGTGATCCTGCCTGTATCTCAGCAGTACCGTGGCTCCTGAATGGTCTACAGTCTGATAATAACTGATAATAACCCCAGCATCTCCTTACCATTGGGCATACTAGGAGGTGTAGGGTCATGCCATACAAATAGATATAGGGCTGACATGACAATAAAATTGATTGCAGTACTAAGCTTGATCATGTAGTTATGTACTTATGGTGATGCATTCATGCACTGATGGTGGTTCTGGTGATGTATTCATGTACTGATGATGCTACTGTTGTATATACAGGAGCTTGTCACAAAATTAGAATATCATCAAAAAGTTAAGTTATTTCAGTTCTTCAATACAAAAAGTGAAACTCATATTATATAGAGTCATTACACACAGAGTGATCTATTTCACGTGTTTATTTCTGTTAATGTTGATGATTATGGCTTACAGCCAATGAAAACCCAAAAGCCATAATCTTAGTAAATTGGAATAATTAACAAAAAACACCTGCAAAAGCTTTCTAAGCATTTAAAAAGGTCCCTTAGTCTATTTTAGTAGGCTCCACAATCATGGGGAAGACTGCTGACTTGACAGATGGCTTGGAAGCAGTCACTGACACACTCCACAAGGAGGGGAAGCTACAAAAGGTCATTGCTAAAGAAGCTGGCTGTTCACAGAGTGCTGTATCCAAGCATATTAATGGAAAGTAGAGTGGAATGAAAAAGAGTGGTAGAAAAAGGTGCACAACCAACCAGGATAACCGCAACCTTGAAAGGATTGTTAACAAAAGGCCATTCAAAAATTTGGGAGAGATTCACAAGGAGTGGACTGCTGCTGGATTCATTGCTTCAAGAGTCACCACACACAGACGTCTTCAGGACATGGGCTACAAGTGTCACATTCCTTGTGTCAAGCCACTCATGACCAATAGACAACGCCAGAAGCGTCTTACCTGGGCCAAGGAGACAAAAAACTGGGCTGTTGCTCAGGGGTCCAAGGTGTTGTTTTCTGATGAAAGTAAATTTTGCATTTCATTTGGAAATCACAGTCCCAGAGTCTGGAGGAAGAGTGGAGAGGCCACAATCCAAGCTGCTGGAGGTCTAGTGTGAAGTTTCCACAATCAGTGATGGTTTGGGGAGCCATGTCATCTGCTGGTGTAGGTCCACTGTGTTTTATCAAGACCAAAGTCAGCGCAGCCGTCTACCAGGAAATTTTAGAGCACTTCATGCTTCCCTCTGCCGACAAGCTTATTGGAGATGGAAATGTCATTCTCCAGCAGGACTTGGCACCTGTCCACACTGCCAAAAGTACCAATACCTGGTGTACACACAACAGTATCACTGTGCTTGATTGGCAGCAAACTCGCCTGACCTTAATCACATAGAGAATCTATGGGGTATTGTCAAGAGGAAGAGGAGACACCAGACCCAACAATGCAGACGAGCTGAAGGCTGCTATCAAAGCAACCTGGGCTTCCATAACCCCTCAGCAGTGCCACAGGCTGATCGCCTCCTGCCACGCCACATTGATGCAGTAATTGATACAATAGGAGCCCCGACCAAGTATTGAGTGCATTTACTGAACATACATTTCAGTAGGCCAACATTTTGGATTTTAAAATCATTTTTCTATCTGGTGTTATAAAGTAATGACTCTGTATAATATATGAGTTTCACTTTTTGTATTGAAGAACTGAAAATAAATTAACTTTTTAATGATATTCTAATTTTGTGAGAAGCATCTGTATTTACTGCCGGAGGTTCGTATGATGCATTCACGTACTGATGGTGGTTCTGGTGACGCATTTATGTACTTATTTTGGATCTGTAGATATATTCATGTACCAAGTGATTTTAGTGACCTATTTACTGTATTTACTATTGATGGCTCTGGTGTTCTATTTATGTAGTGATGATGATTTTAGTTTTGTAATCATGTAGTGATGATGATGGTTCAACCATCACTAAATGAATGTCACCAGAACCACCATTTCTACAATAATACGACACCAGACACCACTGCCATATGTAACAGCATCTCTTTCAGCTAATTTTTTTTTTAGAAGGTAATTCAATAATCCATCACTGTGGCTGCATTTCCTTTTGCCACATTTGCAAAATTGCAGATACTGACATGAGTAAATACAACATAATTATCAGACTTTCACTTTTAATTTATTACTGTGTGTCCAATGTTATTGGGTGGAAATCCCCCTTATTGGGGTTTTCCAGGACTGTAATGGAAATTGATGGTTTATCCTTAAGGGGGCTTTACACATAGCGATATCGCTAAAGCGTTACCGATTTTGTGGCGCAGCAGCCATATTGCTAGCGATATCGCTACATGTGATGCTCACCTCCGACCGGCTCCCCCGCTGGTTATCGGTGATCGCGCGAGATCGGCCTGGTCCATTTCTCGGCGGTCGCTTCCTGCTGGGGCCGACGAGCGACGCGTGGACGTGGGCGGAGGACGTCATCATCGCCGCGTCTAACAGGTAAGTAACGACCGCTGCTGCGTCGCTGCTGAGTACTGCCTATTTGGCAGCTCAATAGCAACCATTTAGCGATGCACCAGCGATCCTGACCGGGTCGTATCATGGTCGGGATCGCTGGTGCATCGCTAAATGTAACAGGGCCTTTAGTATAGACCTTCAGTATCCGATTGGTGGGGGTCCAACTCCTGGCACCTCCATCCATCAACTGATCAAAGGGCCATGACACTCCCTGCAGATGCCGCATCCTCTTCATTGTTTACCAGGGTACCGGAAAACCATTGCTCCTTAATGATCGGCTGTGGTGTCAGGACCCCCTTTCTGATCTGATATTGGTAACCTATCGAAAAGTATAAGCCATCACAGTCCAAGAAAACGGCTTTAAAAATCATATTGTCAAGTTTAGTGGAACAGTCATCAGGAACGTCATATCAAAAACATTTCTCAAAGGGGGTTTCCATCTTCGGGCATTTTTTTTCATACTTATATGCATGTAACTACCGCTAAAGATAATTTTTGTAATTCAGTTTCATTAAAAATTGCTTCCTTCTATAGCCTCTATGTTGCTGGCTGCAGCATGAGTTAACTGAGAATCCGTCAGTGAGCGCTTTATGATGGCTTGATGGAGAGTTTGTAAATCTCATATCTATCTTTTTCTGAGCTCTTCTCGGCTGATTTATGACCACAGACCACATCAAAGTTGAATGTACAGGAAAACAAAGTGTTAGTAAATGCCAAATGGTGCAAAATTTTTAATGAAGCCAAGGTGCAAAAGTGATTTTTAGCCCCAAATAAATGCATTTAAGTAGAAATAAATAAATGTCAGGAGAGGTGATGAGGTTCTCTTCGAAAGCTTCGCTGTACTTACATAACCTTTTTTTTCTGCTCACTAAACGTATTAATTTTGCTGCCAAATAGATGACGCTTCACACTCCTACACACTGGTGCCAGGCAGAGAAGTATTCGGATCATTGTCGCACAATGTCCTGCTAACAGCTGCCTGCCTGTCCACATTCTGCAGATCCGTCGCCTGCAGGGTCAGCTATTTCTATCATCATTACCGCACTAACCCTTGGACACTGAGCGGAACTTTCATCATATCACGTCGTGGTAGAAAAGTGGGAAGATAGGAAAGGAGAGGATGCAGGCGACCCACTCACAAAAACTGCAGCATCCACAGAATCGCTGCCATACGCTCCAATAATGCCAAATTTTTAATAGGAAAACCCACCCAAAAATCTATTTTTTGGACATTCCATAAAGATACGTCAGTGCAGGGGCGTCACTATAGGAAGCACGGAGGTTGCAGAAGCCGTCGATACAGGGTTAGAAACAGGAATACCCCTCTGATGAGAATCTCCGACCTTTACAAGTGAAAACCAAACTCTCCTATATAAAAAAAAAAAAAAAAAAAAATATCAAGCGACTTCACTCCAACCACAAAGACAGTATAAAATGACATCCTCTGCTGAGTTCAGTTTCTGCCACGAGAAGACAACTGTGTCAACTGGAAAGTTTTCTCTTTTGGATCAAAAGAACCTCAGACTGAAACTGGAGAAGAGATTGCTGGTGGATCTTGTTGAGATCAGCAGGATATTGATTTAACCTCTGCACAAAAAAAAAGTTCTTAAAAAACAATTTACCGTAGCTGAAAATTCTACCTTAAACTCTCAATTTGCAATATTAAAAGGGTTGTCCGCTAATCAAACACCTTCTCAACCACCAGAGTTCCCCCATGTAAAATAATATAAGTTATATTCACTTCCGCTGCAGCCACTCTTCTACTCTCCCGGGGCTCACGTGACATTATGTCAGGAGAGCCCTGCAGCCCCTTCTCTCACTTCTTTCGGACGTAACTGACATCCGGAAAATGTCAGAGCAGCATCTCTCCTTTCTTCTGTCAGTTTAGTCCGAAAGAAGTGAGAAAAGCGGCCGCTGACTGGCTGCAGGGCTATCTTGACATAATGTCACGGGAGCCCCAAGAGAGCCAGTGCTGATATTGCTGGAATGAGGTGGGCATCAGAGACGAGTATAGCTGAATTATTATTTTACATGGGGGAACTAGGGTGGATGAGAAGGGGTTGTCCAAGTAGTGTACCACGCCTTTAAGGTGGATGATGTTTCTACATGTTAAGTAATATACACATGATACAGTAAATAGTACTGGAACACTTCCACATTGCCCCTACAAGAGCTTTTCTGACCTCCCATTCTACATCCATAGGCATTAATATGGAGTTGGTCCAGTCTGTGGCAGCTTCTACTTTTCTGGGAAGACTTTCTACAAGATATTGGAAGTGTCTGTGTGAAATTTTTGACCTTTCTCTGTTCTAGTTCATACCAAAGCTGTTGGATGGGGGTGAGGTTCAGGCTTTGTACGGCCGGTCATGTTCTTCCACACCAGACTGACTCCCTCAACCATGTCTGTATGGACCGTGTGCACTGGGCGCAGGCTCAGTCAAAGGGAAGAGAAAAGGGAATTCTCCAAACTGTTCCCACACAACTGGAAGCTACAATTGTCAAAAAGGTCTTGTGCTAAGGGACCAATGTCGACCCCTGAAAAACATTCTGATACTAGTATCCTTCCTCCACCAAACTGTCCAGTGGGCACAATGCAGTCGGAGGGCAACGTTCTCCTGGTATTCACCAAACCCAAGCTCATACATTAGACGCCGGATAGAGAAGTGTGATCCATGACTGCACAGAACACGTTTCCTCCAAAGTCCGGTGGTGGTGGCTTTACACCACTCCATCTAACGCTCTGCATTGTGCTTGGTGATGTACAGCTGCATAGTACTGGTCACTCAAGGAAAGCCATGCCATGAAGCTCCTGCTAGTTTCTGTGCTGTTGATGATTCCCTTCAGTTACTCATCAATGCTAAGAGCCAAAAGATACATTATTTAGGAAATAAGTCCCGATGGCAAAATTCAATCTCAAAATAGGTGGTCCAGCTCAAGTGTTGTATGCATTTGTATCCAACAGGTAGAGAAGAAGATTCTACCAAATGTTCAAGGCATCAGCGTATCTTCCCTGAAAACAAAAAACAATCAATCCTACTTTCATTTGTGGGGAGAAGTGTTCAGATACCTTCATATTCGTTTGCTGAAAATCAGTTCCAGTGAAAATGACTGTAGGAGGTCACAGTACGTATGTTCTGAGGGACCGTGGCTTCAGGAGATCATCATTCACGTAGTTGGCCAGTCCCATTGACATGTCGAATGTGGATGGGCAGGGGCACATTAAGGCAGACAGAGTTAAGGCTCAGCCATCCATGCAAATCGGTCGAAGACTGGACTGCAATGCATGGACTGACCGCAGCTCTCCCGACCCTAGCGGGACAGTTTTGTAGAAATACATGAAGTGATCACTCTTGGTTCAGGAGAGCCGCGGCCAGTCCGTGCATTAGCGGTCTATCCTCATTCCGAATGGCGCAGATGCCTGTATGAACCCTTATTAAACGCAGAGAATCAAGTGCAAGAAACACATAAGGATAAAATTAATGTTCCATGTAGAGGATCAAAGTCCGCTCTGGAGAACACTTGGCTCCTTAAGAATGAGCTCCAGATTACGGGACGGCACGTCTCCAGTAAATTCAAAATTCGGTTCCGATTATGATCGGCGGCGATTATTGTTTTTGCAATATTTGCCGAACATCACTGGAGTCATTGGGAATAGAAATGAAGGAATCAAACATAAAATTTGTCACGAATAGGGTAACAATATAACACAAATATGGCAAATTCAGATTCGGTGAAAGATTCCGAACATATTTGCTCAACTCTAATAAACCCATAGCTAAATTACGAGGATCAGAATTTAGGCAGAATTTACAGGACTTTGGGACAGATTTATCATCTGCGGGGTTTTGCATTAATTTTTTTATTTTTTGGTTTGTCGCATTCATTCATGGTTTTTTTTTTGCACCAAATTGTTAGTTCATGAATTTTGTGCAAAATGAAAAATGCTCTTTTTACTGAACTGTTTCAAAAAAGGGGAGAACATGTGGGCAAAAATTGAGATTTTTTTTTTTTTAAAGTTGCAATTGACAAATCCGCTGAAAACATTTGGAAACTCCGAACCCCACCCACAATGCCAAGAATATATACTAAAAGGGACCCTTAAATGTGGGCTGTGACATGGGAATAATGGCTAATATTGATCAGTACCTCATGTATTTTATACATTTTTTATTTGCACATTTTTCCATTTTTATTCAGGAGGCAAATTTAGTGTTGACTGGGTAAATTGGGGTGTTTGTCCTTGTGGGGTGCACTTATATGGTACTGGGCAGCCCACCTGATCTAATAGTATTGGTGTCATCAACTAGCTGTAATACACTGCGCAGTGCGCATCACACGTATCTGTACTAGGCAAGCAACCCCACCATGAATGGTTGACATGCGACGTGAGTGGTTGTTTCATCAGTTATTTGCACTTGTGCTGACCCCCGTCTTTATCATGGGGGTCTGTTGCATCCTGTAATGCATTAGTATTGTGACCTGGTGTTGGTAAGTAAGAATGCCTTTTTTTCTCTGATTTTTTTTTAATTTAATGAATTCAGCAGCACAGTGGATAGACACAAAGCTCTCATCCAGCCTGTATTACTGAGAGAGACACTCCCAAAAAAGAAAAATCTGAAACTTTGATCAGGCTGCACACTGCATATAAGGGGGTTTGAAAATGAATGAAGGACTGAAACTTATAGCAATTTTAGAATTAAAATAACTGCAATTAGTCGCTTCCTATAACCATCAACAAGCTTCTTACACTTGTCAACTGGAATTTTGGACCATTCTTTTGCAAACTGCTCTAGGTCTCTCATATGTGAAGGCACCTTCTCCAATTTTAAGATCTCTCCACCGATGTTCTATGGGATTTAGACCTGGACTCGTTACTGCTACTTCAGAACTCTCCGGCGCTGTAGAATCAAGTGTTTTACCAAAAAGGTCCATCTTGGTCTCATCTGCCACAAGACGCTTTCCCAGAAGGATTTTGACAAACTACAGTCTAACTTTTTTTTTATGTCTCTGTGTCAGCTGTGGAGTCCTCCTCGGTCTCCTGCCATGGCGTTTCATTTCACTCAAATCTTGGCGGATAGTTCCCGCTGACACTGATACATCCTGAGCCTGCAGGTCAGCTTGAATTTCTTTGGAGCTTGATTGTGGCTGCTTATCCACAATCTGGACTACTCTGTGTTGCAACCTTTCATCAATTCTTCTCTGTCGTCCATCTCCAGGGAGATCAGCTACAATACTATCGGCTGTAAACTTCTTGCTTATGTGTTTACCCACAATTTTGGAAAAGTGCCAACAATTTTTTCTGGCCCATTTTTAAGGTTTTGTGTTAAATTATGTCCAATTTGCCTTTTTCTGTGTGTTTTTTTTTTTTTTTTTTTTTTGTTGCTCCAATACAGATAAAAGAAATAACGTGTATAACAAAACATGTGAAATTCCAATAATTTTCTGGGAGAAACACTCCATGTTCTGGAAAAAATTCAAGGGTGCCAACACTTTTGGTATATATGTTGGTAACAACCCATCCAATCCACACAGGCAAAGAAATCAAACCATAGAAGTCTATAGATTAAGCTGTGTGTAATAATGAAAAATGACAAAGGAAAAAAGTATTGAACACATGAAGAAAGAGGTGCAAAATCATGACACCAGCTCAAATCTACCAGTAATTAGAAAGAAATTCTGCCACTTATTTTTCACTAGCAGCTGGTTCACCTGTTGGCCTATAAAAAGGTGTCTCATTACCAAGGTGCCACGCAAGAAACATCTCATGATGGGTAAAACCAATGAGCTCAATACCTGCACAACCTTATTGTTGCAAAACATACTGATAGCATTTGTTAGGGAAGAATGTCTAAACTACTGAAGGTTGCAATGACCACTGTTGGGGCCTTAATCCAGAAGCGTAAAGAACATAATTTCACCATAAACCGGCTGCGACCAAGTGCTCCCCATAAGATTTCAGGCAGAGGAGTAAAAATAATCAGAAGAGTTGTCCAAGAGCCAAGGACCACCTGTGGAGAGCTACAGAAAGACCTGGAATCATCAGGTACAATTGTTTGAAGGAAAACAATAAGTAATGCACTTAACCTCCATGGCCTGTATGCACGCTCACCACGAAAGACTCCATTAATGAATAAAAAGCATGTTCAAGCACATTTACAGTTCTCTCAAAAACATTTAGACACAACTGTGAAATACTGGGGGAATATAGACTGATCAGATGAGACCAAAATTGAAATCTTTGGATGCCATAATGCACACTATGTTTGGAGGCCAAAAGGCACTGCATATAACGCCATAAACATCATACCTTCAGTAAAGTTTGGAGGTGGGAACATCATGGCGTGAGGCTGTTATTCAGTATACAGCACCGGCAAACTTCATATAAGTGAAGGAAGGATGAATGCACAAATGTACTGAAACATTCTTGATAAAAATCTGCTGCCATCTACAAGGATAATTAAGTTGAAACAAGGATGGACATTTCATCAAGACAATGATCCAAAACACACAGCCAAGGAAACTCAATTGGTTTCAGAAAAAGAAAATAAAGCTGCTACAATGGCTGAGCCAATCACCGGACCTGAATCCATTGAAAAATGTATGGCAGGAACTAAAGCTGAGTTCATAGAAGGAGCCCAAGTGACCTTCAGGATGTGAAGAGTGTTTGTGAAGATAAATGGGCCAAAATCACACCTGAGCAATGCTTGCGACTAGTTTCTCCATACAGGAGGCATCTTGAATCTGTCATCACCAACAAAGGTTTTTGTACGAAGTATTACATTTCAGGAAGCGGGTTCAATACTTTTTCCCTATGTCATTTCTCATTATTACACAATGTATGGACATCTACGGTCTGATTTCTTTGCCTGTGTGGATTGGGTGGGTCGTTACTGACATCTGGTGAGAATTTCATGTCAATAGCACCTTTAAAAATTGGTGACGTGTTCAATACTTATTTCACCCATTGTACACACATATATATACACATATATATATATTTTTATTAAAAATATGAATGTATACTAACTCACTTTATCGATCTCCAATGCTAATCTTCCAGTGCTTCCCAGGTCCCCTGCAGGTTTTATTTTGTTTCCTTCCCGGCAGGAAAGCAATGTGACCTCTGCAGCCAATCGCTAGCCACAGGAGTGACCTAACTGATCACTACTGCAGGACATGATTGTCTGCAGCGTTCACGTCTGTCCATCAGGAATGAAATGTACAGACCCAAGTCTCTGCATGTACAGAATAGGATGTGATTACCTCCGTCATGAGAATCATTTTGCCTTCTGTCAGTTTACTAGGAAATCCAGACTATCAGGTTCCAGGTTGAAGGCTCCATACATATAATATATATGCAAACAGCGTACATCTAGTATCTCAGGCTGGAACAAATTTACCTTTGCAGGACACATTTTGTTGAAGCGTCAGTGATATGACTTCCCTTTAGGCTCCAGTATCAAATGGTGAATGACTTTATGAAACAGGTAATTTTCCAGATTAAATTACAAGCTGATGTCCTTCCTTGGAAAAAATTAAAAACCTCAAACAGGATGAAATTAGGGAGGCAAAATGGAGTTTTCAAAGCCAGAAGAGTTATCAAGTTACCATTGAAAAACATTGGGATATTTACAAGTCATATACAGGTTAGCCACTCGGTTTCTTAATGGACGGCTAAACAAACTTAGTATTTTCTTCTATGGAAAGGTTAAAAAGAATCTGATTTGATATGTGTGGCAAAATTTGTATAGGAAAATCAGGAAAAGGGGTGAAGTGCAGGATTTCCACTTGGAATCTGCAACACTACAAAACTGATTGAAAAATTTAATGTGGAAACTAGGGGTCAAAATGCTACAAAGAACCACCACCATTAGCGCCTGCGGCAGTGTCCGCTGTGGTGACAACTAGTGTCCATTACTGTGACCCACTGCTAGTGCCCGCTGCTGTGACCGCCACTATTCTCCATTACTGTAACCCACTGCTAGTGCCCGCTGCTGTGACGTCACTATTCTCCATTACTGTAACCCACTGCTAGTGCCCGCTGCTGTGACCACCACTATTCTCCATTACTGTAACCCACTGCTAGTGCCCGCTGCTGTGACGTCACTATTCTCCATTACTGTAACCCACTGCTAGTGCCCGCTGCTGTGACCACTATTCTCCATTACTGTAACCCACTGCTAGTGCCCGCTGCTGTGACCACCACTATTCTCCAGTAACCCACTGCTAGTGCCCGCTGCTGTAACCACCACTATTCTCCATTACTGTAACCCACTGCTAGTGCCCGCTGCTGTGACCACCACTATTCTCCATTACTGTAACCCACTGCTAGTGCCCGCTGCTGTGACGTCACTATTCTCCATTACTGTAACCCACTGCTAGTGCCCGCTGCTGTGACCACCACTATTCTCCATTACTGTAACCCACTGCTAGTGCCCACTGCTGTGACCACCACTATTCTCCATTACTGTAACCCACTGCTAGTGCCCGCTGCTGTGTCCACCACTATTCTCCATTACTGTAACCCACTGCTAGTGCCCGCTGCTGTGACCACCACTATTCTCCATTACTGTAACCCACTGCTAGTGCCCGCTGCTGTGACCACCACTATTCTCCATTACTGTGACCCACTGCTAGTGCCCGCTGCTGTGACCGCCACTATTCTCCATTACTGTAACCCACTGCTAGTGCCCGCTGCTGTGACGTCACTATTCTCCATTACTGTAACCCACTGCTAGTGCCCGCTGCTGTGACGTCACTATTCTCCATTACTGTAACCCACTGCTAGTGCCCGCTGCTGTGACCACCACTATTCTCCATTACTGTGACCCACTGCTAGTGCCCGCTGCTGTGACCGCCACTATTCTCCATTACTGTAACCCACTGCTAGTGCCCGCTGCTGTGACGTCACTATTCTCCATTACTGTAACCCACTGCTAGTGCCCGCTGCTGTGACGTCACTATTCTCCATTACTGTAACCCACTGCTAGTGCCCGCTGCTGTGACCACCACTATTCTCCATTACTGTAACCCACTGCTAGTGCCCGCTGCTGTGACCACCACTATTCTCCAGTAACCCACTGCTAGTGCCCGCTGCTGTGACCACCACTATTCTCCATTACTGTAACCCACTGCTAGTGCCCGCTGCTGTGACGTCACTATTCTCCATTACTGTAACCCACTGCTAGTGCCCGCTGCTGTGACCACCACTATTCTCCATTACTGTAACCCACTGCTAGTGCCCGCTGCTGTGACGTCACTATTCTCCATTACTGTAACCCACTGCTAGTGCCCGCTGCTGTGACCACCACTATTCTCCATTACTGTAACCCACTGCTAGTGCCCGCTGCTGTGACGTCACTATTCTCCATTACTGTCACCCACTGCTAGTGCCCGCTGCTGTGACCACCACTATTCTCCATTACTGTAACCCACTGCTAGTGCCCGCTGCTGTGACTACCACTATTCTCCATTACTGTAACCCACTGCTAGTGTCCGCTGCTGTGACCACCACTATTCTCCATTACTGTAACCCACTGCTAGTGCCCGCTGCTGTGACCACCACTATTCTCCATTACTGTAACCCACTGCTAGTGCCCGCTGCTGTGACCACCACTATTCTCCATTACTGTAACCCACTGCTAGTGCCCGCTGCTGTGTCCACCACTATTCTCCATTACTGTAACCCACTGCTAGTGCCCGCTGCTGTGACCACCACTATTCTCCAGTAACCCACTGCTAGTGCCCGCTGCTGTGACCACCACTATTCTCCATTACTGTAACCCACTGCTAGTGCCCGCTGCTGTGTCCACCACTATTCTCCATTACTGTAACCCACTGCTAGTGCCCGCTGCTGTGACCACCACTATTCTCCATTACTGTAACCCACTGCTAGTGCCCGCTGCTGTGACCACCACTATTCTCCATTACTGTAACCCACTGCTAGTGCCCGCTGCTGTGACCACCACTATTCTCCATTACTGTGACCCACTGCTAGTGCCCGCTGCTGTGACCACCACTATTCTCCATTACTGTAACCCACTGCTAGTGCCCGCTGCTGTGACCGCCACTATTCTCCATTACTGTAACCCACTGCTAGTGCCCGCTGCTGTGACCACCACTATTCTCCATTACTGTGACCCACTGCTAGTGCCCGCTGCTGTGACCGCCACTATTCTCCATTACTGTAACCCACTGCTAGTGCCCGCTGCTGTGACGTCACTATTCTCCATTACTGTAACCCACTGCTAGTGCCCGCTGCTGTGACCACCACTATTCTGCATTACTGTAACCCACTGCTAGTGTCCGCTGCTGTGACCACCACTATTCTCCATTACTGTGACCCACTGCTAGTGCCCGCTGCTGTGACCACCACTATTCTCCATTACTGTAACCCACTGCTAGTGCCCGCTGCTGTGACCACCACTATTCTGCATTACTGTAACCCACTGCTAGTGTCCGCTGCTGTGACCACCACTATTCTCCATTACTGTGACCCACTGCTAGTGCCCGCTGCTGTGACCGCCACTATTCTCCATTACTGTAAGCCACTGCTAGTGCCCGCTGCTGTGACGTCACTATTCTCCATTACTGTAACCCACTGCTAGTGCTCGCTGCTGTGACGTCACTATTCTCCATTACTGTAACCCACTGCTAGTGCCCGCTGCTGTGACCACCACTATTCTGCATTACTGTAACCCACTGCTAGTGCCCGCTGCTGTGACCACCACTATTCTCCATTACTGTGACCCACTGCTAGTGCCCGCTGCTGTGACCGCCACTATTCTCCATTACTGTAACCCACTGCTAGCGCCCGCTGCTGTGACGTCACTATTCTCCATTACTGTAACCCACTGCTAGTGCCCGCTGCTGTGACCACCACTATTCTCCATTACTGTAACCCACTGCTAGTGCCCGCTGCTGTGACCGCCACTATTCTCCATTACTGTAACCCACTGCTAGTGCCCGCTGCTGTGACCACCACTATTCTCCAGTAACCCACTGCTAGTGCCTGCTGCTGTGACCACCACTATTCTCCAGTAACCCACTGCTAGTGCCCGCTGCTGTGACCACCACTATTCTCCATTACTGTAACCCACTGCTAGTGCCCGCTGCTGTGACGTCACTATTTTCCATTACTGTAACCCACTGCTAGTGCCCGCTGCTGTGACCACCACTATTCTCCATTACTGTAACCCACTGCTAGTGCCCGCTGCTGTGACGTCACTATTCTCCATTACTGTAACCCACTGCTAGTGCCCGCTGCTGTGACCACCACTATTCTCCATTACTGTAACCCACTGCTAGTGCCCGCTGCTGTGACGTCACTATTCTCCATTACTGTAACCCACTGCTAGTGCCCGCTGCTGTGACCACCACTATTCTCCATTACTGTAACCCACTGCTAGTGCCCGCTGCTGTGACCACCACTATTCTCCATTACTGTAACCCACTGCTAGTGCCCGCTGCTGTGACGTCACTATTCTCCATTACTGTGACCCACTGCTAGTGCCCACTGCTGTGACCACCACTATTCTCCATTACTGTAACCCACTGCTAGTGCCCGCTGCTGTGACCACCACTATTCTCCATTACTGTAACCCACTGCTAGTGCACGCTGCTGTGACCACCACTATTCTCCATTACTGTAACCCACTGCTAGTGCCCGCTGCTGTTTCCACCACTATTCTCCATTACTGTAACCCACTGCTAGTGCCCGCTGCTGTTTCCACCACTATTCTCCATTACTGTAACCCACTGCTAGTGCCCGCTGCTGTGACCACCACTATTCTCCATTACTGTAAACCACTGCTAGTGCCCGCTGCTGTGACGTCACTATTCTCCATTACTGTAACCCACTGCTAGTGCCCGCTGCTGTGACCACCACTATTCTCCATTACTGTAACCCACTGCTAGTGCCCGCTGCTGTGACGTCACTATTCTCCATTACTGTAACCCACTGCTAGTGCCCGCTGCTGTGACCACCACTATTCTCCATTACTGTAACCCACTGCTAGTGCCCGCTGCTGTGACCACCACTATTCTCCATTACTGTAACCCACTGCTTGTGCCCGCTGCTGTGACCACCACTATTCTCCATTACTGTAACCCACTGCTAGTGCACGCTGCTGTGACCACCATTATTCTCCATTACTGTAACCCACTGCTAGTGCCCGCTGCTGTGTCCACCACTATTCTCCATTACTGTAACCCACTGCTAGTGCCCGCTGCTGTGACCACCACTATTCTCCAGTAACCCACTGCTAGTGCCCGCTGCTGTGACCACCACTATTCTCCATTACTGTAACCCACTGCTAGTGCCCGCTGCTGTGTCCACCACTATTCTCCATTACTGTAACCCACTGCTAGTGCCCGCTGCTGTGACCACCACTATTCTCCAGTAACCCACTGCTAGTGCCCGCTGCTGTGACCACCACTATTCTCCATTACTGTAACCCACTGCTAGTGCCCGCTGCTGTGTCCACCACTATTCTCCATTACTGTAACCCACTGCTAGTGCCCGCTGCTGTGACCACCACTATTCTCCATTACTGTAACCCACTGCTAGTGCCCGCTGCTGTGACCACCACTATTCTCCATTACTGTAACCCACTGCTAGTGCCCGCTGCTGTGACCACCACTATTCTCCATTACTGTAACCCACTGCTAGTGCATGCTGCTGTGACCACCACTATTCTCCATTACTGTAACCCACTGCTAGTGCCCGCTGCTGTGTCCACCACTATTCTCCATTACTGTAACCCACTGCTAGTGCCCGCTGCTGTGACCACCACTATTCTCCAGTAACCCACTGCTAGTGCCCGCTGCTGTGACCACCACTATTCTACATTACTGTAACCCACTGCTAGTGCCCGCTGCTGTGTCCACCACTATTCTCCATTACTGTAACCCACTGCTAGTGCCCGCTGCTGTGACCACCACTATTCTCCATTACTGTAACCCACTGCTAGTGCCCGCTGCTGTGACCACCACTATTCTCCATTACTGTAACCCACTGCTAGTGCCCGCTGCTGTGACCACCACTATTCTCCATTACTGTAACCCACTGCTAGTGCCCGCTGCTGTGACCACCACTATTCTCCATTACTGTAACCCACTGCTAGTGCCCGCTGCTGTGACCACCACTATTCTCCATTACTGTGACCCACTGCTAGTGCCCGCTGCTGTGACCACCACTATTCTCCATTACTGTAACCCACTGCTAGTGCCCGCTGCTGTGACCGCCACTATTCTCCATTACTGTAACCCACTGCTAGTGCCCGCTGCTGTGACCACCACTATTCTCCATTACTGTGACCCACTGCTAGTGCCCGCTGCTGTGACCGCCACTATTCTCCATTACTGTAACCAACTGCTAGTGCCCGCTGCTGTGACCACCACTATTCTGCATTACTGTAACCCACTGCTAGTGCCCGCTGCTGTGACCACCACTATTCTCCATTACTGTGACCCACCTTTAGTGCCCGCTGCTGTGACGTCACTATTCTCCATTACTGTAACCCACTGCTAGTGCCCGCTGCTGTGACCACCACTATTCTGCATTACTGTAACCCACTGCTAGTGCCCGCTGCTGTGACCGCCACTATTCTCCATTACTGTGACCCACTGCTAGTGCCCGCTGCTGTGACCGCCACTATTCTCCATTACTGTAACCCACTGCTAGTGCCCGCTGCTGTGACGTCACTATTCTCCATTACTGTAACCCACTGCTAGTGCCCGCTGCTGTGACCACCACTATTCTCCATTACTGTAACCCACTGCTAGTGCCCGCTGCTGTGACCGCCACTATTCTCCATTACTGTAACCCACTGCTAGTGCCCGCTGCTGTGACCACCACTATTCTCCAGTAACCCACTGCTAGTGCCCGTTGCTGTGACCACCACTATTCTCCATTACTGTAACCCACTGCTAGTGCCCGCTGCTGTGACGTCACTATTCTCCATTACTGTAACCCACTGCTAGTGCCCGCTGCTGTGACCACCATTATTCTCCATTACTGTAACCCACTGCTAGTGCCCGCTGCTGTGACGTCACTATTCTCCATTACTGTAACCCACTGCTAGTGCCCGCTGCTGTGACCACCACTATTCTCCATTACTGTAACCCACTGCTAGTGCCCGCTGCTGTGACGTCACTATTCTCCATTACTGTAACCCACTGCTAGTGCCCGCTGCTGTGACCACCACTATTCTCCATTACTGTAACCCACTGCTAGTGCCCGCTGCTGTGACGTCACTATTCTCCATTACTGTAACCCACTGCTAGTGCCCGCTGCTGTGACCACCACTATTCTCCATTACTGTAACCCACTGCTAGTGCCCGCTGCTGTGACCACCACTATTCTCCATTACTGTAACCCACTGCTAGTGCCCGCTGCTGTGACCACCACTATTCTCCATTACTGTAACCCACTGCTAGTGCACGCTGCTGTGACCACCACTATTCTCCATTACTGTAACCCACTGCTAGTGCCCGCTGCTGTGTCCACCACTATTCTCCAGTAACCCACTGCTAGTGCCCGCTGCTGTGACCACCACTATTCTCCATTACTGTAACCCACTGCTAGTGCCCTCTGCTGTGTCCACCACTATTCTCCATTACTGTAACCCACTGCTAGTGCCCGCTGCTGTGACCACCACTATTCTCCAGTAACCCACTGCTAGTGCCCGCTGCTGTGACCACCACTATTCTCCATTACTGTAACCCACTGCTAGTGCCCGCTGCTGTGTCCACCACTATTCTCCATTACTGTAACCCACTGCTAGTGCCCGCTGCTGTGACCACCACTATTCTCCATTACTGTAACCCACTGCTAGTGCCCGCTGCTGTGACCACCACTATTCTCCATTACTGTAACCCACTGCTAGTGCCCGCTGCTGTGACCACCACTATTCTCCATTACTGTAACCCACTGCTAGTGCATGCTGCTGTGACCACCACTATTCTCCATTACTGTAACCCACTGCTAGTGCCCGCTGCTGTGTCCACCACTATTCTCCATTACTGTAACCCACTGCTAGTGCCCGCTGCTGTGACCACCACTATTCTCCAGTAACCCACTGCTAGTGCCCGCTGCTGTGACCACCACTATTCTCCATTACTGTAACCCACTGCTAGTGCCCGCTGCTGTGACCGCCACTATTCTCCATTACTGTAATCCACTGCTAGTGCCCGCTGCTGTGACCACCACTATTCTCCATTACTGTAACCCACTGCTAGTGCCCGCTGCTGTGACCACCACTATTCTCCATTACTGTAACCCACTGCTAGTGCCCGCTGCTGTGACCACTATTCTCCATTACTGTAACCCACTGCTAGTGCCCGCTGCTGTGACCGCCACTATTCTCCATTACTGTAACCCACTGCTAGTGTCCGCTGCTGTGACCACCACTATTCTCCATTACTGTAACCCACTGCTAGTGCCCGCTGCTGTGACCACCACTATTCTCCATTACTGTAACCCACTGCTAGTGCCCGCTGCTGTGACCGCCACTATTCTCCATTACTGTAACCCACTGCTAGTGCCCGCTGCTGTGACCACCACTATTCTCCATTACTGTAACCCACTGCTAGTGCCCGCTGCTGTGACCACCACTATTCTCCATTACTGTAATCCACTGCTAGTGCCCGCTGCTGTGACCACTATTCTCCATTACTGTAACCCACTGCTAGTGCCCGCTGCTGTGACCACCACTATTCTCCATTACTGTAACCCACTGCTAGTGCCCGCTGCTGTGACCACCACTATTCTCCATTACTGTAACCCACTGCTAGTGCCCGCTGCTGTGACCGCCACTATTCTCCATTACTGTAACCCACTGCTAGTGCCCGCTGCTGTGACCACCACTATTCTCCATTACTGTAACCCACTGCTAGTGCCCGCTGCTGTGACCACCACTATTCTCCATTACTGTAACCCACTGCTAGTGCCCGCTGCTGTGACCACCACTATTCTCCATTACTGTAACCCACTGCTAGTTCCCGCTGCTGTGACCACCACTATTCTCCATTACTGTGACCCACTGCTAGTGCCCGCTGCTGTGACCGCCACTATTCTCCATTACTGTAACCCACTGCTAGTGCCCGCTGCTGTGACGTCACTATTCTCCATTACTGTAAGCCACTGCTAGTGCCCGCTGCTGTGACGTCACTATTCTCCATTACTGTAACCCACTGCTAGTGCCCGCTGCTGTGACCACCACTATTCTCCATTACTGTAACCCACTGCTAGTGCCCGCTGCTGTGACGTCACTATTCTCCATTACTGTAACCCACTGCTAGTGCCCGCTGCTGTGACCGCCACTATTCTCCATTACTGTAAGCCACTGCTAGTGCTCGCTGCTGTGACGTCACTATTCTCCATTACTGTAACCCACTGCTAGTGCCCGCTGCTGTGACCACCACTATTCTCCATTACTGTAACCCACTGCTAGTGCCCGCTGCTGTGACGTCACTATTCTCCATTACTGTAACCCACTGCTAGTGCCCGCTGCTGTGACCGCCACTATTCTCCATTACTGTAAGCCACTGCTAGTGCTCGCTGCTGTGACGTCACTATTCTCCATTACTGTAACCCACTGCTAGTGCCCGCTGCTGTGACCACCACTATTCTCCATTACTGTAAGCCACTGCTAGTGCCCGCTGCTGTGACCACCACTATTCTGCATTACTGTAACCCACTGCTAGTGCCCGCTGCTGTGACCACCACTATTCTCCATTACTGTGACCCACTGCTAGTGCCCGCTGCTGTGACCACCACTATTCTCCATTACTGTAACCCACTGCTAGTGCCCGCTGCTGTGACCGCCACTATTCTCCATTACTGTAACCCACTGCTAGTGCCCGCTGCTGTGACCGCCACTATTCTCCATTACTGTGACCCACTGCTAGTGCCCGCTGCTGTGACCGCCACTATTCTCCATTACTGTAACCCACTGCTAGTGCCCGCTGCTGTGACGTCACTATTCTCCATTACTGTAACCCACTGCTAGTGCCCGCTGCTGTGACCACCACTATTCTGCATTACTGTAACCCACTGCTAGTGCCCGCTGCTGTGACCACCACTATTCTCCATTACTGTGACCCACTGCTAGTGCCCGCTGCTGTGACCGCCACTATTCTCCATTACTGTAACCCACTGCTAGTGCCCGCTGCTGTGACGTCACTATTCTCCATTACTGTAACCCACTGCTAGTGCCCGCTGCTGTGACCACCACTATTCTCCATTACTGTAACCCACTGCTAGTGCCCGCTGCTGTGACCACCACTATTCTCCAGTAACCCACTGCTAGTGCCCGCTGCTGTGACCACCACTATTCTCCATTACTGTAACCCACTGCTAGTGCCCGCTGCTGTGACGTCACTATTCTCCATTACTGTAACCCACTGCTATTGCCCGCTGCTGTGACCACCACTATTCTCCATTACTGTAACCCACTGCTAGTGCCCGCTGCTGTGACGTCACTATTCTCCATTACTGTAACCCACTGCTAGTGCCCGCTGCTGTGTCCACCACTATTCTCCATTACTGTAACCCACTGCTAGTGCCCGCTGCTGTGACGTCACTATTCTCCATTACTGTAACCCACTGCTAGTGCCCGCTGCTGTGACTACCACTATTCTCCATTACTGTAACCCACTGCTAGTGTCCGCTGCTGTGACCACCACTATTCTCCATTACTGTAACCCACTGCTAGTGCCCGCTGCTGTGACCACCACTATTCTCCATTACTGTAACCCACTGCTAGTGCCCGCTGCTGTGACCACCACTATTCTCCATTACTGTAACCCACTGCTAGTGCCCGCTGCTGTGTCCACCACTATTCTCCATTACTGTAACCCACTGCTAGTGCCCGCTGCTGTGACCACCACTATTCTCCAGTAACCCACTGCTAGTGCCCGCTGCTGTGACCACCACTATTCTCCATTACTGTAACCCACTGCTAGTGCCCGCTGCTGTGTCCACCACTATTCTCCATTACTGTAACCCACTGCTAGTGCCCGCTGCTGTGACCACCACTATTCTCCATTACTGTAACCCACTGCTAGTGCCCGCTGCTGTGACCACCACTATTCTCCATTACTGTAACCCACTGCTAGTGCCCGCTGCTGTGACCACCACTATTCTCCATTACTGTGACCCACTGCTAGTGCCGGCTGCTGTGACCACCACTATTCTCCATTACTGTAACCCACTGCTAGTGCCCGCTGCTGTGACCGCCACTATTCTCCATTACTGTAACCCACTGCTAGTGCCCGCTGCTGTTTCCACCACTATTCTCCATTACTGTAACCCACTGCTAGTGCCCGCTGCTGTGACCACCACTATTCTCCATTACTGTAACCCACTGCTAGTGCCCGCTGCTGTGACGTCACTATTCTCCATTACTGTAACCCACTGCTAGTGCCCGCTGCTGTGACCACCACTATTCTCCATTACTGTAACCCACTGCTAGTGCCCGCTGCTGTGACGTCACTATTCTCCATTACTGTAACCCACTGCTAGTGCCCGCTGCTGTGACCACCACTATTCTCCATTACTGTAACCCACTGCTAGTGCCCGCTGCTGTGACCACCACTATTCTCCATTACTGTAACCCACTGCTAGTGCCCGCTGCTGTGACCACCACTATTCTCCATTACTGTAACCCACTGCTAGTGCACGCTGCTGTGACCACCACTATTCTCCATTACTGTAACCCACTGCTAGTGCACGCTGCTGTGACCACCACTATTCTCCATTACTGTAACCCACTGCTAGTGCCCGCTGCTGTGTCCACCACTATTCTCCATTACTGTAACCCACTGCTAGTGCCCGCTGCTGTGACCACCACTATTCTCCAGTAACCCACTGCTAGTGCCCGCTGCTGTGACCACCACTATTCTCCATTACTGTAACCCACTGCTAGTGCCCGCTGCTGTGTCCACCACTATTCTCCATTACTGTAACCCACTGCTAGTGCCCGCTGCTGTGACCACCACTATTCTCCAGTAACCCACTGCTAGTGCCCGCTGCTGTGACCACCACTATTCTCCATTACTGTAACCCACTGCTAGTGCCCGCTGCTGTGTCCACCACTATTCTCCATTACTGTAACCCACTGCTAGTGCCCGCTGCTGTGACCACCACTATTCTCCATTACTGTAACCCACTGCTAGTGCCCGCTGCTGTGACCACCACTATTCTCCATTACTGTAACCCACTGCTAGTGCCCGCTGCTGTGACCACCACTATTCTCCATTACTGTAACCCACTGCTAGTGCATGCTGCTGTGACCACCACTATTCTCCATTACTGTAACCCACTGCTAGTGCCCGCTGCTGTGTCCACCACTATTCTCCATTACTGTAACCCACTGCTAGTGCCCGCTGCTGTGACCACCACTATTCTCCAGTAACCCACTGCTAGTGCCCGCTGCTGTGACCACCACTATTCTCCATTACTGTAACCCACTGCTAGTGCCCGCTGCTGTGTCCACCACTATTCTCCATTACTGTAACCCACTGCTAGTGCCCGCTGCTGTGACGTCACTATTCTCCATTACTGTAACCCACTGCTAGTGCCCGCTGCTGTGACCACCACTATTCTCCATTACTGTAACCCACTGCTAGTGCCCGCTGCTGTGACGTCACTATTCTCCATTACTGTAACCCACTGCTAGTGCCCGCTGCTGTGACCACCACTATTCTCCATTACTGTAACCCACTGCTAGTGCCCGCTGCTGTGACCACCACTATTCTCCATTACTGTAACCCACTGCTAGTGCCCGCTGCTGTGACCACCACTATTCTCCATTACTGTAACCCACTGCTAGTGCACGCTGCTGTGACCACCACTATTCTCCATTACTGTAACCCACTGCTAGTGCACGCTGCTGTGACCACCACTATTCTCCATTACTGTAACCCACTGCTAGTGCCCGCTGCTGTGTCCACCACTATTCTCCATTACTGTAACCCACTGCTAGTGCCCGCTGCTGTGACCACCACTATTCTCCAGTAACCCACTGCTAGTGCCCGCTGCTGTGACCACCACTATTCTCCATTACTGTAACCCACTGCTAGTGCCCGCTGCTGTGTCCACCACTATTCTCCATTACTGTAACCCACTGCTAGTGCCCGCTGCTGTGACCACCACTATTCTCCAGTAACCCACTGCTAGTGCCCGCTGCTGTGACCACCACTATTCTCCATTACTGTAACCCACTGCTAGTGCCCGCTGCTGTGTCCACCACTATTCTCCATTACTGTAACCCACTGCTAGTGCCCGCTGCTGTGACCACCACTATTCTCCATTACTGTAACCCACTGCTAGTGCCCGCTGCTGTGACCACCACTATTCTCCATTACTGTAACCCACTGCTAGTGCCCGCTGCTGTGACCACCACTATTCTCCATTACTGTAACCCACTGCTAGTGCATGCTGCTGTGACCACCACTATTCTCCATTACTGTAACCCACTGCTAGTGCCCGCTGCTGTGTCCACCACTATTCTCCATTACTGTAACCCACTGCTAGTGCCCGCTGCTGTGACCACCACTATTCTCCAGTAACCCACTGCTAGTGCCCGCTGCTGTGACCACCACTATTCTCCATTACTGTAACCCACTGCTAGTGCCCGCTGCTGTGTCCACCACTATTCTCCATTACTGTAACCCACTGCTAGTGCCCGCTGCTGTGACCACCACTATTCTCCATTACTGTAACCCACTGCTAGTGCCCGCTGCTGTGACCACCACTATTCTCCATTACTGTAACCCACTGCTAGTGCCCGCTGCTGTGACCACCACTATTCTCCATTACTGTAACCCACTGCTAGTGCCCGCTGCTGTGACCACCACTATTCTCCATTACTGTAACCCACTGCTAGTGCCCGCTGCTGTGACCACCACTATTCTCCATTACTGTGACCCACTGCTAGTGCCCGCTGCTGTGACCACCACTATTCTCCATTACTGTAACCCACTGCTAGTGCCCGCTGCTGTGACGTCACTATTCTCCATTACTGTAACCCACTGCTAGTGCCCGCTGCTGTGACCACCACTATTCTGCATTACTGTAACCCACTGCTAGTGCCCGCTGCTGTGACCACCACTATTCTCCATTACTGTGACCCACTGCTAGTGCCCGCTGCTGTGACCGCCACTATTCTCCATTACTGTAACCCACTGCTAGTGCCCGCTGCTGTGACGTCACTATTCTCCATTACTGTAACCCACTGCTAGTGCCCGCTGCTGTGACGTCACTATTCTCCATTACTGTAACCCACTGCTAGTGCCCGCTGCTGTGACCACCACTATTCTCCATTACTGTAACCCACTGCTAGTGCCCGCTGCTGTGACCACCACTATTCTCCAGTAACCCACTGCTAGTGCCCGCTGCTGTGACCACCACTATTCTCCATTACTGTAACCCACTGCTAGTGCCCGCTGCTGTGACGTCACTATTCTCCATTACTGTAACCCACTGCTATTGCCCGCTGCTGTGACCACCACTATTCTCCATTACTGTAACCCACTGCTAGTGCCCGCTGCTGTGACGTCACTATTCTCCATTACTGTAACCCACTGCTAGTGCCCGCTGCTGTGTCCACCACTATTCTCCATTACTGTAACCCACTGCTAGTGCCCGCTGCTGTGACGTCACTATTCTCCATTACTGTAACCCACTGCTAGTGCCCGCTGCTGTGACTACCACTATTCTCCATTACTGTAACCCACTGCTAGTGTCCGCTGCTGTGACCACCACTATTCTCCATTACTGTAACCCACTGCTAGTGCCCGCTGCTGTGACCGCCACTATTCTCCATTACTGTAACCCACTGCTAGTGCCCGCTGCTGTAACTACCACTATTCCCCATTACTGTAACCCACTGCTAGTGTCCGCTGCTGTGACCAGCACTATTCTCCATTACTGTAACCCACTGCTAGTGCCCGCTGCTGTGACCGCCACTATTCTCCATTACTGTAACCCACTGCTAGTGCCCGCTGCTGTGACTACCACTATTCCCCATTACTGTAACCCACTGCTAGTGTCCGCTGCTGTGACCAGCACTATTCTCCATTACTGTAACCCACTGCTAGTGCCCGCTGCTGTGACCGCCACTATTCTCCATTACTGTAACCCACTGCTAGTGCCCGCTGCTGTGACCACCACTATTCCCCATTACTGTAACCCACTGCTAGTGTCCGCTGCTGTGACCGCCACTATTCTCCATTACTGTAACCCACTGCTAGTGCCCGCTGCTGTGACCGCCACTATTCTCCATTACTGTAACCCACTGCTAGTGCCCGCTGCTGTGACCACCACTATTCTCCATTACTGTAACCCACTGCTAGTGCCCGCTGCTGTGACCGCCACTATTCTCCATTACTGTAACCCACTGCTAGTGCCCGCTGTGGTGACCACCACTATTCTCCATTACTGTAACCCACTGCTAGTGCCCGCTGCTGTGACCACCACTATTCTCCATTACTGTAACCCACTGCTAGTGCCCGCTGCTGTGACCACCACTATTCTCCATTACTGTAACCCACTGCTAGTGCCCGCTGCTGTGACCACCACTATTCTCCATTACTGTAACCCACTGCTAGTGCCCGCTGCTGTGACCACCACTATTCTCCATTACTGTAACCCACTGCTAGTGCCCGCTGCTGTGACCACCACTATTCTCCATTACTGTAACCCACTGCTAGTGCCCGCTGCTGTGACCACCACTATTCTCCATTACTGTAACCCACTGCTAGTGCCCGCTGCTGTGACCACCACTATTCTCCATTACTGTAACCCACTGCTAGTGCCCGCTGCTGTGACCACCATTCTCCATTACTGTAACCCACTGCTAGTGCCCGCTGCTGTGACCACCACTATTCTGCATTACTGTAATCCACTGCTAGTGCCCGCTGCTGTGCCCACCACTATTCTCCAATACTGTAACCCACTGCTAGTGCCCGCTGCTGTGACCACCACTATTCTCCATTACTGTAACCCACTGCTAGTGCCCGCTGCTGTGACTACCACTATTCTCCATTACTGTAAGCCACTGCTAGTGCCCGCTGCTGTGACCACCACTATTCTCCAATACTGTAACCCACTGCTAGTGCCCGCTGCTGTGACCACCACTATTCTCCATTACTGTAACCCACTGCTAGTGCCCGCTGTGGTGACCACCACTATTCTCCATTACTGTAACCCACTGCTAGTGCCCGCTGTGGTGACCACCACTATTCTCCATTACTGTAACCCACTGCTAGTGCCCGCTGCTGTGACCACCACTATTCTCCAATACTGTAACCCACTGCTAGTGCCCGCTGCTGTGACCACTATTCTCCAATACTGTAATCCACTGCTAGTGCCCGCTGCTGTGACCACCACTATTCTCCATTACTGTAACCCACTGCTAGTGCCCGCTGTGGTGACCACCACTATTCTCCATTACTGTAACCCACTGCTAGTGCCCGCTGTGGTGACCACCACTATTCTCCATTACTGTAACCCACTGCTAGTGCCCGCTGCTGTGACTACCACTAGTGTCTTTTGAAACTTTTTCACGTCACTATGAGAATAGGATTTCCATAGGGAGACATATAGCATCTACAGTTGTGGCCAAAAGTTTTGACACCCCTGCAATTCTGTCAGATAATACTCAGTTTCTTCCTGAAAATGATTGCAAACACAAATTCTTTGGTATTATCTTCATTTAATTTGTCTTAAATGAAAAAACACAAAAGAGAATGAAGCAAAAAGAAAAACATTGATCATTTCACACAAAACTCCAAAAATGGGCCAGACATAAGTATTGGCACCCTCAGCCTAATACTTGGTTGCACAACCTTTAGCCAAAATAACTGCGACCAACCGCTTCCGGTAACCATCAATGAGTTTCTTACAATGCTCTGCTGGACTTTTAGACCATTCTTCTTTGGCAAACTGCTCCAGGTCCCTGATATTTGAAGGGTGCCTTCTCCAAACTGCCATTTTTAGATCTCTCCACAGGTGTTCTATGGGATTCAGGTCTGGACTCATTGCTGGCCACCTTAGAAGTCTCCAGTGCTTTCTCTCAAACCATTTTCTAGTGCTTTTTGAAGAGTGTTTTGGGTCATTGGTCCTGCTGGAAGACCCATGACCTCTGAGGGAGACCCAGCTTTCTCACACTGGGCCCTACATTATGCTGCAAAATTTGCTGGTAGTCTTCAGACTTCATAAGGCCATGCACACGGTCAAGCAGTCCAGTGCCAGAGGCAGCAAAGCAACCCCAAAACATCAGGGAACCTCCGCCATGTTTAACTGTAGGGACCGTGTTCTTTTCTTTGAATGCCTCTCTTTTTCTCCTGTAAACTCTATGTTGATGCCTTTGCCCAAAAAGCTCTACTTTTGTCTCATCTGACCAGAGAACATTCTTCCAAAACGTTTTAGGCTTTTTCAGGTAAGTTTTGGCAAACTCCAGCCTGGCTTTAAGTCTCGGGGTAAGAAGTGGGGTCTTCCTGGGTCTCCTACCATACAGTCCCTTTTCATTCAGACGCCGACGGATAGTACGGGTTGACACCGTTGTACCCTCGGACTGCAGGGCAGCTTGAACTTGTTTGGATGTTAGTCGAGGTTCTTTATCCAACATCCGCACAATCTTGCGTTGAAATCTCTTGTCAATTTTTCTTTTCCGTCCACATCTAGGGAGATTAGCTTTAAACTTCTTGATGACACTGCGCACGGTAGACACAGCAACATTCAGGTCTTTGGAGATGGACTTGTAGCCTTGAGATTGCTCATGTTTCCTCACAATTTGGTTTCTCAAGTCCTCAGACAGTTCTTTGGTCTTCTTTCTTTTCTCCATGCACAATGTGGTACACACAAGGACACAGGACAGAGGTTGAGTCAACTTTAATCCATGTCAACTGGCTGCAAGTGTGATTTAGTTATTGCCAACACCTGTTAGGTGCCACAGGTAAGTTACAGGTGCTGTTAATTACACAAATTAGAGAAGCATCACATGATTTTTCGAACAGTGCCAATACTTTTGTCCACCCTCTTTGTTATGTTTGGTGTGGAATTATATCCAATTTGGCTTTAGGACAATTCTTTGTGTTTTATTTTTTTCATTTAAGACAAATTAAATGAAGATAATAATACCAAAGAATTTGTGTTTGCAATGATTTTCAGGAAGAAACTGAGTATTATCTGACAGAATTGCAGGGGTGTCAACTGTATATACTGTCTATGTTCTTCCAGTAATAGCTGTCCAATGTTTGAAAAATATATTGATCGACGTGTTTAACTTTCATCTCCTCTCGATGACTATCATTAGCATGCATTAAAGGGTTGCTTTTTTTAAAAAAAACTTTGATTTTGGTGGCATATGATTTCGCTTAGGGTTCATGAGCTGCAATACTTGGCACAACCAATACAAAATGTTAAGTGCTGTGCCCAGAAAATAATGCTATTGCCAGGACAGTCCATCAATATCAACCTCCTAGAACGCTCCTTTAAAGACTAGTTTTCTTTACTGGTGTGTCATCCAAATTTACGCCTATGCTTCTATAACACAGTAAAACAACTAAATGCAAGAGCATATAACCCAAAGTGTTGTAGTGGGAGCACAAGAAAATGCAGGTTATAAGTCTCTGCTCACATCACATTTGTGATGTTAATAAAGGTCTGTGTTTTTATTCCAAAATGTAAAAAGTATACCTTGCATTAAAAACGCTCAATCTCCCCAACCTAGCCTGATTGACAGCGCCTCAGTGTCCCACCTCTCTGCTGCTGCCGAGATCTCACACTGCTCAATACAAGCCGCAGCTAGGTGGGTGGAGACTGAAGACATGTCATTCATTCTTCAATTTAGCTCATTTTAATATGAAAGAGTGGAAGAACTTATAAGTCCAAATGTATTCAGCCTCTGCCCACGCAGCCGGACCGCTGAAGCTTGTACTGAGCAGAGTTAGCTCTGATCAGCAGCAGAGAGGAAGGACACTGAGAAGCTGTCAATCAGGCTAGGAGTAGAAAGACTGTGTGTAAACTTTCAAAAAAAGGATTATACAGACGTTCTAAGTTACATTGATTTCCAAAGTAAGTGCATCAGCCTCATCAGGTCTAGAAGATCTATATCATAACATATGCAGCTCGTATTTGGAAATCTGCAGACAAATTTGCTTTAAGGGACTAAAAAGTGAACTTTTATGAGTAGAATGGTTAAATTAGAGAATGTGAACAATGATGATCAGGATAAAAGAAATCATTTAAATTAAATGGTTAGGGAGCACAAATAAGAGAAACAGGATTATGAAAAAAACAATTTTTTATTATACAATATAAAGGTACCGTGACGTCACGTCATTTCAATATTAACAAATCCGATACAATCTAATTTATAACAAATGTACATTTCACAACTTCCTACAGCTCGTATCAGTACAGCTACAATATATACAGTAAAAAAAAAAAAAAATGACACGACTGCGATGAGTTATGGGACGATCGGGCGAATGCTGGGCTTTTTTTTATTGCCCTTTTGCTACAAAGCGTAGAATTATTATTCATTTTGCCAGACATTCATCGCTTGGTTCTCATGCTGCCCTTGCAAAACTGCAAGCAAGAAAAACCCAAAATAATTCTTATGCTTTAGAACAAAGGTGGAAACAACAATGGAGACGAAAAGGCGCCAGACGTCTCTCCAGGGGAAAATTACGGCAATGGGAATGTACATATCTACAAAGATAACTTGCTACCCGGGTTATTAGATTTGTTTTGCCCAATTGATCAGAATTTCTGTTACTGTAAAACACAGTGGATTCTGCAAAGTTTGGGAAAAGTACCTTTAAAGGGGTTATCCAGGACTATTTTTTTTTTTTTTTAACTATGGGCCTAAAAACTAAGGCATCTACCAGCTACCTGGGGCCAGGTCAGAGCGGCCAGTGACTGCTCCTGGCAGCGATTCAGCTGCTCCATGTTACAGCAGCTGTTCTTCTTCCAGGCTGCTCTGTCGACAGGGCGTAACTCTAGACGTCATGCGGATTGACAGCTGGCTCCCTGCCGTGAGGCGGCGGGGAGCTGGCTGTCAAACAGCATGACGACGGCAATTTCACGCCATGAACAAAGCAGAGAAAGAGAGAAGCTTCTGCTCTGTCGACGTGATGTCATAGGAAGCCACAGAATCGCTGACAGGAGCGGCAGATCGGCGCCGTTTGGGCACAATGGGCAGGTAGTTAGTAACTTCTCAGAGCGCAATGCACGGACTGGACGCAGCTACGTAGAAATATATGAAGCGGACATGCTGCGGCTGGGAGACCCGCGGTCGTTGTGCGCATTGTGGTCCTAGATTGGACTAATTTTGCACTGACATCTGAAGGAGCTCCAATCAGATATACGCTTGGGTAGATGTAAAATTATACCGGCGTGGCCCCAAAAGAGCATCGGGCGCCATATAAGTTTCAGCGCCTTATGAGAGTGACCTAAAAAGCATCAATCTGAAACCTTAAAAAAAAAAAAAAAAAATTTTTTTTTTTTTTTTGAGCACCTGCACCCCTATGGTACAGCACATTCAATTTTACAGCCCCGCACCCCCCCAAAAAAAATAAAAAAAACCTGCAGTATAAATTGACCAGTGCTGCTGCTTTTAATTCCCCAGTATGTCAATTTACGCAGCACATTTTTAACATTTGCAGTGTATTTTCTGCATCTGTGCCACAAAATCCCCAGAATTTGGTGTAGATTTTGCCGCTGCGTACCCCTATGAAGAATCATAGAAAAATGCATTATTATACTGGGGCATAATGAGTACAAGCTTCATGGGGACA
This sequence comes from Dendrobates tinctorius, assembly GCF_039654945.1. NCBI lineage: Eukaryota > Metazoa > Chordata > Amphibia > Anura > Dendrobatidae > Dendrobates > Dendrobates tinctorius. The sequence continues at coordinate 4,500,476 of NW_027361706.1, read as the reverse complement.
TTTTATTGCAGCCTTAACTGGTAATATTTTCGCAGATTACTGGTGGATCGCCAGAACTTTTAGAATTAAAAACCTCAGCTAAAGGCTCGGGACATCACTTTAAGGTGCAGAACCTGGGGCTACCGACCACTGTGGTAATTAAGGATAATTGCTGTGCAGCTAGGAGTGTGCACATTACACCTAGGAGCTGGAAAGCTTGAAACAAAGCATACTTGTGATAAATTGGTTGCAATTTACAGGTGCTTGCTAAAACTTGTAAAACATTCACGTCTGTGTTGTCACCCACAAATAAAACATACATGTTGTAGGCTGAACGAAGAAACCATAAAAAAAAAAAAAAAAAAAAACTTCTAGGGACTCGACAAGCTTGCATTTCTTATTAAGACCACTAGAGGGCGAACATTTCTGCAAATCCACAGATCCACTTGCTGCAGAATTTTTTAAGATTTTATTTAGAGATTGATTTTTTTTTATATATGGTTACTAAGCTAAATCCCTGGTTATATAATAGTAAAAGAAAGAAAAAAAAAATTCATAAATTTTTTTTATATTTAATAGAATCTAGCTTCCTTTGTGACTGTCTCTTTCCGTTCAAGTTAACGGTAGGGATGAGCGAGTATACTCGTTAGGATTTGGTACTCCGCGACTAATGTGGTACTAGAATCCTGGCGAGTATTTCATTACTCGCCTCGCAATATTCGGCACAGCCTGCACAGTCCCCGCACAGTCCCACACAGTACCTGCAAAGTCCAGCACAGTCCCCGCACAGGCCAGCACAATACCTGCACAGTCCCCGCACAGGCCAGCACAATACCCGCACAGTCCCCGCACAGGCCAGCGCAGTCCCCGCACAGGCCAGAGCAGTCCCCGCACAGGCCAGCGCAGTCCCCGCACAGGCCAGCGCAGTCCCGCACAAACCAGCGCAGTCCCCGCACAGGCCAGCGCAGTCCCCGCACAGGCCAACGCAGTCCCCGCACAGGCCAACGCAGTCCCCGCACAGGCCAACGCAGTCCCCGCACAGGCCAACGCAGTCCCCGCACAGGCCAACGCAGTCCCCGCACAGGCCAGCGCAGTCCCGCACAAACCAGCGCAGTCCCCGCACAGGCCAGCGCAGTCCCCGCACAAACCAGCGCAGTCCCCGCACAGGCCAGCGCAGTCCCCGCACAGGCCAGCGCAGTCCCAGCACAGGCCAGCGCAGTCCCCGCACAAATCAGCGCAGTCCCCGCACAGGCCAGCGCAGTCCCAGCACAGGCCAGCGCAGTCCCCGCACAGGCCAGCGCAGTCCCCGCACAGGCCAGCGCAGTCCCCGCACAGGCCAGCGCAGTCCCCGCACAGTCCCCGCACAGGCCAGCACAGTCCCCGCACAGGCCCGCACAGTCCCCGCACAGGACCGCACAGTCCCCGCACAGTCCCCGCACAGGCCAGCACAATACCTGCACAGTCCCCGCACAGGCCAGCACAATACCCGCACAGTCCCCGCACAGGCCAGCGCAGTCCCCGCACAGGCCAGAGCAGTCCCCGCACAGGCCAGAGCAGTCCCCGCACAGGCCAGCGCAGTCCCCGCACAGGCCAGCGCAGTCCCGCACAAACCAGCGCAGTCCCCGCACAGGCCAGCGCAGTCCCCGCACAGGCCAACGCAGTCCCCGCACAGGCCAGCGCAGTCCCGCACAGGCCAGCGCAGTCCCCGCACAGGCCAGCGCAGTCCCCGCACAGGCCAGCGCAGTCCCCGCACAGGCCAGCGCAGTCCCCGCACAGGCCAGCGCAGTCCCCGCACAGGCCAGCGCAGTCCCCGCACAGGCCAGCGCAGTCCCCGCACAGGCCAGCGCAGTCCCCGCACAGGCCAGCGCAGTCCCCGCACAGGCCAGCGCAGTCCCCGCACAGGCCAGCGCAGTCCCCGCACAGGCCAGCGCAGTCCCCGCACAGGCCCGCACAGTCCCCGCACAGGCCCGCACAGTCCCCGCACAGTCCCCGCACAGGCCCGCACAGTCCCCGCACAGTCCCCGCACAGTCCCCGCACAGGCCAGCACAGTCCCCGCACAGGCCAGCACAGTCCCCGCACAGGCCAGCACAGTCCCCGCACAGGCCAGCACAGTCCCCGCACAGGCCAGCACAGTCCCCGCACAGGCCAGCACAGTCCCCGCACAGGCCAGCACAGTCCCCGCACAGGCCAGCACAGTCCCCGCACAGGCCAGCACAGTCCCCGCACAGGCCAGCACAGTCCCCGCACAGGCCAGCACAGTCCCCGCACAGGCCAGCACAGTCCCCGCACAGGCCAGCACAGTCCCCGCACAGGCCAGCACAGTCCCCGCACAGGCCAGCACAGTCCCCGCACAGGCCAGCACAGTCCCCGCACAGGCCAGCACAGTCCCCGCACAGGCCAGCACAGTCCCCGCACAGGCCAGCACAGTCTTCGCCCCAATCGCATTTCCCATAGTCTTACATTGGACTCGCTACTCGTTACGAGTACCTGAGTATTAGGAGGTACTCGAACGAGTACAGCGAGTCTGAATACTACACTACTCACTCATCCCTAGTTAACGGGTTTAAAAACGCATTGAAATAAATTGGAAAGGACATAATATTTGTAATAATTTGCAAATACAGTAAAAAAAAAAACCCAGGATGGGGCATCACGTTAATGTTCCAAGATGATTTCTAAAAATCAACTGTATATTCTGGACGTTTGGTTATAGTGAGTATCACTGCAAAGGGAAAAGAAATATATATATATATATATATATATATATATATATATATATATATAAAAACAAAAACTACCAACATGTGAGAAAATGGTTTTATGGCCAGAATTAAGTTTCTGATATGGCTCTAGGATCAGTGCGATGACCCCCTATTAAAGGGCCTTTGAAACAGAGGGGTCATCAATATCTGACTATCACCCCTTTGATAAGTTGTTTGCAGGTCTTGCAATTAAAACAGGACTGTATAGTGGACATTCTTGGGTTCTGAAGCTCAGCTCCCATTGGAGTGAATAGCAGCTGAGCTGCAGTACCTAAGAACAGCCACTGTGGGGCAGTGGTGTGCCGGCTCCATACACTATGTACATCCATTCACTTCAATGGGATTGGAGTAAAGCCACTGCGATGTGGCGCCCCCGATCCATACACTAGTTACTTCCGACCGCTGTGGGACCTGCAAAACAGCTGATCGAGTGTCGGACCCCCTCCCTTCTGATGACTTTTCAATATCCAAGTCCTGGATAATCCCTTTAAATACATCAACATGCTCTCAATTAGGCACCTATGGGCCGAAGCGGGTACCACCTTTAAGAAAGGGTTTTCATAAAACATAAGTCCAGTAACTTCCATAGTTGGTGGAAGTGTGACATAAATTATATTTACAAGGACGTACACAAGTCGCTGCTACTATAGTTGTGCAAGAGTTTGCTAAAGTTGGACCAATGGAGTTTTTGAAGCACAAGCCGGAGCGCAATATAAAGCCGACGAAGGGTCGGGGGTCCCTACCGGAGATATTAGTAGGGTCACGTCTGGGGCCTTGCAATAATTGATCCCCATATTCGGGGTCTTCAAACCTTTGCACCCCCCCCCCCCCCCCCGTCTCTAGTTTTCTGCGTTTTGTGCCATATTCGTCCGTTCATTTGCGCCTTTTAAAAGTCACTTTTTTACGTGTTCATTTTTTTTTCTTATTTGCCATAATGGGAGGGTTTTAGTCTTTCCAGATGTTTGCACCCAAATCATCACTTGCCGCATTTTGCTAATTTTTTTGCATTCATTTATTTGAATCCCAATCACTTTTTTGGATGAGGATTTTGCGCAAATTTTTTGCAACTAAAAAAAATGGCAAAAAAATATTTTTTTAAAAAATGACTAGGCGTAAAATTCAGGGAGAGAGGGCGAGATTTTAAAGAAATTGTCCCAAAAAAAAAACCAAACAAAAACGAATGACAAGACAAAAAAGACAAAAGAAACTTTAAAAAAAAAACAAAAAAAACAACAACTTGCAAATGATAAATCTGGAGCATAAATGTGGAAGGACGTCCACGGGAGGCCACGTTTTCGGTGCCACTACCTACAGGAATCCACGCACATGGTACATATACAATTCTGAGGCCTAGATGTCCATTAGTGGTCATGGTGAATGGTCGCACTCTTCTGGCCATTCTCAAGGTGCACGTTTCTTTAGCTCATGGATTATAGGTGCAATGGACGAGTGTCAAAAAAAACAAAAATCTGGGCTTCATGGTCATAACAAAATAAAAAATAAAATAATAAGTTCCTTGTATCATGTAAAATAGCTAAAGACAGAAGCTACAAAGTCCAGGAATGAATCCATTAAACATACGATGACGCTTCGGATCCGAGCCCCCCAACCATATTTTCAGCTATTTCACTGGAATAAAACTCTATTAAAGTCTTTCATTAAAATTCAAGTAGGTTCAGGGTCTGCAGTGATACCGTGACTTTATTCACACACAAAAAAAACCTGTTTCTTAAAGTGGCAATGCATAACAACTCCTTCACTGCCATGTGGGGGAGAGGGGGGGAGGTAGCCGGGCCATTGGCACAGAATGGGTTAAGCCGTCACCTACAAAGGTGCGACGGCCTGCAGCTCGTCCGGATGGATGTGGCAGTGAAGATCCGCTTTGCAGAGGCTGTACACAACGGATTTAGGGACGCTGGGCTCCTCCTCTCCTGGAAGGGAACAGAACGTGATTAAAACAGGCTTGAAAACAGATGGATAAGGTAAAGTTGAGCAAAACGATCTGCAGGACCCTGGGTCCAGTGGTAAATGTCGCCGGACCTACTAATCAGAAGAACTAGCCAGCAGGTGGGAGATGGTTGGCAGGGATCTGGTCTGGTCGTGATTGTTGGATCTACTTGCTCAGATCTAATAGTTGGGGAGATGTACTGTATCTTCATGTGTTCTGTATGTGGGGAGAAGAGTTACGGCGCAATTTACACTGCATGGTTATTGGGAAATATATTTGTTTCCCGCTAATCTTGCATCCGATAAACAAGAATGGTGCCCATTCGTCGAGTGAAATGATCTTTTGAGCTGTATAAGGCTAGCTTCACATTAGCGTTTACGGCCGCAGCGTTGGGCTGCGCATGGCCGTAGCTAAGCCCCGCCCCTGCCGCGCCTCCGCCGGTAGCTCCGCCTACGGATGCATGACGCTGCATGCGTCCCCTATCTTTAGCACTGGGGACAAAGGTCGTGTGCAGTATGCGTTTGGCGGCGCATGAGTCCTTTTGACGCTGAGCGCACCAAATTGCAACCTGTTGCATTTGGCGCTGGTCGGCGCAGCGTCAAAAGGACGCATGCGCCGCCAAACGCATACTGCGCACGGCGTGCATCCCCAGTGCTAAAGATAGGGGACGCAGGCAGCCTCATGCGTCCGTAGGCGGAGGGGCTTAGCACCGGCCGTAAACGCTAATGTGAAACTAGCCTAACAAAAAAAAAAAAAATTGTTCTTGGCAGCGCATCGTCCTGTGTAAACAGGATATGTGCTGCCGATAGCAATGGCAGTAAATCCGCAGTGAGCGCTCTATTAAAGCTTGTTGAGTGCGCATCTGAAGCACGCTGTGTAAACAGGTTATGAAACGACCGCCAATCAACAGATAAGTAGCGGAGGTTGTTTAATGGGTAAAGGTTCTCTTTGTGGCGAGCAACAAGTCAGCGTAAGGAGACTTATAGGCCATGACATGCTCCTCTGGAAATTTATATAGTATCTTCAGAGAGAAAAAGGACTGACTTTCTAGTGCCACCTACTGTATTAGGGGAAGTAATCCAAAACGCTAACATTGTTTAAAAAGGGACCTGCCACATGGCATAGTACTAAAAGGTAGTTTTCCTGTTTTGCGCCAATGAGGGGCAAAAACCCGAAACATACGCTTGCAAAAGGAGTTTCCGGTTTAACCTCTTAAAGGGCCTTGCTTACAGGTCTTGGGTTAACGGGTCGATATTGACTTTCAGGACTGCTACATCCAGTAGGTGATACTAGAGTTCCTGTTCGCTTTCTCTCTGAAGAGGCGATTTGTACAAATGTCCTGTATGGGGACAAAGAGGTAAAAAAGTCACGGATAGACTCCTCTGGTGGTGACTTATCTTCAGGGACAACAAAAGGTTCGAGTGTTATAATGTGCAATGTTTGATCCTTCTCTCCCCCAACAGTCAGGAGGTCCCAGTAAGCTGCTGATTTTGCCAATAGAAGCAACATCCAGCAAACAGTTCTCTTTCTGTAGTGGCTGCTAGAGAGGAACATCTATTCAGACAAATGGACATCCATGTAATAAAAAGGACAACTCCTGTCCACCACAATGAGAGCCACCGGGGCCAAGCATCTGCCAGTGCAAAGCAGCGCTCCGTTCTGTATCATGGAGGGGGTCTTAAGTGGTCCTCTAGAGCAGGGGTGGGCAATTAGTTTTCCCAAGGGGCCACATGAGAAACTGGCACTGCTGTGTAGGGCCGAACCAATCGGCTGAACTTAAAGGTGTGGTCCGAAACCAAAAGGTGAATTTCATATTAAATGTATATCTGTTCAGTGTAATCTACCATATTTTTCGGACTATAAGACGCACCGGACCATAAGACGCACCCCAAATTTTCAGAAGAAAAATAGGGAAAAAAATTAATGCGTCAAATGAGGGTCCGTCTTACAGTCCGAATTATTCAGCTTACCTGGGGGGTAGGGTGTGATATGGAGCGCTGGTGGAGTGGGGTCACAGGAGGTGGTCTGGCTCATCCCTAGCTGGTGCAGCAGGTTCGGTAGTGTGGGGGCTCTGCCATTTTGTGAAAGCCCCCACATATCCATCCTAGGCTGATGGGCGGCGATTTGGCAAATGATCGGTGGTGCAGGGGCTCCGCCGGCATTGGTGGAAATCCCAGAGCCCCCGCACATCCATCCCGGGCTGGTGCGGCACTTTTGCAGGTGATCAGTACTGCGGGGGCTCCACCGGCATTTTGTGAAAGGCCGGAGCCCCCGCACTCCCATTGTTGTAATGCTGAATTGAAAATGGCCGCGCATAGTGAGATCTCGGGAGACGAGATCTCACTCTGCGCATGCGCCGCCTCCGGCAGCCATTTTCCTGAAGCCGAATTCAGCATTCCATTGTTGTAAAGCTGAATTGAGCTTCAGGAAAATGGCCGCCGGAGGCGGCGCATGCGCAAAGTGAGATCTCAGGAGATGAGATCTCGTCTGCCGGGACGATATCTCGTCTCCCGAGATCTCACTATGCGCGGCCATTTTCAATTCAGCATTACAACAATGGAAGTGCGGGGGCTCCGGCATTTCAAAACACGCCGGCAGAGCCCCTGCACCGCCAGTCACCTGCAAAAGTGCCGCACCAGCCCGGGATGGATGTGCGGGGGCTCCGGGATTTCCACAAATGCCGGCAGAGCCCCCGCACCACCGATCATCTGCCAAATCGCCGCCCATCAGCCTCGGATGGTATCTCCTGGTAAGTGCATCTGGACCATAAGATGCACCCCCATTTTTCCCCAAAATTTTTTGGGAAAAAAGTGTGTCTTAGGGTCCAAAAAATATGGTAATCTTATTTCTAATATACTTCAATGAAAAATTTCCTAACGTACCCTCTATATTCTGACAGCCTGTCTTTTTTTTTTTTTTTTTTAACGTCCCATGACATTTTGTTTGAGATTCACCAGTGCATGCGGGGATACTCCATTGAGCAGTCATAAGGGGCAGAAGCTGCAGACACTGCCACAGCCTCTCTGCCCTCTCGGGAGGTAGGCGCCATCAGTGATGCCTGTTTTGGAGGCTCAGCTAGTCTTGCTCACCTTTTAATTCATCGTATTTAAATTCTGATGTATACTCAGTATGAGTTTTCTGTGCTATATCCCTCTGAATGCACAGTGACAGTGCGCTCCCTTGCTGGCACTTAGGAGAAGAGATGACCCGGCAGGGACCAGTCCAGTCTCTGAAACAGATGACGCTTCTTTTCATGGTGGGGAAAGCAGCTGTGGCGGTGACCGCAGCCTATGCCCCCTGATGATGTCCCGTGTGAGTACCTCAAAATGTACTGGGATTCCCAAACAAATGTCATTGGAAGTAAAAAAAAAAAAAAACACGCCACAAGCAGACCAGAAGTTAGAGTAGAGAGGGAAAGGTAGAAAATTTTTGCCTTCGACACTGTGGACCATTCCCTCCTGCTACAGATTCTCTCCTCTCTGGGCATCACAGACTTGGCCCTATCCTGGATCTCATCATACCTGACAGACCGAACATTTAGGGTGTGTGCACACGCTGCGGATTCTGCTGCAGAATTTTCCGTGCGGATTTTGCAAAATCCACAGGTCAGAAGACCTGTGGTTTATCTGCAGGTTAGCCTGCGGTTTTCCCCTGCGGTTTGACAACCCTACAATGGAGCAGAGTTAAGGGTATGTGCGTACAGAGTTTATTGGTGGTGCGGATTTTGTAGTAAAATCCGCAGTTTATCTGTGGATTTGCCCTGCGGTTTCACACCTCATAATGGATGAGGTGTGAAACCGCAGCGCTTCTGCACAAAAGAATTGACATGCTGTGTGTGGATTGTAAACCGCGGAAAGATCCGCAGCATGTGCACAGCGTTTTCCAGTTTACCTTTGAAAACAATGGTACTGTACAACGTACCTAAATCTGCTGTGGACCCGCAGCTGCAGAAAGGCTGCGGATCCACAGCAGAATCCGCACCGTGTGCACATACCCTAAAACCGCTTCGGATTCCGCACAAAGAAGTGACATACTGCGGTTTTGAAACCGCAGCAAATCCGTGCGGAAAATTCAGCACCGTGTGCACTGCGGTTTTTGTTTTCCATCGATTATAAAGGTACTGTACACCGCAGTAGAAACTGCTGCGTATCCGCAGCAGAATCTGCAGTGTGCACACACCCTTAGGGTCTCCTTCTCACACACCACCTCCTCACCTCGCCCCTTGTCTGTCGGTGTTCCTCAAGGCTCAGTCCTAGGACCCCTACTCTTCTCCATCTACACCTTTGGCCTGGGACAGCTCATAGAATCCCACGGTTTGCAGTATCATCTCTATGCCGATGACACGCAGATCTACCTATCTGGACCTGACCTCACCTCCTTACTGACCAAAATCCCACAATGTCTGTCCGCTATTTCAGCTTTCTTCTCTGCTCGCTTTCTCAAACTGAACATGGACAAAAACAGAATTCATCATCTTTCCCCCATCTCACTCTACCCCTCCACCAGACCAATTCATCTATGTCAATGGCTGCTCGCTTTCCCCAGTCCCACACGCTCGGTGCCTTGGGGTGATCCTCGACTCTGCGCTCTCTTTCAAACCACATATCCAAGCCCTCGCCTCCTCCTGCCGCCTCAAACTCAAAAATATTTCCCGGATCCGCGCATTCCTCAACCATGAAACCACAAAAACACTAGTGCATGCCCTTATCATCTCCCACCTCAACTTCTGCAATCTCCTACTCTCTGGCCTCCCCTCCTGCACTCTGGCACCGCTCCAGTCCATCCTACACTCTGCTGCCCGACTAATCCACCTTGTCTCCCAGCTATTCCCCAGCCTCCCCCCTATGCCAGGCCTTTCACTGGCTTCCTATTGCCCAGAGGCTCCAGTTCAAAATTCTAACCATGACATACAAAGCCATCCATAGTAACATAGTTTTGAAGGCTGAAGGAAGACCTTATGTCCATCTAGTTCAGCCTGTCTCCTCCATACATCTGTGACATGGTCTCTAGGTACCTACCCGCACGCAACCTTCGATCCTCTCAAGATCTCCTTCTCTACTCTCCCCTTAACTCTTCTTCCCACAACCGCATACAAGACTTCTCACGTGCTTCCCCCATACTCTGGAACTCTCTGCCGCAATACATCAGACTCTCACCATCAACGGAAACCTTCAAGAAGAACCTGAAGACCCACCTGTTCTGACAAGCCTACAGCCTGCAATGATCCTCAGTCTACTGATCCGCCGCACGACCTGCTCTACCCTCTCCTAGTGTATCCTCACCCATCCCTGTAGACTGTGAGCCCTCACGGGCAGGGTCCCCTCTCCTTCTCTACTTGTGTATCCCTTGTCTTGCACATGTTTATTGTACTCTACAGTCATGGCCAAAAGTTTAGAGAATGACACAAATATTATATTTTCACATGATCTGCTGCCCTCTGGTTTTTATGTGTGTTTGTCAGATGTTTTTATCACATACAGAAATATAATTGCAATCATATTATGAGTAGCAAAAGGTTATATTGACAGTTAGAATGAGTTAATGCAGCAAGTCAATATTTGCAGTGTTGACCCTTCTTCTTCAGGACCTCAGCAATTCTCCCTGGCATGCTCTCAATCAACTTCTGGATCAAATCCTGACTGATAGCAGTCCATTCTTGCAAAATCAATGCTTTTATTTTGTCTGAATTTGAAGGTTTTTGTTTGTCCACCCGTCTCTTGATGATTGACCACAAGTTCTCAATGGGATTAAGATCTGGGGAGTTTCCAGGCCATGGTCCCAAAATCTCTATGTTTTGTTCCCTGAGCCATTTAGTTATCACCTTTGCTTTATGGCAAGGTGCTCCATCATGTTGAAAAAGGCATTGTTGATCGCCAAACCGCTCTTGGACGGTTGGGAGAAGTTGCTCTTGGAGGACATTCTGGTACCATTCTTTATTCATGGCTGTGTTTTTAGGCAAGACTGAGAGAGAGCCCATTCCCTTGGCTGAGAAGCAACCCCACACATGAATGGTTTCAGGATGCTTGACAGTTGGCATGAGACAAGACTGGTGGTAGCGCTCACCTGGTCTTCTCCGAATAAGCCGTTATCCAGATGTCCCAAACAATCGAAAAGGGGATTCATCAGAGAAAATGACGTTACCCCAGTCCTCAGCAGTCCACTCCCTGTACCTCTTGCAGAATATCAGTCTGTCCATGATGTTTTTTTCTGGAGAGAAGTGGCTTCTTTGCTGCCCTCCTTGAGACCAGGCCTTGCTCCAAGAGTCTCTGCCTCACAGTGCGTGCAGATGCACTCACACCTGCCTGCTGCCATTCCTGAGCAAGCTCTGCACTGCTGGTAGCCCGATCCCACAGCTGAAACACTTTTAAGAGACGGTCCTGGCGCTTGCTGGTCTTTCTTGGGCACCCTGGAGCCTTTTTGGCAACAAGGGAACCTCTCTCCTTGAAGTTCTTGATGATGCGATAGGTTGTTGACTGAGGTGCAATCTTTCTAGCTACGATACTCTTCCCTGTTAGGCCATTTTTGTGCAGTGCAATGATGACTGCACGTGTTTCTTTAGAGATAACCATGGTTAACAGAAGAGAAACAATGATGCCAAGCACCAGCCTCCTTTTAAAGTGTCCAGTGGTGTCATTCTTACTTAGTCATGACAGATTGATCTCCAGCCCTGTCCTCATCAACACCCACACCTGTGTTAATGGAGCAATCACTGAAACGGTGTTAGCTGGTCCTTTTAAGGCAGGGCTGCAATGATGTTGAAATGTGTTTTGGGGGATAAAGTTAATTTTCTAGGCAAATATTGACTTTGCAAGTAATTGCTGTTAAGCTGATCACTCTTTATAACATTCTGGAGTATATGCAAATTGCCATTAGTAAAATTGAAGCAGTAGACTTTGTAAAAATTAATATTTGTGTCATTCTCTAAACTTTTGGCCATGACTGTATATTTCCCCTGTTCACATGTAATGCGCCATGGAATAAATGGCGCTACATAAATGTATAACAATAATAATAATTAGAAATGTGATTAGATTATTTAATTAAATTTAGTATGAAAGTCACCTTTGATTTTGGATCACCCTTTATTCTGCATAATATTAATTTTGTCACTTTATCAAAAGTAGTTGCTTATGTGATGAAGTTTACATGAGCGTATCAAAAAATCGTTATTTTCATCTAGAAAAAGACGATTTTCTATCTGTATTGTCATCTGTATGGCATTCATTTTTAGATATCAGAAGTGAATAAAATTTTAAAGAAGAATTAGGGTATGTGCACACACTGCAGATTCACCTGCGGGTTTTTTCCGGCGGAACCGCAGGTAAAACCGCAGGTAAAGTGACCTGCGGTTTTGCTGCGGTTTGGCCCTGCGGTTTCACACCTCTACTATGTTAAAGGTGTGAAACCGCAGCAGAATCCACAGAAACAATTGACATGCTGCGGAAAAAAACCCGCAGCTTTTCCGCAGGTAAAAAACCGCAGCGTGAGCACTGCGGTTTTGAAAACCCATAGGCTAACATGGTAAAGTACCATGTCTGCGGAACTGCTGCAGTTCTGCAGGGCCAAAACCGCAGCAGAACCGCAGCATGTGTACATGGCCTTAGTGTCCTGTGTTAGTAATGGAAATGTATTCGTAAAAATCGGATGCTCTATGGAGGATTCATATGGGATCCAATTTTTTTATTTTTGTACACCCTTAGACTTCAACAGGTGAGTCTGATCTGAAATACACAAGAGACCGATGGGGGCTGTGACATTTCTCACACAGACATTTTCAAGCTGTAATCTAAATAGCCCAATTCCATAACATTGCTCCCAGTGCTCTGCCTGAGGTCGGGTTTCTTTTTTTTTCCCATAGACAGCACTTAGACAAATATTACAGTTGTGTGAACATAGCCTGACAATACTTGTTGCAATGAAGCTTATCGTAACACGTAATAGCAGTTGATCAAGCGATAAATTGGGAACATTGGAAAAAAGTTTTGTCCCACCTCTACTCCACATGCAGAGATCCACAACACATATGGGCAGGAGCTGACAGGAGGGGGTGGGAATCCTTATTGCAGTCTATGGAGTGGATGTGATAAGCCACAGATCCACAGGGGGAGAACTATGGGGGACTTAACCCTTACCTGTCCTGCACTGGACATACAACAGTACAAGCTGGGAGCGAAGAGGGAGGTAAGGGTTAACTATCACATACAAAGGTGAGGACTCCAGCTCTCTGACTGAGTGTCAGCTGGCCACACAGGAACACTCAGGGGGCCGGAGGTGGCCTGTGGGCCTGAAGTTTGACCAGGCCTGCTCTAGAGTATGTTTATAGGTCCTAAAAGGGCATATGGACAGGGGTGATAGCACTTTAAGGCACAAGGGCATCATAATGAGGGACTACTGGCTATAAAGACACATTCATTCAATGGCCAATAAAGATCTCACCCTGTAATAACAAAAAAAACCTGTTTGCCAGTTGTCAAAAATTGGATCAGCGGATTTCAGAAAAAAAACCTATGAAATACCAGTGTCACCCAATTGATTCTCCCATTAAGTAACCAACGCTGAAAGCCACATGTAAAATGTCGGTCTGTTAAGATTTGACCACATACTGATTGAAAGGACCATGCCTTACCTAATCCAGAGGATGATGAGACACTTTCTGCAATAGACGACGTTTCCACCTGATCGGGTGATAATCCATCCATTAAAGGTAATGACAGCTCAGAAGATGGAACAGAAGAGTCATATATCCCAGAGTCTCGAGGCATGTCCGCCTGGTTCACCACCTTCACAGAGTGAAGAACCGGTTGGAGAACACAACACTCAACCGGTGATGTTTGCCCTTCCATGTCCTCCCCATTGTCACTGCTCGGGCTCGATAAGTGATTTTCCGCCGATATCACCACATCGACCTTTACCGGGAAGTCATGTTCTGTTCCTGGTTTCCCTGCGACGTCATTCAAGACTAAACCAGAGTCAAACTTTTCCATTACAGGTTCCTGATAGTGCAGGGTCGGAGAGTGTGCGGGAATATGTTCCTTCTCAAACCAGTTGGGTTCCTGATCAATATACTGGTGCATGTTACATATGGCGACGTACAGGGATCGGCCGGCTTTGCTTCGGAAATAATTGCGCTTGCTGATGTTGGTGGGGTAGTGCTCATGGTCCTGCAGGCTCAGCTCTTTGGAGTAGAGGTGGGAGTACAGCTGTGGAAGGTGGTCCATGAGTTTGTATTTCTTGGTCACGTCTAGAAGACACGGAATGTCTTTCTCACTGGAGTAATCAAAGTAAGCGGTGATGAATCTGCTCAGGTCGTCCGAGCTGTCCTGGGCCTTACTTAGCTTCTCGGCTATCATAGCCATGGCGCTCACAAAGATCTCCCCTTTTCCAGATTCACTCTTTTTCTTCTTCTTCTCGATAAAATACTTCATTCCCTTGGAGCAAACGACGACGATGTAATGAGAATCTTTCAGCTTTTGTTTCAGCCACTCTCGTTGTCCCTCTTTGCAAATTTTCAAGTTTTCCCACAAATCCAAAGAAACCTAGAGGAGAATAAGGGACATTAAATAAAGTGCAAGTGTGGAGGGCAAACAGAATAAAATCAAGTTCATTATTTTTATTTCCTTCCATAGCGAAGGAAAAAAACAAACACAAAATGATGATAACAGTGGGTTAATGATTAAAGGGTTACGCCTATCTTTACGGATGGATATTGTCAGACAGGACTTGTTAAAACAAGCACTTTTGTCATTTACTGCATGTTAAAATTTTCAGCCGTTCTTGAGATAAAGACTTTTTTTTTCTTTATTTACAAATCGTTGCCTAGGAGACCGACCACCGCTGTCTGTCAAGTATATCAGCAATGCACTGAAGCTGGCCAGGATTCGGACGTAACGGCATGCTGTAGCGATGCTGGTCAGCTTCAAAATTATATTTATCAACTCAATAGAAAAGAGCTTGTAAGAAGTGCATGCTTTACTGTCTAGCATTGGTGGTCGGTCTCCAAGCTGTAAATAAAGAAAAAAATGTGTTAATATCTCAGGAACGACTGAAAATTTTCACTAGCAGTAAATTGCAAAATGGTTTGTATTTATAAGTGCTATCCAATACCCAATTTACGAAGATGGTAATAAAGCTGGAGTCACAAATAGCGACTTACCAGCGATCCCGACAACGATATCAACGTGTCAGGATCGCTGGTAAGTCGCTATGTGATCGCTGGTGAGCAGTCAAACAGACAGCTTCACCAGCGATCAGCACAGCGATGCCGAGCGCCCGGCATCGCTGTGTTCGTTAGCGCTGATGCCATATCCCTGTAAAAAAATAGAATTAAAATAAAAAATAGTTATTCTCACCTTCCGACGTCCTGCGCAGCCATCCCGCCTCTCTCCACGCTCCGGTCCCAGTGATCCTTTGCGAGAATGACCGCGAGAATGTCACAGTCTCACAGCAGCGCGACGTCTCGCGGTCATTCGTGCAAAGGATCACTGGGACCGGGAGCGTGGAGAGAGGCGGGATGGCTGCGCGGGACGTCGGAAGGTGAGAATAACTATATTTTTAATTTTTTTTTACAGCTGATCGCTGGTCTCCCGCCTGTCACACACAGCGATGCGTGCTGGCCAGCGGGAGACCGGCGACGAAAAACATGGATTTTTGTGAGTACTCACCGTAAAATCCTTTTCTCCGAGACGCTCATTGGGGGACACAGAGACTGTGGGTGTGTGCTTCTGCCGTCTGGAAGCTGACACTAAGTATACAAAAAAAAGAGTTCGCTCCTCCTCCGCCGCATACACCCTCGCCCCCAGACCGGGCGTAACTCAGTTTAGTGCATAAGCAGTAGGAGAACGCGCCTTAAATTCAGGCAAGAAATTATACGTCTGGAAAAGGGACCACCCTGATCCTTACATAAGGATTTGTATAACTAAAAAATAAGCAAAAGCCAACTGGCTAGTAGGGTGGGTGCTGTGTCCCCCAATGAGCGTCTCGGAGAAAAGGATTTTACGGTGAGTACTCACAAAAATCCATGTTTCTCCTTCGACTCATTGGGGGACACAGAGACTGTGGGACGTTCTAAAGCAGTCCCTGGGCGGGATCTTAGCTCACCCAATCCATGCTATTTTGCGCCCCTGATTAGAGGTGCGCAACTGCTGCCTGGAGAATCTTTCTTCCCAGGCTTGCATCCGAGGATGCCTGGGTATGTACGTTATAATGTTTGACAAACGTATGCAAGCTGGACCAGGTAGCTGCTTTGCACACCTGTTCCGCTGAAGCTTGGTGCCGCAGTGCCCATGAGGCACCCACTGCTCGAGCCGAGTATGCCTTGATCCCTGCCGGAACCGGCGTGCCACTAATTTCATAAGATTCTTGGATCGTCAGGCGAACCCATCTGGCCAAAGTCGCTTTGGACGCAGCGAGCCCCTTCCGCCGCCCTTCTGGGATCACGAATAGAGAGTCTGTCCGGCGGAAAGGAGCTGTCCTTGTCACATACCTCCTAAGAGCTCTTACCAGATCCAAGGTGTGCAATGCCTTTTCTACCCTGTGCACCGGTGCCGGGCAAAACGAGGGTAAGACAATGTCTTCGTTGATATGGAATGCAGAGACAACCTTCGGCAAGAAGGGAGGAGCTGGCCTTAAAACTACCTTACGGGTTACGAAAGGGCCGAAAACGCCTCTGTGTCTGCCTGAATGCTGGCCAAGTCCTCTGCTGTGGGAGGAAACTACTCCTCCCCCCCGTGGCTTCTGAGATAAGCTTATCAAGCTTCTCACCGAACAACCGATTGCCCTGAAAAGGCAATGAGGTCAAGGATTTTTTGGAGATAGAATCCGCTTTCCACAATCTCAGCCATAATGCTCGCCTAACGGCGATCGCATTTGCTGCTGCCACAGCAGAACACTCGGCCGCGTCCAGAGAGGCGCTGACGAGAAAATCACTTGCCCCTGATATCTGATTTGTAACCTCCAAGACCTCCGCAGGCAGATCTCTGTCTTGGAGGGCATTATGCAGAGCGTCCGCCCATGAAACCATGGCCTTAGCCACCCAAGTAGCCGCAAAGGAGGGGGCCAGGGCCGACCCCGCTGCCTCATACACTGAGCGGGCAAGCCCCTCTATAAGGCGATCAGTTGGGTCCTTGATAGAAGAACCGCTGGGTATCGACAATAGCGATCTTGACGCCAAACGTGATACCGGTGGGTCCACTACTGGCGACTCCACCCATCCTTTATGGAGTTCAGGAGGAAACGGATACTTTGCTTGCAGCGCTTTTTGCATTGCAAAACGCTTATCCGGGTGTTCCCTATGTTTCTGGACTAGCTCCTCGAACTCCGGATGCGTGGCAAACCTTCTATGCGGTCGCCTGGTCTTCTTGAAGGAGACCTTGTGACCTGAGGCCGTGGACACATCGTCCTCGATCTCTAATGTCTGGTTGACTGCCTCAATGAGGCTGTCCACCGAGTCTTGGTATCCCAGGCTTTCTGGATTCCAGGCCTCCTCTCCCTCCTCCTCGCCCTCATCCTGCTCGCTTCCCGAGCTCGGCGACGGGGAACGAGATGCCCTAATACCCGCCGCCGAAGCCCCAGAGGGTCCGGCCGACGGGGAACGAGCTCTTTTGCTATGAGCTTGTCTGGTGCTGGAGCGGCCTCTAACGGTCGGAGGGTCCTGAGACGTGGACGAGCTGTCTTCCGCTGGCAGACCACCATCCTTGTCCCTGCCCGGGCCTCGAAGAGACTCAATTGCCCTTGTAAGGGACATCATAGAGTGTGATAAAGACACCGCCCATTCTGGGGGGTCCTGACTTCTGGGCTCTGCAACAATGGGGGGCTCCTGGGCTCGCTCCGACTCACAGGCTTCACAAAATTTATCCGGCTGCGCCTTAGGCAGCCTGACCCCACAGGAAACGCAAACAGCATATAGGAAAGAATGAACTTTCCCTTTGCCAGACATATTGCAGGGTAGGGTAGGAGGAGGAGGATAACCCCTTCCTTGACCACTAGTGCGGCACTCGAAACGGGGTTGCACTCACCCATCGGTAATGTCCACCTTGCGTCTCTTCCACGGGGCGTGCGGCGTTACTCGCCGGGGCACTTGCGGCGCACTCCGGGAGATAGGCGGCGGCTTCCGGCCGCACTTCGCGAGGAAATGAGGAGGGGGGCCGAGCTCCCCGGTAACTGTGCGCGCCCGCCGCTCTCCGCCCCCGGAAGTTAGTGGGCGGGACTTCCGGCTACCCTCGGAAGTCGGCGGGCGCGCGGAACTCCGGACCTCCCCATACAGCGGGGACCGCGGCCGCCGACGGGGCTTCTGGCCGCACTACACGTGCGGCGTTCGAGGGAGGAGGGCGGGAGCTCCCCGGTAACTGAGCGCGCCCGCCGCTCTCCGCCCCCGGAAGTTAGTGGGCGGGGCTTCCGGCTACCCCCGGAAGTCGGCCGGGCGGGCGGAATCTCGGGCCTCACCATACAGCGGGGGCCGCGGCCGCCGACGGGGCTCTGGCCACACTCCACGCCCATCAACAAGAGAGGTGAGCCGGGCCTCCCCCCTGTGGCTTCTGCGCCGTGGGCTTGTGGTGCTCTCAACCCCATCCCTGGGCCGGGAGGGGGAGGCTACTGCACCAGTCTTCGACGCTTCGCTCCCTTGGCTCACCTGCGCCTCCAGGACCACCCCTGGGCTCCTACCTAGGGGTGGTAGGGGCATTAATGCATTCCCACGTTGCAGGAGAGTAACAACGTGGAGGATCACTCACACGTGCTCGCCCGCTGGGGTTCATGGGGAACCGAATCCTCTTATCAGGATGCGTTGCCACCTCTTTAGAAAAATAACAAAGAAAAATGGTTGTCTGGGGAAAAGTCCCAGATGTGTCCCTCGGTGCGGGAGAGAAAACACGTGGAGGGCTACTCACACGTGGTCGCCCGTTGATGATTTGGGGAGATCGGACCCTCTCTATAGGATCCGTCGCCCCTATCTTATCTTCATAGAAAGAGACCAAAAAAAAAAAAAAAAAAAAATCTAGTCTGGAGCTCCAGACTGCGTGTGCCTCCATCAGACACTAAGCAAAAAACTGAGTTACGCCCGGTCTGGGGGCGAGGGTGTATGCGGCGGAGGAGGAGCTAACTCTTTTTTTGTATACTTAGTGTCAGCCTCCAGACGGCAGAAGCACACACCCACAGTCTCTGTGTCCCCCAATGAGTCGAAGGAGAAATATGTCCAAAGGTTTCTTGCAGCGATCCCGGCAAGGGGGCCGGTTGCTGATCGCTGTCACACACAGATCTCGCTGGTGAGATCGCTGTTGTGTCACAAAAGTTGTGACTCAGCAGCAATCTCGCTAGCAAGATTGCTATGTGTGACTCCCGCTTAACTCTTCAACAAGTAGCTACTGGGAGACACTAAAGCAGCAGGTAGCAGGAAAATGACCAACAGGGGGCGCTCTTATCACAGTTTTTACACTTGTATACAGTATCCAGACAAATCTATAAATATATTTTAATGATCCTAGCAAAGAGCAAAGAGATGAACGGCATACTAGGGTACACAAATCACCACATTACCAGACGGAGCTATTTATCTGAAGTATTGCGGCATATAATTCAGTCAAAAAATGGAGGTGCTTGCATGAAAAAACATGAATATTTCAATGTGAAGCGAAAAAAGAAGAAATATGCAGCACTCACCGATATAGCTGAAAAACTGTGCGTCTTTATTTCACATAAATTGCATCAATAGATGTGTGGACATGCAGGACGTTAGAGGAATGCTAGGGGAGGGAGGTGCCGGACAACGGTCGTTTCGCGAATACTCGCACCTGGATCCGTAGAAGCGAGTAATCACGAAACGGCCGTTGTCTGGCACCTCCCTCCCCTAGCATTCCTCTAACGTCCTGCATGTCCACACATCTATTGATGGAATTTATGTGAAATAAAGACGCACAGTTTTTCAGCTATATCGGTGAGTGCTGCATATTTCTTCTTTTTTTGCTTCACATTGAAATATATTTTAATCACAAATTATACACCGGGCCCCTATAGGCTTCATTGGAGTCCTTAAGTTACTCCGCTCCTCAGCCGCCGTGGTATAAACCTTCAGAAGCTTCGATACAAGCATATGTCAAACACAGGGTTCATAACAGAGCACAACATGGTGGCACTCCTAAACCTCCAACACACAACCCAGTATATAGTTCATTTTGATGTAACCATCTATATTTCTTAGTCTCAGTACGGGAGGTTCGGGCACTGAACCCCCATCAATCGCCCAAACCAGGGTGCACAAGGGCTCCGTTTTCTTCTGGAGAGATCGGGGTGCAGGCCGCAGACTTGAGTCTGCAGTAAGCTTTACACTTGGCGACTCACTTCACATCCGCAGAAATCCTGGAGAAAATAGGCGAAGCACTGGATGACGTTGACGTGCTTCTGACAGTCCTTGTTGGAGTAGCAGATGAAGACTTTAGGCCGTGGCCGAGGCCTTTCCACATGGAGGCCTCCAGCCAAAGTGGAGGACTCGGAGCTCTCCTCGTCGAGGTGCGAGTAGATGTTTTCTACAAGGTAAGAAGAGTGTCAGCGGCGGAACGGAGGCTACAAAAACAAGAGGAAAAGGCAGATCTGCTGTGACTGGATCCAGGATACAGTTTTGTGACTGACACGTTTAAAAGAAATAATAAAAATTCGTAAGAAGTAGGTGGTCTCTGGAAGATGACCTCGGCTCTTGTGGCACGTGTGTACGGTTAGGCGGTATTGTGACCTTGTCTTATTCATTAGCGAGCCCCCCCAAAAAAAACGTCCACAGAGGAGGCATCAGCAGCAGCTCTCACCTCCGCATGCTGGAGTGTTGCCGCAGAACCCTGACATTTCGGCACGTACCTTGCTGTTTCTTTCTGCACATGACGGTAAACAGCGTTGCAAAGGCAGAAATGATGACCAAAGGAACCGTGATGGCGATGGCACGAATTGGTCCGGCCCAGGGAGAATGCACTACAAACAGAGAGACGGACAGTGGTCAGACGCCATCCGCAGGGTCCCCAATGACCCACAAATCAAGAGGGGCTCGTGCTCGTCTGGTCACGTGCCATTACATTCCCAATATTTCCTCCCTGCACTCACACAACAGGAGTCAGCCCCCCCAAAGCAGTGCGAGCCTGCAGTAACCAAACATGAATGGCCAAGAGGCGCGGCAGACGACCTCCAGACGCGTCCCCGTCCCCAATATTACCACTATATCAACACTAATACTAATAATTACACTTCAGTTTCTAGGGCTTACATCCAGTCCCTGTACGTATTATACAGTATCCAGACACCTACCGGGTTTTAGAGAGTAGTGCACAGAGCGCCGCGTCGTGTTGGTGTCATCAAGAAGCTACAAAGAATAAAATAGGAAACAAAGGACGGTTTAAAAAGGTATTCCCATCTCCAAGATCCTATCCCTATAGGTAGTAGGTGTAATAATAATATTAGCACATACCTCCAATTAGAAACGTATAGCTTTTCTGATTGGCTACGCCTCTTTCCTCATGTGCAGGCATTGCAGGACCTTAGGTATCCATGGTTGCGACCACTGATATAGTGACAGTTAGCTAGTTGCTAGTGATCGTAACCATGGATACCTAAGGTCCTGCAGTGCCTGCATTATTATTACTACATCTTTAAGGCAAAACTAGACTTCTATATACAGAACAATACATGTCTTTTAAAGGGGAATGTAGGGTGAAAAAATTAAGTCATCACCAATGCAATGTCTATGCTAGAATGGAGCAGTAATGCCCATACTTGACTGCTGCTTCGTCTATTTCCTATGGCTCTGCAGAGCAGTGCGCTCAGTTTTTTTCAGCAGCCATATAGAGAAAGAGTGGAGGAGGGGGCGTACGACCTGCCATTTTGTAACCGGGATAAAAACTCCTTATTCTGACAATTGGTGCAGGTCCCAGTGGTCGGAGCCCCACCAACCAACAAGTTATCAACTATCCTGCAGATAGGTGATCACTTGTCTTCACTGGACAACCCCTTTAACTCTATTAATAAGACTAATCTTACAAAACCCTTGTTTACTTACAGTACACCCACATTTAGGAAAGTTTGTGTTTTCCCAACTTTTCTGCATTTTTAACTGCAGTATCGTAGCACCCTCTAGTGGGTGATTGCAGTAAGACGCAAGTATCGAGTTTCTAGGTTTTAGTCCTGATGAAGGGGTCCTGCGTTGACCTCGAAGCACGTTCTTAAATAAAGTGTCTAAGGGAAATATTTGTGGAATTTTATCACCAGCAGTGCATCCAGTCACACCTCACCTGGATATGTTCTTTCTCGAAGGCCTTTGGACTTGTCTTGCAACAGCTGATCTATGCGTTTGTTACGTTGCTTTGTTGCAGAACCACCAGGTGAGCAGATCCATGTTGGTCGATGTGTTGTTTTAACATTTAAAGCCCTATTGTGCGCTCTTCCTATTCCCAGTTTGCCTTATTAGTGTTTCTAGATCGTCATGGTATGGGCGAGAAGCAGCGTTGCATTTTGCACCAGGCATTTGCCACAAAATATTTGACATTTTTTCTATATGGAAAGTCTTCAATAGGGGATCTGTGCTAATCAGTATAACTAATCACACTGCCATATTATTTATACTCATACTAAACAATACTGGGGATATATGCTCCGTCACGTCCAGCAACAATACATCTGCACAAAACTGCACACATCTTGTCCCAGAAATGCTGTGGATTTGCTGCAGCCTCTGCATTACATAAAGTGACAGGCTGTGGATTAAAATTCTGCAACGCAGGTAAAAGTTATGCAGTTTGGGGAATGAGATTCGGGAAAAGTTCCTACACAACAACAACTATTGCAATACACAGGAGATTTTCCACCCAGAGAATCTGCAGCGTATATATACCCTGTGTGCGCATACGCCAAGACGGATCTAGTGATGCGCCAAGATGGCTTCATATTGTCTGTCTGCACATGTTCCCGGCACAAAAGTAACAGAAATAAAAAAAATGACATTACCTCAATGACATAATCCCCGGGCGACACGTTCTGCAGGAGACAGTTTGTGTAGTCGCTGTTTTGAACCTGGAAGAATCATTGACAATTGTGTAAGTCTGCGTTCACACCCATCGGTCATGCTGCAGCTTTTAGCCCAGTCTTTCTAATGGTTCCCTGCAAACTCACTTCATTTTGCAAAAAAACAGCTGTTTCACCTGCAAAACCGCACAGTCCTGCATATGAAACAGTTGCTCTCTCTCAAAATGAAGTGATTTTTTCCATCGTTTCTCTGCACAGACTGCAGCGGTAAAGGGCTTAACACTATGTGAACGCAGACTTACAATTAAAAATCATTAGCTTGTGTTCAATAAAGACACATTATGGATCCACTCCTGTCTGTGACTGGTACAGAGATCTCTCCATCAAATTATAATTTCCCCTGATGCGGTCAACCAAGGTTTACTTAGACGTTCTCCTTTCAGCTTTTGGATTGGCAGAATGTGGAAAAGATTCCTCAGGGGCGGGGGCGAGGAACGGGCAGGGGGTCGGCGGGGCGAGGAGGGGGTCGGCGGGGCGAGGAACGGGCAGGGGGTCGGCGGGGCGAGGAACGGGCAGGGGGTCGGCGGAGCGAGGAACGGGCAGGGGGTCGGCGGAGCGAGGAACGGGCAGGGGGTCGGCGGAGCGAGGAACGGGCAGGGGGTCGGCGGAGCGAGGAACGGGCAGGGGGTCGGCGGAGCGAGGAACGGGCAGGGGGTCGGCGGAACGAGGAACGGGCAGGGGGTTGGAACGAGGAAGCACCACAAACACTTCCCACTTTGTGCTTACAGCCATAAACATGGAGGAAAGAGCGCTTGGTATCTTCAACTTTCTAAATCTAAAACGTTGGTATGGCATGCTCGTTTCACAGGACCGCCCGTAGGCCGACCGGGGGGCAGAAAACCTCATATGCCGCTGACGCAGATTGGAAAGCGTCCTAGCAATGCCCTCGAGCATTTCACTGTGCAAATAGCGCCAAGATCCAACACACACAAGACAGTGATGATAACTCCGGCAGTAAGGAATCTCGGCAAGGAGCCCAGAACTTTTGCTGCACTTCATCCAACTTCCTTTCTGGCCGGTTAACTGTCTCACAACAAGGAGGAGGATGCAATACTAAAAACCAAGTGAGAAGAACTGCTGCAGCCCAAACAATCACAGAATAAAAAGAGAAAAAAAAAAAAAGGGAAATGTGGAAAAAGACAATGGATAGTGCCGCAATATAAGAAACCTACCTGTCGGCAGATCTTCTGTTTAAAGGATGCATCGTGTTTCATCCTGTAGTTTACGTAATAGGCGTTAAAACCGAAGTTATGGGGCGCGTGGTCGAAGGAGACCTGCATGTTAACGCCTTGCTGGGTGACATTCACGCTTTTTGGCTTCCAGTCTAGGGGACGAGAGAAGAGGAGTTAAAAGGTCTCCTAGATTACAAAAAGATGATTTTTATTAATGGGTTACAGACTCCTGAGATGACTTACATGGTCGGCAGGTTAAATTGTCCGGTTGCAGCAGACTCTCACACGCTGTAAAGAGAATGATGGTCAGTAATGGAGGAGATCAGCTCCTGCTATTACACATTGGCCCTGCGTTATATGGCAAACTAGTCCCTAGAAATTAGTTGTAAGATGCCATGAATCTGGCGAGGCTTCTAGCTGCAGAACACGGAGAGAGGTTGGCTGCAGTGTTCAATACTCCTGCATTAAAGCTTCATCCAGCCGTTCCTAGTATGTTCAGTGTATAAGTGTAAGAGTTAACTGCGGCGTTTCCTGTAAAGAGGTGCGAGGCTGCTGTGTCTGAAGTAACAGAATCCTCCCAGAGACCTGAAGTCTCCGTCTCACTTCTCCTAATCCTGCAAACAGTCGCAACGTTAAGTTTTCCAACTGCAAATACTAAAGTCTCGGTACTGGAGTCTGTCCCATTTTGTATTGTGAACACACGACATGTTTATAGAACTCTTCCACTTGCAGATTTTATGCTCATTTACATTCTTAAAATGTATTGGGATTCGGTCACTTTCCTTCTAAGGAGCCCATATACCTTATATAAAGGCTCTCTAGATTTCCCCATACACATACAGTGGGTTTGGAAAGTATTCAGACCCCTTTAAATTTTTCACTCTTTGTTACATTGCAGCCATTTGATGAATTTAAAAAAGTTCATTTTTTTCTCATTAATGTGCACTCTGCACCCCATCTTGACTGAAAAAAACAGAAATGCAGAAATTTTTGCAAATTTATTAAAAAATAAAAACTAAAATATCACCTGGTCATAAGTATTCAGACCCTTTGCTCAGTATTGAGTAGATGCACCTTTTGAGCTAGTACAGCCATGAGTCTTCTTGGGAATGATGAAACAAATTTTTCACCTCTGGATTTGGGGATCCTCTGCCATTCTTCCTTGCGGATCCTCTCCAATTCCATCAGGTTGAATGGTGAATGTTGGTGGACAGCCATTTTCAGGTCTCTCCAGAGATGATCAACTGGGTTTAGGTCAGGGCTCTGGCTGGGTCAGTCAAGAATGGTCACAGAGTTGTTCTGTAGCCACTCCTTTGTTATTTTAGCTGTGTGCTTAGGGTCATTGTCTTGTTGGAAGGTGAACCTTCGGCCAAGTCTGAGGTTCAGAGCACTCTGGAAGAGGTTTTCATCCAGGATATCTCTGTACTTGGCCACATTCATGTTTCCTTCAATTGCAACCAGTCGTCCTGTCCCTGTCGCTGAAAAGCACCCCCTTAGCATAATGCTGCCACCACCATGTTTCACTGTTGGGATTGTATTGGGCAGGTGATGAGCAGTGCCTGATTTTTTTTTCCACACATACCGCTTAGAATTATCACCAAAAAGTTCTATCTTCGCCACATAAGACCAGAGAATCTTATTTCTCATAGTACAGGAGTCCTTCATGTGTTTTTTTTTTTTTAGCAAACTCTATGCGGGCTTTCATATGTCTGGCACTGAGGAGAGGCTTCCGTTGGGCCACTCTGCCATAAAGGCCCGACTGGTGGAGGGCTGCAGTGACAGTTGACTTTGTGGAACATTTCTCCCATCTCCCTACTGCATCTGTGGAGCTCTGCCACAGTGATCTTGGGGTTCTTCTGTACCTCTCTCACCAAGGCTCTTTTCCCAGGATTGTTCAGTTTGGCTGGACGGCCAGGTCTAGGAAGACTTCTGGTGGTCCCATGCTTCTTCCATTTAAGGATTATGGAGGCCACTGTGCTCTTAGGAACCTTGAGTACTGCAGAAATTCTTTGTAACCTTGGCCAGATCTGTGTCGTGCCACAATTCTGTCTCTGAGCTCCTTGGCCAGTTCCTTTGATCTCATGATTCTCATTTGGTCTGACATGCACTGTGAGCTGTGAGGTCTTATATAGACAGGTGTGCGCCTTTACAAATCTAGTTCTATCAGTTTAATTAAACACAGCTGGACCGGAGTAGAGCCATCTCAAGGAGGATCACAAGGAAATGGACAACATGTGACTTAAATATGAGTGTCTGAGCAAAGGGTCTGAATACTTATGTCCATATGATATCAGTTTATCTTTACTAAATTTGCAAAATATCTACATTTCTGTTTTTTTTCAGTCAAGATGGGGTGCAGAGTGTACATTAATGAGAAAAAAAAAAAGAACTTTTTTGTATTTACCAAATGGCTACAATGAAACAGAGTGAAAAATTGAAAGGGGTCTGAATACTTTCCTTACACACTGTAGGCTACATATGGCGGCACATAGTATTGTATGAGCTTTAGTCCAATAGGGAAATCCTAGAAATAAAAGGATGGGAAGATCAGCTTTTTTTTTACGGATTCTTTCACTTGAATAGGCGAATTTGGTCCTTAAAAAAAACAAAAACAAAACTGAAAAATGAGCACAGGTACAAAACCAACATAGAAAGTCAGACGGACGGATGAATGGGACCTAAATGAGTGAATGTCAAGGGACCCAGTTCATGAAGGTGGGCTAAAAGAGAAACTGCCTGGGGACAAAAAAAAGCTTTCATTTTTCAGATGCAATAACCTGACAGGCAATAGAAGCACTTTTTCTCGTATTGAGCATTCTTGCTGGAGCACATAGGGTTTAATCTTGTGATCGTTTTGGTCCCTTCCCTCTCAACCCAACACATTGCAAACAAGAGATAGAGTTTGTGAACAATGCTGCCACCTGCTGTCAGAAAACTATATACATTATAGGCTTTAGAAAAAAAAAAAAAAAAAAAAAAAAAAAAAAGGTTAGGGATGGCTTGTACAGAAGTAGTAAAAAAAAAAAAAAAAAAAAAAAAAGGGTGGAAACAGCCTGGAAATAAATACATACTGTGTGTATATATATATATATATATATTTTTTTTTTTTATTTTTTTTTCCTCTTTCTGTCAAGATGGGGTGTAGAGTGTACATTAATGAGAACAGAAATGAACTTTTTTGAATTTACTAAATGGCCGCAAAGAAACAGAGTGAAAAATTTAAAGGGGTGTGAATGCTTTTTGCACCCACTGTACATCGCCCTGTGCACACGCTCAGTCATCAGAGCTGTGTTTTGAGTGGGGGTGTCACAACCCGGACCCCTACTGATCGGCCGCATGTTTAAGTATGTAAAACAGCTAAAAACTAAATGTAAATGGTAGGTTCCCGTTCTAATGAAGTACTTCTATAGGAAAGTCGAATTTCATGTGCATTTAGCATTCATTTTGTTGGCATGAATTACAGCCGACCGGCCAGTCCATGTATACCATCCTGCTTGTGGGCTGTGGGGTAGAGCTAATGGGCCACTGGGAAGGAGCAAAAACATTTCTAAAAAAAAAAAACCTCCATGAAAATACCGGTAGCTGCCCCCATACAATGCCATCACCTGTATTGTGTTTAATGGGGTTTTCTGGAACTTTAATTCTGATCACCCATCTTTAGAAGAGGTGACCATCAATATTGGATGGGGGGAGTATCGGACCTCTCGCACCCCCGCTCAGTGATCGGCCAATAGAAGACTCTGGAGGAGATCTGTCAGTAAGGAGGAAACTTACTGCGCGTTCTGAAGAAGAACGGATGGTAGTTACTCTCATTTTTGATGGAAGGAAAGGGGACAATTTTCACAAAATAATCGGTTTCAAACTTCAGGTTCATAAATGGCTGAGTCTCCATAACCTGTGCAGAAAAAAGGGGATTCAGACAAAAAAAAAAAAAAAATTAAAGGCTCATCATTATTAAGACCATAATATTCATTCCAGATAGAATATCATTAGAAGATGTTACATGGTCGTCCTATTTGCTTTTTACGTTGCACGTGGCGTCCGATCTGTGGACAGCATGGTATGGAGTAGGAGCTGAGCAGAACGATGTGTAGATTAGTTGGAATATATTCAGTACTTTACACATTAAAATCCTTGGTGTTTGTATACATAAGTCCAGTGGGCGGTTCTAGTGATTGACAGCCATCACTGCTGGCACAGTCACAGGATAGGACCGCCCACCGGACTCATGTATACAAACACCAGGGATTTCAATTAATAAAAAAACAAAAGTTTTACTGAAACTTTTCCCATAAAACGTCCATAAAGTCTGATCAGCTCCTCCTGCTCTACAACATCCGGCCTCCAGGTCATATACGAATTTCAACATGACAGTTTCCCCAGGGCTTTCCCAGTCAACACAAGTTATCAAAGGAAAGTTGTGACTGATTGGTGGGGGTCTGACCACCCGGGGCCAGGACCGATCCGCTGAATGGAGCGCCGGTGAGCATGCTCGATCACAGCTTCGTTCATTCTCTACCTGGCTGCTGCAAAAAGCAGGTCAAGCATGCACACTGGGCTAAATAAAGCGAGGTCACCCATGCGAACTGAGCCAAATAAAGCGAGGTCGACCATTTGCACCGGGCTAAATAAAGCGAGGTCAAGCATGCGCACCGGGCTAAATAAAGTACAGGTCGACCATTTGCACCGGGCTAAATAAAGCGAGGTCGAGCATGCGCACCGGGCTAAATAAAGCGAGGTCGAGCATGCGCACCAGGCTAAATAAAGCGAGGTCGAGCATGCGCACCGGGCTAAATAAAGCGAGGTCGAGCATGCGCACCGGGCTAAATAAAGCGGGGTCGAGCATGCGCACCGGGCTAAATAAAGTACAGGTCGACCATTTGCACCGGGCTAAATAAAGCAAGGTCGAGCATGCGCACCGGGCTAAATAAAGCGAGGTCGAGCATGCGCATTGGGTTAAATAAAGTGAGGTCGAGCATGCGCATCGGGCTAAATAAAGCGAGGTCGAGCATGCGCATCGGGCTAAATAAAGCGAGGTCGAGCATGCGCATTGGGCTAAATAAAGCGAGGTCGAGCATGCGCACCGGGCTAAATAAAGCGAGGTCGAGCATGCGCACCGGGCTAAATAAAGCGGGGTCGAGCATGCGCACCGGGCTAAATAAAGTACAGGTCGACCATTTGCACCGGGCTAAATAAAGCAAGGTCGAGCATGCGCACCGGGCTAAATAAAGCGAGGTCGAGCATGCGCACCAGGCTCCATTCTAACGCGGATAAAGGATTCCTGTTATGCCGATCGGTATCCAGCAGTTGGACACTTGCCATTCAATAAGATATCACCTACCCTGTGGATCGCTTATAACTTGCTTTTTCAGGACAATCCCTTTAATACTTGCATTGGTCAGCACATATATCAACAAGCAGGATAATGAGGCAAGCAGAACCACCACCCAGTCGCTCTGCTACACCATCTACTTGATACATATCTAGTGCACCAGTACAAGATCCATCAACAGCACTCCCTACTTGCTGACTGTTCTCATGTAACTTTCGGTTTATAAATACTCGTTTGGTTACAGTATTAATCCCACGTTTCAATCAGCATACAACACACTCAGATAAATGATGGGGAAGGGTTTTACTTCACGTACAACTTTTCTAAAACTGGAATTCAGCTGCTTCGGGTCCTTGAGCACCATCTGCTGACACATTCGCCCCTCGGATTTCAGCTCCTCCAGAATAATGCGAAAACCTTTCAGATATTCGATGCCTGGAAAATACAAACGCTCACTTTTTCCCTTTCCTTCAAACAAAAGATTTTCTTTTTTTTATTATTTGCTTGAATGCATAAAGTATATAACAGTTGTTACAGATGAGTTCACTGCTGATGACCAAACACAGAGTTTTGCCAGAGCTGCGACTGTTTATTATCCCCATGTTGGAAAGTAACAGACAAACCCTAAACTTGGCCAAAGTTTTTACATTTCATAAAGTTTGGTTCACACTCTTACTTTAGCGCGACGCAGTCCCTCCCTGCGCCGTGAACAATGTCAGACGGAGCTTTGGGCAGGTCTGCCATTCTGCTCCCAAGGTATAGATTGTGCTACGTCTTGGACGACATTCAACAATTCCAGCTTGGCTCTTGGTCGCGGAACTGCTGTTTGATCAGGCAGACCACGAAATCCAGAAGTTTGCATCTCTCTAAGATCTGGCTTCACATCAGCTGACGGCTGCACACACATTAAGGGTAGGTCGACCACGACCAACAACCGACAGGTCGCCTGTTTGACCCAAATTCTAAGTGCGCAGGATGATCTTTAAAACGCTCGTTCTGTGCGCACAGAATACTGTCGCAATGATGTGCTGCCGGGAATAATGATATTAATGCCAGCACGAACACTTCAATCACGTAACGAACAAGCATTTTGCTTAATTGTAGGGTGATCACCGCCACAATTACACAGGCCGATAATCAGGAATTGAGATGATCGATCAAGATCATCAGCTCACCTGAATGAGCCCCGAGTGCTGTGTACATAAAATATGGGAGCAAACAGACTGCGGCTCCGGCATTTTGGTGGGCAAGGAAAACAACAGAGACAGTTATATATCAGTGCAGGATCAAATCGGGCAAAGATGTGATGAGTCATTGATAAATTAATGACGTTGTCCACTTCTTTATCAGTGATGACGTATCCTTAAGATAGGTCATAAATGTCTGATCGGTTGGGTTCCAACACTCGGCACTGCCGTTGATCACCTGAACTCGGAGGTGGCTCTAAATGTTTAATAGTGGAGATACTCAGTCCTCCGATAGTGGCCACCACAAGGTATATACACACACACATATGTATGACCCTTGGACCTACCTGTAGCGCTGGGTGTCCACATAACTGATATGGCCACCTGGTCGTTGCACGCGTATTGACTGATGGTTATATTCTGCATATCGGCAATCAGGTGCTTCCCTCCAGAATTAATGGTGCAGTCTGATAGGAAAAAAATGATTACTTGTCTGATTTGCTATGTATGCTTGCATTTAACAAAACCCGTATTAAATTCTAGAAAACAAGATTTCTGATGCACTTTCCTTACAAAGGCCGGCTTCACACATCTTTGTTTCGGACTGCGATATATAGACGAGCCACAGTTCTACTGACTCCAAAGTTGAGTATCTCATACAGTCATGGCCAAGAGTTTTGGCACCTTTGAAATAGCTCCAGAAAATTAAGCATTTCTCTCAGAAAATGATTGCAATTACACGTTTAGTTATACGCACGTTTATTTCCTTTGTGAGTATTGGAACATATATATAAAAAAAAAAAACAAAAAAAAAAACACAGCATATTGGACATAATTTTACACTAAAACTCAAAAATGGGTGGGACAAAATTGTTGGCAACCTTCCAAAATTATGGGTAAGCATTGTTTCAAGCATGTGATGCTTCTTCAAACTCGCCTGTGGCAAGTAACAGGTGTGGGCAATATGAAAATAACATCTGAAACCAGATAAAAAGTGGAGATGTCGACTCAATCTTTGCATTGTGGGCCTGAGGGTGCCACACTAAGCATGGAGAACAGATAGAGGAGAAGAGAACTGTCTGAGGACTTGAGAACCAAAATTGTTGAAAAATATCAACAATCTCAAGGTTAGAAGTCTATCACCATCAGAGATCTTGATGTTTCTTTGTCCACGGTACGGTAACATAATCATAATCAAGTTTACAATCCATGGTACTGGACGTGGACGGCATTGAAAAATTGATGAAAGTTTACAACACAGGATAGTCCGGATGGTGGATAAGCAGCACCAATTAAGTACCAAAGAAATTCCAGCTGTCGTGCAGGCTCAGGGTGCATCAGTGTCAGTGTGAACTATCCGTCGACATTTGAATGAAATAAAACGCTATAGCAGGAAACCCAGGAGAAACCCACTGCTGACACAGAGACATAAAGTGAGACTGCAGTTTGCTAAAATGAATGTGAGTAAACCAAAATCCTTCTGGGAAAGCATCTTGTGGACAGAGGAGACCAAGTTAGAGCTTTTTGGTAAACCATATTATTCTACTGTTTACCAAAAACAGAATGAGGCCTACAAAGAAAAGAACATAGTACATACAGTTAAACATGGTAAAGGTTCAAAGATGTTTTCGGGTTGTTTTGCTCATCATGGAATCTGAAGATTGCTAACAGATTTTGGGTTGCAATGTAGTGTCCAGTGTCAGAAATCTGGGTTTGGATCCTAGGTCAATGGTCTTCCAGCATGACATGCTTTAAGAAGCCCCCAGAAAAGGATGGAAACAAAGTGCTGGAAAGTTCTTAAGTGGCCAGCAATGAGTCGGGATCTAAATCCCAATTAACATCTGTGGAGAGACCTTAAAATTGCTGTGGGGAGAAGGCGCCTTCACATGAGAGACCTGGAGCAGTTTGCAAAGGAAGAGTGGTCCAAAATTCCAGTTGAGAGGTGCAAGAAGCTTGCTGATGGTTATAGGAATCGATTAATTGCAGTTTTTTATTCCAAAGGGTGTTCAATCAAATATTAAGTTAGTCTGGCCCATTTTGGGGTTTCTGTGTGAAATTACCTTTTATTTCAGGGGGGGGGGGGTTGTGTTGCTACAGTACGCACAAAGGAAATAAACGTGTAATAACAAAACGTGTGCAATTGCAATAAATTTTTTGTGAGAAATACTTCATTTTCTGGAACAATTTCAAAGGTGTCAACACTTTTGGCCATGACTGTATATGACTGAGGCTGTCAAGTTCAAGTCAGAAGCCCCTTTGGTCAGTATGTTCTCCTCGGTCCAAAACAAGATGCATGCAACTGGCCTATATGTCCCCTTATGCACAATTTAGTAACTCCATATCCCAACAAGAAAAAAAGAGAAAATAATAATAATCTGTATTGTACAATATGGCTGATTTTACCACATTCCATATGTTTGTGGTGTGATCTCCCATTCCTGGGGGTGAGGCATATCTACTACAGCTGCTCATGCACACTGTCACATATGGTCCGTAAAACATCCACTTTTCATTTTTCTATCTCATTATCATTTTACGAGACGGGGGTAGGGTCACAGAAACGCCACCTTTGGCAGCTGGTGGGAAAACTTCCTTGCACGTGGTATATATGATGCTTGTGCCAACAAACCCGTAAACCATTTATGAGCCTATCCTATTGCTGAAAGAGTAAAGACGAATCCACATCCTGAGTATTTAAGGCAAATCAAAGAAATATGCCACAGATGCCCGATAGATGAGGATCCAACCGACGGGACCCCCAACTATCAAAACAATGGGGGACACATGGCTCCCTTTCGCTAATTCATACCATCCACCAATGGCCGCTTACCTGATTGGAATTAAAGGGAGAGGTGGCAATTTTAAAGAACATTTATTTATAGGTTACGGTAACTCCACTTCCAAATTTTGCATGCAACACTTACTGTCGTATCGGAATGTGACACTGGGTTGTCCATTGTTCTTATTTACAGATGCACCCTATGGAGAAAAGAGAATAACGATATTTTTGCATACCATGCACTATCATTAAATCCAAACTTTGCATTGCCTAAACCATGGAGTGTGTTCATCTATTCAGCGATCAGTATCTTCTCCAGTTTCCAGCACCGCTCCGGTCCTCTTCTGGGTCACATGACTTCTATACCGACTTGCCGAATCTCACTAGGCTCAAAGTGTGAGCTAGCAGAGTTTGAGGTCGGGCCAGTTTTCTCTCAACTGACTCTGATCAGCGCAGTTGGACCGATTCTCTCGGAGATCACTCTCGGGAACATTTTTTACGGTAGTCAGCACGAGCCTTTACATGGAGAGTCAGAACGAGGCCCCATAGACTTACATTGTAAATGTGACTTCTGGTGTCCACATAGACGCCGATGTAAGCCAGCAAGTTGGAACAGCAGTCACATGACCCAGAAGAGGACCGGAGAGACGCTGGAAACTGGCAACACGACGATTGGTGAGCATATTACCGCACTTACATTACATATACACAAGTTTAGGCAACTTTTTTTGGTCTGTTTACAGTTTATCATCTTGGAGACCGACCACCACTGCTAGACAGCAGAACCTGCACAGTGCTTACAAGCTCTTTTCTATACAGTTTGGAGCTGGCTGGCATTTGGCGGTAACGGCGCGCTCCAGGAATCCTGACCAGCTTCAAAACAGTGCTCTCAAAGATGACTAACAAGAGAGACGGCAGCGGTGGTCGGTCTCCCAGGCAACGACCTGTAAACAAAAGAATGGCTGCAAATTTGAATCAGCAGTAAATTGCAAAAGCGATGGTTTTTACAAGCTCTACGCCTCAATATCCATCTTCGAAGATGAGAATAACCCTTTAAATGAATGAGAAACCATATTATTTATATATGCAAGGCCCAGATCACCGAGGAGAGGGCTGCTGTTACTTGGTTTATAGAGATCGATGGGGGAGAGGGGGGTACTAAACAGCGTGTACTCATCTGTTTGCCATGAAGCGTAAGGCGCACTGGCCACACCATATAGCAAATTTAAGTACATGACCCCCGTAATCTTTTAGTGCCTCATTAGTACATACGCCAGCTTTACTGCTCAGTCACAATCTTCAGAGAGGAGCCGAGCTTAATTAATACCAACTGGACTCATTCAATATACATTTTAAAATATATACAAACACATTTTGCAAAGGAAGACTGAAAAAAGTTTTTAAAAAGTTATAAATAAATGTTGTCCAAAAGTTTTGTGTCATTGTACAAAACGACCGCTTCTCTTCTTTCTTCCTCCTATCTGGTAGGATATAAAAGACATAAAGGACCGCAAGGAAAAGCCACAACAAGGATGTGATTGTTCTCTGTGAACATTTTGTATACAGAGAGGTTACAAGCCACCTATTATATACAGGCTAAACACACAAAACCCAAAAAAAAAAAAAAAAAAAAAAAAAGCTTTTGGTCAGCTTTATCTACAGGATCTGTATAGGCGTATGTGCCCGGGGCGATATTAGTGTGGAGCCATCTGCTTCACCATATAACAGAAACTTCCTCTAGTGTCCTCTAACACGAAAACAGTCGCCTAGGAGTGTCCTCATGTCTAGGAAGATTCATTCCGGATCTTGCTCCTCTGATTTATACGGTCCTCTGACTGTGCCCAAGACTTTCTACTGGATTTTTTTTTTTATTCAAACCGATGACCTCCATTGATTTTGGATCTCTTTTCCTTCGGTTCCACGCCATTCCAAAGTTAGACCCCCTCCGGAATAATGGTGCAAATTTTTCCTTTAACCAACTGGGCGTATACAACAGAACCTCCCAGTGGGCGTTTGCTTTTTTTTTCTCCTTTGACGCTGGCCTATCACAACACGGCTGCACGCATGGAAAAGAAGTTCTACGGTCTACGCCCAGTTGTTAAAGGGGAAATTGGGACCATAACTTTGGAAAAGAGGGGCACAGAAGATATAGAAAAAAACTGTCCCAGAATCAATGGAGGTTAGGAGTTTAAATTAAACTATTCTTTTTAGTGGCTACAAATGGCATCTGCATTTCTAAAGGACATTACATCCTTTACATGGATAGGTCACTGATTCGAAAGGCAACCAAACATGCAATTTTTTATTTCCCCTGTGGTGGCGCTGCAGGAGAATTGAATAGTTGCTGCTGAATTCCTCCACTGATCACCGCTGATTGCAGGTGGTCCCTGCAGCAGGATCCCACCTGAACTTATTTTATGGGACTACAAACTACACAATTCTTTCTACTTCACATGAATGGGAATGAGCGACAATAACAGGTAACCCTCGTACGGAGGTGCCGCTACTCAAAAGCAGCACTTCAGCTACAGCAGGCTGGGCAAAGTCGCCTTGGGTCTATCTTTTTAGACGTTTCTTGAAGGCCTTCCCAATGTAATATAATGTATAATGATAAATTACAATCTAATAATGTCTAATAAATATGCAGTTTGTTCCCGTACAATGAGCCAAAAAGTTTTACTTGGGGCCAAAAGTTTCCACTTGCTGTATATTTTTCGCAAATTTGTTGAATAGTAAAATCCACTTTACAAGAAAAATTCACTTTTCCTTTGGAAAACAAATGTTATAACATAGAAGAAAACGTTGACTTATACAATGAATTAAAGGTAGGCGATGAGTGCAGGACCGAGCTTTGAGGCACACGATCTCTGAATTGACAGATGATTTACACCCTCATACCCCATAGATAAAGCACCTTTCAGTAGCCGGAGATATCGAATGACTACAAAGTCATAGGATGATATAATCCAAACATCACTGGCCCCAGCTGTCAACAGCCCGACGGGGGGAAAGGAAATACGGTACATCACTTTCTAGCAGGTGAAATTCTTTGCCACACAGTCACATATTAAAAGGGTTTTCCCCAAATCCCCAACTCCAGTTTCTATGTTTGTTTTTCACTAAAACATACTGTGCTTCACTCACCCTCCCTGGGTCCGGCGCAGAGTCTCCACCACTGTACCTAGTATGTTTTTATTGTCTGCAGCCAAACAGTGAACTCAACAGCTTGTGTCATCTACTCTGTCAGAGCCACTGAGCTCACCGATTGGCTGCAGTGCTGTCGATGTCATGTCAGCGCTGTAGACAGTAACTTAATCAGATCGCAGCGCTTGACCTGGGAAGGACAAATAAAGCCAGAAACGGAAAACTCAGCTAAAATAAATGCTTACATATAAATATCCATTCATCTAGTGGCATAGTCTGGATTGCTTACCCGCGGGGAAAGGCAAGTATTATTCCTCCTAACAAAAGTAATGCTGCCACCCTAAAAAAAGTAATACTGACACCTGTGTGATTTATAAGAATTTTGTGCACAGGGCAACCGCCACTGTGACACCGCCCCCTTTTTCCCCACACTATGCCACTGCATACATCATTTTAGATAAAGTAATTCATTGGTATGGTTGTTGAGTTTCGACAAGCAGTTGCGACCCTCCATAAAATACCCATGCAGGAAGTGCAGCTCAGTTTTATTCAAGTGGAGTGGACACAGCCGCAGTACGTGGCCCGGCCGCAGTACGTGGCCCGGCCGCAGTACGTGGCCCGGCCGCAGTACGTGGCAGGCCGCAGTACGTGGCCCGGCCGCAGTACGTGGCCCGGCCGCAGTACGTGGCCCGGCCGCAGTACGTGGCCCGGCCGCAGTACGTGGCCCGGCCGCAGTACGTGGCCCGGCCGCAGTACGTGGCCCGGCCGCAGTACGTGGCCCGGCCGCAGTACGTGGCCCGGCCGCAGTACGTGGCCCAGCCGCAGTACGTGGCCCAGCCGCAGTACATGGCCCAGCCGCAGTACGTGGCCCAGCCGCAGTACGTGGCCCAGCCGCA
Organism: Dendrobates tinctorius; assembly: GCF_039654945.1. Lineage (NCBI taxonomy): Eukaryota > Metazoa > Chordata > Amphibia > Anura > Dendrobatidae > Dendrobates > Dendrobates tinctorius. Next base: position 4,463,228 of record NW_027361706.1, on the reverse strand, counting down.
GTACGTGGCCCAGCCGCAGTACGTGGCCCAGCCGCAGTACGTGGCCCAGCCGCAGTACATGCCCCAGCCGCAGTACATGGCCCAGCCGCAGTACATGGCCCAGCCGCAGTACATGGCCCAGCCACACCTGTATGTATGGAGCTGTACCTGGGTAAACAATGTGGATGACCCAGCCCCGTTGATTTCTGGGGATGCCAGGAGTTAGACCACACCGTCACTTTATGCATACACCTTATACAAGCTATTAGAGACCGGTTATATTAACGCCAATTCAGTGTCGTGCTAATATGAAGCACAAGGATGACATTTGGCGTCTTGAGTACTTGTGTACTTAAGGTAAGTCGTGCGGTCTTGGCACGATAACTTGCCTGCGTGACAAGGAGATTTCGTGAAAAGGGGAGGGGGAAAAAAAAGAAAAATTAACCACTTCAGGTCTGGACTGGCCCTCGTCACTCTGGAATCTACATTCCCTTGCAGCATGGAAAGAGTGATAAATTCCAAGGCTGCTCAAGATGAGAAATGTCTAAACAAACACGCCGTGCGTTCATCCTATGTGCGTGCAAAGGAAGCCATCGCCACGACATACAGATGTTATCACGGGTTCTCATCGGCACAATGCCGCACACAGGTGCAGGTAACAAGGGCCAGTGCACGGGGCGCGACTTCAAAAAGGGAAAACAAACTCTGACATCTTCGTGTGCGTGCCAGCATGGGAAAACACTTGTCTTGCTTAGTGTCACATTTAAGCGGCTTATAGTCATAATCTTCAGAAAGGCGGAGAAGAAGTAAAAAAAAAAGTTAGAAGGAGACAGACAGTCTTCAATCTCCTACTACTGTAATCTGAGAAATCTGCCAGGTATGCCATTCAGCAGATTCATGGAACTCTGCAAAAGGAGTAGATGAGGTCAGAATAGACCCATTTATTTAGTACAAGAAAATTAGCCACTGCCAGACCTGTATGGCGCAGTCTTTTTTTCTGTCTCTCTCCATTGAAAACACTTGCTCTCCACGGCGAAATGAGCGCTCATGTGTATGGGGACTCGGGAGTTTTAGTCTTCTGCTGAATTAAACTTCAGCCGACAGTTACCAGATGTGTACGCTCAGCGTAACACAGTACCATGGACCTCCGGCTGAATTGCCAACCCATCTCTCCCCCAATATGTGCCACTGGAGTCGAGTCCTGAAGCCCTCATACACATTAGACTGTCATTTGTTCCTACACTCTTTAGAAATACCGTGGGCAACAATGACACACTTACTATTAGGGAGAAGTCATTAGGACCGAAATTGAACGGCAATGCACGGACTGGCCGCCGGCTCTCCCGAACCGAGCGTGACAGCTTCATGTAGTCTGCATGCAGTCGTCAACTTCGGGTCAGGACGGCAGCGAGCAGTCCATGCATTTAGAGTCCTCACTAAGGAGCCATTTGCAATGGAACTGCAAATTCTGTATAGCCAAGGATCACAAAATTTTACCACTGGTATTTTCTACTGTTGGCACCTTTGAACTGTAAGAATTTGCATGATGGAGGTATTGTGGTAACGGGCTGCCTGCAAATGTTTCATTACGGCAAAATTCTCGTATCGGGGCAGTGCGGAGTAGTGTGTCAGTGGGAAAGACATCTACGAGGTCAAAATTCATGTCAATGTCCCAAGTTATTGACGCCCATGGGGCCATGGACTATAATGGTGGAGACGGAGTCACTGTGCGCTCTGTCGTGCATCTTTTTTAATGTATACACCTATTGGAGGCTGGACATAGTCAATGACCCCGTCCAGTTTTTTTGGGGAGAAGTGGGGGGGGGAGGGTTGGATCTAGGCCAGATGGGACCACAGAACATCAGTGGTCCCGTCTTGGCCATCTTCGGTCAGAGAAGAGTCGGGTGACCCCATACACAGGCTTCCAGCTAAGCCTTCCGATAATAGCGAGTTTGGCTGACATTACTCTATTGTGCACGGTGGCCTTATAGGTGCCTGTACATATAGGGGCTTGAGTGCTATACATCTATAATTAGAGGATTTTTTTAAATGAATTTTTAAAGGAGGTTTCATCCATAAAAACAAAAAACAAACATAAGCCACAAAACCCCAGCAACGCATTTCAAGCCCACGTGTGAGTCTGCGGCACACTAAAGTTAGGCATACGGGAACCCTAAATAAGGTGCACTTCACTTTTTCCACTCTAACACCTGATTCTTTTTAATCTTTTATATCCTTTAGAAGAAGAAAAAAAAAAAGAATGATCCCCTTCAAGTGGGTTTTCGTAATAAATCCCTGATGTGTCTGCTCCTTTACGTCAGTTAGTGTCTGTCTCTGATGAAGGACTTCTGGTCTTCATTTCCTCAGTAGGGATGTATGTAAATTTTAACATACATGGTGATAAGGTGCTCTGCGGTATGTAGGCAGAACTTAATGGGTCCAAGGGCACGCGCACAGGGCAGTGGTGGGTACACAACATACAGTCCCATAGTCCTTACTGCTAATACTGCAAATCTTACACGTGCCTTTACTATTTGATCCGCAGCAGAAACCCAAGGCTAGACTTGTAGCTCTGCTGCAGCTTTGCAGTAGACGAGGAAAAGGACTAGCTCCATTGTTCCTCAGGTGGTAATATTTGATAAACAGAGCTGCGGAAACTTCATTATCATGTCCAGGATGTGGACGGACGTCAAGGTAGCATCAAGGAAGGAATCCACACTGAAATCCATGTAAAGGTCAAAGACGAGTGAATGGACACAATGGATGGATTTTGGACACATCCAGCCATTTTGGAAGGACAAGCCGACTATTGTTTTTAAGGCTGCCCTGACTCGTCTCAAATGACAGATGTTGATAAGGATGGTCGAGCATGTGAAATCTCAACATGTCTGAATCTTGTGTTCTCACATGGGATAAGATGTGCCAGATGTAGCCAAGAGGGAGGCAAGCGAGAGCCAAGAGGGAGGCAAGCGAGAGCCAAGAGGGAGGCAAGCGAGAGCCAAGAGGGAGGCAAGCGAGAGCCAAGAGGGAGGCAAGCGAGAGCCAAGAGGGAGGCAAGCGAGAGCCAAGAGGGAGGCAAGCGAGAGCCAAGAGGGAGGCAAGCGAGAGCCAAGAGGGAGGCAAGCGAGAGCCAAGAGGGAGGCAAGCGGGAGGAAAGAGGAACTACATACATTTTTGCAAAGGCAAAGTGTGCATGTGTATGGAGAGGTTGGGAAAAATAGCTTTCATTTAAATTATTCAATGGCAGACAGCTACCTACAGCATATGGCCACCATTATGCTAAATTCTAACCTACTGATTATCTCACGGAAGCTCAGTCTGCAGAAACACCCTATTAAACAGTAAGAATAGTGCATCGTTACAGGATGGGACATCAAGTAATGAACATAGGTTGCAAATTTATTATCTGACCATACTGTGAGAAGAATGGAGCCCACACCAGCAATCTGAGACAATTACGTTTTTCCCGTTCCCTTTCATGTACAGAGGGGATATGACTGCTATCTCGCCTAACAATGGTCTCAGAGCCCCTCTGGCTTTATTGCCTAATAAATAGCTTTTGGTCTCCACACCAGTGAACACCTGCAGCAACACCTTAAGTGTTTCAGAAAGTTTACACAAAGTTCAAAGGCAGTTTACAAGCCATTGGGAAGTGGTGCTTTACTGTACACAGCGTCACATTCTGATGTGACCAGATGCATTTGTTTTGACATCCTAAACCTTTGACTGTAGCAGGCTCAAACATCTCACCTTAGGGCTATGTCCAGGCAAGACTTTACTTCAACTTATCTATTGTTTTCTTGCCTTCCTCATAATACATAGAGAGCCAATAGCTGCCCTTTCCTGCCATAAAAGCCCCCAGGCACGCTTGAAACCCTTATTTTAGAACATTTAGATGTGAATGATTGAAAATACCATTCAAGTTCCCATTGTTAAAAAGGTTTTACAAACTTTATTTTAAATATTCAGTTAGGTTTTCTAATATTTTAATACATAAAGAAATCAAAGATCCAAATTCCCGCGTAGATAATTTTTTTTCACTTAATGCCTTAAATGGGACCTATAACTTACCACCTTTAAAATCAGGGGTGGGCAATTAATTTTCCCAAGGGGCCACATGAGAGGCCATGACTGTTGTGGAGGGCCGAGCCAATAGGTTGAAATTAATGCTGCTCAATATTAATTTATTAATATTAATTTTATCACTTAAAATTGAGCAGAATTAAGTATGCTGACACCCCCCCATATGTCTTTAAACCCCCCCACAGACCCTTATATACAGCATGAGTCTCACACAGCCTCCCCCATATGCGGCATGAGTCTCACAGCGCCTACTACATATGCGGCATGAGCACCACACAGCCTCCCCATATACGGCATGAGCCCCACACAGCCTCCCTATATACACTGTATGTGCACCGCACAGCCACCCTATATACACTGTATGAGCCCCGCACAGCCTCCCTATACACACTGCATGAGCCAAGCACAGCCTCCCTATACACACTGCATGAGTCCCACACAGCCTCCCCATATACGGCATGAGCCCCACACAGCCTCCCTATATACACTGTATGTGCCGCGCACAGCCACCCTATATACACTGTATGAGCCCCGCACAGCCACCCTATATACACTGTATGAGCCCCGCACAGCCTCCCTATATACACTGTATGAGCCCCGCACAGCCTCCCTATATACACTGTATGAGCCCCGCACAGCCTCCCTATACGGACTTCATGAGCCCCACACAGCCTCCCTATATACACTGTATGTGCCCCACACAGCCTCCCTATATACACTGTATGTGCCCCACACAGCCTCCCTATATACACTGTATGAGCCCCGCACAGCCTCCCTATATACACTGTATGAGCCCCGCACAGCCTCCCTATATACACTGTATGAGCCCCGCACAGCCTCCCTATATACACTGTATGAGCCAAGCACAGCCTCCCTATACGCACTGCATGAGCCCCACACAGCCTCCCTATATACACTGTATGAGCCCCGCACAGCCTCCCTATATACACTGTATGAGCCCCGCACAGCCTCCCTATATACACTGTATGAGCCCCGCACAGCCTCCCTATACACACTGCATGAGCCCCACACAGCCTCCCTATATACACTGCATGAACCCCACACAGCCTCCCTATATACACTGTATGAGCCCCGCACAGCCTCCCTATATACAGCATGAGCCCGACACAGCCTCCCTATACACTGTATGAGCCCCGCACAGCTCCCTATATACACTGTATGAGCCCCACACAGCCTCCCTATATACACTGCATGAGCCCCACACAGCCTCCCTATATACACTGTATGAGCCCCGCACAGCCTCCCTATATACACTGTATGAGCCCCGCACAGCCTCCCTATATACACTGTATGAGCCCCGCACAGCCTCCCTATATACACTGTATGAGCCCCGCACAGCCTCCCTATATACACTGTATGAGCCAAGCACAGCCTCCCTATACACACTGCATGAGCCCCACACAGCCTCCCTATATACACTGCATGAGCCCCACACAGCCTCCCTATATACACTGTATGAGCCCCGCACAGCCTCCCTACACACTGTATGAGCCCCGCACAGCCTTCCTATATACACTGTATGAGCCCCGCACAGCCTCCCTATATACACTATATGAGGCCCACACAGCCTCCCTGCACACTGCATGAGGCCCACACAGCCTCCCTGCACACTGCATGAGCCCCACACAGCCTCCCTATATAGACTGCATGAGCCCCACACAGCCTCCCCATATACGGCATGAGCGACACACAGCCTCCCTACATACACTGTATGAGCCCCGCACAGCCTCCCTACATACACTGTATGAGCCCCGCACAGCCTCCCTATATACACTGTATGAGCCCCGCACAGCCTTCCTATATACACTGTATGAGCCCCGCACAGCCTTCCTATATACACTGTATGAGCCCCGCACAGCCTTCCTATACACTGCATGAGCCCCACACAGCCTTCCTATATAGACTGTATGAGCCCCACACAGCCACCCTATATACACTGTATGAGCCCCGCACAGCACCTCCTATATACACTGTATGAGCCCCGCACAGCCTTCCTATATACACTGTATGAGCCCTGCACAGCCTTCCTATACACTGTATGAGCCCCACACAGCCTCCCTATATACACTGTATGAGCCCCGCACAGCCTTCCTATATACACAATATGAGACCCGCACAGCATCCCTATATACACTGTATGAGCCCCGCACAGCCTTCCTATATACACTGTATGAGCCCTGCACGGCCTCCCTATATACACTGTATGAGCCCTGCACGGCCTCCCTATATACACTGTATGAGCCCCGCACAGCCTCCCTATATACACTGTATGAGCCCTGCACAGCCTTCCTATATAGACTGTATGAGCCCCACACAGCCACCCTATATACACTGTATGAGCCCCGCACAGCACCTCCTATATACACTGTATGAGCCCCGCACAGCCTCCCTATATACACTGTATGAGCCAAGCACAGCCTCCCTATATACACTGTATGAGCCAAGCACAGCCTCCCTATACACACTGTATGAGCCCCGCACAGCCTCCCTATACACACTGTATGAGCCCCGCACAGCCTCCCTATATACACTGTATGAGCCCCGCACAGCCTCCCTATATACACTGTATGAGCCCCGCACAGCCTCCCTATATACACTGTATGAGCCAAGCACAGCCTCCCTATACACACTGCATGAGCCCCACACAGCCTCCCTATATACACTGCATGAGCCCCACACAGCCTCCCTATATACACTGTATGAGCCCCGCACAGCCTCCCTACACACTGCATGAGCCCCGCACAGCCTTCCTATATACACTGTATGAGCCCCACACAGCCACCCTATATACACTGTATGAGCCCCGCACAGCCTCCCTATATACACTGTATGAGCCCCGCACAGCCTCCCTATATACACTGTATGAGGCCCACACAGCCTCCCTGCACACTGCATGAGCCCCACACAGCCTCCCTATATAGACTGCATGAGCCCCACACAGCCTCCCCATATACGGCATGAGCGACACACAGCCTCCCTACATACACTGTATGAGCCCCGCACAGCACCTCCTATATACACTGTATGAGCCCCACACAGCCTTCCTATATACACTGTATGAGCCCTGCACAGCCTTCCTATACACTGTATGAGCCCCGCACAGCCTCCCTATATACACTGTATGAGCCCCGCACAGCCTCCCTATATACACTGTATGAGCCCTACACATCCTCCCTATATACTGCATGAGCCCCACACAGCCTCCCTATATACTGCATGAGCCCCACACAGCCTCCCTACACACTGCATGAGCCCCACACAGCCTCCCTATATAGACTGTATGAGCCACACACAGCCTCCCCATGTACGGCATGAGCCACACACAGCCTCCCTATATACGGCATGAGCCACACACAGCCTCCTTATACACGGCATGAGCCCCACACAGCCTTCCTATATACTGCATGAGCCCCACACAGCCTACCTGTATACTGCATGAGCCCCACACAGCCTCCCTGTATACTTCATGAGCCCCACACAGCCTCCCTATATACACTGCATGTGCCCCACACAGCCTCCCCTATATGTGGCATGAGCCCCACACAGTCTCCCTATATACAGCATGAGCCCCACACAGCCTCCCCATGTACTACATGAGGCCCCACACAGCCTCCCCATATACTGCATGAGCCCCACACAGCCTCCCCATATACTGCACGAGCCCCACAAAGCTTTCTTATATACAGCATGTGACCTACAGTCTCTCCACATACTGAATGAGGCCCCACACAGCCTCCCCATATACTGCATGAGCCCCACACAGCCTCCCCATATACTGCATGAGCCCCACACAGCCTTCTTATATACAGCATGTGACCTACAGTCTCTCCACATACTGAATGAGGCCCCACACAGCCTCCCATATACTGCATGAGACCCCCACAGCCTCCCCATATTACTGATTTAGCCCCTCACAGCCTCCCCACATATTGCATGACAGTATACAGCCTTCCCATAGCCTCCCCACGTGCAGCACGTCACCCCCATAGAATCCCCACGTGCTGCACGTCACCCCCATAGAATCCCCACGTGCTGCACGTCACCCCCATAGAATCCCCACGTGCTGCACGTCACCCCCATAGAATCCCCACGTGCTGCACGTCACCCCCATAGAATCCCCACGTGCTGCACGTCACCTCCATAGAATCCCCACGTGCTGCACGTCACCCCCATAGAATCCCCACGTGCTGCACGTCACCCCCATAGAATCCCCACGTGCTGCACGTCACCCCCATAGAATCCCCACGTGCTGCACGTCACCCCCATAGAATCCCCACGTGCTGCACGTCACCCCCATAGAATCCCCACGTGCTGCACGTCACCCCCATAGAATCCCCACGTGCTGCACGTCACCCCCATAGAATCCCCACGTGCTGCACGTCACCCCCATAGAATCCCCACGTGCTGCACGTCACCCCCATAGAATCCCCACGTGCTGCACGTCACCCCCATAGAATCCCCACGTGCTGCACGTCACCCCCATAGAATCCCCACGTGCTGCACGTCACCCCCATAGAATCCCCACGTGCTGCACGTCACCCCCATAGAATCCCCACGTGCTGCACGTCACCCCCATGTTCACCCCCATATTCATACACATGGAAAAAAAACAAAAAAAACAAAAACACCACATACTCACCTAGTCCCGTTCCCAGGCGTCCTGCTTATGCCTCCAGAGCGCTGACTCTCCGGCGGTACATAGCTGAGGCGATGACATGACGTCACAGGCTGATTGGTGGAGGAAGTGGCTGGAGGTCCCTCCTCCACCAATGCTGACAGCGGGCGGGAGGGCATGGTGCGGCCCGTGGACCTCAGGTTTCCAGCCCCATGGCTGTCCCGGTCCACGGGCCGGACTGAGACAGCCAGAGGGCCGGATGCGGCCTGAGGGCCGCACTTTGCCCAGGTCTGCTTTAAATGATCCTTGTCACATGACTTAGGATAAAAACCAAACCAGAATCTCAACTTGCAGACACTTGTTTCTGGATGTTACCCCTCCTCAATGCAAAGCATGAGATCTGATTTGGCTGTATGGGAGGACAATGACTGGGGTTTAAGGGGTAACGTCATCCTTGTGGAGAGTGACATGATTCCAGGATAAGGACACTTCTAGGCCAGGCAATGCTCCAGAGGCCTCTCATACAGCCAAACCAGAGTTCTTGCTTTGCACTGAGGAGAGGTAAAAGCCGAAAACACGGTTTTCAAATTGAGATTCTGGTTTGGCTTTTGTCCTAGGTCACATGGCAAGGCTTATTAAAGAGTCAATATTGACTTTTAAGATTGTTACTTACACAAGGTGGCACTAGAGTTTAAGTCCCCTTCCTAAATTTCCCAGAGATGCACTGTATGGCCTAGAAGTGTTGATACCCTGCCTGGCATGTCACTCTCCATAATGAGAGACGTTGCCTTAAATATGTAAAATGCTGTGGTTCTCCAGAATCCGGACTAACTTTAGTCTTTTTAGCCATGTGGGCACTGTTCTCATCTCTTCTCTATGGTAGGTTTTTTGTGGCTCACGCCCAGTTGGCTATAAAGACTAGATTTACAGCCAGAGAAGAGGGGGCATATCTCAGGAACAGTGAGGCACAGGAATAAAGACTGACAGATTCATGAGAACAGCGACATTTACACCATGGCAAGTGACAGATCCTCCTTAAAGGAAATCTGTCAACAGGTTTTTGCTACCCCATTTGAGAACAGCATGATGTAGGGCTAGAGACCCTGATTCCATTGACATATCACTTACTGAGCCGTTTGCTGTAGATTTGATAAAATCACTGTTTTATCTATTGCAGATCTAACCAGTTCTCTAAATGCAGAGCTCTGTATATCCCCGCCAACACCACTGATTGGCAGCTTGAATTGTACACTGCGCATAGGCAGAAAGCTGCCAATCAGTGATGGGGGTGGGGTTATGCAGAGCTCTACATGGCAGAAGTCCTCTAGTGATAAAACAATGATTTTACAAAAACTATAGCAAGCAGCCCAGTAAGTGATACATCGCTGGAATCAGAGTCTCTGTCTCTACATCATGCTGCTCACAGATTAGATGGCAAGAACATGCTGACAGAACGGAGTCAACAGAATTGTGTTATTTCATTCGGTCTCTGCAGGGGGTTTGCAGTTCTGTAACAGAAAACCAGAACTTGGACCGGTACAAAGATTTCGGATGAATCATTACGGCATTGTAATGTACTGTACTCGAGTTTCTACAGTGGATTTTACACCAAAAAGTAAGAGAAAGGCTTCTTAAAAGTTCATAGATGAATTTCTCTCTCCCTGAGAAGAGGGAGACAGCTGATGCCATTTGAGCACAGCGTTTCGGGGGCCAACATTTTGGTTTCTAATTAGTTTTTAGTGTGAAAAGAGTTTGGAAGTGTTTCCAAGTAGAGGAAACCCCAGAGAGCATGGCAACCATTCCGCCGCCTGCGCCGTAGTTTCCCATGGATGTTGCTGGGTTTAAAGAAAAGGAAAATCGGAGCCGAGACGACGGCTATCCCCGGTAATCTGTGTCAGCCGCATGAGGCCCGATTATAATCCATGTCAGACACTGTAAAGTTCTCAGAACACTTTAGAATCTAAACCGCTGTTAAGATCCCCGATTACTGCGATCTAGTTTAACCCTTCAAGCTCAATAAGTAAGGCTTATTAAAAAAAAAATTTGGAAAAAAAATTACTAAAATCAAAATTTGTTAATAGCGGGGCAACTTTTGTGGTTTTGGGCAAGGAATAAAACTATTTATATAGGGGCACACAACATTTTTAGGAGCCTACTCTGACGCACTGTTTACAGCTGGCTGGGGTGTATTCCTGAATGACTGCCAGTCCGGATCATTAGCTTTGTTGCGCTGATGGCCCAGACTGTCGTCCTCCCATGCTGGTAGCAGGGGCAATTTTGCCACTGCAGCATTAGAGGAGCGCTGGGGCAGCTTTGCCACTGCAGCATTGGAGGAGAGCAGGGGCAGCTTTGCCACTGCAGCATTGGAGGAGCGCAGGGGCAGCTTTGCCACTGCAGCATTGGAGGAGCGCAGGGGCAGCTTTGCCACTGCAGCATTAGAGGAGCACAGGGGCAGCTTTGCCATTGCAGCATTAGAGGAGCGCAGGGGCAGCTTTGCCACTGCAGCATTGGAGGAGCGCAGGGGCAGCTTTGCCACTGAAGCATTGGAGGAGCGCAGGGGCAGCTTTGCCACTGCAGCATTGGAGGAGCGCAGGGACAGGTTTGCCACTGCAGCATTGGAGGAGCGCAGGGGCAGCTTTGCCACTGAAGCATTGGAGGAGCGCAGGGACAGGTTTGCCACTGAAGCATTGGAGGAGCGCAGGGGCAGCTTTGCCACTGCAGCATTGGAGGCACGCAGGGGCAGCTTTGCCACTGCAGCATTAGAGGAGCGCAGGGGCAGCTTTGCCACTGCAGCATTGGAGGCGCGCAGGGGCAGCTTTGCCACTGCAGCATTGGAGGCGCGCAGGGGCAGCTTTGCCACTGCAGCATTGGAGGAGCGCAGGGACAGGTTTGCCACTGCAGCATTAGAGGAGCACAGGGGCAGCTTTGCCATTGCAGCATTAGAGGAGCGCAGGGGCAGCTTTGCCACTGCAGCATTGGAGGAGCGCAGGGGCAGCTTTGCCACTGAAGCATTGGAGGAGCACAGGGGCAGCTTTGCCATTGCAGCATTAGAGGAGCGCAGGGGCAGCTTTGCCACTGCAGCATTGGAGGAGCGCAGGGGCAGCTTTGCCACTGCAGCATTAGAGGAGCGCAGGGGCAGCTTTACCACTGCAGCATTGGAGGCGCGCAGGGGCAGCTTTGCCACTGCAGCATTGGAGGAGCGCAGGGACAGGTTTGCCACTGCAGCATTAGAGGAGCACAGGGGCAGCTTTGCCATTGCAGCATTAGAGGAGCGCAGGGGCAGCTTTGCCACTGCAGCATTGGAGGAGCGCAGGGGCAGCTTTGCCACTGAAGCATTGGAGGAGCGCAGGGACAGGTTTGCCACTGAAGCATTGGAGGAGCGCTGGGGCAGCTTTGCCATTGCAGCATTAGAGGAGCGCAGGGGAAGCTTTGCCACTGCAGCATTAGAGGAGCGCAGGGGCAGCTTTGCCACTGCAGCATTGGAGGCGCGCAGGGGCAGCTTTGCCACTGCAGCATTGGAGGCGCGCAGGGGCAGCTTTGCCACTGCAGCATTGGAGGAGCGCAGGGACAGCTTTGCCACTGCAGCATTGGAGGAGCGCAGGGACAGGTTTGCCATTGCAGCATTAGAGGAGCACAGGGGCAGCTTTGCCATTGCAGCATTGGAGGAGCGCAGGGGCAGCTTTGCCACTGCAGCATTGGAGGAGCGCAGGGGCAGCTTTGCCACTGCAGCATTGGAGGAGCGCAGGGGCAGCTTTGCCACTGCAGCATTGGAGGAGCGCAGGGGCAGCTTTGCCACTGCAGCATTGGAGGAGCGCAGGGGCAGCTTTGCCACTGCAGCATTGGAGGAGCGCAGGGGCAGCTTTGCCACTGCAGCATTGAAGGAGCGCAGGGGCAGCTTTGCCACTGCAGCATTGGAGGAGCGCAGGGGCAGCTTTGCCACTGCAGCATTGGAGGAGCGCAGGGGCAGCTTTGCCACTGCAGCATTGGAGGAGCGCAGGGGCAGCTTTGCCACTGCAGCATTGGAGGAGCGCAGGGGCAGCTTTGCCACTGCAGCATTGGAGGAGCGCAGGGGCAGCTTTGCCATTGCAGCATTGGAGGAGCGCAGGGGCAGCTTTGCCACTGCAGCATTAGAGGAGCGCAGGGGCAGCTTTGCCACTGCAGCATTGGAGGAGCGCAGGGGCAGCTGTGCCACTGCAGCATTGGAGGAGCGCAGGATTCAGCCAGATTTTAAGCAATAATTACAAGCTCTACGGCAAAAAGTTTGCAAACGTGCGCACCTTTCCTAGGAAACCGGCTATCTAATTGTAATTTTGCATGATGAAGAGAACAGCCCTTTAAACCCTCAAGAGAATTGCTATGTTTTTCCCACGGAGCCTGTATGCCGATATCTAGAGTCTCCAGACTTCTGCATTATGGAGTGTGTACATTGCTGTATGTTACTGTCAGACCATGTTGTTTCGGGGCTCTTGGGTCTGGGGGGGCTCGATGTCAACGCTGGACCAGTTCTTCCAGCCCCCTATACCTGAATTTCACCTCCAGATACAGTTGAAGGCACTGATGAAGGAGGGAGTCGTCAATTGACGCTCCCTCCGAAATTATCCTCCATGCGCATCAGACGTCTGAGTGTAGCGGGCGTAATGACGTCATTATATTAAATTCTAAATTCCCTATCAGTATGTCTTTGGAATGCAATACTATGGAATACTATGTGGAGGGCCATTTATGGGGCCATCGTACTATGTGGAGATTTATGGGGCCATCGTACTATGTGGAGGGCCATTTATGGGGCCATCATACTATGTGGAGGGCCATTTATGGGGCCATCGTACTATGTGGAGAGCCATTTATGGGGCCATCGTACTATGTGGAGATTTATGGGGCCATCGTACTATGTGGAGGGCCATCGTACTATGTGGGGAGCCATTTATGGGGCCATCATACTATGTGGAGGGCCATTTATAGGGCCATCATACTATGTGGAGGGCCATTTAAGGGGCCATCATACTATGTGGAGGGCCATATATGGGGCCATCGTACTATGTGGAGAGCCATTTATGGGACCATCGTACTATGTGGAGAGCCATTTATGGGGCCATCATACTATGTGGAGAGCCGTAATCACGACAAACTAGAACATAACTTCTCAATCCATTGTTAATTAGCTGGACTACTAGGTGGGTGCTGTAGAGCTACTCCCGGTGTTAGGGTGCAGTCAGACGGCCGCATTACTCCTGCGAGTATCGTATTGCAATGATCGGACTGGCCATCGGCTCTACTGACCTGAGAGTGACAGCATGTTTTTCTATGCAGCTGTCCTGCTAAGGTCAAGAGAGCCGATGGCCAGTCCGAGCACTGGGTGCAATCCTTGTGTGAATATACGCCCAGGAGGGTCCAAGGTGGTCGAGGCTGCTCTATGACGCCCATCTGCCTTTGAAAGGCACAAGAACAGGGGATGTCTTGAAGAGACAAACCATTTTAACCAAATTTACGGATTTCTAGATAAACATAACAGAAGCCAATTAGTGCTTTGTTATATATCGCTATGAACTGGCCCCAAAACCCCAAAGTCAGTGTCATGCACTTATAAACACCAAACAGCATAAATTTCCCTTCCTGCCTGCATCCATCAGATTCCATGGATCCATGAACAAGCTTCCACTTACAGGAGTCAGTGACCCGGATCGGAAACACAAGACCACCCGCCTCAACATTCTAATGTAGCAGGGAAGCCTCAGAAGATGGATTTAGCATACACCAGAGAAAAAAAAGCCTTTATAGAATAGATATTGAACACTACAGCCCATCATGCCATGAAGACATAGTGACAACTACCAGATGTTTCAATCTTCTAGTTAAATCTTCAGTAATTAAATTTACTACTTATTTTGCAAAAATTACAAAATGGCTTTATTACATTCATCTTTACTGTCTTTGGATTAGGGAAAGCATTGTGAGACTGGTGGATATGCAGCAGTTGGAGCGCCGCAGGTTGCAGAGCACCTTTATCTTTCTTAAAAGGCTGAGTTTCCTAGATCGGGAAGCGGTTGCGATCTGTTTTGACTCATCAAGGATGACCCCCATGATATGCTCTGCGTGGTCCTGACGGGGCTTGAAAGAGGTGGTTCTGAAATGTTTTCTGAAGCTACATGAGAAGAAGCTTTTGCAAAAACTTAAGTTGGCCGTGGACTTTTTATAGACATTGTAAGTGGAGATGAGCAAACCGGAACTGTAAAGTTCGGGGTGCGTACCGGTGCTGAACTCCGAGCACTGACTTCTCTCGGAAGTTAGAGGAGGAGAGAGAGATTTTCCAGCTTTAAAGATTGGGTCCCCATTGATTTCTGTGGGGTTCAGGTTCGTGTTCGCTACAGTTCTGGTACCCGAATTGAACTTTGGACTAAAGTTCGGTCAAGCCCGAACTTCCATGGGTCCAACCATTCCTAATTGTAAGATGTTAGCCATTCCCCTACAGTGGCTTATCTTGGCAAATGAGTAAACCACAAATTTGGGGTAGAACAAAAACACACAGATACTTTCCAACTTTTATGTATTGGGAAATGGGGTTTGTGCCACCACTTTTATTTTTTCACAAACCCAACCCCTTCTGTGGGTCACATCCCATCCATACGTTGCTCCAGCTCCCTCAATATGCGTCTGGATGCCCGGACTCGGAATCACTATTGGAGGCCAACATTGGAAAAGTGTTCCCTAATTGGAAGTTTATGAGATTCGCCAACACTTCTGCGCATCTCCTAAACATTTTGGAAGCATACATATGGTATATTATATACCATACTGCCACGTAATTTCAATCCTACAGAATGGCTCAATTTGTGGGGTGCAGGTTTTCTGAAAGTGTTAAAGTTAATTTAACTATTTTTTTGTTTGGAAAGGATATAAAAAAAAATTAAAAAAAAAGTTTTCCTGGGAGTTTAAGGTATTTGCAATGAGCATAAAATCAGGAAGCAACTATGATACAGAATGTAAACTAATCAGGGAACAGCAGGGAAGTCAGGCATCGGTAATTGTTGCATAATAATTATGGCAGATAGGAAGCAGCTAAGCCCCGGAGCAGTGCTGAGCAGGGAATATACTGCCAACATTTGGGATCCATTACTGGCCATGTGGTTTCTATAACCCAGCTCCACCCATTAGGAAGCATCAGACATCGTGTTTGTCTGCATTTCCGTCTCCCGCAGTTCAATTCATTGATTGATCTGTAATTATGGCAGTCTGGGGCATCTAGAATGGAGGGTGCTTCCACATGTGCCAAAAATCAGGTGTGGATTCCAGTGAAAGGGAAGTACATAGGAAATCGTCTACTTTTGCAGTTTATAAAGGGCCCTAAAGTTATTCTATAGGACAGCAAATGATCATATGAACATTTTATTGACATATTTGCAATTTCCTGTGTATTAAAATTTGCAGCCGTTCTTTTCTTCCATGTTGTCAAGCTTGTTGCCTAGGAGACCGACCACCGATGCGGTCTAGCTTGTAATCACCGCTGTAACAGTAACAGTGATCCTGGCCAAATTTAAAACAGTGCTTACCAGCTCAACGGAAAAGAGCTTGTAAGCACTGGGACTTTTCTACTGTTTAGCAGCGGTGGTCGGTCTCCTGGGAAACAAGTTGTAAAAAAAAAAAAAAAAAGTTAATATTTCAAGAACGGTTGAAAATGTTTTAAAAAGCGGTAAAATCGCTAAATTGCTTGTATTTGTCTGATAGCTCTCCTCACTCACTCTCACGAGTCAAAAGAGCATCGTAGACAAGCCTCTACTCCAAAGTGTGCCATTCCACCAATCAGTACCCTGCAATGTATTCATATGGGTCAAAAATCCCCAAAACAGTTCCACAGATAGGGGTCTGGTTAAAAAATGTGAGTCTACATCCTTCTGTAAAATAACTAATTTGCATACTTTCTTGCCATGGAGTATTGCCTGCAAACAACGCTCCATACATCAGTCAGGATCAGTTCAAATAATACAAACCTGGTGATAGATACCCTTTAATGGGGCAAAAAAAAAAAAGGGCAATTAAGTACCGTTGGTGATCATTAATAGTGGAGGAACTGTATGAGAAAGGGGATGAAATTCCATCTTCTTCAATACTGGATGGCAAAACACAGCACCGTAATGGGAGGTCTAGGTTGATCTTTGCTATGGCGCCTCCTCTTTCCTGTGTATGCCACAGGCTGGACATGCTCTAAATTTCTAATATGTTCCGCGTCTCGCTCAGAGCCTGAATTTTAACATCTACTTCGAGGGTTGATTGTTTTTCTTTCGTTCATGAATGAGGCAAAAGGTTACTTGCTACCGACTCATGGATTTGCTCCAGGCCTGCTTTAATAAGAATTTCAGTTTATCTCAAGAACGTAAACAGTATTTCAATGTCCATTCATGGCAATACGGAGAGTAAGGAAAAATACGAGGATTCCTGCAGCGACAGATTGTATGCTTTTACTTTTCAATCTTATTAGGCATATACGAAACTATCATATATGGGTCAGGAGAGCTGCAGCCAGTCCATGCCTCGCAATCCAGACTTGGACTGTGATATACTTGGATCTGAATTTGACCTAAAAGAGAACCAGTTTAAAAAAAAAAAAAAGTGTCCAGTTTTTTATTTAATTTTAATCCCGCTGTTCCCCTGAGTAAGCCGGTTTTTATTTTTTTAAAATCCGCCATACCGTTCCAGAGATACTGGCCTTTTTGTTTAGTGCTAATTTTAATGGTCTCTCCAAGGTGGCAGGATTTTCTTGGGGGGCGTGTCTAGACTACCCCATGAGCCACACCCACCTGATGAAGACCATAAAAATAAAACACTAAATAAATCGGTCCATATCTCTGGTACCATAAGGAGGATTTAAAAAAAAACAAAGAACGGCATACTCGAGGAAAGCAGCAGGAATATAAACAAGCAAAAACTGGCCACTTTTGAGTTGGTGACAAGTCCCCTTTAAAGGCAGATTTTTAGCACAAAAATGCTATGGGGGGGGATAGGAAACGTGGCCTTAATTCAAGTAAAAATCTACATTTTTAATCAAATCTATGTCTCAAAAATTTGTTCATCCTTCTGTACACTGATTTCATCCATGCCTATGTTTAGCATGAAGTTTATGATGAATTCACTGAACCAAAACCCCAAAATTTAACATTTTCGAACAAAAAAAAAAAAAAAGTTCAGCACAAACTCACAGAGCAGGCGGCAAAAGGAATAAAACGCAAGAGTCCAAAATGAAATCCTCATGAGCTCATCCTCTTTGGAGACGGCACACGCTAAGTAAGTTAATGGTGTATAGACGGCCTCCTATGGTCTGCTGTATGATGTATACATTTTACAGAATTACATCAACTAAAGCCTCAGATCTCGGCTATGAACATATTAAACAGACCTTTCTGGGACCAATTCCACTCGGAAATCCAATCCAGCTGAGAAGAGATCTGTATCTCCGTCCTACAAAGTGTTTTTCAGGTACCTGCATCTGTTTTAATAGACAACAGGACTCGACTGTTCTGAAGGGAATTCTATTCTTGTCAAACTACATTCATTCTTCACCGATCTCCTCTTCCCCCCTTCTCGGTAAAAACGAACAAAACAGGTATTGTGATGGGAACAAGCGTATACTTTGTCCAAATGTGCCTCCAGTCCGTGAGGAACCCGGATAAAAGGGCGCTGGTGTCGAGTTGCCATATTACACGATCGCTGATAATCATCTAATCCGCGACACTATGTAATACCGCGAGTCAAGCCCGCCATACTAAAACCGCCATAAATACGACAGGGTCCGTGTCACAATAGCTACTAAATCTTACTAAACCACAAGTCCAGCATGGATTTGAAGATGGGTAACTAAAAATGGCTCCGGATGAATGAAATTAATTCATTTGGACGACATCTGCTTTGGGAAGAGTCGTCAGGCCCCGTATACAATCCTTGGTTCTCCTGCGAGCTGCCGTGATCCGGCAGTATAAATGATACTCCAGTGACCAGGCCAGAGCCCTCGTTTCCTGAATATGTTTAGCAGAGTTTTCATTATTGGGAGAACAAAGGGCTGTCTGTGCGGATACCCTGCAACACGGGACACAGATTTGGGAGACAAATCCGGGATTTGCAACAAGTGAAAAGGCTTCAATCCACATGAATAATTAGGTGCTGCTTCTTGGAACAGCAAACAAATGGAAAAAGACAAACACTTTCCCCATGTTACTTTCTAAATAAAACTAAAACATTATAAGGCTGTGTTCACACGTTGCATTTTTGCTGCTTCTTTTTCCTTGCAGGCAAAACATGCTCTCTTGGCAATAAGAAGCAGCTTCAAAAAAGCAGATTTTGCTGAGTTTTTGCTGCATTTTTATTGTCTCTTGTGCAGGTTGATAAAAGTTTAGCGTCTGACAAAAAAAAAGATGATGCAACTTCCTTAAGGTTTTGGCACCAAAAATGCAGCAAAACCCGATACCTGTGTTTTTCGGTTTTTTTAGCAGCGTTTTCGCACTTACCGTACCTATTCTATAATTTTACTGCTTTCTATGGGTGAAAAATGCTGTAAAAACCAGGGCTGTGGAGTCGGTAAGCCAAACCTGCGACTCCGACTCCTCAATTTCCCTTACACCGACTCCAACTCCGACTCCCACACATATTGCTTATATTTAAGTGAAAAATTTATTGTAGTACAATGTGAACATCAGACATTTAATCATTTCTATGATCCAATAATCAAGATATTTATATAGAACAGAATATATATTGGTGTACTACCCAGTTTTCATTCTTTGTGGTACAGATACGATATGGATAGACAGATATGGATAAATGGATAGATAGAGCAGATTTCTAATCTGCTTTTGCTATTGAAAACATTATCTATGAGCTCAAAAACCTTTCAGGTGATGCAGTTTTTTAAAAAGATGATCAGCTTTTGCAGCTGAAAAACGTATCCTCAAAAAACACAGGAAAAACGCTGTGTGTGAATGTAGCCTTAGATCAGGAATATAACAGCCATTTATAGGACATTTCATAACTTTCCCAAACTCCTATAACAAAAATATTCAGCACATCCTGCATTGAATTACTGTACCCAATTTATTATATATTTTAGGAGTCGGAGTCGGTCCATTTTATACCGACTCCACCAAAATGAGCACCGACTCCGACTCCACGACTCCGACTCCACAGCCCTGGTAAAAACGCTGAAAGAAGCGACATGCTGCTGATAGCAAAACGTAGCAGTTTTCCAAACCAGTCAGGAAAAAAAAAAAAAAGCGTTTGTTACTTTGTGGCCAGGGAGTGATTATAAAAAGGACCAGATTCCAAACAAAGTGTAGGAAGGGAGAACAGATCAGAGTTCGATTAGAAAGGTGAGGCGATAGGTCTGCCTAAAGTGATGTGTCTTCAGAGTCCACTGTCCTGGGTAGAACATTTCAGAGACCTGACGCAGCACAAAAAAAAAAAGAAAAGTGTTGGAGACTTAAATGACAGGCTTGGTATATGGAAGATGTTGTCTTAGATCATTAGCAGAAGAGAGAGAATGGGTAGAGTGATGGAGATGAGGGAGGAGATGTAGGGCGGTGCAGCACTACGGAGAGCTTTAGGGTGAATTATGTAGCGGATGGGCAACCAGCGCAATGACTGGCACAGTGTGGAGGTATTAGGGCAACAGCAGGACAGAAATATGACCCTGGCTGTTGTATTCATTATTAATCGGAGAGGGGAGTTCAGTCAAAGACCAATTAGTAGAGAGTTGCAGTAGTCGAGAGAATGAATCGGAGCAACAATAAAAGTTTTTACAGCTTCAAAACGGTAAGAAAATGGTCAGTTTCTGGAGATGTTTTTGAGGTTAAAGTGACATGAGTGAGGGTTTGGATATAGGGAGTAAAGGAAATATCTGAGTCACATAAAATCCCAAGACAGCTTTAAATGTGTAGTGAATAGTGATGAGTATACTCGTTGCTCGGGTTTTCCCGAGCATGCTCGGGTGGTCTCCGAGAATTTTGGCGTGCTCGGAGATTTAGATTTCGCCTCTCAGCTGCATGATTTGCGGCTGCTAGACAGCTTGAATACATGTGAGGAATGCCTGTTTGTTAGGGAATTCCAACAAGTAACTCAGCCTGTCTACAAGTCGCAAATCATGCAGCTGAGACAACGAAATCTAAATCTCCGAGCACGCCAAAAATACTCGGCGGCAACCCGAGTAACGAGTATACTCGGTCATCACTGGAGTTAACATTACTTTAAATTTCAGGGAAAAAGGCTCAGGCTAAACACCGATCTAAATACAACTAAGGCTGTAATCACACATTCTTGTTTCGTGGCCAATGTACACCTCTTGGTTATGAGGCTGTTGAGTCAGGATGGCCCGAGCGAAAATCATAACGTGGATGTGTGAATCCAAGCTAAGGCTGAATTCAGATGCCGTAAAACAAGGTCAAAGTAAAAACTGATGTACAGACCAGTCACAAGTCTCCCACGGCCAATCTCATAGGCACATATGAGACTGTCGAGTTTGAGTTAGGAAAAACACTGCCCGACCAGACATGGTGGGTGCTCGGATCGCGTGTCACAGATATCTGAATCGACTCGTGGTCTGTGCTCACATCTACGAAGGAGCATATATAACAAATTATGATTGATAAACGTTAGAAAAAAAAAAAAAACAGCGGCGTATGCTGCTCTATTTTTGTCTAGTATAATGGGAAAAAAAAAATGACCAAAAAGATGCAGTTGTTAACTAACGTTATGATTATGGCCGTTCCTGTTGGCTGTTTTTCATTCCGTCACCTTCGAAAAGGAATCACTGAATTTCGGCGATAAGCGCACTCTTGTGCCTGAATTTACTTTCTGCCGCCAAAGTTACACCTTATGGAACTCTTACATTATAAAATCCATGAAAAAAAAAAAAAAACCACAGCCAGTTGAAAATACAAATTTTTTCTGAGGATTTGTCATAAGTAGACTTGAAAGCAAGCCAAAACAAAGGATTGCGTGATACCTCCCTAGTCAGATACTAACTCGTAATTACAGTTTTTGTTCAACTACAGGTCCTCAAAAGAAGAGTAACTGGCCTGTTAAAGCCGGCATCAAACACGGGGGAAGTCAGAACATGCCGAGAGATGCAGGTTATGATGTGGTCGCACCGGGTTATCATAAGCTAACATTGTCTTCCTGGCACGCACCGATGTTTTCCATATATCCCTGCAATCCTGCGAACAGGGGATTAGAAGGGAAATGCAAACAACTGTACATCCACTTTAAAAAGAATTTATGCAGATCTCACCAAAAAAGTTTCCGATGTATTCAATAAAATTTCTAAGTAGTAATCGACACTGTCGAAATGTCGTGCCGGAGATTGATGTCATCAATACCATGGATGGCAAGAAGAACAAACAAATCAACCTTGGAACAAATCAAGCCAGACATGTCGCTCGAAATAAGGATCATCAAGCTAGGACTTTGCTCTCTTCGTAGCAGGTGTCCAATCAAATCATGGTCAGAAGAATAGAAGGAACAAGGCGAAGAGGAAGACTAGAAACCTGATGGCTTGATACTATCAAGAGACCCTGGTGGACCCATCTTGGATTGCACAATATTGATCTTCCTACTGAGCATTCATCCATCAAGCCGCCATGGCTTGAGATCACCCAAAGGCTGTTAAACAAAAATTGACTTTTATAGCACATCATTTAAAAATGCCATGAAAAGTTTCATATGGGACAACCCCTTTAAATAATAAGTTATATAGTTTATTGAAATAGATTATTTATGCCAGGTGACCGTATCCTCTCCAATGTCGCCCTTCTCTGCACGTGCCCAGAGTGAATGATTGAAGAGGCCTGGCTGAGTACTTCTTTCAGTAGACAAGCCAGCCTCCATCTGTCTTTGCACTGAAGGAAACGGGAGAGGGAAGCTGAAGCGGGAAAGGGGGCAAAGCGGGAAAATACATGAAAATAAGCAACTTTGTAATATATCTCATTAGAGAAACTGTCTATTAATAAAAGTTTCCTTTTGCTTCTGAATATGGAAAACATATTACAATATCCTCCTTAAACCCGTACTCTGATCACAGGCTTAAAGTCTTGCCAAACTCGCTTTGCCCGCGCACATTTTTGCAGACTGAAAGTATTAACCTGGATCTGGGATTAACTCTTCCTTTCCTGTTACAGAAGCTAAATATGCTTGAGTTGCATCTTGTAATTTACCATTTCCAAATGGTAAAAAAAAAAAAAAAAAAAGTAAAGTGATATGGTACACTTGCACCAAATAATGGAAAAGTAGAAACTATCAAAACTGTGGCAAAAAAAAACAAAAAAACGACCCTAATACGGTAATTATCTTGCTATCTGAAGAGACTCGGCTGAAATCGGACACTTTTGCCCCTGCTCCAGCGATCTGAATTGGAAATATTCCCCTCTCCGTGGCTTGCCAGCGTCGGCTCCCAGAGTGATACAGCAGATGTCATCTAGCACAATAAATTCCTTTATTAGACATAAATTTGAGACGCCTTCTGGGGGTTGAAGAGTTTGGTTTCATGCTGAAAAAATGTAATGGTATCTACAGATTGTCAATGCACAGTCCAGGCCAAGGGTCTTTGATCACAGGCTTAAAAAAAAAAAAAAAAATTCAAGTACCCAGAAAACTTATCAGATAGGTGGGATCCTTCAAAAAATGCCACCAGGACACTGGTATGGCCCTTAAAAGTGTATACCTAATCTTAGGGAAAGCGGTAAAAAGGGGCTACCAATTTCACTCCCACAAATGTTAATGTCTTGAGGGGGCATTTCAGAACTTCAGATGTGGGTAGAGATTTGGCCGAAAGTTCGGCCGAACTGTCAAAAAAAAGTTTGGGTTTGGGAACCAGAACAGTACCCGGACCACATTCACTTGAATGAGGGGCCCAAACATCCTGTGTTTGCCACGCTGACATATGCATGACAGTGCGGCAAACACCGCTTCTGATTGGCGGTAAAATCATTACCACCGGTCAGACAGCCACGGTTCCCAGCATGAGCCCGCAGCTGTGATCAGAGGTAAAAGGTTTACCTCTCGTCACTGGTGTCGGCTGATGGGACTACTGTTCCCATCAGCAGACGCCTACTGCCTCTAAGAACAATGACAGAAGTACGGATGATGGGAGTATTCATCGGCCGACGCCTGCGCTATAATAATTGAAAAGAAAAAAAAAAAAAAACAGCGTGGGTTCCTCTGTATTTTTGATAACCAGCCAGGCAAAGCTCACAGCTGGGGGCTGCAACCCTCAGCTGTCAGCTTAAGCAAGGTTGGTTATCAAGAATATAGACGGGTCCACAGTTTTTTTTTAATTATTTAAATTAATAATTTAAAAAACCAGCGTGGGGTCCCTCCATTTTTGACAACCAGCCTTGATAAAGCAGACAGCTGTGAGGCTGGTATTCTCAAGGCTTCTAAGGGGCCATGGATATTGGATCACCCCAGCCTAAAAATAGCAGCCTGCAGCCGCCAAGAAAAGACACATCTGTTAGATGTGCCAATTCTGGTGCTTTGCCCGGCTCTTCCCACTTGCCCTGTAGCGGTGGTAAGTGGGGTAATATTTGGGGGGTTGATGTCACCTTTGTATTGTCTGATGACATCATGCCACGGCTTAGTAATGGAGAAGCGTCTATAAGACATCTATCCATTACTAATCCTATAGTTGTATTGTAAATAAAGACAGCAAGAATAAAGTTATTTATTTGAAATAAAAACAAAACAATTTTTTTTTCAAAAAAGATAGACCCAAAAAAGGTTTCACTTTACATGCAAATTTCTTTATCAAGCTTGACAAATCTAGCGTGGAAACAAATGGAAAAAAAAAAAAACATTCAAGTACCAAGCATCACTAAAAGCTTCAGGTTCTGGCTGCTTGAAAGGCAAATGTGTAGTGTGGCAGGTCAGACACCTGACCACCTCTCCGCTCCTTCTGTATGGGACTACCGCAGTGATCCCCAACGTGCAGCTCAGGAACCACATGTGGCTCGAAATCTCATGAATTGTGGCTTGCGGCTGTCTGCTAGTTTGGTGCATCAGCTCCAGGTCTAGCAAAAGGCTATGAAGAGCGCATCTCAAAATGGTGAATTTTGTGAGTAATCCGGCACAGAAGAGCAGATCTGGATGCACATATACTGGTCTTAGGGTTTTAGAGATAATGTAAGAATGGTGTGCTGGAGACAGGATGATACTACCGGTCAGAGGAGGTGCTTGAAGCTGGATACGACAGTGTGGTGGGAGGGCTTGATGGGAGAATACTGAAGGGGGGGGGGGGATTGTGGGAACCCTTGGATCTGGTATACTGCTTCTGTAGAATAGCTTTGGCTGTCACTATACCCATAATAGGGGCTTTGGTTGCCACTAATATGAGGGAGTGTGGGAGTCAGGTGCGGCTCGCGACCCTCTCTCAAAGCTGGATGTGCCTCGTGACCCTCCCTCAGAGCTGGATGTGGCTCTCAAGGTCAGAAAGGTTGGGGACCACTGAACTCCCGGAAAAGGCCGAGCGCAGTGCTCTGCAGCCCCACTAGGAATGAATGGAGCGGCAGTCAAAGGTTAATAAAAGGTGATGCCAACTTGCTTGGGTTGTGTTCACTCAACATTGTTATGGCATAGCAACCCAGCTTCTGCGGAAGAGGAAGGAAAAACTGTGGATAATCCGCGCTGCTGGTAATCAAAATGATAAATCCAGGTCCACACAAGTAGGTTTGCGGTGTATTGAGTCAACGCATTTTGTAATATTACACACCATCAGGACAGGACAAAAAAAAGCCCATGGTTTTTGGTCCTGATGAAGTAGTAATACTTTGAAACGTGTTAACACAATAATAAACCACAAATCTACTTGTGTGGACTTGGATTTACCATTTTGATTACCAGCAGACCAGATTATCCACAATTTTTCCTTCCTGTGATTTTAATGGGGATAACATTTCCCTATTCTGCCGATCCGTGACGGTCCCAGTGGTCAGACCTACGCCGATCAACAAGTCATTAGCTATTCCTTAAGGCCAGTTTCGCCCGTCCGTTATTCACACTCAGAGTACATACCGCGATGGTTGGACTGGACATTTGTTTCCCGAATTGGACTCGACACCTTATAGGCAGAAATGAGGCTGCCGAGTTCAGGTCAGGAGACCTGGGGCCAAGCTGGACCTCAAAGCCCATACTTGGGCCTGTACTGTATTTCTCTATGCCCGATTGGATAAAAAATGAAATAAAATTGTGCCATGCCCCATTACGCACCATATTATGGAAGGTAATCATGTAGGAGGGAACAGCTCCGTAATATGGAGGCATCATACAATGGCAGATGAGGTGCCCAAGTCTTTTTATAAAGATATAGTACAAGCAGCTTTCCATGTCTGATGAGTGACAACCACATTGGGCATCATGGTACTCACTTTTTGACTCATCTGGTAGTCATTCATAAATAAGGGGAAAAAAAATGAATTAAAAATGCAGAAAACTACACAATTATTACTTTTGAAAAAAAAAAAAAAAAATCATTAAATCATCTTGGCATTACTATAATATAATACCCATCTATTTCCCTTTGGCAACAGCACACACAGTATATTAATTTCCCCTATAATTAGAAGCTACTTAGATCTA
The DNA here is from genome assembly GCF_039654945.1 of Dendrobates tinctorius. Lineage (NCBI taxonomy): Eukaryota > Metazoa > Chordata > Amphibia > Anura > Dendrobatidae > Dendrobates > Dendrobates tinctorius. The sequence continues at coordinate 4,436,926 of NW_027361706.1, read as the reverse complement.
CCTGGTGCTAAGCGTGATATTATATTGGTGGAATGTGAAGAATCCCGGTACAGAATAATAATATTATAAGACATACAATAAAGGTGCATTCTATGGCAATGATTCATGCTTCTTAGATAACGGCCTTATTATGCGCACTACAATAACAGCGCATTTAAGGATTAGGAATCGGAGGGTACAGGATGTATAGGAAGAGATGGGGAAAATGAGAAAGAAAAGAAGAGAAATTTTACAGAAAGAATTAAAAAGACCTGGGGGATTTGGAAGCCGGCTCGGTTCAGAAGGGAATGCGGCAGTATTTCTCGACTTGGTTGAAAGCGACAGAACTCCACATGAAACTTCACGCTTTACAGTTTTCACTTAAAAGGGGACAGGAAAAAAAAAAAAGAAAAGTTGAATGCCGTGATTATGGGGCTATTTGCTGAAATTTAAGCTCCGCAGACTTCACATTGTTCTGGCCTTATGAATAAAAGATGGGCCCTTTGTGAGAAGCTCCTTTTCTGTACACCAGGGGACAACTTTTCACCTGTTAAGTCGGACGGTTTTACTTGATGTTTCACGCTGACCTTTTATTGGAGTCAAAATAAAATTATATGTTCCCCCCCCACACCCACCCCCTTCCTCATTGGGGGGGGGGGGGGGATCAATGGGAAAAAGTTATACATTGACAGTCAAATCCAGGGTACCTGAATAGAAACTGTTACGTTTGCATCTTTTCTTTCACACCATTTCCAAACATTGGGCTCACCGCTTCACTGCAGCTGAAGAATTGAATAGTCCGAAAGCGCTCAGCCTTGTGGCCCTGTATGCCCAATACCAAAAAAAATGCATTTATTGTTACCGTTTTTCATGGGTTCAGTGACAAAAGCAAGTATGTGTTGGTTGAAAGCGCATGCATATATTGGTAAATTTGCCCTTTTAGGTACTTTGGTCATGAGGACGGCACCTCTTGCAGAAAAAATAATCGCTTTCAAAGGGCAATATATTGAATTATGGTTTGCACCAGTTTTTATACAAGACACCGAGCTAGAGTTGACGCAAATCGTTTCGCAAGACCTGGGGTCCAGCGGTCACGCTGTGGTCGATATCTGGGAGCCCCGAGAATGGCCTCTTCACACCCGGTGTCCGCGGCTCTTCTTTTGATTAGCCATCCTGGCACGACGTTATGGTTGCCTCATCATACCAGGATGGCTAATCAAAAGAAGAGCCGCGGATGTTGGATGGCAGGAGGCGGTTCTCGGTAGTCCCGGACTATCAACATGGCCGCTGGACGAGGGTCCTGCGCATCGCTCCGTACCAACTCTGCACCCAGTTGTTACTGTCCGTCGATGGAAAACAACAGCCAAAAATCCTCCTAAAAGAAAGACATAACCCAGAAATGTTTATAAACCATTCATGAAGTGCAGAGGCGCGGCACGCTCGCTTCACGTCTCGCTTATTTAAACTGTGCCGTTTTTTGAAAAGTTACAGCTCGGCCTGAAACTTTAGAGTCTGACTTTTTTTTTTTATTTCTTTCCACCAGATGCGACCACTGTGCGGAGCATTTAAAAAAAAAAAAAAAAAATTAAATTTCTACATAACTTTGCCGTAATGTTCATATAACACAAAACATATTTGGGAAAGCGCGACCCGCGCCTTACTGCCAACAAAGAGCTTTATCTCCCGAATAAAAGAAAGATTTCAAGTTCATTTTCTGCGTTGTAATCATTTAGAAGTAAAGACGTAAAATCGTTGCTCGGCATTATAGGCTTATGCGGAGGTCGGGAACGATTACACATCCTGCTATTAGGCAGGAGCGTGCGGGTCTACGACGGCTTCCCTCACGCCGGCCATTTTCTTGTCTTAGCGAATAGTTTACTCGGACCCAACCATACTAAGGAAGGCCTATATGGGCACAATGAGGTAGATTTATTAAAAATACCACAAAGAAAAATCTGGTCCTTGTCGCCCATAGCAACCAGTCACAGCTTTCATTTTACCAGAGCATTTTGACAACTAATAAAAACAGAGTTCTGGTTGCTATGGGCAACAAGGCCAATGTTTAGCACAGGCAACGGGAAATTCCCAAACTAGAACCTTAACGAAAACCTGTCAGGAGGAATTTCTACCTAAAATTAAGAAATATGACTGTATACCCTCTTCGTAGAAATCCCCCATTGAAGTTGCATTGGGGTGTGACCAAGCACTTGAAGCTCTTGCGTTTGATTGACAGGCTATTCCATCTCTCATCTGCCTCCCGCTCTGTGAGGTCTTGCGCACCGACATTGACCCCTGGGACTAATGGAGCCTGCAAGAGATCTCTGTGACCCTGAGGCAGATGACAGAAGATGCCCTGACCTGTTAAACGCAGGAGACAGGCTGGAAATAAGGAAGCAGGGCTGGTCGGAAAGCTCACAGTGCTTTAACACATCCCAATGCACTTGCAATTAATTTGCATAGAACCCCAATGGCAGATTTATAAGGAAAACTTATCGTTTTATGCAGACGTATCTTTAATTTTAGGTAGAAGTTCCTCCTGACAGTTTCCCCTAAAACTTCAAGAGTCGGTATGTTGGGCCTATGCATATCTATCGGATATCATCCACAAACAAAAAAAACCCTATGGTGGACAACAAAATCCTCCGGCAAATTTGAGAGATTTCTGTTTTAACTCAACGGAACATCAGGATCTGTTACACATTAAATCGATCATAACTGCCATTGCTCCAGGCAGGAAAAACGGAAGCCATGGCTAAAAGAGGGTTGTCCGGTCTAAAATGTGACTGCAGACTTGTGAATCCTTACAGCACACGCACTGCGAGAATTCGCTGGTGTCCGCAACGGGAAGATCAGTCATGTAACCGATCCACAAGCACGGGATATGAATAATAACGGCCAGAACACGAGTAGACTGTTTTCCACCTGCTCAATACAAATATATTCATCTCCAAGAAAAAATAAAGAGGTTTAGTCAGTCTCTAACACCATAGATGGGAAGAGGAACAAAAATCAAGCTAGACATGTCACTCGAAGCAAGGATCCCCAACCTAGGACTTGCCTACTTTGGACACATCATACAAGGAGAGAAATCACCGGAGAAGAGAAGGAACAAGGCAAAGAGGAAAACCAGCAACTCCATGGCTTGATACTATCAAGATTATGGCAAAAGACCCTGGTGGACCTCTCTAGCCTTGCACAAGATCGATCTTCCTACAGATCATTCATCCGTCAAGCCGCCATGGCTCGAGATCAAGCCGATGGCCATAAACAGGCCGACTGCAGGTCTCCCGACCAGAACTCAACAGCCATATATATATATATATATATATATATATATATATATATCAATGTCGCCGTTGAAATCGGATTAGGAGACCTGCAGCCAGTCCAGACAATGCAATCTGTACTCAGCGTGAATGTTGAATGTGTAAAACCGGCCTTGTTGCACTGTTCCTTTGATAATGGACCACCGGTAAAATATTGTTGGTTTTTAGGACTCCGTTGGAGAACGTGCAAAACTAATGTAATCAGATTATCATTATAGAGTGTTATTTTTAAGAAAAAACTACTAAAATGCATTTATTTTGGGCAATTAAAATCTCATCAGACAAAAAGAATAAATGAAGTAGATGAAGAGGCGGCGGGGCTTCAGAACAGTCAGTAATGTCAATTCTTGTACTCCAGAGGGGGGTGATTGTCCCTATAAGACCTATAATAATTCCTAGAGGAAATGTGGGCTGCTTCGGAATGACAAGCACCGGCCAGGTCTCTGTGTGACACCATTGTCGGGACACAGGTACAGATAATTGTCCGCTCAAATTCCCATAGTATCCAACAAGTTTGCATTGAGAGAGAAAAAAAAAAAAAAGCAGAGAATGGACAGCCTTGGGTGATGGTAATGACTTCACGCAGTGTCACCTCGGCGGAAACTTCTGATACAGGAGGTGTGAACAGTCTCATTGTGCGGTGACTATTACTATGGAAGTCACATAATCCCACAAATCCATAATGCTACGCAAACTCGCCCTTAAATAGCATTTAATAAAGCTGCAGGATTCGAGTCAAAGGGAAAATCTGCTTTAACTCAAAAGATAGGCAACTGGGGATTTTCTCACCAGACAAGAAAAAGTCAGTAGACCCAATGACTGCAAGACTATTTCAATTTGATCACTTGGGAAAAGTATCAACCTATCTTAATAATTAGTGCCCTGCCATGGAACGCCGACCACTTATCCCAGTTGCAAAAGGAAAATTTCGAGAAAATGCACTAACGCTCTTCAGTCTTCACAGACCGTTCCCGTTGGGTGACGTGACCTACTTCATACCATTCTACCAATGTCGTACCACCCCACCAATGTCGACACTCGCCAACCTCGTCCATTGCACAATGCACAATTATAGCTCACAATGCACAATTATAGCTCACTATTCGGACACCATTCAATCAGTTTGTAGCTTTGGCTGATGTTCTGAATAAAAGGAGATAGCTGACATGTTTTATGCATGCGCCTGTTCCAGCATCTGCCAATTCAAAAAGCCACAAACCTCACTGTCATTACGATGCCAAAGGACACAAAGTAAAAAAAAAAGCTCAAAGAAATTATTATTTATCATCATACATAAAGCACACTGTGTGTGATCATTTCATTTCTGCATGAAGAAATGCCATACTTCATAGCGGACTGTTACAAACGTAAAGTTGGCGAAAATTGTGTTGCGTAGGAATGCATGAAAATAAAACTGAATATTTTTATGGTACAATTTGATTTTTTTTAACTTATATTGATATCTGTTGAGGTGTTTTAGTTATGAGTCATATGAAAGTAATGGCTATATACATGCAAATATTAGCCATTCAGCCACACCCCATAATGAAAGATCAAACCTGAAGTGGTACATGACATACTGAACCATTTTAGTGAACTCTATAAAGGGGTACCCCTGTATCATGCACCAATTCTTACACTAGGCATAATACAGTGTTATCCATTCGTAATGCCCCTTTAATTGCACATTGCTGTTGTTGCACAACTCGTAACCACAGTACTTACAGGTCCAACTTTTATAAATGTCAAATAAAAGTTAACTATCGCAATAGCCCCTAATCGCTAGAGACCAGCGAATCAATTCTCAGGACCCTTGCCCAACAGCCAGGTCAGTAGTCCGTAGCCACTGAACCAGAGCCCTGCAAAAACGTCTCCTACCTGCCAACATCCCGGTTACACTTTTGATTTGTAATCCTGACGTGATGTCATTGTTGGCGCGTCACATCACAACAATGACAACACGCCAGGACTACATATCTAGTTGCCATTAATTTGCTTATCACTTATACAGTTGTGGCCAAAAGTATTGACACCCCTGCAATTCTGTCAGATAATACTCAGTTTCTTCCTGAAAATGATTGCAAACACAAATTCTTTGGTATTATTATCTTCTTTTAATTCGTCTTAAATGAAAAAAATAAAACACGAAGAATTGTCCTAAAGCCAAATTGGATGTAATTCCACACCAAACATAAAAAAAAGAGGGTGGACAAAAGTACTGGCACTGTTCGAAAAATCATGTGATGCTTCTCTAATTTGTGTAATTAACAGCACCTGTAACTTACCTGTGGCACCTAACAGGTGTTGGCAATAACTAAATCACACTTGCAGCCAGTTGACATGGATTAAAGTTGACTCAACCTCTGTCCTGTGTCCTTGTGTGTACCACATTGAGCATAGAGAAAAGAAAGAAGACCAAAGAACGGTCTGAGGACTTGAGAAACCAAATTGTGAGGAAACATGAGCAATCTCAAGGCTACAAGTCCATCTCCAAAGACCTGAATGTTCCTGTGTCTACCGTGCGCAGTGTCATCAAGAAGTTTAAAGCCCATGGCACTGTGGCTAACCTCCCTAGATGTGGACGGAAAAGAAAAATTGACAAGAGATTTCAACGCAAGATTGTGCGGATGTTGGATAAAGAACCTCGACTAACATCCAAACAAGTTCAAGCTGCCCTGCAGTCCGAGGGTGCAACAGTGTCAACCCGTACTATCCGTCGGCGTCTGAATGAAAAGGGACTGTATGGTAGGAGACCCAGGAAGAATGTTCTCTGGTCAGATGAGACAAAAGTAGAGCTTGTTGGGCAAAGGCATCAACACAGAGTTTACAGGAGAAAAAAAGAGGCATTCAAAGAAAAAAAACACGGTCCCTACAGTCAAACATGGCGGTGGTTCCCTGATGCTTTGGGGTTGCTTTGCTGCCTCTGGCACTGGACTGCTTGACCGTGTGCATGGCTTTATGAAGTCAGAAGACTACCAACAAATTTTGCAGCATAATGTAGGGCCCAGTGTGAGAAAGCTGGGACTCCCTCAGAGGTCATGGGTCTTCCAGCAGGACAATGACCCAAAACACACTTCAAAAAGCACTAGAAAATGGTTTGAGAGAAAGCACTGGAGACTTCTAAGATGGCCAGCAATGAGTCCAGACCTGAATCCCATAGAACACCTGTGGAGAGATCTAAAAATGGCAGTTTGGAGAAGGCACCCTTCAAATATCAGGGACCTGGAGCAGTTTGCCAAAGAAGAATGGTCTAAAATTCCAGCAGAGCATTGTAAGAAACTCATTGATGGTTACCGGAAGCGGTTGGTCGCAGTTATTTTGGCTAAAGGTTGTGCAACCAAGTATTAGGCTGAGGGTGCCAATACTTTTGTCTAGCCCAGTTTTGTGTGAAATGATCAATGTTTTGCTTCATTCTTTTTTGTGTTTTTTCATTTAAGACAAATTAAATGAAGATAATAATACCAAAGAATTTGTGCTTGCAATCATTTTCAGGAAGAAACTGAGTATTATCTGACAGAATTGCAGGGGTGTCAATACTTTTGGCCACAACTGTAGATAATTAATGGATTGGTGGGGATTCGATCACTGGGCCACTCTGTTCCAGTGCCTCGTACTTGGATCTGACGCAGGCGATTATGCTGTAGGTTGAGGTTACACAGTGACATTGGCCACGACACATGGTATGTAGCTAAAGTTTGCTAGTTTTCGCCACTACATTACAGCACAATGCAACTCAATGGGGTTGCATTTCTACCCAGAGGGTACCGCAACAAACAAATTGCAAAAAATCCTATAGGGTTGGATAAGATTAACGGCCTATCCTGTTGACCATTGATATCAGATCAGTTGAGCTCAGACTCTCGATCTGCTGTAAGGAATGAGAAGTGAACTGGTCAACGCGGTTATACCCAGCATAACCAATACTAAGTAGTCTGCACACAAGACGAACAAGGAGGTTTTTCTGCTCACACTAGCACAGTGCCCTTCCAAACAGCTGATCATTGGGGGAGAGGTCGAAGCTCTAACACCACCGGTCTGATATTGATACCTATCCAATAGAGAAGCCATCAATATTCTGATCTTGGATAAGCATTCTAAGCTAGCGGTTAGAATGAACTTTCTCCGTCGGGTCCTGTTCACATGTCCGCTTTAGAAAGACATGGAATAAGTGATCCACACCATCAGTTGTGCACAAGTTGACCTATTAATTATGGGGTCTGTGTTTTTTTTTATTTTTTAGAACGGAAGAAAAAGTTCTGTATGCAAGCCACCGACAAGCCTTATGATAATCAATGGAGCAACCTGTGTTTCCATTAGGAACAGACTAAATCTGGCCGTAGACCTTAGACTTATGTTGGCCGAGCTTTCCAATATCGATGGGTTTGGAAGACGGTCTAATGTGTACGGGGGTGTAAGTCGACTGAAGGGGTTGGGAGAGATGTCAATCCAGCGTTTCCAATTGATGGTATTTTTCTCCGGGAGATAAGCCGCCGGCTGACATGTCAATCGGTGGCTCTCTCGTATAGAACATAGCCAAATGAGCGCTCCTATGTTCGAGGGAGTCGGCTCTCGGCTGAACGATCTTTCGGCCGACGGCCATCTAATGGGTATGGCTAGTTTAACAGACTGACGGACCAGACATGTAAACACAGCCCGATTGGTTACGTAGCACGCTAGGTTGGTTCGGCCCCATTTTAATCCCATGGTTCATTTAGGGTCGTTTCGACGGTACTGTAGTCGAAATCTTGATCTTGGAAACGCTGCAGTTGTTGCCCTCTCGAAAACCCTCAGAGACTAATATAGGAGCAGGAAGAGATGGGACAAATTTGCGGAATCAAAGTCTCAGATGTGTTCGCTCGCTAGAGGAGACTGCAGCGTTACCTTGCGAGCACTGGCGGAGCGGAGAATGGAGCCCCAGGGTGTATTCAGATTTCACAAACAGCTCACTACAGCTGTGCAGCTGACATCTAAACAGTCTGAAACTCTGCAGACACAACGGCCCGGGGAGGAGGATGACGCCATTTCCACACACAGTTATGTCAGTCTTCTGCACGGGACGATTACACCAGATTCATCTACTCTTCTTATTAAAACAATACACTCAGCCGTACACTGCAGCAGGGAGGTTTTAGAATTGGGGCACCCCAAGGGGACCTACTAGATTGGGGCCTTACCATTCAAAATGGAAATATAAGAAATTATTCTGAATATATATCGTATATAAAGCCTTATAGCAAGACTAAAAACAATGTAAGGCAAAAACGTACACAGTGCAAACAGTTCTTGCACGCGCTAACCATGTAAGCCTACACAGGGGGAATAGCGCCATTAAATAACGGCAGCAACATAGTGTTTGATACCTAAAACACAAGTCCTAGAGATCCTATGAGGGTTGTCTCACATTCACTAATCCTTTCCATGTGTCTTGCTCTTCCACATGAATGTCAGAGAGGGAGGACTGGCTCGCAATCCGGCGAAACCAATTAGTCTATGTATTACACGGATAGTGATACAATTATATGACTGGATATAAGAGTAGGTGTAGACGACCGTGTATGCTCTCATCCGAGAGAATCGGGACAATTATGAAAATCACACTCTGATCAAAGTTTGCTCAGAGTGACCCCGATTCTCTCAGATGAGGAGATGGAGAAAAAGAAAAAATTTCCATCTTCTCCATTCTGTCAGTCCATGGACATCCTCAGATGTCATTCGAGTGCAGTCCAATGGCCTCCATGGACATCCTCAGATGTCATTCCGATGGCCTCCATGGACATCCTCAGATGTCATTCGAGTGCAGTCCGATGGCCTCCATGGACATCCTCAGAGGTCATTCGAGTGCAGTCCGATGGTCTACATGGACATCTTCAGAGGTCATTCGAGTGCAGTCCGATGGTCTCCATGGACTCATTGGCTTGCATGGACAAGTATGATCCCAATATCAAATCAAACTCAGGTAGACAGTTTTTTTTTGTTTGTTTTTTAGAATAACACTGATCCGAGTGGGATACGACGTTTAGTCGGATCTAAAATATTGCCATGTGCACGAGCCCTAATACAATCAAGTGGGTAGTTAAGAAAACCTACACACATTAAATTTATGGCATCAGATTCTGCAACATTTTGGCTTGTTCCCTCCCAACTTTCTCACAAATGGCAGAAAGTCAGGGAAATGAAGTGGGCATACCGATTTCAACATGTCTACTCTTTTGCTCTTGCGAGTGCAAGAAGTGTCGAAGAAGCGAATTACTTTCTTCCACCCATTGCGAACACACGGAGTGTAGAAAGCCAGTTTCAATCCCTTACCAGTTATCCTTCACCACTGAAAATAAAAAAAAAAAGATTGGCTGCTGAATTTATGAAAACCTGATCTTTTTATCCCACGTGTCGGAGGAAGAGGTTTGTTTGAAGATTGTTGGCTGGCGCCATTCTGCCGAGAATTGGCAGGTTTGGATAACTTTTAGGTTATTTTTGGAGGGCAGGGGTAACAGTTATTGGTCAAGTTGTCACCAGGTTTACAATGTAACACCTGCGACCCTTTCTAGTGAGCAGCGTAGTGAGGTCAGAGTCGTGGAGTCAGTTTTGGGTGGAAGATGAAATTAGCAGAGTTTTACGAAAGTTTTGAAATTCCAATCATATAAAACAGAAGTTCTATCAATCTAAACCGCCGTTTACCAATAATTGTATCCTAAGATTGGATAAGCCATTTCTATAGGATTCCGGGATGGAGTAGACGTTCGGGAAAAATAGACGAGCCGAAGTTTGGCTTTCCACCGCAAAAACTTTGAAATTCGCTATTCCTTTTATTTGACCTTAGTCGCAAGTAGAAAAAAAAAAATCAAAGTAAATGAAGCCCATTAGCGCAGCTTGGTACAGAAAAGAAATAAAAGTTTACATCTGCTCCGCGGGGCCACAGAACAGGAGCGGTCGTTTGGGAAATTTGTGTACAGCTTTGCGTGCAACAAATGTAAGCAATTTGCATCCCTCCGCATCCAATAACGATGGCGGTGGAAAGCTTTCATCCTTGTCAGCGGTTTCACCTATGCTGTAATCAGAGGCCGGGCATGCATTATGCCACAGGCCTTACTTGGAGGGGTGAAGAGGTTAATTGTAGCCTAGCAAATTACCAGGTCCGCAGACAAACACATGCTTGAACTAGGTCGAAATGAGCTTGTTCCTGGTGCGAGATCTGCTTCCTGATTTTCCAACTGATCTGCTTGAAGGGGCAGCTGGTTCGCATTACCCGCCCCCTTTAAATACTCCAGGTTTAATTAAGCCATGTCCACATCACGCTAACATTAACAAACAATAGGAAAACCCGAGGCCCATGCATCCAAATAACCTAGTAAAATGGAAGAAATAATGAGGGGGGACTCTTAAAACACAAGGCGTTAACAAGAGGCGACTGAATGGTGCAAGGGCAAAGGGCAAGTCGGCCTCTAACCTCTTCCATGGGAGTTAGGAATAACTACTAATTGTAATCTGTGGTGGGAAGGAACTACCGGAGGGGGAAATGGAGCTTCTGGAAATGAGAGAATACTGGAGACTCAGCCAGGGAAAACAGCAGGACCATTCCACAGCCCTAGGGCTTGTTCACATGGCCCGTTTTCTCGTATGAATGTTGTGTGATTTCCACACATAGCACCAGTACCCATCATATGCTGGGCACATGTCCGATTATTCCCTCGGTTCGAGTGGTCCGAGGATGATATCAGAGGCACACCCGATTTTGATCAGAGTGTACGATTAAAATCAGCAATGCAAGTCTACGGGTCCGTGAAGAATATTGGACAGCACTTGAATGACATCTGATTTTGGGCTCCCGCAGGGACGAGGGTAAGAAAAAAAATAGACTGAATTTTAACAGGGAAACTAGGACAATTTGTTTTCTAAATTTTCAGCAGATTTTCATCCATGTGTCCTTTTTTAAACGTCAGTGTGACATCCGTGTGCGATCCATTGTCATACAATTACATTAAACCATGCACCTCATCACATACAGTTCCTAGGCTTATATTAGAGATCTTTCCGTAAAAGTCAGATGCCACTCTGATGGGAGTCATAACCCACACGCCCCATCAGGCACTAAGGCCCATCAGACACTCAGCTGTTGTGAGTTCATTCTCTGGTTCACCAGTTGTGAGTTCCCCTTCCAGACTCCCTCTGGTGGTGACGGGAGGTAGTGAGGCTGATTTGATCGGTGGAGATCTGCCACCTGAGGATGACGATTGGACCTCGGGATTCTCAGATTGGATTTAAAACAGCCGACGCCCTATTCAGTTGCTGGTGATTCCTTCTGGCTTGTCAGCTCTTGGTTTTCAGCTCTGTTCCAGTCATCTAAAGCTAAGTTTTTCTGCTAATGTTCACACTTGATTTTGTTGGTCTATTCAGTTTTTTGTGTGGTCTGCCAGCCCCGGCTGGGGGCTGAGCTGAATTTCCACTCTTATTGATCAGTATTTTGCCAATTGGTTTTTTGTCCCTTACTAGTTTGGTCTCTTTTTGCTCTGTCTCAGAATATTAAAGAGAGCTGATAAAGTGGGAGAAGTCTAGTGACTTCAGGGTTAATTTTGCTATCAGAAGTGTTGGACATGATTTTTGTAAGGTTTTTTGCAGGTTTCAGACAGTGTCTTTCCTTTTCTGTCTAGTTAGTTTGGGCCCCATCATTTGCTCAGCCTACTTTCCTGCCTGTGTTTGTGCCTTCATCTTGTTTCACCGTCAATACATGTGTGGGGGCTATCTATTCCTTTGGGGTCTGCTCTGGGGCAGTTAGTTTTCCCTTTTCTTGCTTTAGGCTTATTTAGTCCTCCGGCCGTGACGAGGCGTCTAGGAACATCGTAGGCATGCTCCACGGCTACTGCTAGTTGTGTGGTAAGATCAGGAATCTGCATAGTTACCAATCTCTCAGGTTTTCTGTGACTTAGCTTGTTTTGCTCTTTTCTCCTCGGTGACCCATTCATAACACTCAGCCCCGTCAGACACTCAGCCCCGTCAGACACTCAGCCCCGTCAGACACTCAGCCCCGTCAGACACTCAGCCCCGTCAGACACTCAGCCCCGTCAGACACTCAGCCCCGTCAGACACTCAGCCCCGTCAGACACTCAGCCCCGTCAGACACTCAGCCCCGTCAGACACTCAGCCCCGTCAGACACTCAGCCCCGTCAGACACTCAGCCCCGTCAGACACTCAGCCCCGTCAGACACTCAGCCCCGTCAGACACTCCCATGCGGATTCAAGTGTGGAAAATCCACAATGTAACAAACTAAGTTAATGACAGCTTTAATATCTCATCTAAACAGTGCAGAAGTGTTTCACCTTTAAATTTACCTGCTGTGCGCGATATTAAAATTCCACCGCATGTCAATTCTTCACCTTATGCATTAAAACTGCAATGAAGTTCTCAATAAAATCTGCATGTAGGAAGTGCGGATTTTGAAGAGGAAATACAGCGGAAACCCTGCCAGAATGCTTCAGAAAATCTGCATCCAAACATGTGCATCCGGCCTTGAAGGGGTATTCTACGAAACTGATCACCAATCCACTGGTTCTGGCGTGGGTCCCACCAGTCGTCAGACCTGGGGGACTTATGTCGCTTGTTCTCCACTTGCGGTGAGACTGCGCCCATGGAGCTGCCGGTTACAGCCTTGCACCCTTCAATTGTCTAAGGAGATGACAAAGGGAGCAAAGCGCAGCCATAGAATCCGAATGGAGAGGCAGGGAACATAAGTAACCCACTGCTCCTTTTATCTCCTACAGCCCATAGTCTTCTGGCCAAGGAGTAAGAAAGGTAAAATCCTATAAAATCCGCTGGGGCCTACTCTGATCTAACAATTATCACCTATCCGGTGAATAGTTGATCATTCTGGCAGACTAAAATACTTAACTATGAAACATCAATGATGTGAGAGCGCAAATATTAAAAGGTGTCGTCTCCCCAAAAAAAATAAATAAATAAATAAATAAATGATCCTCTCATCTACAGTATGGATTCAGCCTGGAAGTCTTATTTTACATTAGTAGCAATAAACTGCAATACCAGTCTCAGCCCATGGACAGGAGTGGCGCCGTTTCATTTCCCATTACAAATCATCATAACGAATACTTCATTTTTTTTTTTTCCCCAGAAAGAGCATCCGAATAGACAGCTGGGAAACGCGGCAAAATATAACATTACATACATAAACGAGGATAAATGTAAGGATTCTGAATCATTAATGGTAGCAAAGCTTTATTGCTTTAGCAGTCACACAGGCTATCTTCTGGGGATACCGCAGCGGAGAGCGAACGGCTGGGCTGGAAGGTAGGATTTATGAGTTTATGGAAACCCCATATACGAGACAAATTACAGTCTCGATGGAGCGCGACAATGTGAAATATCACTTAGGCCTTCCTAACAACTAAAGTGAAATTACAGCTCTGTCCCTGTCTCACATGGAGGGGATTTCACAAAGTTTAACTCCGTTCGGGTTTGAGCCCATTACCCACAATTGGACACATATGACGTATGCATGATATACTGTAATTCGCGCAGAGGGACAGGGCTATGGTACTTAAGTGTAGACCGGAGGAGCTTCATCCCCCCCCCACTGATTACAGCTGGATCGTTTAACCATCTAATGTGTATGGGGGGGCCTTCCAATCCGACAGATTATATCAGGGGTCATAATGAAAAGGCTCGGTGTTCCCATCTCCAGGATCCTATCACAATATGTAGTAGGTGTAACTAATAATATTAGCAAATACCTCCAATTACAAACGTAGTATAGTTTTTCTGATTCGCTATGTCTCTTTCCTCATGTGCAGGCCCTTAGGTATCCATGGTTACGACCACTAGCAACTAGCTAACTCACTATATCAGTGGTCGTAACCATGGATACCTAAGGTCCTGCAACACCTGCACATGAAGAAGAGGACGTAGCGAATCAGAAAAACTATACTACATTTCTAATAGGAGGCATTTACTAAACATATGGATAAGATCTTGGAGATGGGACTACCCTTTTAAGGCTTGGGGGACACAAGGCTCCTATGTGTATGGGGGAGTTGGTAGAAATAGTCGTTAGCTGAATTAACATTTGTCCAGGATTAGAAAAAAATGGCTGCCTTCCTCCAAAAATAGTGACAGAACCTGTGCGGCACTTCAGCTCAGACCCAAATCATATCAATAGAGACGAGCTGCAATACCAGACGTGACCCATGGTCAGGTGTGGTGCCCTTTCTGGGACAAAGTAGGCATGTTTTTCGAATCTTGTACATAACCCCTTTAAAAAGGTGTGCCCACAAAGCTTGATTTATTTTTTTAGCTGAGGTCTCGGAGCAGAAACTCTCCAATAAAGCACAAGTTGTGACTGAAGAGTTGGGGGGGGGGGGTCTTCTGTCCTAAAAACTCAGTGTGAACACACCCCTAGAGAAAGCAAGCGACATGAAATCCACAGGCAGGTTGCTGTGATGGGGGTAGTCTAGGTTTTATTCCATGGCGTTACCAAGAAATAAAAATGGTAGAAGAGTTCGGACACAAGGAGAAGAGTCCACTGGGCGGCGGCTCCCTTCTGCTTCTCCCCTCCCAGCTCAGCTTGATTGACAGCTCTCTCCATAATTGCCACTTCACACACCTTACATTTTATTTCTAGAGTAAATAATAGTGGTACAAAAAGAAAGTCGACCTCTCATTATGTGTCCACGATAAAAAGAGGGTCATTGTCACATTAGTGTAGAACATGGGTAAACGCGGTAATTGGCAGCCTTACAATGTAAGAACAGTTGTTCCGAGGATAATGCGAGGCTTTGATCTTTGGTTAGGCTGATAAGTATACGGTTTGCCTGTCGGAGGTATGTGAAGAACACTTAAGATTAGCCTTTATTTTATATCTGCTGACCTCACATACACAAAAATCTTCAGATTACTTCCCCTTTAGTTATTATGGGGACTCCTTCATTTACTAACAAATCCAACATTTCCATGGTGCGCTGGGGACTATATGGCTTTAATGCGAGTTCTAGAATGCAAAACGCGTGTCATGTAATTCAGTGAACTGGATCCGGTCACGTAAAATCAGAAGATAAAAAAAAGTTTTGCAAACTTTTTTTTTTTTTTTTTGGGGGGGGGGGGGGGGCACACTAACTTATCAACATGCACGAGAGACCATAAAAACGCAACAAAAACGCAGCAAAACCGGAGTTTTATAAGCAGCTTCTTTACTGCCAAGAGGAGCAGGTTTTGCCTGCAGAAAAAAAATGCTGCAGAAAGACGACGTGTGAACATACAGTTGTGGCCAAAAGTATTGACACCCCTGCAATTCTGTCAGATAATACTCAGTTTCTTCCTGAAAATGATTGCAAACACAAATTCTTTGGTATTATCTTCATTTAATTTGTCTTAAATGAAAAAACACAAAAAGAATTGTCCTAAAGCCAAATTGGATATAATTCCACACCAAACATAAAAAAGAGGGTGGACAAAAGTATTGGTACTGTTCGAAAAATCACGTGATGCTTCTCTAATTTGTGTAATTAACAGCACCTGTAACTTACCTGTGTGGCACCTAACAGGTGTTGGCAATAACTAAATCACACTAGCAGCCAGTTGACATGGATTAAAGTTGACTCAACCTCTGGCCTGTGTCCTTGTGTTTACCACATTGAGCATAGAGAAAAGAAAGAAGACCAAAGAACTGTCTGAGGACTTGAGAAACCAAATTGTGAGGAAGCATGAGCAATCTCAAGGCTACAAGTCCATCTCCAAAGACCTGAATGTTCCTGTGTCTACTGAGCGCAGTGTCATCAAGAAGTTTAAAGCCCATGGCACTGTGGCTAACCTCCCTACATGTGGACGGAAAAGAAAAATTGTCAAGAGATTTCAACGCAAGATTGTGCGGATGTTGGATAAAGAACCTCGACTAACATCCAAACAAGTTCAAGCTGCCCTGCAGTCCGAGGGTACAACAGTGTCAACCCGTACTATCCGTCGGCGTCTGAATGAAAAGGGACCGTATGGTAGGAGACCCAGGAAGACCCCACTTCTTACCCCGAGACATAAAAAAGCCAGGCTGGAGTTTGCCAAAACTTACCTGAAAAAGCCTAAAACGTTTTGGAAGAATGTTCTCTGGTCAGATGAGACAAAAGTAGAGCTTTTTGGGCAAAGGCATCAACAAAGTTTACAGGAGAAAAAAAAGAGGCATTCAAAGAAAAGAACACGGTCCCTACAGTCAAACATGGCGGAGGTTCCCTGATGCTTTGGGGTTGCTTTGCTGCCTCTGGCACTGTACTGCTTGACCGTGTGCCTGGCATTATGAAGTCTGAAGACTACCAACAAATTTTGCAGCACAATGTAGGGCCCAGTGTGAGAAAGCTGGGTCTCCCTCAGAGGTCATGGGTCTTCCAGCAGGACAATGACCCAAAACACACTTCAAAAAGCACTAGAGAATGGTTTGAGAGAAAGCACTGGAGACTTCTAAGATGGCCAGCAATGCGTCCAGGCCTGAATCCCATAGAACACCTGTGGAGAGATCTAAAAATGGCAGTTTGGAGAAGGCACCCTTCTAATATCAGGGACCTGGAGCAGTTTGCCAAAGAAGAATGGTCTAAAATTCCAGCAGAGCATTGTAAGAAACTTATTGATGGTTACCGGAAGCGGTTGGTCGCAGTTATTTTGGCTAAAGGTTGTGCAACCAAGTATTAGGCTGAGGGTGCCAATACTTTTGTCTGGCCCATTTTTGGAGTTTTGTGTGAAATGATCAATGTTTTGCTTTTTGCTTCATTCTCTTTTGTGTTTTTTCATTTAACACAAATTAAATGAAGATAATAATACCAAAGAATTTGTGTTTGCAATCATTTTCAGGAAGAAACTGAGTATTATCTGACAGAATTGCAGGGGTGTCAATACTTTTGGCCACAACTGTAGCCTTATAGGGTATATGCACACGGCGTCTTTGCAAGCGCATTTGGTCAGAAGTCCGCCTGAAAAAGCACCGCAAAAAAAGAACATAATGCACAGCAATATATAAACAGTATTGCTGTGCACACGATCAGTCTCTTCTTATGACTTAACCGCTGACGGCAAAACCACCAGCGAAGATGACTGCCAGGCTTTTCCTGAGGCTTTGCCTAAAATGAGACCTTGACAGGTTCGCCGGAATCTTAAACAAGTTGGGTGTATTTACCAAAAAGGTGAAATCTGCGGCAAATCCACAGTGTATCTTCAGCGGAAGAAGTTTCACACTGGTTGGCAGCTCTGTTGCGTCGGATGTGTATTAAAGCTGAAAATACACCTAAGGCCGGGGTCACACTTGCACGAGTATCGTGTCTCAATATCCGGCACTCGGGACCGGAGTGTGCGGCTGCGTGTATTTCTATGCAGCTGAGCGCTCCGGTCCGAGTACCGGCGGCAGTGCCGGGTATTGAAGCGCAAGTTTCTCGCAAGTGTGACCCCGGTCTAAGTTCCATCCTGTTTGTACCATTACACAGTTATCCCGGGGTCTTGTTTTCTCATTTTTGCTTTATCTGCAAAATCCTAAAAGCGTAACTCTCTTTCCAGATGTTAAGATCTAGGCACAATATTCTAACAAAAAAAATAAAAAGACAAATCTCTCCCTTTACTGACAAAAACCGTGCAAGTTCAAGTCAACGCTGAAGGCCGGATCAATCCACATGTGCACAGCTGCCAGTAACGGGAGAAATTCCGCTTAACCCCACAATACGCCGCCAGCGCAGGGTGCCCGGCTGATACACACAAACACCAGAGATGTAATTAGCCAGATTAGGACCTGGTTTATATTTTATTCTTTGATTGGGGTTATATTTTATTATAATCGGTTTGGAAAGGTTTTCCTACAGTCTGAAATTTGACCTCAGATGCCTTTTAGAGTGTTATCCTACCCCAAAGAAGAAAAAAAAGATTGCAAATGCGTTCTTGTTCTTTGCAGGAACTCTTACATAATGCGGCAGGAATATTTCCATTCCGCTGCTTACGGTGCCGGGACGCGTTGCATTTCAATCAGTCGGTGTCCCTGCAGTGCGCTGAATGACAGATGGAAGTGGCCTGTGGTTTAAGGGGAGGAAATGAAAAGGAATTTTAATAGAACAAACAGTGGCTTCGTTTCCTATAGGCAATACTTCAAAGGCGGCCCTACCCCAGAGCAAACAATATGTTACAGAGGCCGTCAGTCATCTAATAGCCTGGCGAGCCTATTCAGGGCTTACACCGAGGGCCCTTTACAATGCAAAGCTGGACATAAGGAACAAGTCATGCAAGTCTGCACGAAGACGCAAGGATGAGCCGCCGGTAGCGAGAAGGGAAGAGACGCCGCTTGCAAGAATGTCAAAACAAAAACTTTTTCTTTTCTATGCACAGGGGCAACCTGAGAAGAGTGGTATTATGTCCATAATTATAACACTTCAAAGGGGTTTTGCTTTTTTCACGCACATAGTGTACAAGGGGGGGGGGGGGAATCAAAGTGCATGCGGGGAGCGGAAGTAACTTAAGACACATTATTAACTTCAAAGCACTTTTGGCATGTTCGGTAGGCAGGCGTGGACATGATAACTGTCAAAACTGGTATTTAAAAAAAAAAGAAGCAAAAAATAAATATATACAGAATATTGCAGGCTTGCTAACTATGCACCAGGGCTGTGGAGTCGGAGTCGGAGTTGTGGAGTCTGAGTTCATTTTGGTGGAGTCGGAGTCGTGGAGTCTGAGCTCATTTTGGTGGAGTCGGAGTTGGAGTCGGTATAAAATGGACCGACTCCGACTCCTAAAATATATAATAAATTGGGTACAGTAATTCAATGCACGATGTGCTGAATATTTTTTCATAGGAGTTTGGGAAAGTTATGAAATGTCCTATAAATGGCTGTTATATTCCTGATCTAAGGCTACATTCACACACAGCGTTTTTCCTGTGTTTTTTGAGGATACGTTTTTCAGCTGCAAAAGCAGATCATCTTTTTAAAAAACTGCATCACCTGAAAGGTTTTTGAGCTCATAGATAATGTTTTCAATAGCAAAAGCAGATTACAAATCTGCTCTATCTATCCATTTATCCATATCTGTCTATCCATATCGTATCTGTACCAAAAAGAATGAAAACCGGGTAGTACACCAATATATATTCTGTTCTATCTAAATATCTTGATTATTGGATCATAAAAATGATTAAATGTCTGAGGTTCACATTGTACTACAATAAATTTTTCACTTAAATATAAGCAATATGTGTGGGAGTCGGAGTCGGAGTTGGAGTCGGAGTCGGTGTAAGGGAAATTGAGGAGTCGGAGTCGGAGTCGCAGGTTTGGCTTACCTACTCCACAGCCCTGCTATGCACGGCCCATAGGAATGAGAAATCTTGACGCAAATGGTAATGTCAATGCAGCGTTTACAGATCGGGTGCACCTACCCTAAGGCTATGTGCACACGGAGTTTTTGGCTCTGCGGATTTTGTAGTAAAAACCGCAGATAAATCCGCAGGACTAAAGTCCTGCGGTTTTTCTGCGGTTTTACACCTCATAATGGATGAGGTGTGAAACTGCAGCGCTTCTCCACAAAAGAATTGACATGCTACGGATTGTAAACTGCAGCAAAACCGCACGGAAAAATCAGCAGCATGTGCACAGCGTTTTACAGTTTACTATTGAAAACAATGGTACTGTACAACGCACCTAAATCTGCTGCGGACCCGCAGCAGAACCCGCACCGTGTGCACATACCCTAAGGGACCGGTGTAGTCCAATGGCGCCTCGTATTGCACTATTCCACCTGATTTGGAGATAGAGGTGACTTGAGCCCCTTTACCTCTTAGCCCCCTGTACGGCTGCACCAATGATGTCCGCCCCTGATCAATGCAACTGTGGGCATCGGATTTCCTATACAGCGTTTAACTCAGTCGAGCGATAATTTTACGCCAATAGGGCAGGTGCACACAGCCGCCGATTCCCTCATCCAAGAGAATTGGGACTATTATGCAAATGATACTCTGATAAGGGGGTGATCCAATTCTCTCAGATGAGAAGATGGAGAAAAACATCTCTCCATTCTGTTAGGGTGCGGAAATTGGACTGCACTCAGGTGTCATCCGAATGCAGTCTGATTTTTCCCATGCACCGACTGACTTGCCTGGCAGGGTGCAATCTGAATATCGGTTCAAACTAGGGCATTCAGCGACTTTTATCCGAGGGAAAAAAAAAAAAAAAAGAATATACGGTATGTTTTATACGTGTGTATGGATATTGGACGCTCACATTTGTACCAACAGTGAGTTTTTAGTACGTTGGGCAGAAAGATGCTCAAAATTTAAACGTGCTAAATCATGGAGGAGCGACATAATACAGAGTGATCCCCGAGGAATCATTAGATCTAACAAAATATGTCGCCGAGACAATGCGCTTCCTCTTGTCCTATCCAGACGAGTGATCTGCCCTCGCCATTCAGCCCTACACACTCTTGGTGACCCCATTATCTGCCTGTCAGGAATCTCCTACTAGGTGAACACAGTCTGAGGGTGATGAAAAGGCTTCCTCCCATGACTTCTTCACACTCTCTGGTTACAAGATATGTGTCTCCTCTGTGACCATCTGTGGAGTAATAGACATGCTTGTGTCTTGGGAAAGGGTGTTCACCTGCCCAATATTGTGCACGCCGACACTGATCGACGCTCACGCCACCGTTAGGTGCCCGTAAAGCTTGCACATTGTCGAAAGAAGTTAGAACATTCCTTATTTACACCAGGATGTATGAAAGAGGACATCAGCCGATGGACAAGAGGTTCGTCATTCGTCCGCTGATGGCTGCCTTGTTTACACCGGACAATGATCGGGAGCATACAACGGATTATTGGCTCTAGGCCTTAGACATATGAGTTTATGGGCCTGTTCACATATCTGTGGGTTTTTTTCCCCCAGAGTATTTCTATAGAAAAAATAAAAATGATAACTCATGAATGCCACCACTGATGGTAAAACAAATGGACACAAGAACTGAAAAAGGATGAAGAGCGAATACAACACACTGGTGAAAAACGGTCCTTAGAGGACGTCTGAAGGTGAGGAGTAAAGGAAAGAAGAATCATTACTCACTGACCCAGCAACAGGTATGTGGACCATAACGAGAGAGACCACCCAAATGTCTTACATTATTGGTAAAGGGGTTGTCTGGTGAAGCCAGATTTTACCGATCCACAGATTGGTGGCGGTCTGACCGCTGGGACCTGCACGTATCAACAGAAAGAGGAATTGTTAACACCACTGTAGAGAAGTCAGACGCAAGAAGAAATCGGTCTGGACACAGTACCGGACTGGCCGGCGGCTCTCCCAACTCAAGCGTAACAGATGCATACAAATACAGGAAGCCATCACGCTCGGTGGGGAGAACCGCCGGCCAGTCCGAGCACTGTGTTCCGCTCTCGGTCCGATTTGTATGGCCGCCTGACTGTGCCCATAGAATGGCGTGGCAGTGCACATGCTCGACAGCTGCTCCATTCATTACCTATGGGGCTGCGGCGTGTTGGATTTGGATTTTTCCAGCTGCCACGATGAAAATGAATGGACATAAAATTCCCCAACCTGCTGAGCAGTGAGGGTGCCGGCTGTCGGACCCAAACTGATCAGCAAGTGATCACCTAGGAAGATCGGTAATAGAAGTGTTGTCAGGTGAAAACAAGTTAAAGGCCATTTACACAGGGGGAATGACCGGTTTCATTCCAAATCATTGGCACATATAAACATAACAAGCGCAGACTGACTCGCTATATAATCTACTGGCCCTTCCTATGGGGATATCATCTGCCGGCATAGATAACTGGCTAGTCTGTTATGCCACAATTCGATGAGAGCCATCACTTACTGCTTTGCAGACAAACTAAAGGAATAGGAAGGCCAAGGCCCCGTGCACACAGCTGAATGCCAGATCCATGTTATACCCAGCCCACTGCAACATCACCGATGGTTGTGCCCCATTATTTCTTATGGCATTAATACTGCAAAACACACAGTGCACACCGACACTGCACACTCCTGTATAGAGGGACACCTGTTTGTTTGTTTTTTATTAACAATGGGTTATCCATCCAACAAAGGGTTTCATTGTAAAAAAAAACAAAAAACAAAAAAAAAACACAACAACAACTACTACATGTGGTGCAGTATATGACTTTTTGCAGTCGGACCCTTTACTGGACAGAGACAATCCAGGCTGTGCTCACTGTCAGACATATAACCCAAGAACATATACACCCGACAGTAGCTGAGAATGCTATGCGCCCTAAGTATACAAATGACATCTACAGGTGCAGCTTGATGCCACATTCACGAATAACCCTCCATAAAAACGATGGCGTTGGAAATGAATTCAATAACAGTTTTCATGTTGTATTTAACCATTCAATGCCATAAATATATATATATATATATATATATATATATATATATATATCTCACACCAATCCAAAACCTGCTCCTTGGCCACATAGCAGGTGCTGGACCTTAGTAATCAATCTCTGATCTGGATCCATTCATGATCTGATGATTCTGGTACAAAACGAACGACAAAGCCACAAATCACAGCAGTGACTATATTAGAATTCCCCTCTATTAACCCCGAGCTGTCAAAATGTGGAAGTGCAAAACTTGGAATCAATCCGCCTTTAACTCTGACCCTGCTCCCCTTCCATCACCAAACACATCACAGGGCATCGCCCTCCCCTATACTGTGCTGCTACATTGTTCCTAAGCATACGACAATGCAAAAAGTGACACAACTATCAATACATTACTTTATATGTTCAAGGTTCACTTTTTTTTTTTTCTTTGGCATTGCAGGTTGTGGGAAATAACAAGAAGTTTGAACCAAATCTGGACTTTCTGCCAGATCACCTGGACGCAGCACAGATCTTCATCGACTTCTAGGGATCGCGGTGTCACATATAAACATTTATGTATAATACTGCAGATAGATCTAACACACAGTTATACAGGTCATCTACTTTACACTACTTATGCACTGGGCATCATCGGTGTGTTGTACCCCTGCAAGTGACTTCAAACATATATTGCTAATGATATAGTCTACAATTAGTGGAATGTAGACAATACTTATATATATATATATTACATCATTAGCGATATACACATAACAGTATATACTGTACATATATCTCACACACCATACACAATACAGTATATACCACATAAGTACACACCATATATAGTATATACATGCACATAACACTACACTTCTATATATACATACACACACATATATACACCATTATCTATATACACATAACAGTATATATATATATATGTACATACACACCATATATAGTATATACACACATATATTACATATAGTACACACACCATATATAGTATATACACACATAACAGTATATTGCATATAGTACACACACCATATATGTACATACATAATACAGTAACCCATGTGTATATATGCACATAACAGTGCCCCATATATGTACAGAATACAGTATATACCATATATGTACATAGACACACCATACAATATATAATATACAATAGTATATACTGCTGTAGTAAGTAGATACAAGCAGGCACATCACCTCCACAGACCCTGCACTACAATGCCCATCATCTGCCCGGGATCCTACACAGACACTGAGGAAACTTTACAAGTCCGGGCAAAACTTTCAGCAAAGTTTTAGAGAAGTTTCTCCCAGCCGGGGAGCACTGACCTTAGGAGCACACGCGTCCGCAGGAGGTCTCCGGAGCCCCCCGGTAGCCGCACAGCCCGGGACCGGATAGATTAGGACATTTACCGCAGATACCGCAAAGATGAGGAGCCGCAGACACGGAGCCATCGTCTGCTCTGCAGCCCAGGGGGAGACGGGTCTGTGTGCTGTGTACTGCGCATGCGATGTAGAGCCGTGACGAGCTCCGCCCTCTGCTGGAGCAGAGCGCGCACTGCAGCCGCACTGCTGTCAGTCAGTCAGTAGCCGAGGAGGAGGAGGAGGAGGCCCCGGTGTCATGGCGGCTCTGCCTCCCGTCATGTCTGTGCTGCTGGAGACTTCAGCTGCTCCTGGCTGCACAGGGACAGTCACAACATAAAAGCATAGAAGGCTTAGGCTATGTGCTGTAAAACTTTTCCAGATTTTCGGGGGAGTTTTTCTTTTTCTGAAATGTTTTTTTTTTTTTTTTTTTTTCAGCTTTTAGATTTGACACTTAAAAATTGAGCTCTGGAAAAAAACTCCTCAAACAGCAAACTGGCCTCCTCCATCTAAAAAACAGCCGAGGTTTCACAAGAGGCTTGAGGAGGATTATTTGCAGCAAATCCGCTTGTCGAAATTCTAAAAAAAAGAAAACTCCGCGTGAACATTGTTACAGGCCGCGAACTGGGACTTTTTTTTGAGGAATTTTTTAAAGCGGAAAAGCTCCAAAAACAGCCAAAATAAGAAAAAAAAACACTTCGGAGTCTCCTTTTGTTCATTTAATTTTGCTGGAGTTTATTAGATTATTTTTTTTTTTCTGGAAAAAATAAATAACTTTACGTGAACCCAGTCTCAGGCCAGATTAGTCCCTTTTTTTTCACTTTAGGGGCTTACAAGATATTGTGGCTGGAAATAGGGATCTTTACGTCACATTTTTAGGCCCGGGGCACGTGGGCGATGATCCGGGCTGAGTGTGGTCCGATTCACCCACGTGTAGAGGAGAAGAAGAACTTAATTTCTCCATCTTCTCCATTGTCCGAGTCTGCGGATATCGGACTGCACTTTGGATGACATCCGAGTGCAGTCTGATGTTTCAAACCCACCCATAGACTTGGGAATCTGAATTCTGGTGATGTGAATCGACATAAAAAAAAAAAATATATATATATATATATATGAGATCTGCACTGCCCCATAATATATCATTGAGCCAAGTGCTGTCCGATAGAACACCGCATGGCACTCAGCCTTGTTATGCACTCATATGATTGAGCCCAATTTCTTATTCTGCACCCCATGTGCTCCATTGCCACCAAGTTACAAGGTGGGAGCATAGCAAATATTTTATTATTATTGCTCCTTTGGACATCAGTGATTTTTTTTTTTTGTCATGTAAAAAAAAAAAAAAAAAAAAAAATTCAATTTTGGATCAGTGTTTGATCAGTTTTTACCATCAGATTTTAATTTTTAATCCCTTTTTTTTTGGGCGGGATAGATGTTTTCTCAAAGTTCTCTTATCAATGAAACATGAAAGTGGGACAGTACTCGGGTGGCTTCCGAGCGCATCTGTTTTATTTTTTCACGGACCCTTAGACTTAACATTTGGCGAGTTTGATCGGCGGCGTGGAGGTAAATCAGAAACGTCTTCTTGTTTTGGTCCTCAAAAAAAATACCCAAATCTGATCTCTTAGCGGTGAAGAAGCTGCAGGAAAAAAAATCATGTGTTCCTTGTTGTTTTTTTTTTCTTGCGTGTTTAGAGGCGTTTTTTTTAATGGGGGAATAGAAGGAGCTGCTTATCCAAAACCCTCCGTTCACACGTTCAGTATTCGGTCAGGCTTTTACATCGGTATTCGGAAGCCAAAACCAGGAATGGAACAATCAGAGGAAAAGTAGAATAGAAACACGTCACCACTTCTGGATTTCTCACCCGCTCCTGAGTTTGGCTTACAAATACTGATGTAAAATACTGAAGGTGTGAACGAGGCCTTATAGAGAAAAGTAAAAGGTCAGGCTTTACAGCATCTATCATAGGTGAAGTTTTTACACCTACACCCCTGGGATCATTGTTAGGATTGTCAGCTTCTGTTTTGTCTCAGTGTCTACAATCCCATAAGCATGTAAATAAATGGTGTTTAGGGAAAAACACCCCGAGGAACAGCTCAGGAATTCCCTGCTGGGATATTTGCAGCCGCTCTTCCTGCCAGGGGTGAGATTTCCTCTCCTTATTCAGGGCTGACAATAGGATCTCCAGCCCTCAGTGCTTGTCAGGCCGCCTGCTTCCTCCTGGCACCTTCTCTCCAAGTCTTAAGTATTTGTTTCCTTGGGGCAATTCTGTCTTCACACAAACCCTGAACTAGTAAATAGCAAGAATTCACTCCGGCTAAGATCAGATTTACAAGTCTTCATGATATTTTAGGCAGGACATGGGAGCATCAAATACTGTTCCATCTTCAGCAAGGTGGAAACCATCAACAAGTAGTATGGCACTTGCTGACAGGTCTGCCCACCACAGGAAATATCAAATTCCGATGATGCCAGTGCTGGGAAGTAATCACTGGCTTATTGTTCCTACCTTTATATGTGAGAACACTGTGATCAGAGCATGTTAGGGTCCATATTATAGGGTGACTATAACACGGGGCCATTTAAAGGGAATGTGCTACCAAAAAGTGAACAATTGTTTAAACCAAGTTTTTCTGTTAAATGTATTTAGAAAAAAAATGTTTGATAATGCTAATACTGATTCCTGATCGTTTGTATGGAAGTGACATCTGGGCATGTTCTAAGCTGGGCAAAAGGTTTCTGTGCAGGGAGGAAGAGGAGGGGAGTTGTGAAATCACTTATTATGAATGAGGGATCATCTGTATTTTTCTACTCCAGAGGTGTTACCTTTTACTGTAATCCTGTCAGCGATGATAATTTGCCTGCTGAAAAGTCATTTGTACAGAACAAGAACTGTGGACCTGATTCTTCACAGGCCGCCTTTATGCCAAAAAAAAACTGGCGTAAAAAGCTTTGAAAAGTTCCAACATTTTTGGTCAACGCAAGGTATCTTTAGGCTCTGTCACATCATTTTCACCCAGTTTCTGTTAATGTTGATGGTTATGGCTTACAGTCAATGAAAACTCAAAAGTCATTATCTCAGTAAATTAGAATACTTTATAACACCAGCTTGAAAAATGATTTTAAAATCTGAAATGTTGGCCTACTGAAATGTATGTTCAGTAAATGCACTCAATACTTGGTCGGGGCTCCTTTTGGCATCAATTACTGCATCAATGCGGTGTAGCATGGAGGCGATCAGCCTGTGGTACTGCTGAGGGGTTATGGAAGCCCAGGTTGCTTTGATAGCAGCCTTCAGCTCGTCTGCATTGTTGGCTCTGGTGTCTCTCATCTTCCTCTTGACAATACTCCATAGATTCTCTATGTGGTTAAGGTCAGGTGAGTTTTCTGCCAATCAAGCACAGTGACACTGTCGTTTGTAAACCAGATATTGGTGCTTTTGGCAGTGTGGACAGGGGCCAAGACCTGCTGGAGAATGACATTTCCATCTCCAATAAGCTTGTCGGCAGAGGGAAGCATGAAGTGCTCTATATTTCCCGGTAGACGGCTGCGCTGACTTTGGTCTTGATAAAACACAGTGGACCTACACCAGCAGATGACATGGCTCTCCAAACCATCACTGATTGTGGAGACTTCACACTAGGCCTCCAGCAGCTTGGATTGTGGCCTCTCCACTCTTTCTCCAGACTCTGGGACCACGATTTCCAAACGAAATGCAAAAATTACTTTCATCTGAAAACAACACCTTGGACCACTGAGCAACAGTCCAGTTCTTTTTCTCCTTGGTCCAGGTAAGACACATCTGGCGTTGTCTATTGGTCATGAGTGGCTTGACACAAGGAATGCGACACTTGTAGCCCATGTCCTGGATACGTCTGTGTGTGGTGGCTCTTGAAGCAATGACTCCAGCAGCAGTCCACTCCTTGTGAATCTCCCCCGAATTTTTGAATGGCCTTTTCTTAAATATCCTTTCAAGGCTGCGGTTATCCCGGTTACTTGTGCACCTTTTTCTACCACACTTTTTCCTTCCACTCAACTTTCCATTAATATGCTTGGATCCAGCACTCTGTGAACAGTCAGCTTCTGTAGCAATGACCTTTTGTGGCTTACCGTCCTTGTGGAGTGTGTCCTTCTGGACATCTGTCAAGTCAGCAGTCTTCCCCATGATTGTGGAGCTACTGAAACAGACTAAGGGACCTTTTTAAATACTCAGAAAGCTTTTGCAGGTGTTTTTTGTTAATTATTCCAATTTACTAAGATAGTGGCTTTTGGGTTTTCATTGGCTGTAAGCCATAATCATCAACATTACCACAAATAAACACGTGAAATAGATCACTCTGTGTGTAATGACTCTATATAATATATGGGTTTCACTTTTTGTATTGAAGAACTGAAATAAATAAACTTTTTGATGATATTCTAATTTCATGAGAAGCACTTGTATATGTATATTCTTCTTATTTTATTATTATTATTATTATTATTATTATTATGTATTTATCTTTAAATAGTGGTATGAAAAATTTAAATAAATAAATACCTTTTCTGTTTATGATGACAATGCTAGGAATCTTATAACTAATTAAAAATGGATTTTTTGAGTCTTGTTATAATCTTGTCACTTTTGTAGCAGCTCCCGATGTCCTGAATATTTTTCAATGCAGGGCTCTCAGCTTTCTAGACCTTTAGCCTGGTTGTCACACCATGACTGCTGAACAGACAGGACTTGGAGCTGTGTGAGCTGGAATTTCTATTCTTGACTGATGAAGAGAAAGCAGTGCTGGTAGATCTAGACCAAGGATGTCAAACAAATACACAAAGGGCCAAAATTGAAAGCTTGGACAAAGTCGCGGGCCAACCTTGATAGTTATTAAAAAAAAAGTCAACAATTTTGGAAGTTTTTCCTTATTAGGCCGGGGTCACACTGGTGAGGAATATGGCCGAGTGAGAGGCGCTAAAAGCACGCATTAGACACGGACCAATGATTCTCTATGGGGTCCCTCGCACCAGCCGTATATTTCTCATCCGTATTCTACGGTCCGAGCCAATCGCAGCATTATGTAATAATAAATGATAAAAAAACTTTGAATAATACATATAAAGTATGATGCAAACAAAAGTGTCCCCCAAACACAGTATGACACCCCCACAGTGAATTCCTCCACAGTACCCTCCACACACATGGTATCATGACACTACTGTACCCCACCCAATCCCCTCTCTGACAAAATAGTGAATGGTGACCCCATCACAGTATAAATCTCCAACTGTAATCCCCACATAGCGCTCCATACAGCATAATGGACACAAAAAGTGCTCCATACAGTATAATAGGCCTTATAGTGCCCCATACATTATAATGGCAGCAAAAAGTTCTCCATACAGTATAAGGGGGTCCCTGTATTGCCTTCCATACAGTATAATGGCCCCACATAGTGCCCCATACAATATAATGGCCCCACATGGTGCTCCATGCATTATAATGGCCCCACATAGTACTCCGCTCAGTATAATGGCCCACCATGATGCTCCATACAGTATAATGACCCCATATGGTGCTCCATTCAGTATAATGGACCCCACATGGTGGTCAATACAGGATAATGGGCCCCACATGGTTCTCCATACAGTATAATGGCCCTACATAGTGCTCCATGTAGTATAATTGCCCCCCACATAGTGATCCATATGGTATAATGTGCTCCATACGGTATAATGGGCACCACAAAGTGCTCCATACATTGTAATGGGCACGACATAATTAGTGCTCCATACGGTATAATGGGGCCACATACTGCTCCATATATTATAATGGCCCCATATAGTGCTCCATACAGTATAATGGCCCCACATAGTGATCCATATAGTATAATGCTTCCCACATAGTCCTCCATAAGGTATAATGGCCCTACATAGTGCTCCATACAGTATAATGGGCATCATATAGTGCTTCATAGAGTATAATGGCCCCACATAGTGCTCCATACAGTATAATGACCCCACATAGTGCTCCATACAGTATAATGGCCCCACATAGTCCTCCATAAGGTATAATGGCCCCACATAGTGCTCCATACAGTATAATGGCCCCACATAGTGCTCCATACAGTATAATGGCCCCACATAGTGCTCCATACAGTATAATGGCCCCACATAGTGCTCCATACAGTATAATGGCCCCACATAGTGCTCCATACAGTATAATGGCCCCACATAGTGCTCCATACAGTATAATGGCCCCACATAGTGCTCCATACAGTATAATGGCCCCACATAGTGCTCCATACAGTATAATAGCCCCACATAGTGCTCCATACAGTATAATGGCCCCACATAGTGCTCCATTCAGTATAATGGGCCCCACATTAAAAAACCCTCACCTCTTCCCGTTCCCCCGCTGCACCAGTTTCTTTATGGTGTTTTCAGATTCTCAGTACACCTCTCTATAGTGAGTGCGTTGTAATGATATCATCGTGCCCGCTGCGCTGAGACGTCAGACGCAGAGGGGTCATCTGACGCTCTTTCCTCCATCATTGCTTTCAACTGTATTGGCATCTAAGAAGTCGATATAGTTGAAAGTGCAATGCAGTGCGGAGGTCCCGACCGGCATGGCAGGCCAAATATACTTGGGGGACCCACCCGGTGTTGCCGGCCAAATAAACTCACCCTGCGGGCCAGATTGGGCCCGCGATCCAGAGTTTGACAAATGTGATCTAGGCGGACCTGTATCCAGTAAATTCACAGACTCCACGTTTCTTGACTATCTGAATCTGTATATTCTCATTCCATGAAGACATTTTGCAGATGGTTCCTGTATATAGAATAGGAATCCATGTTATTCAATATTACCATACAACCATTCTGCTCGTTCCGAATACTGAAGCTAATAAGGCATTGTTCATACTTGCGTTCGGACGTTCTGTTTTTCTTTTCCGTTTACGGCAGCAGATGCCCATAACGATCCTCTTACATAAGTGAAGCAGACGGAAGCAGAGGAGCCCTACTGATCATGAAGAGGCAACTGGTAGGTGCAAAAAGAAGCGTGGACATAGCCATTATTCAAATAATCCAAGTACGATCCCGTATTTTGCAAGATCGTACTTGGACCAAAAATACGGTGGTCCGCACAAGCCCTAAATGGGCACTGCACAACCTCTTTGGGCACCTTATCCCATCACTAATGCTGTACAGGGTCCTCTCTTTACAACCCGCTCTTCTTGCACCGTGAACACGTTGGGACATGTCCCGTGCGCTATTTACCCATGGGCCGGTGATAACATGGAGTATTACAAGGCATTGACCTCTAAACCCTCTATACATTTGTTGCCGGTTACTTCCCTTCGCTGTCAATATTTGTCTACCGCTTGGTGTAATATTCTTATCCTTAAATCCTCACCTCCTTATTTAAGAGGATGTAGTTGACCTTACGGAGTCAGACGTCTACACTGTATTTGCTGTTCTTCAATCATACCTGTCACCTACCATAGCTGCAAAATAATGGCACTATATACAAGGCACTGGTGCTGGTTAAAGGGACATTCGTATTTAAATAACATTTAAAAGGGTTGTCCACCTTTGGGGACAATTTCTTTTTTTTATGTAAATGCATGTACAGCATTTGGGGCTAAAAATCATTTTTTGTATACAACTGGGATTCATAAAAGTATTTTTGCACCGATTGGCTTCTATAGCCTCTGTGTTGCACGGTCTACTGCTGGTTGCAGAATGAGTTAACCAAGAATCCATCAGTGAGCTCATTATAAGATTGAAGTATGTGAAAGTTTCCAACTTTTTTTAATGCCTTTTTTCTCAGCTCTTTGAGCTGATTTATGATCACAGACCACATTCAAGTTAAATGTGCAGCAAAACAAAGTCTGTAGAAGTCAAATGGAGCAACATTTGTATTAAGACCCAATTGCAAAATTGATTTTGAACCCCAAATACATGCATTTGATGTAAATATATATATATATATATATTTACATAAATTACAAATACATATAATTTACATATATACTGTATCTTTTTCTCCCTCTCTCTCTATATATATATTTTATATATATATATATATATATATATATATATACTCGTGTATAAGCCGAGATTTTCAGCCCATTTTTTTGGGCTGAAAGTCCCCCTCTCGGCTTATACACAAGTCATATACCTGGGGGGCGGCGGGGGAGGGGGAGTGGGGGTATCAGAGATCATACTGACTCCCCCTGGCGCAGTCTCTGCAGTCCCCCTGCTTCTCCCACGATCTCCCTTCCTATCTTCAGCGGTCACATGGTACCGCTCATTAAACTCATGAATATGCGTATATTTATGAATTTGATGAGCGGTACCACGTGACCGCTGAAGGAAGAGCTGCGGGAGACCGTGGGAGTCGGAGAAGCAGGGCTGCAGAGACCGCGCCAGGAGGGGGTAAGTATATCCAATATTCACCTGTCCTGGATCCATCGCTGCTCACCGCTGTCTGCTGCGTCCTGTGTCAGTGATGTTTAGGCAGCAGGACGGGCACTGTGACGTGGTTAGTGCGCGCCGCGCCCTCTGCTGGCTGAACAGTCACTGACACAGGAAGCGGCAGACAGCGGTGAGCAGCGATGGACCCCGGACAGGTGAATATCTCAGGTGCCGGATCCTGAGCAGGAGGGGTGAGTATGGCTTTTTTGCAGCAGCAGCATATGGGGGCATAATATATGGAGCATCTTATGGGGGCAGCATATGGGGGTATGGTCTATGGAGCAGCATATGGGGCATATTCTGTGGGGCAGCATATGGGGGCATATTCTATGGGGCAGCATATGGGGGCATAGTCTATGGAGCAGCATATGGGGGCATACTCTATGGAGCAGCATATTGCCTTTATTAGTGGAGGCCTGCTGCATCCTGCTATATGTGCATTTGTCATCAGACAGGGTTTTGGGAAGGCCATATCTTGTGGTATGAGTTTTCTTGAATTTTTTCTATGTTAGCAGCAGCATATGGGGGCATATTCTATGGGGCAGCATATGGGGACATAGTCTAAGGAGCAGCATATGGGGCATAGTCTATGGTGCAGCATATGGGGGCATAGTCTATGGGGCAGCATATGGGGGCATAGTCTATGGGGCAGCATATGGGGGCATAGTCTATGGGGCAGCATATGGGGGCATATTCTATGGGGCAGCATATGGGGACATATTCTATGGGGCAGCATATGGGGGCATATTCTTATGGGGCAGCATATGAGGGCAGCATATGGGGCATACTCTATGGAGCAGCATATGGGGGCATATTCTATGGAGTAGCATATGGGGGCATATTGTATGGGTCAGCATATGGGGGCATAGTCTATGGAGCAGCATATGGGGGCACATTCTATGGAGCAGCATATGGGGGCATAGTCTATGGTGCAGCATATGGGGGCATATTCTATGGGGCAGCATAAGGGGGCATATTCTATGGGGCAGCATATGGGGGCATATTCTATGTGGCAGCATATGGGGGCATATTCTATGGGGCAGCATATGGGGGCATAGTCTATGGTGCAGCATATGGGGGCATATTCTATGGGGCAGCATATGGGGGCATATTCTATGGGGCAGCATACGGGGGCATAGTCTATGGAGCAGCATATGGGGGCATATTCTATGAAGCAGCATATGGGGGCATAATCTATGGAGCAGCATATTGCCTTTATTAGTGGAGGCCTGCTGCATCCTGTGCATTTGTCATCAGACAGGGTTTTTGGAAGGCCATATCTTGTGGTATGAGTGTTCTTGAATTTCTTCTATGTTAGCGGCAGCATATGGGGGCATATTCTATGGAGCAGCATATGGGGGCATATTCTATGGGGCAGCATATGGGGGCATAGTCTATGGAGCAGCATATGGGGGCATAGTATATGGGGCAGCATATGGGGGCATAATCTATGGGGCAGCATATGGGGGCATATTCTTATGGGGCAGCATATGAGGGCAGCATATGGGGGCATACTCTATGGAGCAGCATATGGGGGCATATTCTATGGGGCAGCATATGGGGGCATATTCTATGTAGTAGCATATGGGGGCATATTGTATGGGGCAGCATATGGGGGCATAGTCTATGGAGCAGCATATGGGGGCACATTCTATGGAGCAGCATATGGGGGCATAGTCTATGGTGCAGCATATGGGGGCATATTCTATGGGGCAGCATAAGGGGGCATATTCTATGGGGCAGCATATGGGGGCATATTCTATGTGGCAGCATATGGGGGCATATTCTATGGGGCAGCATATGGGGGCATAGTCTATGGTGCAGCATATGGGGGCATATTCTATGGGGCAGCATATGGGGGCATATTCTATGGGGCAGCATACGGGGGCATAGTCTATGGAGCAGCATATGGGGGCATATTCTATGAAGCAGCATATGGGGGCATATTCTATGGAGCAGCATATTGCCTTTATTAGTGGAGGCCTGCTGCATCCTGTGCATTTGTCATCAGACAGGGTTTTTGGAAGGCCATATCTTGTGGTATGAGTGTTCTTAAATTTCTTCTATGTTAGCGGCAGCATATGGGGGCATATTCTATGGAGCAGCATATGGGGGCATATTCTATGGGGCAGCATATGGGGTCATAGTCTATGGAGCAGCATATGGGGGCATAGTATATGGGGCAGCATATGGGGGCATATTCTATGGGGCAGCATATGGGGGCATAATCTATGGGGCAGCATATGGGGGCATATTCTTATGGGGCAGCATATGAGGGCAGCATATGGGGGCATACTCTATGGAGCAGCATATGGGGGCATATTCTATGGGGCAGCATATGGGGGCATATTCTATGGAGTAGCATATGGGGGCATATTGTATGGGGCAGCATATGGGGGCATAGTCTATGGAGCAGCATATGGGGGCATATTCTATGGAGTAGCATATGGGGGCATATTGTATGGGGCAGCATATGGGGGCATAGTCTATGGAGCAGCATATGGGGGCATATTCTATGGAGCAGCATATGGGGGCATAGTCTATGGTGCAGCATATGGGGGCATATTCTATGGGGCAGCATATGGGGGCATAGTCTAAGGAGCAGCATATGGGGGCATATTCTATGGAGCCTTGACGTGGCTTGCAGGCTCGATCTATTTTGGCCAAAATATTAACCAATACCTCATTTAATGTACTCATTGTATGCTTTATTTTTTTGCACTTATCATATCAGTTTTGGCAGGATGCAGCCGGGCCTCTTTCTGATGGCTTGGTCTATTTGGGCGTCTGTCACTGTGTGTTGCATATTATAGTGCTGGAGCAGCCCACCTGAGAATACTATGGGCGTCATTAATAGGTTTCAAGCCAGACACTTTGCATCACACTTGCCTGTGTGACTGGCGTCCTATGCAAGCCTTATCTATGTGCATTTTTTCTACTAGGCAACCAACCCCTCCATGGTCTGGTAGGTGTGGGATGGTTGTTTTATCAGTAGTTTGCACCTGTGCTGCTCCTTGCCTTTATTAGTGGAGGCCTGCTGCATTCTGCTATACGTGCATTTGTCATCAGACAGAGGTTTGGGAAGGCCATATCTTGTGGTATGAGTTTTTTGAATTTTTTCTATGTTAGCGGCAGCATATGGGGGCATATTCTATGGAGCAGCATATGGGGGCATATTCTATGGGGCAGCATATGGGGACATAGTCTATGGAGGGGCATAGTCTATGGTGCAGCATATGGGGGCATAGTATATGGGGCAGCATATGGGGGCATATTCTATGCGGCAGCATATGGGAGTATATTCTTTGAGGCAGCATATGGGGGCATATTCTATGGGGCAGCATATGGGGCATATTCTATGGGGCAGCATATGGGGGCATACTCTATGGAGTAGCATATGGGGGCATATTCTATGGAGCAGCATATGGGGGCATATTCTATGGAGCAGCATATGGGGGCATAGTCTATGGGGCAGCATATGGGGGCATAATCTATGGAGCAGCATATGAGGGCATATTCTATGGAGCAGCATATGGGGGCATAATCTATGGAGCATCTTATTGGGGCATAATCTATGGAGCATTTTATGGGGCCATAACCTTTATAGAGCATTATATGGGGCATATTATTCTATGGAGCATCTTATGGGGGCATTATTAACCTTTGTGCAGCATTATATGGGGTGTATTTTGTATGGAGCATCATATGGGGCCATCATGAACTGTATGGAGCATTATATGGGTTCCTGATTCAACATGGATATTCAAAAACATTTAACCTACTGATGTCTCAATTAATTTTACTTTTATTGGTATCTATTTTTATTTTTGAAATTTACCAGTACCTGCTGCATTTTCCACCCTAGGCTTATTTGCGAGTCAATAAGTTTTCCCAGTTTTTTGTGGCAAAATTTGGGGGGGAGGGTCGGCTTATACACGGGTCGGCTTATACACGAGTGTATATATATATAGTGGTGTAGTGACCACTGTGTCCGCTAGGGGGCGCTGTGTGGGTGTCCCAGGATGGATGGATAGCCATGTCCAGCGTGGCAACAGGAGCGGGGTGCTAAAGGACCATTATGTATCCCAAGGTGGGTGACCTTTGGATGAAGGCTTGATTATGTGCTGATTAGCAGAGCTGATCTTTTGTTCCAATGTGTTAGGGAGAAGCCTTCAGGTGATTGATGAGACGGGTGGGATCAATCACCTACAAAACCACCTAGGGGCGGGTGTCTAAAACGCCATAGTAAAGTATGTGTATGAGTGGTTGAAGGACCTGTGATGAGGTCATAGCCATGTGATCCGGTGGGCGTGGCTACGGACCATATAAGGTGGCCAGGGTAAGTCACATGAGTGAATGCTTGGACCCGGTTGGTCCGTATGGAAGGTCTCGTCTGGCTGACGTGAGTCCGATTGAGGAAGATGTGTCTGGCTTCCTGAGTGCACATGGAGACGTGTGTCTGATAGTTCCCTGGAGGGAATGAACGTCTGCACTGAGAAGCAGCCATGAGGTAACCCGGACAGGGGATATAACTGTGAGGTTAGAGAGCTTGCGTACCGGACATAGCAAAGCCTGTGTGACCACAGGATTAATAGAGCAGAGCTCTGTCATGGACGTTATGCTGTTGATATGAACTTTCTGTTGCTGTTGCTGGTTTATGCTGCATAATAAACTGAATGGACTGAGTTATGTTGAGAAACCTGTGCCGAACCTGATTTATCGGCTGCCTAGCGAGTATCCCCTACCTTAATGACAAGCGCTACCTTACAATATATATATATGTATATATATATATATATATATATATATATTTATTGTCCCCGAATGTGGAATACCCATTTAACATCTCTTCTTTAAGGACGCTGATATTGATGACCTATCTCTAGGATACGGTTCAGATTCATTAGATCTAATCCCAGCACCGTAATGCACAGACCATCCACGGGTCGCCCTACCTGAGCGTGACCTGAGACCGATCTGATACTGATATCTTATCCTTGTCAATATCAAAGTCCCAGAAAACTGATTTAATTATTCTACATGATGCAGATCTAATATATTTTGTGTTTTAACACCTTACTATTTTCCAAGATCTTTGCTTGCTGCCAACATATGGAACGTTCTAGTTATTAACTACCTGAATACATGAACTTACCATCTTCAATGAGAATGGGGTGGATTTTTTATTATGCTCGTGTGACCCCAGCCTAATGACCATACATTGTGCCAGTAAAGACACAGGGGGTATTACTTTAGGGGCTGCAGAGGTAATACTTGTAATGAAACCTCTTCTTCCGGCAGTAGCATTCCGGGGAGGAAATGGACAGTGGTCGTAGGGCTCAACAATTCAGGGGTCACAACCAATGGCACATAGCTACTCTAAATAAAGTGAATATGACTGTGCTGCAGTACCAGACACAACCACAATACAATGTGGGGCGCTGTGCCTGATCAATCATAAAGGGGATGTGGCATTTGTCAAAGCACCACAGTTCCCTCATTGGCAGGGGGCAGATGGCAATGCTTTGGCATCTGCGTGCCCACTGAAAAACTCATTGTCTGCCATGTTTGTACGCCTATGAAGATGAAGCTCAGTCTGTGGCTTATAAAGACTATAAACACTTATATCCCTTTTTCATGTGAAACAAAAAATAAAATGTAATAATAATAATAATAATAATAATAATAATAATAATAATAATAATAAAACAAAATAAAAATAATCATAATTAGCAACACCCCATGTGTGTAATTGATCAAACTAATTACATATCATTTTTATCCCATACAGTAAATATTGCAATGTAAAAAAAAATCTAGACGACAGAATTGATGTTTTTCGGTCACTTGGAAGAAAAAATGAAAGAAAAAATCAAATGATAATGATAAATACTACAGACCGTGCTGCAAAAAAACAAGACCTGATACTGAAAAAGAAAAAAAGTTATAACTCTAGGGAAGGCGAGGACAAAAAAAAATTTTGAAAGCGAAGAGGGGACCCTTTTCCCCCAAGGTTCCTCATAAATCTCATGATGGAATAATACATACATATTTTGTTGCTAGTGCATTTGTGGGGTTGTCCACTATGGGGGACAATGTTTTATTTATTTTTTTACTATATGCATTCAATTAGGGCTAAAAAAAAATAAATCATTTTTGCAATTGGGTTCCATTAAAAAAAGTTGCCCTGTTTGTCTCCTTTAGCCTCTGTGTTGTGCTTGGTGCCGAATGAGTTAACTGAGAATCTGTCAGTGAGCCCGCAATTGGGTTCCATTAAAAAAAAGTTGCCCTGTTTGTCTTCTTTAGCCTCTGTGTTGTGCTTGGTGCCGAATGAGTTAACTGAGAATCTGTCAGTGAGCACGCAATTGGGTTCCATTAAAAAAAAGTTGCCCTGTTTGTCTTCTTTAGCCTCTGTGTTGTGCTTGGTGCAGAATGAGTTAACTGAGAATCTGTCAGTGAGCCCGCTATGACGGTATGATGGACAATGTGTACCTCTTATATCTATTTTTGACTGTGGTAATTTAGCTATATTTTAATGGCTGAGATATGACTTCAACGTCACTACCCCCTACAACAAGGAAGATAGCGATAAAGTTATGTGAAGTCCGGATCTACACCGTCACTTCAAAGTTGCAGGGTCCCAGAGACCCCCCTAAAAAGGTGTAACAATATAAACAAGGGAATCTTTGCAGAACGGAAAGTATCAACCCTCCCCCCTGGAATGCTTGTGTCATGCTGACCATGACGTCATCAAATCAATAAGCAAATATTATCTCTTATGGAAAATATCCGCATCGGTTCAAGGTAAAGTGAATTATTTCACAGAGGATTATGTAATAGCAGATTATGGAAGATAAACATAAAATACCATCTGGATTTGCTAAGTGGAGGCCACACAAGAAGTTCTCGTTTCTCTCACCGTAAGCAAACAACTCAGATTTCAGTGCAAATATATATTCAGAAACTAGTGCAGCTTAGAGAAGTGACTACTGCACCTTCGTGCACCTGTTCTGTGGCTGAACCATATCCCCAACCACACAGTTATTGAAGAGCAAGTGGTTGGTAAATGTTGGCCAAATATATCATCTTACAGTCTTGTATGGCTGGCAGTAGTCAACTCACTGAAATCCTTAAGTCACTGAGCGCCACCTGCAGGACATAATTGGTACCGCGCATCACTTTTCGCGCTCGTTCACACAACTGTATTTTTGGTCTGAAGTGCTGTCCGGACAAAACAGATCGCACTCTGACCAATGTAATTAAATGTGGCAATTTTTTTTTTGCATTTGGAGGAGCACTGAACGGTGAATAAGCCTCCTTACGTTGGCATGCCAGAGCTGATATGTCACTTTCCAGAAGGAGAAACATTACCCTTTAGACCTCATTCCAGATCCACTCACTTAGCCAGATCAGATCTCATACTTTGCGCTAATGAGGGGCAATACCCCGAAACACCATATCTGCAAATTGAGATTCTGGTTTGGCTTTTATCTTAAGTCATATTGCAAGGCTCACTAAAGGGTCAATATTGACTTGTAGGATCGCTGCTTTCAACAGGTAGTGGTATAGAGTTCAGGTTCCCTTCCTGTCTGAAGAGGCAATTCGCATATTACATTTCCCAGAGGAGCATTGCATGGCAAATATCCTTAAAGACAAAAATGTCCAGGAAGGATGGGAAATCTTGAAAAATGAAATTCTCAAAGCACAATTGTTAACAATTCCAAAAAGAGGGAAGAATAGGAAGCAATTAAGGAAGCCAGGATGGATGAACACAGAACTTAAGCACATGCTAAAAAGGAAGAAAAAAATGTTTATAAAATGGAAAGAGGGAGGCATATCTAAAGAAGAATATAATGCTGTCTGCAGAACCTGCAGGGCACAAATCAGATTATCTAAAGCTGACAATGAATTGAGGCTTGCAAGAGATGTCAAAAGCAATAATAAAGGATTTTGGGGATATGTCAAAAATAAAATAAAAGTCAAAGATGCTATAGAATTTTTACAGGATGAAAATGATGAAATGGTAAGACAGGATGTTGAGAAGGCCGAACTTTTAAATTCCTATTTTGCATCTGTTTTCTCTCAGAAAGGAAATGTAACATCAACTGTTCTTCACTGTCCTATTAAGGGAATAGAAGAATCCAGGATATCTATAAACAGAAAGATAGTGAGGAAACACTTAGCTAACCTAAATGAATTCAAGTCTCCAGGTCCAGATGAATTACACCCCAGAGTACTGAAGGAGATAGCAGAAGAAATTTTTGAACCCCTCTCCATAATCTTTGAAAATTATTGGAGAACAGGAGAAGTCCCAGAAGACTGGAGAAGAGCAAATGTTGTTCCTATCTTCAAAAAGGGGTAGAAGGTGGACCCAGGCAACTATAGGCCGGTGAGTCTGACTTCTATACCAGGAAAGATCTTTGAACAAATTATTAAACAACATGTATGTCAGTACCTGGGTAAGAATGAAGTGATTAAACAGAGTCAGCATGGGTTTGTAACTAATAAGTCATGTCAGACTAACTTAATTTCCTTCTATGATGGAATCACTGATTGGGTGGATCAAGGAAATGCTGTAGATATAGTATATCTTGACTTCAGCAAAGCATTTGACAAAGTATCTCATACAATCCTTATTGAAAAAATGACTAAGTATGGAATGGACAAGGCAACTGTTAGGTGGATTCATAACTGGCTTAGTGATCGGACCCAAAGAGTGGTCGTAAATGGCTGCACATCCAGTTGGAAGAATGTCTCAAGTGGGGTACCACAGGGCTCTGTCCTGGGCCCTGTATTGTTCAACATCTTTATCAACGATTTAGATGAAGGAATTGAGGGTAAACTGATTAAATTTGCTGATGACACAAAGCTAGGAGGGATAGCTAATACTAGAGAAGAGAGAGAGAGGATTCAAAAAGATATAAATAAACTGGAGAAGTGGGCAGCAACTAACAGAATGGTTTTTAACAGGGAGAAATGCAAAGTACTACATCTGGGCAATAAAAATGAAAAAAGCATATACAGAATGGGAGGAATAGGCCTAAGCAACAGCACATGTGAAAAAGATTTGGGTATACTAATAGATCACAGACTGAATATGAGTCAACAGTGTGATGCAGCAGCAAAAAAGGCAAATGCAATTCTCGGATGTATTAACAGAAGCATACAGTCTAGATCACGTGAAGTCATTATATCCCTCTACTCCTCTTTGGTCAGACCTCATCTGGAATATTGTGTCCAGTTTTGGGCACCACATTTTAAAAAAGACATCAACAAACTGCAGCAAGTTCAGAAAAGAGCACCAGAATGGTGACCGGTCTGCAAACCCTGTCTTATGAGGAAAGGTTGCAGGATTTGTGATTGTTTAGTTTGCAAAAGAGAAGACTGAGAGGAGACCTAATAGCTGTCTACAAATATCTAAAGGGCTGTCACATTGTAGAAGGATCAACTTTATTCTCATTTGCACACGGAAAGACTAGAAGCAATGGGATGAAACTGAATGGGAGGAGACACAGATTAGATATTAGAAAAAACTTTTTGACAGTTAGAGTGATCAATGAGTGGAACAAGCTGCCACGAGAGGTGGTGAGTTCTCCTTCAATGGAAGTCTTCAAACAGAGGCTGGACAGACATCTGACTGGGATGATTTAACTAATCCTGCTTTGAGCAGGGGGTTGGACCAGATGGCCCAGGAGGTCCC
The DNA here is from genome assembly GCF_039654945.1 of Dendrobates tinctorius. NCBI lineage: Eukaryota > Metazoa > Chordata > Amphibia > Anura > Dendrobatidae > Dendrobates > Dendrobates tinctorius. Next base: position 4,394,729 of record NW_027361706.1, on the reverse strand, counting down.
TTCCAACTCTACGATTCTATGATTCTATGATTCTAAATAAGCCTCCCTATCTTGGCATGTCAGAGCTGGTATGTCACTCTCCACCTCTCCACAAGGAGAAACATTACTCTTTTGGAAACCATAAATCGCCACATGCATTATTTTTTTCCATAAATTGGAGAGACAGTGTCATTTTAGTGTGTGGGTGCACACGAAAAATCGAATGCCATACAGGGCCGCAGTATAGCATCCTATTTTTTTTAAAGGCTACATTGTAATTCTGTAACATAGGAAACTGTAAATGGTCTTGGAAACGGATTGCACATGGATAACAAGTGAGAAAAAAATCAGAGAAGTTTTCTGGATGAAACTGATGATTTTTCATAGGTAGGTTGTGAGAACCTGGCCTTACACGGTGAACCTATGCCAACATATTGCATGAGCGGCAATAATCTAAAATAAATAATATTTCCTTACTACAAACGCTAAATATTTAAAAAAAATCACTATAGTTTCTTCTCAATCAGAATGAAATGTGTGTATATTTACAGCAGATATGTAATATGGCTGCTGCCAGTAGGTGGAGTGCGATAACAGCTCTACCGTCTAAGGCTATGTTCACACTGCTCTCTTCTGAAAACTGTCACATGACAACATCTTTCTACCAGTAACTAGTATGAAAATGTGCCCCATGATGTGTCTTTTCATTGTCGTTAGAATGAATGTCTAGACTCGGCTTTGCCTCTTTTCCTGTGGTGTCCATCTTTTTTGCAATGAATGGATAATATTAAGGGGCGCGTCCTAAAGAAGTTTTCTCAGCATCGGAAATAGTTGAAATTGCAAAGTGCCTGTAAAAACAAGCAACTTTGCAATTTACTTGTTATTAAAAATCCACTAAGAATACAGGGATTTTTAACTTTACTGTTTACTACTCAATGTCTAGTTACCGGCCACCGTTGTAGTCTATCAGAGGTGGAAATCTCCAAGACAATTTCCCACCAGGCATTATCAATACCAGAAATTAAAAATAAAAATTACCAACAAACGGAACAAATTATTATTATTAATTATTTACATAGCACCATTGATTCCATGGTGCTGTACATGAGAAGGGGTTAGGGCACCGTTTCACATAGTGACGCACCAGCGATCCCGACACTGATACGACCTGGTAAGGATCGCTGGTACGTCGCTACATGGTCACTAGTAAGCTGTCAAACAGGCAGATCTACTCAACGACGCTGCAATGATGCGGCGATCCGTATAACGACCTTGGCGGTTGTTGGGACCTTGTCACACAGCAGCTATTCTGACGACTCAGACCTCGATAGCGTGAGTTCTTAGTCACCAACGAGGTTGTTATGGTGTCAAACACAGCGATGCATGCTGGCCAGCGGGACACCAACGTTCAAAAAATGGCCTGGGACATTCGAGCACGATCAGCGATATCGTAGCGGGGCGGTCGCCGCTATGTGTCACACGTAGCGAGATCGCAGGCAGGGTCGCTGTTGCGTCACAAAATCTGTGATGTTTCAGCGATCTCACTAACGATCTCGCTTGTGAGACGGGGCCTTTACATACAAATTACAGATATCACTTACAGTAAACACACTAACAATGATAGACTGATACAGAGGGGAGAGAGGACCCTGCTCTTTCAGGCTAACGTTCTACAGGATGGTGGGGAAGGAGACAGTAGGTTGGGGGGTTGCAGCAGCTATGGCATTGGTTGAGGTGGTAGCTCCGGTAGTGGTGAGGGGGCAGCGGGGTCACAGCAGGCTGTAAGCTTTCTTGAAGAGGTGGGTTTTCAGGTTCCGCCTGAAGGATCCGAATGTGGTTGATAGTCGGACGTGTTGGGGCAAAGAATTCCAGAGGATAGGGGCAATTCGGGAGAAGTCTTGGAGGCGGTTGGGTGAGGAGCAAATAAGTGTGGAGGAGAGAAGAAGGTCTTGGGAGGACCGGAGATTATGTGTCGAAAGCAGAGGACAGGTCTAGAAGGAGGAGTATAGAGTATTGTCCATTTGATTTGGCTGTAAGTAGGTCGTTAGTAATTTTGGTCAGGGCTGTCTCAGTGGAGTGATGGGGGCAGATTGTAGATTGTCAAAGAGCAAGTTAGATGAGAAGTGGGAGAAAAGTTCAGCGTGGACGTGCTGCTCCAGGAGTTTGGAAGCGAATGGGAACAGCGATATTGGGCGATAGCTGGACATAGTGGTTGGGTCGAGGGTTGGCTTTTTAAGGATAGGTGGATCCTTAATGGTAACATTGTCTCCTATGTGAGGTATATACAGTAGTCTCAGTGCCTCCTATGTGATGAACGCAGTAGTCTGTTTCTCCTATGTGATGTATATACAGTAGTATCAGCATCTTCTATGTGATCTATATACAGCAGTATCAGTGTTTCCTATGTGATATGTACAGCAGTCTCATTGTATCCTATGTGATGTACATACAGCAGTGTCAGTGTACCCTATGTCATGTATCCAGCAGTCTCGGTGTATACAAAGTGATGGTAACAGCAGTCTCATTGAATCCAATGTGATGTATTTACAGCAATCTTGGTGTCTCCTATGTGATGTGTATAAAGCAGTCTCAGTGGCTCCTATAAGATGTATATGGTGCAGACCCAGTGTCTCTATGTGATGTATACAGCAGTTTCGGTGTCTCCTATGTGATGTATACTGTCGATCTCCTGCTTCTTGAGATCTATAAGGCTGAGTGCAGATGTACTTTTTTGCCCTGCGAATTTTTCCGCGCAGAATTGAAGAAATCCGCAGGTCAAATAACCTGCATTTTTCCTGCGGATTTCTTCCATTTTTGATGCGGTTTTCTTGCGTTTTTTGTGCGGTTTTCCACTGCGGTTTTCCCCCTGCGGATTTGGAGACTGGGGAGGTGGAAAACCGCACAAAAGAAGTAACATGCTGCGGATTTTGTACCGCAGGAATACTGCATGGAAAAATCTGCAGTGTCTGCACAGCGGGTTTTTTTTTCATTGATTTAAATGCTACTGTACATCACAATGCGGATATTCAACGTTGCTGCGCGGTAAAATCCGCTGCGGATCCGCTGGATATCTGCATCGTGTGCACACAGCCTCAATTTTACCCGAGCAGTGATAAATTTCCCCCTTTGAGGAGACCTACAGTAAAATAGACATCTATGTTCAGAACGAGTTACTGCTGTGAGTTTTTTACAAAACTTATCATTGAAAAGAGTCAACTGCACTATAAACTGATGCAGACCTTGTTAAGAAGTTACCAGCTGCAACATCATTATAACACCACCTAACATCACAGTTGAAGCAAAGAGAAGCAGTACCAGCCATAACATCAGAGGTGAGTTAATTAAATATACAGCAGAAGGCTAATTTGTAAGTTGATCATTTTGTTCTAACCCTGAATGATGTTATAAATATCCAAATGGCCCCTGGCAGAAAAGAAGTTCCCCATCCATGAGATAAAGGGACATAAGTCTGCCTGGGTTCACAAGGAAACGTGGTAAAACCCTGGGCATCACTGCCCATCTGTCTGCTTAAGCTACCTGCATAGTCTTTGTGAACCACAGCTCTGCTTTCCGCCACCCAGGGCATACATAATGTTTGCTGCACTAGCGCATATGTCACACTGACTAAAATGTACTTGAGATATCAGAATATCTAAAATTATCTGACTAAATCAGTTGTGATGCCACATGAGTTAATGCGCCAATATACATTAAGCTGAAGTCGGCTAAACATGCCTTTATAGATAGGTTTGGCCAACAGTCTAATGGGTATGGGAACCCCCGACTCTTTCCTGGTAGATAATGTAGGTGGAGTTGAGGATCTGTCATGTCCAGCATTGGAACGCCAATCCTTTTGTTCTCGGTGAGATAAGCCATCACCAGAGATGTCTGGCAGTGGCTCTCTCGTAGAGAACACAAGAGCACAAGGCAGGTTGAGCGCTCTTGTGTATGGTGGAGTCTGGAAAGATAGCACAACAGCTGTCTAATGTGTATTGGTTATTTACCCTATAGAGACGTGATATCACAGTGTACCTGATCGAAACACACGTGTGATGTCACAGCAAAAAACGTGACAAAGCCACTAACGACGTCACAAAAAATTGGAGTAATACGTTTCAACATGGATTGTCCAAGCAAGACCCAAAATACGGTTCTTCAGTCTTCTCCTAGCGATTCCTAATTGTCTCTGTAAACACTGGGCAGAGGAGACAAGCGCTCAGAATACTTGTCAAGAGTACAGTGAGGTTTGAGCAGAAAGTCAGCCCTCTTTATTCATATGAAGAAAAGTTGGGAGAACATTACAAAGATGACGACAATCACTAAACACTTGGGTGTTGGCCACTAGTGAGAAATTACAACAACAAGGTACATATACACGCATGATGCCATTATCATAGTATGACAGTCATGGACATATCTAATCAGAGATTTCAGATGCACACTGATTACTGATCGCTCAGTACGCATAAGCTGCCATTGTTCTCGACGGCACAGGTTATGTTTACACAGAACGATGCGCTGCCGAGAACAATGATCTTTTGGGCAAACCAAAACATGATTTCACCCAATGAGCGAGAGTTTCGCTCATTATCGCAGCCTGTTTGAACAACACAATTATTGGCTAATTAGCGGTTTTGGGAGTTAACAATAATCGTGCAGTGTAAGGCCGGGATCACACATGCGAGGAATACGGCCGAGTCTCGCATGGTAATACCCGGCACTGCTGTCAGCACACGGGAGCAGAGCGTGCGGCTCCATTTATTTCTATGCAGCCGCACGCTCCGCTCCGGAGTGCTGGCGCCAGAGATTGGTTTTAACCTGCGAGACTCAGCCGTATCTCGCTGTGTGTGATCCCGGCCTTACGCTACGTTCCCACAGAACGTGTTTACCGCGGACTAATACCCACAGCTGCACATTTCACCCTTTTGCATGGCAAGGGGTGAAATTTGTACATAAATCTTCAGCATAAATTGACATGTCTCTTGACAACTCTTGGCAATTTACACTGGAGATATATTTTGCAGCGTGTACATGAAATTTCTTTTAATCGCATGCACTGTAAAACGCTTCTGTCGATCGTTCGTCTGACAGCCAACTCAGCTGCTGCGGAATATGATGGCGCTATATGAGTGAATAAAATAAATTAATGCATTGTGAAAAAAACGCAAGGTCAATAGAATACAATGATACCTACTGAGACTCAGGGCTAATGGAATACAATACAATGTGCAGAAGTGATACACAGGAAACATTAAGCAATATGGCAGTTACTAAATCATTTACTTTTTACTGCATTTTTTGGAGAATTGCGCAAGAAAAATGCACTGCAAACGGATTGTGTGAACACCGCGCCTAAGGGTATGTTCACACGTAATTTGTTTTATGCATTTTTTGGTGCTAATCTATTTTGAAGTAATTCATTTTGCTGTTACTGTAAGATGCTGCATTTTTGACCGCATGATAAAAATGCACAGAAATAATGCATCAAAAATGCTATGCGTGCACCCACTTGTGTCACAGCAGATTATACCATGTATAAGTCAGTCCTACCTGGCTTAAAGGGGTTTCTCAGTACTGAACTGCTTCTTAATAATGGGCCCAGGTAAATGAGAAAAATAAAGAAAATTTATTTTCAAACCCCAAACCAGCACCATAGTAAAGTAAGAAAAAGTTGGACCCAGTTGGATTTTTTTGGCAACTTGCACATCGCGGTTGCCCAACCCTATGACCCCATTCACATCTATTATGCTGCAATGTACCAATGACACATCTATCTTTGGCTGCAGGACCTGTGTCATATCAAGTCTCCTTATAGCCCCAGACTAATGGTCATTGTGGTTGGATCATATAAAGATTCAAGTCATTCCCATGATTTCATGTAATGAGTTGGTGATTGTTCATTGGAGGTTTAAGAAAATTGTGTCACGTCAAACGGGTCATAAGTATATATGTGTTGACAAGGTTGGATTTTCAGCTAATGGTTCTTATTGGAAATGTGTATTGTTGTAATGAGACTGCTTTGTCTCTCTGACTTATCAGTGTGATACAAGAACCACACCTAACAGGTCAATCATGTGGACTGAGACTTTAATACCCTAAATCCCCGAAAGCCTGGAAAAAGACATTAGTATTATCCCCCTGGACAAGTCATCCATTGTGGTGAGATGCTAATGTTGGGTTGCAGTTGTGCCATCCACTAAATCCAACCGCAAATTTGGTATAAATATTGGCCAAGACAGTCAATTTTTTAGATTTTGTTAGCTGATTATCAGTCATCAATCAGTTTTATTCTTTTATTTTTTAACTTATACTTTGTGTTGCATTTTGGCAATGGGTCCAGGGTTGTCCCAAGGTAGTTCTGTGTTAAGAAGATTTTAGCCACAGTCATCAGTTGTAGCTACATCTATGCTAACCCTTTTTGGGCATAAGGCCCTATGGACAGAAACAGTACAATCTAAACAGGTTTTTAAGTATTCGAAAAATATGGCTAATTTTGTCCAAAAACAGCGCCAACATCTATCCATAGGTTCCATGTGGTGTTGAAGCTTGGATCCATCTGAATAGGGCTGAACTACAAGACCACATACAACCCATGAAGTGTCATTGTGGAAGTAGAAATGTTGGTACCGAGCCATCAATATGCCTCCTTAAAGGGGTTGTCCAAGATCTTTATATTGATGGCCACCCTTAGGATAGGTCATCAAGATCTGATAGGAGGGAGTATAACACCTGGCATCTGACATGTTCCCAGTACCACGGGCGTCGGTAAAAGCTGAGTTGCGGACCTGCACTGCACAAATCCATCAACCACATATTGGTTGTGGCCGGGTACTGTACATTTGCCCCCTATATGAATCAATAGGGATTGGACGTGCCCCGGTATGTTGACGGAGCTGTGCAGCTCTTCAACCCAGCACTTCTGCCTGACTCTGGCATCGGGAACAACTGATTAGCGGGTGCGCCGAGTGTTGCACTTCCACTGAACAGATATTGATTACCAGTCCTAAGGATAGGCCATCCATGAAAAAGTCCCGGACAACCCTTTTTAATGCTTTTTTTTAGAATGATGGGTGACTCTGCTATCACTAAGGGTGCAATATCTTTGTCTGGAAACTTTTTCAGCCTAGTTGTGGTCAGTGTTTCCCTTTGACTTTTTTTCATTCCGCATTTTTCATGGATATATATATATATTTTATCTGACACAGAGTCAATGATGATGTACAGACCTGAAGGGATCTAAATCTACTCATCAACATAAAATGCTAAACAGCTCTTTCCCCCGTCAGGATTGTAATATGCCTACATCTGGTACGTTTCTACCTCCTAACTATCCACATATGGAACTCATTCAGTGAGATTTTATCTCTTGATGTAAACTGAAAGTGCAGTTTAGAAGGATTTTTTTTTTCCAAAATTGCCTTAAAGAAATATTTTATATGTTAAGCAGATCCATTATAGTCGGTGAGTTTTTAGGCTATGTTTGCATTACGGTTTTGCTGCACCTTAGTGGCTCTGCCGGGTGCTTCCATCTAAAGCCCTGAAAAATGGTCTTAGGACAGAATTTTCTCAAGGGTTCCATTAACATTAATGAGGCAGACGGGAGTCACTTTTTGCCCTGCAATTTTTCGGCAGTGTCCACATTTTTAGTAATGTGGACACAAAAGTGTGGTCAACTGCGGCTTTTTTATTTTATAACTCTCAAAAGAGACTTAATTGATTTAAGCCATAGTGATCACGATTTAATGGAGTGCCATGGCCGTATGTGGGACTGACAGTGATAGCACTCGACTATCTCTGTCAGTCCCATTGTAGGGTCTAATATCAAAAGACTGAGTGCTCAGTCAGAGAGCCTGTGTATGCAAATATCAAAAGACTGACTGTCACTTTCAAACAGAATACTGGTGTGTACAGGTACAAACTGAAAGTATCCATTTCCATATCTAACCAACAAATAAAGTAGCACTCTGTAGCACTATAGCATGGCATGGAAACATGAAATACATGATATATGACCTGCATTACTGCTCTTGAAAATAGGAAAAATTGAGAATACTTATCACATAAATTGACACATTAGGGTACCGTTACACCTAGCGATGCACCAGCGATCCCGACCAGCGATATGACTCGGTCAGGATCGCTGGTGAATCGCTAGGTGGTCGCTAGTGAGCTGCCACTCAGGCAGATCTCACTAGCGACATCGTTGGGGATGGGGATCGCTACTTACCTGTCAGACGCGGCGATCCTGCGTCCTCCCGCCCGGCTCCACGCGTCGCTCGTCGGCGCCACAGGAAGCCCCAGCAGGAAGCGCCGCAGGAAGTGGACGACGAGGAATGGTCCAGGAGCTTCTCGCACAATCAGCGATGGACAGCGGGGGAGCCGGTCAGAGGTAAGTATCACATGCAGCGATATCGCTAGCAATATCGCTGCAACGTCACAAAATCGGTGACTTTACAGCGATATTGCTAGCGATATCGCAGTGTGTAACGGAGGCTTTAGGCTAAGTCCCATCAGAGAGAATCACAAAATTGTGGCTGCTGGGTACATATGAATTGGCCAATTTATGCGCTAAGTATTCTCAATTTTTCCTATTTTTGTAGAGCAGTAATGCAATTCATATTTCATATATTTCATGTTTCCATGCTATAGCGCTACAGAGACTACTTTATGTGTTAGTTATGTATGGAGACGGCTACTCTCAGTTTGTACCTGTACACACCAGTTTTCTGTTTGGAAGTAACGGTTCCGCCTTTTGATATTTGTATATATAGGCTTTCTGAGCACTCAATCTTTTGATATTTTTATTTGTTAGCCATAGTAGGGGAGTGACCTCAGTTCTCTTGATTGGTGGAATCCCCAGAGATCAGACATTTATTCCTTATGTTGTGGAGACACTTTTATATATAAAAGGGTGGTCAACGGTCTAGAAATTCTGGGACAGTCAGTAAAAATAAGTCACTTTTTTTGCCCTGTCCGTAAAATAAAATAAAAAAAAAATAAAAAAAAAAATGATTTTTTTGAGGCTGAAGAAAGTTATACGGATTATTTTGACAGCAATTATCATAATTTTACACCTGGCCACTCCCACTGTTCTAATAATCATACAAGATTTTAAATGAGCATTATTATTATGCTGCAAACACCTGCAGAGAATAAAAAAAAAAACAGCGTTTGTGAACGCGGACGTAAAGAACAGCTCTGGAACCATTCATGGACACATGAGGCATGTAAATTAGCACAGGTATATCAGTCAGGCTATGTATGCATACAGGATAAGTCTGCGCCTAGGGCATGTTGTAATAGCTGAAAAATCCATTTGTTGACTATTCCTTAGAGTTATTGAGTACACGACGGGGGAGCGTCTTAGCAGAACAATCAGGCTCTTAGTCAGGCCTGGGGGGCTATGCTGGGTGCAAGGCCACTTCCACAAATTAGCAATATCCAGGTAACAGGTGAGGAGCAGAAACCTCAATATTTTGACCAACTGCTCCTACCTGGAGAATACCAAGCCATCCCATTATCCATTGCAGTAAGTAATTTACACACACTCAGCATCTATCAATTTCCTACATAAGGCTATGTTCACATGTGGTGTTTTGGCTGCATTTTTTCTGCAGCAAAAACTGCTATCTTGGCAGTGAAAAAGCAGGTTTTTCTTGCGGGTTTTCTTTTTTGCACTTTTTTTTTCCTGCGGTTTTGCCATGCTGCATTTGTCTCTTGTGTATGCTGACAGAGTTTAGTGACAAAAAAAATCATATTCTACTTCATTGGGACACAGCAAAACCCGATACCTGAGTTTTTTTCTGCATTTTTCAGCTTTTTTTTTCACCAACCATTACTTTCAATGGGTGAAAAAAGCTGAAAAAACACTGAAAGAAGTGAAATACTCTATTCTGCAAAAACCAAGCAAAGCAAAAAATAATGAGGACAAACAAAAAACAAGCTGTGTGTATGAGAGTTCTAGAAAATCATAGACATGGCTGGTACTGTAAAACGCAGCTTAAGGCTAGTTTCACACTTGCTTTTTTTTGCAGCGCGTTTTTCCCGCAAAAAAACTCATTGAAAAAACGCATACAAACGCATACAGATGCTTCATTTTTTTCAAGCATTTTTATGAGCATGCATGAAAAAAACGCAGCGTTTTTATGCCTTTGTATGCGTTTTTAGTGCGTTTTTACCGCGTTTGCGTTATTTTCCAACATTAGGTGGCCCCTCACACTAACCCAAACCATGACTTTACTAACCCTAACCCTAACCCTAACCCTAACCCTGACCCTAACCCTAACCCTTAACCAAACCATACCCTGACCCTAACCCTAACCCTTAACCAAACCATACCCTAACCCTGACCCTGACCCTAACCCTTAACCAAACCATACCCTGATCCTAACCCTAACCCTAACCCTTAACCAAACCATACCCTAACTCTAACCCTAACCCTGACCCTGACCCTAACCCTAACCCTTAACCAAACCATACCCTAACCCTAACCCTGACCCTAACCCTAACCCTTAACCAAACCATACCCTGACCCTAACCCTAACCCTGACCCTGACCCTGACCCTAACCCTAACCCTTAACCAAACCATACCCTAACCCTGACCCTAACCCTAACCCTAACCCTGACCCTGACCCTAACCCTAACCCTTAACCAAACAATACCCTGATCCTAACCCTAACCCTGACCCTGACCCTAACCCTAACCCTAAACCCCCTTAACTAACCCTAACTCTAACCCAAACCCCTAAATTCCATTGTCTAAACTAATGGTAAAAAAAAAAAACGCATGTGCAAAAAAACGCATACATAAGCATGCCAATGCGCACATATGCTCACCATAGACTTATAATGGGTGTCTTGCTGTAAAAAAACGCATTGCGCGCGCATGTGTTTTTTTGAGGCAAGTCGGACGCCCAAAAAATGCAACAGGTTGCATTTTGTGCGCCCAAGCGCATACTGCAAAAAAACGCGTACAAATGCATGTGTATGCGCACATAAGCGCATCCCATGCAAAGTATAGGGAAAAAAAACGCATGCGCTATTTAGCGCTAAAATACCGCGAAAAAAAACGCAAGTGTGAAACCAGCCTAAATTTTGCATAAAAAAGCAGCAAACACACCTAGTGTGAACATACCCTTAATGTAGCCATACACGATTAGCTGATGTGGACCGTTGCCCATTCTTAGACCTCCTGAAATGTTAGTGGTACCTTTGTGACACTAGGATTCTGATGCTTCTATTTCTGTAAAGTTATCACAATTTTTCAGCATCTCTTCAGTTTAAAGGGAACCTGTCCTGTTGTACATGGTGTCCGATCTGTGGACAGCAGGGTATAAAGAAAGAGAAGCTGAGCAAAATTATATATATAGATTTGAAGGAACAGATTCAAAATAACTTGCATTTTATTAATTTAAATCCCCTCACTTTCTATGGTGAGGAGTCCAGTGGGTGGTCCTACTCAAAGACCTCCCACTGGACTCAAAAGCATAAAAAGTACAGGTATTTATATGACTAAAATGCAAGGTTTACTCAAATATTTCCCACAAAAATGTATTTAACGATTTGATCAGTTCTTTCTGCTCTATTACATCCTACTTGGAGATCAGATGCCATTTTCAACATTCACATTAAAGCATGTAATATAGACTTTCATTTGCAGGGAATATTGATCATTGAGACATCTGACTTTACTTTCGAAGAAAGATTCTAAATTCTAAAAATAAATAATGGAGAAACCAATAAAACATTTGTATCTCATATCTATTGATAGCAAAATTAATATCTAGCAATTTAATATAAATCCAACTTCAGCCATTCAGAGGTCTATGTGGAGCGCCCCGCAGGGCCTGGGGGTACTCAGTACCGGGCCTGTCGACTTCAATGGGAGACGGTGTCACGGCGGCGGCAACCCGGTCCGTGGCCCAGAGGCGTCCAGTAATAAAATAGGGGAAAGCTTTGTGGTATTTATGTGGTAAAAATGAAGATAAAGTTTATAGATGGTTAAATACGTGACGCCACCTGTGGTATTGTGGTCAGAGGTGACCAGCGCTGCGGTGTTGTTCCCCTGAGACTGTTGGTGTGCCGCAGCTGAGGTGAAAATGGCTCTCCACAGGTAGAGCAATAGTCTCAGGGCGAAGATGTTAAATTAATAGTCAAAATGGCTGTGAACGTTGGGGTGCAGAGAAATGAGAAGACACAGAGAGGTGCAGTTTCTTTACCTTTTACTGGTAATTGGTTGCAATCCGGAGTAGCACAGCAGGTGATGGAATGAGTCCGGCTCGCCTGGAGGCATTCAGGGGATCCACCTTGCCAGGTGGGGATTTAGGACCTTCCTTCTGCGCTTTGTGTGTGGGTCTCCGCTGTTTATAACTATGCTGCGACCCTCAATTGCATGATGATTTCACTAACCTGTACGGCTGTCAGCGTGAGCCTATTCCACGGGTACCGTCCTTTTCACCGTCGGCCCCGGGCTCCTTATCTGCTGCCGTGCCCTCAAGTGTTCAATGTCGCACAGGAATCTATAATTCCCTGTACTTTCAGATTCGGCGATCAGGACTTACAGCTCCTGACCACCAAGGACTCTGACGTCCCTTTTCTCCCTATTAGCGCTTCGCTCAGGGGTCTGCTATATGAGGTATTTTAGCTTTCCCTGAGCCTCTCCATCTCTGCTCGTGTCCTTTTCCTTCTTGTCAGATCAGCTCTCCATTCCCAACTCCTCTCAGATCAGCTCCCTCCTGCTGAACTGACTGGACCTTCCAGAAAGATCTTTTTACCTCACGTTTTAACTGTCTTGTAATTTTTTTTCCTCACCGCTGCTCTCGTTTCCATGACAACTCCCTCAGCTGACTTCTAGCTGACTCACTAACCCCCTCTGCTGGCCAGAATTTATAAGGCATCTCCCTTTTCTGACCTGCAGCAGGAATTGTGGTGTTTTAATCTCTGTTACCTGGGGGCTCCTTTCTGCCTCCAAGCATGACTTCACCTCTTAGATGGAGGCGATGTCACTGTGACAACCGGACTCTGGGGTGTCACATTCCCCCCCAGTTAAGTTCAGTACTCCTGGACTGAGGAAACATATCAAGAATTGTTAACAGCAACAATTAATGCAAATCTACAAAGTCTTAAAATCATCAAAAACCAGACAAGAAAAAGAAACAATAGCACAGTTACTGCAGCGACCAGTCCTTACGCTGCTGTCCAGGAATTGTCTTTGTGCTTGTACCTGGAGTTTGGTTGGTGGGAACCGTCTTAGCCCACTTTGTGTGTCGTCCCTGGGCGTGGCTACAGGGCAGTCTGTAGATGGGCCTGTTTTTCGGCCACGCCGGTGGCTTATTTTCAAGGCCTTTTTGGAGTAACTATTTACAAATACAGTTCAGATCACACATAGTCCTGTGGCCCAATTGTCCTTTAACTGGTTATTGCGAATACTTAAAAAGGTTCATACAGTAAGTCTCTGTAGGCTCTCATGCTTTACGGTTACTATTAAACATTCTTATTACTTTTTTTTTACATTACGTAATCTCTGTAACGGGCAGGGATCTGACCTCTAGTACTACGAGTGGATCTACGCAGTATAGGTATTTCTATTGACCTGACCTGTTCTCTGATGTCTACTGTTGGTGCATTAGTCACTACGCTACAAGTAGACTTTTGTAAGATAGGTATTCTAGACTGCCTTCTCTCTACTCCTAGACTCACCATGAGATTGTCAGATTCGCTGTTAGCAGGGGACAGATTTCCGCATTCCACTGCAGATGTGGTATCTGTTACTGGAGCCATTTCATTTAGAGTCTCTTCTTCATCTGGCGCAGTAGGCTGATGAAATGTTAGTACTGGTACTACTATTGCCTGATTTACTTGTGTTCACGTCTGAGGAAATTCTCCAAGTATAGTTTGAATCTTTTCTTCCACCTCTACTATGGGTTGTGAAGTGTCTTGGACTTATATCTTGTCCTTCAATTGATCAGGGCACATCTTTAGATGATTTCTTGAGACTGCTTCGAAGGTTTCTCCTCCATATTTGCTGATGATACATACTTTGGTGTTATTAAAGTCTGAAGGTATCACGGTGTATGGCTCTGCTTCCCACTGGTCACCTAATTTGTGAACACGTCTCTTTCTTTTCTTTTAAGTACTTGTTCTCCTGGTGTCAAGGGAACTGCAGGGGCGTGTTGGTTGTAATTTCTTTCCTGTCTCTGTCTTGCTTGGGACAAACTTTTCTCCACACATTCTTGCACTTTGCGGTATTGTTGCTGCAGCTCTGTATCCCAGTCTGCATATGGTGATGTTGTCTCAGGTGTTAAGACTCCCATGTCTAAATCAATAGGTAACTTGCCAGGTCTTGCTCTCATCAGGTAGGCCGGAGTGAAATTGGTGGAATTTACCGGTATATGATTATATAGATCTACCAGATCTGGCAACTTCTTGTCATGATCCAGGTTGGATATGACAGGTTTTGAATAAGTAACCTTTTTTTTCCTTTGAGCTGGTTGCTTGGAGTTGGTTTTGCCCCCGGTGGTCATTGGGGTTATTGCACAGTGGTGTCTTTTGTTCTAGTTTGCCCCTGGTGGTGGTGAGCGTTATTGCACGGGAATCTCTAACAGGTGTGAGACTGTGGCTCCTAACTATAAAGGTGTGTCAGGTGTTCTCACTCACTGTTGGTGATATTGGTCTTTTCCAACCATCCTTGGAGAAGGAAGGAACTTGAGAGGAGTCCCGGGCAGCTCAGTCAGAATCCTGGAGTGGCAGCTATGGTGTCAGCGAGGAGTTCTTGCAAAGCTTGGAGGGGTGGCAGCTATGCTGTCAGTGTGGAGTTCTTGCAAAGCTTGGTGGAGTGGCAGCTATGGTGTCAGCAAGGAGTTCTTGCAAAGCTTGGTGGAGTGGCAGCTATGGTGAAAGCTGCACTCAGATGCTGGACTCTGTTGCTGGAAGAGAGCTGCATTCAGATGCTGGACTCTGTTGCTGGAAAGCTGCACTCAGATGCTGGACTCTGTTGCTGGAAAGCTGCACTCGGATGCTGGACTCTGTTGCTGTAAAGCTGCACTCAGATGCGGGACTCTGTTGCTGTAAAGCTGCACTCAGATGCGGAACTCTGTTGCTGGAAAGCTGCACTCAGGTGTTGGATCCGGTTGGAGGAAAAGATGCACTCAGGTGTCGGACTCTGTTGCTTGGAGCATTAGCAACAGAGCAAAGCTAAGTGGTGTTTCCCTGTTTGTCACTTTCCTCAATGTGTGTTTTAGTGCAGTGGTGGGATTAGTTTTTGCACCGTCCACTTCACTAGTAAGGGATTGGTTCAGGGCGAGCTAGGGATTTCAGGTATCCTGATCGGCGCCCGGTGCAGAACCGGCCTAAGGATCGTTAGGAGTGTAGAGACACTGACTCAGGGGAGTGCAGGAGGTCTCCACGTCCCCGTTCCCTATCGCAGGGCCACCGTTGTAATTGTTTTCCTGATTTTCCCCTTTATTCTGAAATTTGCCCTGCTGGAGGCGGTGTATCCAGACATACGTGTACTACTGAAATTCGCCTGCTGGAGGCGGTGTATCCGGCTGCACGTTCTATTATTTAAATTCGCCCTGCTGGAGGCGGTGTATCCAGGGTCACGCGTGTCATATAAATTCGCCCTGCTGGAGGCGGTGTGTCCAGTCACACGTGACCATGACACTTCTCTGGCCACTGGTTTCGTTCTTCCAGAGTTAAGGTCTTCAATAAGTCAATGACCACTTGGTTCATCTCTCACACATGCCATTTGTCTGTGGATGGTATGGCGTCATTCTGATTTTCTTGCAACCGTACATGTTACAGAACTCCTGGAACACTTCTGCCTCAAAGGCTGGACCTTGGTTGGTGAGCACTTGTTCAGGGTATCCATGCGGTCGACAAAAGTGTTGCTGAAATGCCTTGGCTGCTGTCTTCGCTGTTTGGTCTTTAACAGGCACAACTACCAAAAACCTTGAGTAATGGTCAACGATGGTCAAAGCATAGTTGTAGCCATTCCTACTCGGAGTTAACTTCACGTAATCCAAGGCTACCAGTTCAAGCGGCTGTTTTGTGATGATCGGCTGTAATGGGGCTCGCTGGCTGCTACGGTCTTTTCTGCGCAGGTTGCATGGGCCACATTCTCGGCACCACTTCTCAATGGAACTCCTCATGCCAACCAAGTAGAATCTTTCACGAAGTAGGACCTCCAACTTCTTCCAACTGAAGTGTCCTGCTCCATTGTGGTACGCCTCTAAGACCATTGGCGCATCCCACTTCGGGACTACCACCTGCCAGACAAGTTCGTGTGTGCGCAAGTTGATGTTCCTCCGCCATAGTTTACCCTCATAGATGAACAGCTTGCCTCTCTCCTTCCATAGCTGTTGTGCTTCCTGTGGATCATCTGGACAAGGGTGTGCTTCAGCTTGTGCCAGCCACTCCTTTACTAGGCGAACACCTGGATCACTATCTTGTGTATCTGCCAACTCATGATGTGGTAATGGGTTCAACGTTACCTCTCGTATGATAAAGCGCTTATTCCTACTCCTTGAGAGCGCTGGGCTGCAATTGGACGGTCGAAGGCTAGTAACTCGATTTCTTCGAGTTCTTTTGGATCTTCTCCCCCGTCTGGTGAATTGGGCATCCTGGACAACGCATCCACATTAGCGTTCTTATGTCCTGCTCTGTACTTGATTGCGAACTCGTAGTTGGACAGCCGGGCCATCCATCGCTGCTCAAGTGCCCCGAGCTTTGCCTTTTCAAGGTGGGTTAGCGGATTATTGTCCGTGTAGATGGTGAACTTTGCGGAAGCCAAGTAGTGCTTGAAGCGCTCTGTTACCGCCCAGACTATGGCGAGTAACTCCAGCTTGAAGGAACTGTAGTTGTCGGGGTTCCTCTCAGTGGGACGAAGCTTCCTGCTGGCGTAGGCAATCACTCTCTCTCTGCCTTTCTGCACTTGTGACAGCACTGCTCCCAATCCCACGTTGCTGGCGTCAGTGTAAAGTACAAATGGTTGGTCATAGTCAGGGTAGGCCAGGACCTCATCTCCTGTGAGGGCCAATTTCAACTTGGTGAAGGACTCCTCTATCCTTTTGTTCCTCTCGAATGGAAGATTTTTGTTCTTGGCCTTCTTGGATTGGCCCACTAGAAGATCTTGCAGCGGTGCTGCTAGTGTGGGGAAGATGACTTGACGGACGGACTTGACTGAAGGAAGAAGGGACGGTTTGTGCACTATAGACGGATATTGGCAATGACAGAAGGGAAACAGCTGGGGAAGATGGAAAAGGAGTGCAGTACCTAGATTTGACCATAAGATGGCAGGGGGGAGCGTAGCTCAGGACTTGACAGCAGCTTAGGGCTTTAGAAACTGCTTAGTCATGGGGGGTGGGAAGACAGGCACCCAGGAGGGAAATTCCCGAGGAGAGAGATAAATAGGACAGGACAGGGTTCCAGGCTAGGCTAGTCCCGGGAGGAGCTCAGGAGGAGAAGACTCAGTACAGAGGAATGACAACGGTGGAGAGCTCGACCAGGGGACTGATAGGAAGAGACAGTCAGGGGGGTGGCCCCAACACGAAGAACCGCAGAACAGACGAGGCCCCGGGGGTACCGATTGGACGACGACCTCGGACTGGTGAAGCGCTGGCGGTAGATAGGCCTAGGGCAGCCCCAGCGAAAGATCCGCGAGGAACGTCACTACGAAGAAGAGAGGTGCAGGTACCCGAGCCTGAATACGGAGAGCTGTAAAGGAGCTGTGGTGTATGGCTACGGTCGTCAGGAGGGCGGCCAATAAACTTGGACCTGTTGCAACCAAAATCTGCCTCCGTCTGGTGTCTGTGTCGTCTGGTCGCGGTAAGCAGTGGACCACCCCCCAGTCCGGGCCATTACTACACTAGCTTGGTGAAGTTCTTGATAAATCTTCGGTAGTAGCCTACTAACCCAAGAAATTGCCTCACTTCATGGATAGTGCTGGGTCTTTTCCAGTCCCGGATAATGGTGACTTTGTCAGGATCAGGTGCCACACCTTCCGCGCTCACCTCATGGCCTAGGTACTGCACCTTGGGTTTCAAAAGGTGACATTTGGACGGTTTTATTTTCAGGCCAAAGTTTGACAGGGCTTCGAATACCTCGGCTAGGTGCTTCAAATGGTCTTCGTAGGTTTTGGAGTTCCGATGATGTCATCCAGGTACAGCAGAACGGTTTCAAAGTTTTTATGTCCAAGGCAGCATTCCATTAACCACTGAAATGTTCCTGGTGCATTGCTGAGCCCGAACAGCATGTAGATAAACCCGCAGAGGCCCATTGGTGTTGTAAACGCTGTCTTCTCTTTGTCTGCCTCTGACACAGGAACCTGCCAATATCCACTGGTGAGATCTAAGGTAGATAAATAGTTAGCAGTTCTCAGTGCAGCTAGTGATTCCTCAATTCTAGGTAATGGGTAAGCGTCCTTATGTGTAATGCTGTTAATCCGCCTGTAGTCTACACACATTCTCATAGTACCATCTTTCTTTTTAACGAGGACTAATGGAACTGCCCAGGGGCTACAACTATCTCTGATTACCCCAGCCTCCTTCATCTCTCATAACATACTCTTGGCATATTGGTAGTGTGCTGGGGGTACAGGCCAGTACCTCTCTTTAATGGGTGGATGATCTCTGGTGGGGATATGGTGTTGGACCCCTTTTGCCTGCCCAAAGTCTAGAGGATGCTTGCTGAAGACCCGTTCAAATTCTCGAGCCACCCGGTAAGCCCCATGCTTTTGGTGTGAAGGGGTGGAGTCAGTGCCTACGTGTAGCTGCTGACATCAATCCTCCTGTTGCCCTTCAGAGCTATTCTCTTCCTCCTTGTCAGACAGAAACAAGGGTTCTAGTGTCTGGATTGCATTGTTACTGATGGTGAGCAATTTAGCAAGGGAGGCATACCGAGGTAACTGGACCTCTCTCTCCCCACAATTTAAGATGCGTTTTGGTACTCTCCCCTTGCGGACATCAACTACCCATCTGGCTGTCAGGATAGTGGGCCTACTATCAGCATACATGGGTTCTACCAGGGCTTGGTAATCTTGACCCCTTAGGCCTATTGCTGCCCGAAGCCAAATTAACATTTCACTTCTGGGAGGTACTGCAATGGGGAAAGGATCACTAAGGGTACCGTTACACTTAGCGATGCACCAGCGATCCCGACAACGATATGGATCGCTGGTGCATTGCTAAGTGGTCGCTAGTGAGCTGCCACACAGGCAGATCTCACCAGCGACATAGCAGGAGTCGGGGGTCGCTACTTACCTGTCAGACGCAGCGATCCTGACGTCCTCCCGCCCGCGTCCACGCGTCGCTCGTCAGCGCCACAGGAAGCCCAGCAGGAAGCTCCCGACGAGAAATGGTCCAGGACCTTCTCGCGCGATCAGCGATAGCCAGCGGGGGAGCCGGTCGGAGGTAAGTATCACATGAGGCGATATCGCCAGCAATATTGCTGCTACGTCACAAAACCAGTGACTTTACAGCGATATTGCTAGCGATATCGCTATGTGTAACGGGCCCTTTACTCTGACACTGCCGACTTCTCCACCAGACAGCTCTACCTGTTGTCTCTGCCTCAGGGCTCTGATCTCCTTTTGCAGGACCCGTTGCTGACTGGAGCTGGCAGTCTCGGCTACCTGTTGTAACAAAGCAATAATTTCTCCAAGACAATTTTCAATTACATTAGTGCCTAAAGTGATCATAGGATGGCATTCTCGTTTGTCAATATCAACTATTATCAAACCTTCATCCAAAATAGAAAAGGAAGCCATATTCAAAATATAAAAGTATATGTATTTTATTGAAATATGATTAAAATCACAAGCAAAAAGCATAGAAAATATTAAAAGTGGGTACTGTAAAAATCTCCACTACAAGAGGTAAAAAGAAGTAAAGTTAAGTAGATAAATATCCTTCTTTTTCAGAAAATACTGGTCCAAATATAAGTGAATATATACTCATTCAACTACATGCCAAAAATTCTTTTCATATAAATAATAAATGCAAGAGTGCAGGTGTACAGAAAATAGCATAAGAAGGCATGATAAAGGAATGAGAAATTACTTGTGCAAAATGCGATAATAAGAAATAAGGAGGACAGTATATTACCTCAAGTGGCGGGCAGGAGGGTCCTCGACGCGCGTTTCGCGGCTGCTTTCTCAAGGGGCGCAAAGAGGGGCTGCTGAGAGGTTGTTTTATATCATGGTTAAGCAGTGGAAGTCAGCGTGTGACAGCGCTTCCGGTGGGCGGGCTAGAACGGAGCCGTCATGGGTGGGCGTCATGCCTTGCCGCGCCTCCTCACCGCTCGACACGTCAGAGCAGGAAGGAGGCAGCGGCTGCATACAGACGCGTCGCCATGGAGACGGCCCGGTCTGCGCGCCGGAGGAGAGCGTATCGCTGCCACAGAAAATGGGCTGCTATAATGACAGCGCTTGGAATGTGACTGGGTGCTCCATTAAAATGAAAAATTGCTTAAATGGATCAAGTATGAGGGTTAGAACAGGGAAAGGGGATTAAATGGTGATATGTAAGTGATAAAAACACCGAAAGTATAATTATTCAGGGAATGCGACATTAAGTATTAAAGGTGCTATGATATGTTAAGAAAAAGTGATATAGATAATATATACATAAGCAGTGTAAACCATGTTTCATAAATGGCACAAGATGCATTAGAAATAAGAGAATAAAAATTGTATATGAGTACATAAATAAACCGTGTCAAAAACGACACAAAGTGCATTAAATTGGTGACAAAATATGAGTTAATAAAACCATACAAAATGCAAAAAAAGAAAAAAACCAAAATAATAAGAAAGGAGCACAAATAATGAGTAAAGCGCAGAGCCATCGGTTCCAGCTTGGAAAAGAACGAAGTCAGCAAGCATCTCTGAGATAAAAGGGAAGCCATCTAAAAAATATATAAAGAGACAATGTTAAATATACAATAAAGGGAAAATAAGACTAAAAAGTGAAAATAAAAGAAAAAGAAAAAGAAAATAGAAACGGAGCTATAGGAAGGAGGCGAAACTAATGACCTCATTGAGACCACTAGGCTGCAGTGATTTAATTTTAAAAATCCATCGCGCTTCTAACTGTGCGAGAGATCTTCTCCAGTTTCCACCCCTGACGTCAATATGTATTTTATCTATTCCAAAAGCTTTCAAGAGGTTGGCATTACAATCATGGGTTTGCTTGAAATGGCGTGGAATAGGTTTCAGAGAGAAGGTATCCTGGACGTCGATAGCATTGGCAATATCGCGATAGTGCTCTCTGATTCTGGTCTTCAGGGGTCTTGAAGTTAAGCCCACATAAATTTTAGGACAGGGGCAGTAGGCATAATATACTACTCCTATCGAATTGCAAGAAATGTGTTGCGTAATGGAAAAATTCTTACCATCGCTGGAGCGGAAAGAGGAGGTCCGTACCATATTGGGGCAGGAAATACAGTCCCCGCAAGGAAAGAAGCCCCATACGGGACCGTGAGATCCAAAGGCTTTCTCAGGGAGGAGTCCAGAATAATAGCTCCGAACAATAAGATCCTTGAGGTTGGGTGATTTCCTGTATGTAATAGATGGAAAATCAGATAGAAACTTTGCCAAGCTAGCATCCTCCTGTAAAATGGGCCAAAATTTCTTTAGGATATTTTGCATGCCTTGTGAGCTGGCATTATAGGTGGTTACAAACCTTACCTTCGTTTCCTGTGCAGGTTTGTATCGTGATTTCAAAAGTTCACTGCGGTCAGTCTTCTCAGCTGCTTTCAGACCTTTTTTAATACATCGCCGGGAGTAGCCTCTTTCAAGAAATCTATTGGATAAATCATTTGCTTGTTCATTAAAGTAATCGGAGTTGGAACAAATCCGTTTGGCCCTGAGAAATTGGCCTTTGGGTATACTTTTAATTAAGGATAATGGATGCGAAGATGACGCATGCAGAAGTGAGTTTGTAGCAGTATCCTTACGGAAAATATTAGTCTCCAGGAATCCACTAGGGGGGACAGAGATCTTGATGTCAAGGAAATCAATGGAGGTTTGGCTGTATTTGCATGTGAGATTGATGTTCAGCTTATTATTGTTAAGAATCTTAACAAAATCGAGGAGGTCCCGTTCACAGCCCTGCCATACCATGAGGATATCATCAATATAGCGGGCCCAGAACAGGACCTCCTCGATATGTGCCACAGGTTTAGTGAAGAAGATTTCACGCTCCCACATGCCCATAAAGAGATTTGCGTAAGCAGAAGCAAAGGCCGCCCCCATCGCGGTACCTTGCTGCTGTAGATAAATGCTCTGCTTGAAAATGAAAAAATTATGTTCTAAAGCAAATCTCAACAAGGAAAGTAGGAATTCTACAAAAGCAGGACTGTGTTCAGACATACGCAGGAAAGTTTTGACGGCTAGTATACCGTCCTGATGCTGGATGGAGGTATATAAAGCCTCAACATCCATGGTAACTAGCCACATGTTTGCATCAAGAGGAATACCATCTATTTTCCTCAAGATGTCCCCTGAATCCTTCACGTAAGAGGGAAGGTCAAATACTAGAGGTTTCAGATAAAAATCCAAAAATTTTGAAATGGTTTCAGTTAGGTTTCCATTGCCCGAGACGATGGGGCGTCCCGGCGGCGTAGTGGCATTTTTATGTATTTTGGGTATAAAGTAAATACAGGCCATTTTGGGAACAGGGGAATCAAATGATCTCTGAGGTTTTTAGCAATAAGTCCCTCATTAAAGGCTCGGTCGAGAATGTCCTGCAATTCCCCCTTGAATTTTAAAGTGGGATTAAAGGTCAGTTTTCTATAGCAGGTTTCGTTTCTGAGTTGCCGAAGGGCCTCTTTTTCATACATTTGAACCGGCCACACCACTACGTTATCCCCTTTATCGGCCTGTTTTATGACAACTTCTTTAAGATTTTTTAATTCTCGTAAAGCCTGCCTTTGTACAAATGTTAAATTATCTCTAGAATCAGAGTGATGTATCTTGTCAAACTCCTTGGTAACAAGCCTGACAAAAAGGTCAATATGGGGGTATAGATTGAGGGGAGGAAATTTCTTGGGAATAGGGGGTTGGAATTTGACAGTACCTGGAGTGGTAGTGGTGTGCTGGTTATCTTCCAATTCTTCAAGGATAGAGATAGCGCGTAATTCATCCTCAGACCAAGTTTCGCCAACTTTCGGTTTATCATGCAGCTTCTTGAGGACTAATTTGCGGGCAAAGAGCTGGAGATCTTTGGTTGCTAAGAAGGAATCAAAATGTAAAGATGGTGAAAAAGATAGCCCTAAACTAAGTACTTCCAATTGGGAAGGAGTAAATTTAATGGAAGATAGATTGATTACCTGCATTTTAGTGGAAGACTGAGAAGGGCGTTCGAATGATTTCTGAGGAGTGTACCTCTTTTTAACAACATCATTGTTTTTTCTCAGATTGTAGGTGCGCTGTTGCGCCCTACCACTTTCTCTGGAAGACACTGAAGAAATGGAAGAAGAGCGGGAGAGTGTTCCAAATCATTAATGGAATTACTCATAGGTAACAATAAAAAAACATTGGAAAAATTGGATTCAGACATTGATTGCACAAGGCAAAAGCTTTTGGACAATCTTACTTCCACAGAAATTGAAACCTTTAATAAGGATTTGGACAACCAATTTGTAACTTGGGAAAAGGAAGTAAAGGAGATCAAAACTAGGAAATACCAAAGGGACTTGAAGGACTTCAATAATGGCACCATATACAGATGGCCTTCTGGGAGCATGCGTGAGCGATCACTCTCCCGCTCTTCTTCCATTTCTTCAGTGTCTTCCAGAGAAAGTGGTAGGGCGCAACAGCGCACCTACAATCTGAGAAAAAACAATGATGTTGTTAAAAAGAGGTACACTCCTCAGAAATCATTCGAACGCCCTTCTCAGTCTTCCACTAAAATGCAGGTAATCAATCTATCTTCCATTAAATTTACTCCTTCCCAATTGGAAGTACTTAGTTTACTTACTTTTCACCATCTTTACATTTTGATTCCTTCTTAGCAACCAAAGATCTCCAGCTCTTTGCCCGCAGATTAGTCCTCAAGAAGCTGCATGATAAACCGAAAGTTGGCGAAACTTGGTCTGAGGATGAATTACGCGCTATCTCTATCCTTGAAGAATTGGAAGATAACCAGCACACCACTACCACTCCAGGTACTGTCAAATTCCAACCCCCTATTCCCAAGAAATTTCCTCCCCTCAATCTATACCCCCATATTGACCTTTTTGTCAGGCTTGTTACCAAGGAGTTTGACAAGATACATCACTCTGATTCTAGAGATAATTTAACATTTGTGCAAAGGCAGGCTTTACGAGAATTAAAAAATCTTAAAGAAGTTGTCATAAAACAGGCCGATAAAGGGGATAACGTAGTGGTGTGGCCGGTTCATATGTATGAAAAAGAGGCCCTTCGGCAACTGAGAAACGAAACCTGCTATAGAAAACTGACTTTTAATCCCACTTTAAAATTCAAGGGGGAATTGCAGGACATTCTCGACCGAGCCTTTAATGAGGGACTTATTGCTAAAAACCTCAGAGATCATTTGATTCCCCTGTACCCCAAAATGGCCTGTATTTACTTTATACCCAAAATACATAAAAATGCCACTACGCCGCCGGGACGCCCCATCGTCTCGGGCAATGGAAACCTAACTGAAACCATTTCAAAATTTTTGGATTTTTATCTGAAACCTCTAGTATTTGACCTTCCCTCTTACGTGAAGGATTCAGGGGACATCTTGAGGAAAATAGATGGTATTCCTCTTGATGCAAACATGTGGCTAGTTACCATGGATGTTGAGGCTTTATATACCTCCATCCAGCATCAGGACGGTATACTAGCCGTCAAAACTTTCCTGCGTATGTCTGAACACAGTCCTGATTTTGTAGAATTCCTACTTTCCTTGTTGAGATTTGCTTTAGAACATAATTTTTTCATTTTCAAGCAGAGCATTTAT
Source organism: Dendrobates tinctorius (assembly GCF_039654945.1). Taxonomy (NCBI): domain Eukaryota; kingdom Metazoa; phylum Chordata; class Amphibia; order Anura; family Dendrobatidae; genus Dendrobates; species Dendrobates tinctorius. Next base: position 4,369,785 of record NW_027361706.1, on the reverse strand, counting down.
CTACAGCAGCAAGGTACCGCGATGGGGGCGGCCTTTGCTTCTGCTTACGCAAATCTCTTTATGGGCATGTGGGAGCGTGAAATCTTCTTCACTAAACCTGTGGCACATATCGAGGAGGTCCTGTTCTGGGCCCGCTATATTGATGATATCCTCATGGTATGGCAGGGCTGTGAACGGGACCTCCTCGATTTTGTTAAGATTCTTAACAATAATAAGCTGAACATCAATCTCACATGCAAATACAGCCAAACCTCCATTGATTTCCTTGACATCAAGATCTCTGTCCCCCCTAGTGGATTCCTGGAGACTAATATTTTCCGTAAGGATACTGCTACAAACTCACTTCTGCATGCGTCATCTTCGCATCCATTATCCTTAATTAAAAGTATACCCAAAGGCCAATTTCTCAGGGCCAAACGGATTTGTTCCAACTCCGATTACTTTAATGAACAAGCAAATGATTTATCCAATAGATTTCTTGAAAGAGGCTACTCCCGGCAATGTATTAAAAAAGGTCTGAAAGCAGCTGAGAAGACTGACCGCAGTGAACTTTTGAAATCACGATACAAACCTGCACAGGAAACGAAGGTAAGGTTTGTAACCACCTATAATGCCAGCTCACAAGGCATGCAAAATATCCTAAAGAAATTTTGGCCCATTTTACAGGAGGATGCTAGCTTGGCAAAGTTTCTATTTGATTTTCCATCTATTACATACAGGAAATCACCCAACCTCAAGGATCTTTTTGTTCGGAGCTATTATTCTGGACTCCTCCCTGAGAAAGCCTTTGGATCTCATGGTCCCGTATGGGGCTTCTTTCCTTGCGGGGACTGTATTTCCTGCCCCAATATGGTACGGACCTCCTCTTTCCGCTCCAGCGATGGTAAGAATTTTTCCATTACGCAACACATTTCTTGCAATTCGATAGGAGTAGTATATTATGCCTACTGCCCCTGTCCTAAAATTTATGTGGGCTTAACTTCAAGACCCCTGAAGACCAGAATCAGAGAGCACTATCGCGATATTGCCAATGCTATCGACATCCAGGATACCTTCTCTCTGAAACCTATTCCACGCCATTTCAAGCAAACCCATGATTGTAATGCCAACCTCTTGAAAGCTTTTGGAATAGATAAAATACATATTGACGTCAGGGGTGGAAACTGGAGAAGATCTCTCGCACAGTTAGAAGCGCGATGGATTTTTAAAATTAAATCACTGCAGCCTAGTGGTCTCAATGAGGTCATTAGTTTCGCCTCCTTCCTATAGCTCCGTTTCTATTTTCTTTTTCTTTTTCTTTTATTTTCACTTTTTAGTCTTATTTTCCCTTTATTGTATATTTAACATTGTCTCTTTATATATTTTTTAGATGGCTTCCCTTTTATCTCAGAGATGCTTGCTGACTTCGTTCTTTTCCAAGCTGGAACCGATGGCTCTGCGCTTTACTCATTATTTGTGCTCCTTTCTTATTATTTTGGTTTTTTTCTTTTTTTGCATTTTGTATGGTTTTATTAACTCATATTTTGTCACCAATTTAATGCACTTTGTGTCGTTTTTGACACGGTTTATTTATGTACTCATATACAATTTTTATTCTCTTATTTCTAATGCATCTTGTGCCATTTATGAAACATGGTTTACACTGCTTATGTATATATTATCTATATCACTTTTTCTTAACATATCATAGCACCTTTAATACTTAATGTCGCATTCCCTGCATAATTATACTTTCGGTGTTTTTATCACTTACATATCACCATTTAATCCCCTTTCCCTGTTCTAACCCTCATACTTGATCCATTTAAGCAATTTTTCATTTTAATGGAGCACCCAGTCACATTCCAAGCGCTGTCATTATAGCAGCCCATTTTCTGTGGCAGCGATACGCTCTCCTCCGGCGCGCAGACCGGGCCGTCTCCATGGCGACGCGTCTGTATGCGGCCGCTGCCTCCTTCCTGCTCTGACGCGTCGAGCGGTGAGGAGGCGCGGCAAGGCATGACGCCCACCCATGACGGCTCCGTTCTAGCCCGCCCACCGGAAGCGCTGTCACACGCTGACTTCCACTGCTTAACCATGATATAAAAGAACCTCTCAGCAGCCCCTCTTTGCGCCCCTTGAGAAAGCAGCCGCGAAACGCGCGTCGGGGACCCTCCTGCCCGCCACTTGAGGTAATATACTGTCCTCCTTATTTCTTATTATCGCATTTTGCACAAGTAATTTCTCATTCCTTTATCATGCCTTCTTATGCTATTTCCTGTACACCTGCACTCTTGCATTTATTATTTATATGAAAAGAATTTTTGGCATGTAGTTGAATGAGTATATATTCACTTATATTTGGACCAGTATTTTCTGAAAAAGAAGGATATTTATCTACTTAACTTTACTTCTTTTTACCTCTTGTAGTGGAGATTTTTACAGTACCCACTTTTAATATTCTCTATGCTTTTTGCTTGTGATTTTAATCATATTTCAATAAAATACATAAACTTTTATATTTTGAATATGGCTTCCTTTTCTATTTTGGATGATTTAAAATTGAAGCTTTCTTTTGCCTAGACTTTTTCTATTTTTGATTACTATTATCAAACCTTGCGATTGCAATTCTATTCGGCCAATCTTGATGGTCACCTCTTTTTATCCCATCTGAGGCAAGGGCTGACCATTGCTAGCAAAGATGGCAAGGTCTTTATCTGGGCTGTGAGTAATGTCTGAATCTGCCCAGTACTGCTTAAAAAGAACATATGGCATCGTTGTCACCTGGGAGCCGGTGTCCAGTAAAGCGTTCATCGGAAAACTGTCAATCACAACAGGCAAGACTGGTCGTCCTCCTACGTACTTGTTTCGCCAATTTGGTGGGCCTGGTCGTCTTACTCCTGGGGGATGGCCCTTTGCCCCAGGGGTTGCTTGTTTAAATGACAGTATCTTGCTAGGTGTCCTGCCTTGTTGCAGCGGCAACAGATGGGCTGTCCATCCTCGTCATAACGATCGCTGTCTCTCCCTCTGGTCTGCGGGAGCCTCTTCTGCTGTCGCCACGGGACGTCTTCTGGACTGGAGGCCAGCTGAATCTTCTTCTTTGGAATCACTTGCAGGGACTGCACAGTTTTTGTGAATGTAGCCACAATTTTAGTTAGTTCCTTGACTTGGAGACATAAGTCTGGAGCAGAATCATCATCTTGGGACAGCTTATCAGTCTCAGTAGAGGTCTTTTGAAAGGATGCTGTCTCCTGCTGGTATGTAATTGCAGGATGCTTAGGCCTGTTTCACACATACGTTATTGCAGTCAGTTGGCAGCCGCCAAAAAGGCGGAGAACGGATCCGTGTTCGTAGAGACACCAATGGAGGCACCGGACCGCTGGTGTGACGGGATCCACCGATGCAGGAAATTTAAAGGAACCGTAGTCCTGAAAACAACAGGCCGCTGGCGATGCAGTGGATGATCCCGGGAGCCGCGAGAAGAAGATGATCCTGGGAGCCGCGAGAAGAAGATGATCCCGGGAGCCGCGAGAAGAAGATGATCCTGGGAGCCGCGAGAAGAAGATGATCTTGGGAGCCGCAAGAAGAAGATGATCTCGGGAGGAGAGAGAGAGATTCTCCAGCAGCCAGATTGGATTTAGGGTTAAATATGTAGCAAAAGGCAAAAATGCGGACGTTGCATTGTCCGTCCGGTGATGTCAGCGGACGCCAAAATTTTGGCGGATCCGCTGACATACGGATGCAATGGACGAGTCAGTCAAAATCCGCTGATAATGCAAGTCAATGGGGAAAAAATCGGATCTGCCAAGAAAAATGGCGGATCCGTTTTTTTTTTGCAAAACGGCGGATTTTGACTGATAGTGACAAACGGATGTGTGAAACTGGCCTTAGAGGGCTCTGTGCTGCTAGGGTTCGGTTCACGCAGCACTCTGATGGCTCTATGCTTAAAGTATGCAAAGTCCAATTCAGGATTTTGTAGGGCCATTATGCGCAGCTGTGTCCTTTGGTTGTTAGACTGGAGTCCCTCTATGAACTGCTCTGTTAGTAATCTATCTTCATCTTGCACGCTCTCAGGATCAACCTGCTTTACAGCCCGTAGTGCCTCCTGAAGATTAAGGGCCTAGTCCCGTATACTGTCCTGCACTCTCTGTTTACACCCAAAAAATTTCATTTTTCTCTCTGTTGCAGTACGGGTATCAAAAGTGTCTTTCAGTCTGGCTAAGATTTTGTTTGACAGTTTTTTTTATCAGTGTCCGGCCAGGACTTTACTTCCCTCTGAGCCGCACCAGTTAACTGGCCAATGGGGATACTGACTTTTTGGCTCTCTGACAGGGCGTACACTTTGAACAAACTACAGTCTTTCTTTAAAATCACTCAGAGTGTGCGACTCCCCTGAGTACTGAGGTAACCAGGCTGCTCCTGGTATATATGGCATTGATAGCGGTATTATTGAGGTTGCGGCTGCGACCGCCCCTGAATCTTCACCCGCGTTGGGCATTTTCTTCCTGTTTTCCACTTGCTCACAATAGAGCGCAGCTCCAGCTTCACTGTCACGTCCCTCTCTGCCCGCACGCACTGTGTGACGCAGTTATGGCGGTGATTTGAAAGCTCAGTAAAGTCTTTAGCACTCAATTTAATAAAGTCTATGGCGCACAGTACCCAGCTTTGCCAGGCTCCTTGTACCCAACTTTGCTAGGCTCGCTAAATCCTGTTCGTGACGCCAGTTGGAGCGCCCCGCGGGGCCTGGGGGTACTCGGTACCGGGCCTGTCGACATCAATGGGGGACGGTGTCACGGCAGCGGCAACCCGGTCCGTGGCCCAGAGGCGTCCATTAATAAAATAGGGGAAAGTTGTGTGGTATTTATGTGGCAAAAATGAAGATAAAGTTTATAGATGGTTAAATACGTGACGCCACCTGTGGTATTGTGGTCAGAGGTGACCAGCGCTGCGGTGTTGTTCCCCTGAGACTGTTGGTGTGTCGCAGCTGAGGTGAAAATGGCTCTCCACAGGTAGAGCAATAGTCTCAGGGCAAAGATGTTAAATAGTCAAAATGGCTGTGAACGTTGGGGTGCAGAGAAATGAGAGAAAGACACAGAGAGGTGCAGTTTCTTTACCTATTACTGGCAATAGGTTGCAGTCTGGAGTTCCACATACAGGTGATGGAATGAGTCCGGCTCACCTGGAGGCACCTTGCCAGGTGGGGATTTAGGACCTTCCTTCTGCGCTTTGTGTGTGGGTCTCCGCTGTTTATAACTATGCTGCGACCCTCTATTCGTGATGGTTTCACTAACCTGTACGGCTGTCAGCGTGAGCCTATTCCACGGGTACCGTCCTTTTCACCGTCGGCCCCGGGCTCCTTATCTGCTGCCGTGCCCTCAGGTGTGCAATGTCGCACAGGAATCTATAATTCCCTGTACTTTCAGATCCTGCGATCAGGACTTACAGCTCCTGACCACCCAGGACTCTGACGTCACTGTTCTCCCTATTAGCGCTTCGCTCAGGGGTCTGCTATATGAGGCATTTTAGCTTTCCCAGAGCCTCTCCGTCTCTGCTCGTGTCATTTTCCTTCTTGTCAAATCAGCTTTCCGTTCCCAACTCCTCTCAGATCAGCTCCCTCCTGCTGAACTGACTGGAACTTCCAGAAAGATCTTTTTACCTCACGTTTTAACTGTCTTGTAATTTTTTTCCTCGTTTCCATGACAACTCCCTCAGCTGACTTCTACCTGACTCACCAACCCCCTCTGCTGGCCAGAATTTATAAGGCATCTCCCTTTTCTGACCTGCAGCAGGAATTGTGGTGTTTTCATCTCTGTTTCCTGGCATGGGGGCCCTTTTCTGCCTCCAAGCATGACTTCACCTCTTAGAGGGAGGCGATGTCACTGTGATAACTGGGTCTGGGGTGTCACATATACACAAACCAGGCTCTAATAGCTCAGCATATACACTGCTCAAAAAAATAAAGGGAACACTTAAACAACAGAATTTAGCTCCAAGTAAATCAAATTTCTGTGAAATCAAACTGTCCACTTAGGAAGCAACACTGATTGACAGTGAATTTCACATGCTGTTGTGCAAATGGAATAGACAACAGATGGAAATTATTGGCAATTTTCAAGACACCCTCAATAAAGGAGTGGTCCTGCAGGTGGGGACCACAGACCACATCTCGGTACCAATGCTTTCTGGCTGATGTTTTGGTCACTTTTGAATGTTGATTGTGCTTTTACACTCGTGGTAGCATGAGACGGACTCTACAACCCACACAAGTGGCTCAGGTAGTGCAGCTCATCCAGTATGGCACATCAATGCGAGCTGTGGCAAGAAGGTTTGCTGTGTCTGTCAGCAGGGCCGCCATCAGGGCATTACTGCCCTGACTGGCGTATGGGGCCCGATGGGCGTCTCCTCTGCTCACCGGATCCCTACTGGCAGGTAAACCGGGCCCTTAGCGCAGCGATGCGGGCGGCAGCTAAACGCTATTGACATGGGGGCACGCCGGCACGCACGTCAATAGTTAACGGCCACCAGCCAAATGGAGGCTGGCAGCTGACGTCAGCCGCAGCGCGCACCTCGCTGGCGTCTGGCGTCAGTGTCAGTCGCCAGCTAGAGCACGCTTCAGCAGCTTGGAGGGACGGAGCCTCGCCCGCCGCTGGAGTGCGGCCAGGTAAGAAGAACTTGGTTTTTTTTTGTTTGCTTGTTTTTTTTGACAGCGGCAATCCGGGGGGCCCGGGGCAGAATGCTGGACATGGGGCAGAATGCTGGACGCTGGAGCAGAATGCTGGAGACTGGGGCAGAATGCTGGAGACTGGGGCAGAATGCTGGATACTGGGGCAGAATGCTGGACATGGGGGCAGAATGCTGGACATGGGGAAGAATGCTGGAGACTGGGGCAGAATTCTGGACATGGGGCAGAGTGCTGGACATGGGGCAGAATTCTGGACATGGGGCAGAATGCTGGAGACTGGGGCAGAATGTTGAACATGGGGCAGAATGCTGGAATGGGGCAGAATGCTGGAGACTGGGGCAGAATGCTGGATACTGGGGCAGAATGCTGGACATGGGGGCAGAATGCTGGACATGGGGAAGAATGCTGGAGACTGGGGCAGAATTCTGGACATGGGGCAGAATGCTGGACATGGGGCAGAATTCTGGACATGGGGCAGAATGCTGGAGACTGGGGCAGAATGTTGAACATGGGGCAGAATGCTGGAATGGGGCAGAATGCTGGACTGGGGCAGAATTCTGGACATGGGGGAGAATTCTGGAGACTGGGGAAGAATGCTGGACATGGGGCAGAATGCTGTAGACTGGGGCAGGATGCTGGACTGGGGCAGAATGCTGGATGTGGGGCAGAATGCTCTACATGGGGCAGAATGCTGGACTGGGGCAGAATGCAGGACATGGGGCAGAATGCTGGACATGGGGCAGAATGCTGGAGACTGGGGCAGAATGCTGGACATGGGGCAGAATGCTGGAGACTGGGGCAGAATGCTGGAGACTGGGGCAGAATTCTGGAGACTGGGGCAGAATGCTGGACTGGGGCAGAATGCTGGATGCTGGGACAGAATGCTGGACATGGGGCAGAATGCTAGACATGGGGCAGAATGCTGGAGACTGGGGCAGAATGCTGGAGACTGGGGCAGAATGCTGGACATGGGGCAGAATGCTGGAGACTGGGACAGAATGCTGGAGACTGGTGCAGAATGCTGGACATGGGGCAGAATGCTGGACATGGGGCAGAATGCTGGAGACTGGGGCAGAATGCTGGACATGGGGCAGAATGCTGGACTGGGGCAGAATGCTGGACTGGGGCAGAATGCTGGAGACAGGGGCAGAATGCTGGACTGGGGCAGAATGCTGGACATGGGGCAGAATGCTGGAGACTGGGGCAGAATGCTGGAGACTGGGGCAGAATGCTGGACATGGGGGCAGAATGCTGGACATGGGGCAGAATGCTTGAGACTGAGGCAGAATGCTGGAGACTGGGGCAGAATGCTGGAGACTGGGGCAGAATGCTGGACATAGGGGCAGAATGCTGGACATGGGGGCAGAATGCGAGACACTGGGCAGAATGGAGATACGGGGCATGATTGGAGACAGATGGGGCAGGATTGGAGACAGATCGCACAGGATCATGGGGCAGGATGGATACGATGGAGATCATATGGGGAAGAATCGATACTCATGAGGGCGGGATGGGAGAACATATGGCTAAAGCCAGGAATGAGACACACGGAGGTCAGGATGGGGGATATTATTACCATAGGGGCTAATTAAGGGATTTTATTACTGCAGTGATGTATTTAATTTTTTGAGGATACTGTTTTAAATGAGGGTTGGTCCTGTTACTGTGCAAAGCGACACTATGTCGCCTTTTTTTCTTCATGTGGTGTAATGTAGAAGTTGGGAAAAAATAAGTAATGTGTTCTGCAAGCAGAGCTCTAGATAACTGTTATTTCCTGCAGAGACGAGTCCTGGCTAGAAGATGTGATGGCGGTTTGTGCTGGATGAATGAAAAGCAAGGATGAAGGACTTCACCTAGAGACATCACTGGTGAGTTAGTGTGTTACCTGTACTCTGACACTATACATTGCATACTATATATACAGAGGTCCTGTGTATAATGTCACCAGTGATCACTGTGTTACCTGTACATTATATACAGAGCTCCTGTGTATAATGTCATTGATCTCTATATTACCTGTACACAAACACTGCATACTAAATACAGATCTCCTGTGTATAATGCCACTTATAGTGATAGTATGTTTTTTTATTAATGATCAGTATTGTAGTATTCAGTCACCATGTGGTGGTAATACGTGGTCTGGGCATGGTGCGGTGGTATTTGTCCCTTGTATGTGCTATTATTTGGTCACTTTGTGGTGGCAATTTGTGGTCTGGTCATGGTGCGGTGGTATTTGTTCCTTGTATGTGGTATTATAGGTCACTATGTGGTGGTAATATTTGGTCTACTCATGGTGTGGCGGTATTTGTTCCTTGTATGTGATATTATTGGTCATTTTAAAAATTGAAAAATAAATAAAAATATACCTAAAGTGTATTGCATATTTTAACAAATATTTAATAGGTTACAGTAGAGTAGAGCCCGGCCAAAAGTGTCTACCCTGTTATGGTGGCGGCTTAAAAAAAAACTTTTGTCCAAAGCAAAAGCTGCCGGCTATATGTGTGATCTGGTGATGGGAACTGTTAATGTGTGATAGGTGGGAAGTGGAGTTTTTCCAAGAGAGAGCTGTGGGACTGTGGACAGTTTGAGGGGTGGAGCCTGGGCGGAGTCTCAAGGGGGCCCCGAAAATTTTGCCAGTATGGGGCCCCGAAATTCCTAGTGGCAGCCCTGTCTGTTACCGTAGTGTCCAGAGGCTCACATGCATGGCCACCCCCTTTGTCTGGTTCCAAAGGAGCTGACAGGCTGCAGGGACAGGAGAGAGATGATGTGTGATCTCCTCCTGTTCCCGAATAAGAATTTGTGTGTATCACACCAGCAAGTAAAAATAAAATGTTTAGAAAAGTAGAAGAATACATAAAATAAAAGCAAAAGGAAAAAAAATAGTCTCTTATTATATACACAATGTTTTATTAGATTTTATTGTGAAAAAGTAAAGTAATAAAGTATAAATACCCTACACATATGTGGTATCACCATGTCCATCATAACCCAAACTAAAATGCTATTTCTCCTGCCCAGTAAACACCATAAAAAACACACACAACAAATTAAAAGGTATTACAAAATCTCATTAACCCCAAAATAGTACCAATAAATAATACAGTTCGTCATCCAGAAATAAGCTCTAAGCAGCTCTGCTTAAGGGAATATGTCACTAGGGTTTCGCAATGTAATCTGAGAGCAGCAGGATGTAGGGGCTGAAAGCGTGATTCCAGTGATGCGTCGCTTACTAGATTATGTGTTGAGTTAATAAAATAATCAGTATTTTATCAGAAGGAGATTATCACTACAGAACTAGATGTCTCTCAAGCCTCCTTGTCAACTGCTCTGTATAATTCCACCACCAGCACTGATTAGCAGCTTTATGTCAAGATACAGTGTACACAGAAAGCTGCGTGTCTCCCAACCCGAGCATGACAGCCTCCTAGAAATACTGTATGTGAAGCTGTAATGCTTCTGTTGGGAAACCCACGGCCAGTTCGTGCATTGTGATCCCAGATCGAACTGATTTGCACGAACGTCTACATGAGCCCTAGGAGGCTCGGACTGGCCCACGGGGCTACTGGAGAATCCTCCGGTAGGCCCCCTTCTAGTGATCTTACACTTGATTCACAATTTGCAGGAAAAAAAAAGTATCATCTAATCATCATTAATTCACCAAATTAATATTACACAGAAGCAAAAGTAAATTTGTGTCCTTGTTTCAGGTCATTATTACATGTAGCTGAACAGTGCGCCCTAAGAATCAGTCTCACTGGTGGGCCATTGCCAACCCATTCCGGCCCTCAGCCCTGAGGCAGCGTTACCAATGTGGACTCTTTGCTGCCATACGGCCCCTTGTACACAGCTCTGCCATACACTGCAATGATTTCAAGATTATAATCAATGGTTGAAAAAGAAATTATGCAATATATTATACTAACAATGAAGTTTCTTCCCCCCCAAAGGACAAAGCAAGAATAACAAACATAATGGGCCAATATTTTATACGCATATTTTATAATAATTCCTGGAACCATAGAAAATTGCTGAGACTTCAAATACTCCTTTCCCTGATGTTGAGCGCAGGGGAAGATTGCAGTGCCTACAGTCTAAGATGAATGAAGGGTCTGGCTTTAGTCAAACATATTAAGTAATTAGGGGAACGAGTGGTAGGGGATAAATGAAGAAATCAAATTCATCAGGCAGGATTATGCATGGAAGCTCAGATAGCAAGAGTGTTTGGTTAACCCTTTAACGACACGTCCTCCCTCCCATGGAACTTGTGAGACCTTTTTGTTCTGAAATTAACAGGGACTGCACAGGAGTAAAAGATAACATTTGTGCATGCTCTCACGATCTAAAGCTGTCCACACGCATTGATGTCATTGACATACATGGATGGTCGGACTTTATATTCAAGCGCCCAATTTGCAGCATACCTCTCCATTACGTTTGGACCACGTGCCTATAAATATACAGCGTTCGCTATCACAGACAAGTATAAACAATGAAAACCTAAAAAGAAAATGACAATATTCAATAAAACCTGATTCGATCTTACTTATCATTGAGATATCGGCATTAAGTCTCGATAATGCTCCCATCTCATGCAGTGAAGGTTTTTAGGTAGAGAATTTTTTTCCTGCTCGATAATGCAACCTGAGGCTCACTGTTAGAGTCTCTGCCTTCCATACAAAGAAGTAGTAGAAAATTAACTAAATAAATAGAGACTTCAACTGAGCATAGTTGGCGGGTTCCTCCTCCAATTTCCTGCTGAATGGAAACCATAGGCACCACATGTGTCCATTGAAAACAGCAGAGTACTGGCATTTTTTTTTTTTTTACCTACAAAGTGAAACGATTTTCCCTATGATATATATGTGTACAAGCACTTTCCAGACTTTTAGGTTTATGCTTCCATTGACATTACTTAGTCTGTGATTTTCCAAAAAATGTGGGCTCTTCTGCTGAGAACCTACATTTAGAGCTAGAGGTCAGAGAAAACTCTCCTAAATTACGCAGGTAGACTAAGAGTAAGCAGATCCTACTAGTCTGCCGCCAGTAATCAACCAAGATCAAGTAGGATTTTTTTTTTTTCAAGCCAGAGGACTCCAGGTAATAGCAGGTGATTAGCAAAAGTGAGACTTAAGTTGTTTTCCTTTTGCATTTCAGTGTTACACTTGCAAATCTGTAGAAAAATCAAATTATACAAAATATTACGGTATAGTTATAAAAGTGTGCTGTCTGTTAAAATCAAAGGGGGCTTTTGTACTATTTGTTTTTTGCATTAAAAAATTGCACATTTTGTCAAAACCATTCTTATCCACCCCCAAAAAAAGGTGTCTCTTTGCTAATTTACACAGGTCTCAACACTTTTTAGAAAACTGTGACAGAAACTGACCGTAAAAATATCCCTCATAATGTTAAGGCAATAAAAAAATCACTAATTTATCATACAGGTGTTTAAATAGAGGTTCACAATGAAAGTTCGCAGTATCTTAGGAAGAATACAGGCTGATGGTAATCTTGAACAAATATGTACAGGAGCCCACCCTATCTTCTTCATAAGGGGTTTTTCCAACTATACAAAGCAATAATATATTGATAAAATATGCCAATGGTTCCTCATGGTGGGGCTCTAACGGCCAGGATTGTTGTGGCTCCTCAAAAGGAAGATTTCCCATAAATCGAGCTTTGTGTCATGGTGGGTGCCTAGGAGTACCATTGTGCAGGTAAACTTCCAAAGGTGTATTTTTGTTTTGGAGATCAGTTGGACCTCCAAAATGTTTTGACTAGAGTTGTGCAAAATAATTCACTTCTGCTTCCGACATCCTCAGCCCGGCATCCTGGCATGCCTTTTGTGTTTACAAGACACCCAAATGTGCCATGACACCATGATGACCCGAGGACTAATAAGTGCAAAGATATTGGCCAGCAAAATTACGTTATGGCTAGACACTGGACCAGGGCAGCTCTAGTTAAGGCATGTCCTAGTGATATCTAATTTCATCAGATTCGAAAACTTCTTTAACAAGAGCCTAAAGGGTATTCTTGGATTATGTGTTTGCTTAGTCTTTCAATTCTATCTTCTTGTTCTTTCCCCCAAACCAACTTGGCCGATGGTTCAAAAATTCATAACTAGATGATGATGGATACCAGGGACCACATCTCCTTGGGGTATTGTCAAAACCAAACTACCTATTGGTAGCAAAAAGTCAGATAATAACATGAGTGTAGCCCTCCATCACAAAGACTCGATTATTCCTCAAAGAGGCACTAACCCTGCCCCCAATGACACCAATAGCTGGGACAGTCTTGTTCTTCCAAAATGGGAAGTTGATAAGCCCTAAATAAAATTTCCCCCAAAATACTCAAAGTAAATCTCCAGATTCACACAATATGGTATCCACTCCCTATTACTTAGGTAAGTTTTATCTTTTTGTTGCAATTATTGTATGTTTTGCACAATTTTATTGGGGCCTAAGATAAACAGTTTCTCCTTGTGGAGAGTGACAAGCCAAGCCTGGCATGTCTGAGTAAGGAGACTTATAAGCCATGCATGCTCCTCTGGGAATTTAGGTATGTACAATTTTATTAAATGATACATTGGAATCAAGATATGTGCATGCAAGTATGAGAACGAAAATGTTGGAGAATTGACTTTCCATAAGGACACATGGACTAACAAGAAATTTATTACAATGGGGATTATTGATAAATTGATGATTTTCCCTCCTTAATTGGCATCTAAGCACCAGAGATGGCTAATTGTATTTTTTTTATCCCTCCTTAGTGAGGTTCTTTGTCAATCTGCCTCTACGAGGGACACATTAGGCAGATTTTGGCAATTGCCAGTTAATAGTGAGATACTCAAGCTGATTTTCTCCTACTGGATTAGTTAGATCCTCCACTATTGTACAAGTGTTTTTCCCAGCATTAAGGTGAACAATGGATGAGGAATTACCTTAAAACGAGTGACTCAGGACAGTGGATCCCTCACACAGTAGACACAAAATTTAATTGTTTCTTCTGCATTTGACAAAAGTGAGGACTCAATGCAGTTTATTCAATGGCTAATCCATACATAGCCGATACTTTTCTGTTACTTCTGTTGAGAGTATCTTGTTCCCATCCTTCTTCTGACTTGTGCAATATAAAAAAAAAAACAACACAGATTTGATTAGAATTTGTTTAGAAAAGCATTTTCCTATTTATAAAGTTATGGCGTATCGATAGAACACAGAATTCATTTTTTGGGGTTTTTTTCTTACAAAGTGGTGCAATTGCTGCAAGGACCACCTAGGAGATAGGGGGGAAGGGGAATAGACAGGTGTAACCGATATATATCCGAAATAACCTACGGCCACCACCTTTCAGCCCCATGTGACAGCAATCTATAATACTGCACATATGACTCCAATTTGCATTGCAAAGCAAAAACAAGACCCTTTATTATACTTGCCTACAGGGCGATCCGGTCTGATGGGCATAGCCGGTCTAGGTCCGGTGCCTCTTCTCTTCTTGCGATGCTAACCTCCTTCTTGCTTCGTGGGAATGAAGAATCCTAAATCATTCAACACAGTGTTGCCCTTTGCTCTTCTGCGCAGTTGCACTTCTCTCTTCCCTGTCGATGGGCATGTGCCGGGAAAGGTCAGAAGAGCGCTGTACTGCAGTACTTTGCTCTGCCCTCAGCAGGGCAGAGAGAAGTTAGATCAGAAATAATAGTGACGTTTTACCATAAGTTTTTGCCAAATAACTACAAATTACACTATCGACATGCCATGACACTAGGCGTTCCTACATGCAGGGGCATCACTACAATAAATACCGGGGTTGCAATCACACCTGTGCCCGGAGCCTTGGGAGCACCAAAAATCCCTTGGCCTATGTAGAAAGACCAATGATATTAAAGTCTGCAATAATTGGGGGCGCCATTTGAGCTTTTGCAATGGGGCTCATGAGCTTAAAGTTATGCAATGGCCTACATGAGTACACCGTTGGGGTAGAGAAGGAATGTCAAACTTAAATACAGAGAGGACCAACTTTGATATCTGTTAACAGCCCTCCATACAGTATAATGGGTCTCACATTGCCCTCTATACAGTATAATTGGCACCACATAGTCCTCCATATAATATAATGGGCCCCACATAGCCATCAATACGGAATAATGGACCCCACATAGTCTTCCATACAGTATAATGGACCCCACATAGTCCCCTATGCAATATAATGGCCTCACATAGTTCCCCTTACAGTATAATGGGCCCCACATATTCTTCCATTTAGTATAATGGGCCCCACATAGTTGTCCATACAGAATAACAGGCCCCACATAGTCATCCATACAGATTAATGGGCCCCATATAGTCCTCCACACAGTATAATGGGCCTCACACAGTCCTCCATACAGTATAATGGCCTCATAGTGCTCTATACAGTGTAATGGGTGTCAGTGCCGGCATTGCGAGCCTAATATAATCGCCCTTAGGGCCAGATTTGGCCTGTGGGCCACAATTGGACATGTGTGGGGTAGAGGGTTACTAGAACAATACAAAAAAGTAAAGCAATGCTCTTAAACTATTTTTAGACCATAACTGGGATTTTCCTGTTCAGCAAATCAGCAATTTTGAAACGCTTCAAGCATGGGACAGACGCTCCATTACCAGCTAGATGTATCATCTTTATTCACACCTATTTAGGGGTTTGGGGGTATGCAACAGCTGCAGGCTTATGCTGGTAGCTAAGATGAAGCGTCAGCAGATGGTGCTGCGTTAATTGTTAGAGTGTGTTTACACATAATGCTGTATTGTGTGACCTCTTTGGTTTGTTTGTGTCAGTCCTCTCTTGTAATCCTCCATGTTGTTGATGACGAAGATAATGATTTCTGTAAAGGGGGCTTTACACATAGCGATATCACTAGCAATATCGCTAAAGCGTCACCAATTTTGTGACGCAGCAGCGATATTGCTAGCGATATCGCTACATGTGATACTTACCTCCGACCGGCTCCCCGCTGGCTATCGCTGATCGCGCGAGAACGTTCTGGGCCATTTCTCGTCGGGGGCTTCCTGCTGGCGCCGACGAGCGATGCATGGACGCGGGCAGAAGACGTCATCATCGCCGCGTCTGACAGGTAAGTAACGACCGCTGCTGCGTCGCTGCTGAGATCTGCCTGTTTGGCAGCTCACTAGCGACCATTTAGCGATGCACCAGCGATCCTGACCGGGTCATATCGTTGTCGGGATCGCTGGTGCATCGGTAAATGTAACGGAGCCCTAAGTCCGAAGTAAAACAGTTATTTATCCAACAATATATGAGCAGCAACAGTTCAGTGTGCTCGAAATGCTGAAATAGTTTTCCTTCGCACATTTTTCCACAATATCACATTGTTAAATGATTCTGCTGAAAGCTGAAATTTGCAACAGGGAGTAAAATGTGACAAGTCATGTGAGCAGCACAAAAGTTTCACTGTTGCTGTTATCGCTATTTAGCACAGTGGGCTTGAAAGATAGGAAGTATCAATAAAAATATATGATCTTCTAATATTCAAGTAACTTGTGCATCCTTACCACATGTGTGTAATGGAAGCAATGCTAGTATTTGCATCGAGGAGGGTATGGCCAGGCATTGGCTAACAAGTACATAATGTTTATGGGCAACATAATATTGGGCAGGCGAGAGCTTTGATTCTGTTAGGCTGTCGTTATGACATTTTGGAAAAGAAAGGACACAGAGGAGCTCCATGTGTGAAACTGGTGGGGTAAGGTAGAGGACTGGGGACTCAAGGGAGCCGCTCACAGGATGAGGTTGTGAAAATTGCATGAGGCTTGGAAACTGGTGTGGAGGTGGCTGCTGCTCCACTTTCTAAATCTGATAAGGTCAGGCACAAAACTTGATAGAAGATACAACTGAAAGACAAGATGTTAAAGGCACTGCCAAGTCCAGAAGAAACAGGCAACCAGGAGATTGAAGAAAGGGAACTTTATTGACAACGCGTTTCAAGGTTGTTCTAATTCCGCAGTCTAGAAAAGAAACCAAAAGTCAGAGGCATCAGTGTTTCCAAGGCATCCAACTACATAAGACCCTAAGGACCCTAAGTTGCTGATACCTTTGGAACAATTGTAAGGTTCGGCCAGGACTGTAGTTGTGGCCAAGGACACCTGTGCTTCTGTGTCCTGGCCTCCCCTCACAGGAAAATTACGCCCGCTAGTCAACATACCTGTGCCTACAGGTTTGGTTCCTTCAGGGCTCTCAAGTTGCATTGAGAGACCTTCAGCATGCGGGCTTGAATTGATTGAGACACAGTCCAAAGTAGCTTGAACGGAAACATCTTTACTAGATACTGTACTTAGCAAATCCGAGGTCTTTACAGCATTTACAACAGGCTTCAAAGTGCATTGGTCCTTGTCTTTCCCTGCACCTCTCTCACAGTTACATAGCACGGGCCCGGGTCGGACCATCCCTGATGGTTCCTCTGGATAATCTCTGTACAGCTCTTCTATGGTTAAGCACCCCTCGGTCTGTTTCGCCCCAGACTCATGTTCATTAATTACCGGAGTCAATTGCCACTGGGAGAGTAAACTGCCCTTCTGTGCTGCGCTGTGTGTAGGTTCCAAGTTCCTTCTGTCTGTACTCACTGCTTCTATGGGGTCCCCCAACTGTTTCACCCCAGTCCTCAGAGTGACCGCCCACACAAAGAGCTGCCACATCTTGACGCTTCCTAGGGTTCTTTGCTGTACGGGCCTGCAGTATTCTCCTCCTACTGCCGTGGATGGCTAAGCTTCACTTTCAATGTTACGGACCTACTGCTGTGTCCTGGGCCTAAAGCCCATGTGGACCTTTTGGGCGCTCCTGCCCTACTGAATTAGTCTAGAAACTAACCTCTGGCTTACAAAGCAGCAGCCCCTCCTACGTAATTAACTCTGTCTACTAATTGTAAATTGTGTGTACTTGGATGCCCCCCATCTAGTGGCCAATCCTACACAATACACTTACCCTATACTTATACAATGCAAAACAATATACATTTAACAATAATGGTAATACATCAAGTGATGTAGCAGTACCAATTGAATAGACAGCGGTAATACACTATAAGTGTAGCAGTACCATAATATAATAACATACGGTATATACATTATAGTAATATATTCAATGTCAGAACCTGTTAAGGAGGAAAAGTAAAAGGGGACATCATCCATCACCCCCTTACACTATGATGCCTTTGACTTTTGGTTTCATTTCAAGACCTAAGAGATAGAACAATTCCGAAATGCGTCAATAAAATCCCCTTTCTTCAATCTCCAGGTCACCTGCTTCTTCTGGGCTTGGCAGTGCCCAGAACATCGCGTCTTTCTGCTGTCTCTTCTATTATGGCATATTTGGAATATATTACTGAAATTTGTAAGACTGGAGAAGAAATATGTAATATCTGTGTCTGCTTCCTTTCCTTCCTTTCCTTCATTTCCAAAGAGATGTGTAGATTCAATACATCGGGTCCCTCATTATAATACCAGGCAAACTGGGGAGTAACTGGGTCGCACTCCCTGGGCTGTGGGGTACTCGGTACCGGGCCGGTATCAGCGGGATGTGTCACAGCAGCGGGGACCCAGTCCGTAGCCCTGGGCGCCCAAGTAATGGGGGAATGTAATGGTTTGAATGAATAGTTTGTGACGCCACCTGTGGTGTGTTCGGCAAGTGAGATGTTAGGCCGACGCTGCATGCAGATCCTCTGGGGCTGGTGGTGTGTTGCAGCCAAGATGGTGAAGCTCCCCACAGGTCGAGCTGTAGTCCCAGGGCAGTGTAGATGGGGGGGAAGAGGAGAGGCACAAGCGGTGTACAAGCTGGTACCCAGATGTAGCGGGGCTGGATGCGTTGGCGCAAGAATGAATGGAGGACACCAGGGCTTGCAGTTCCAAAGCTTTACTCACAGTCTGTAGTACACACAGGTGCCTGCCTCCGTGCCATGTCCTCCGGGTTAGGGACTCAGTCAACCTCCAGGCAAGATGGAATGCTCCCACCAACGCTCCGCCAACATGTGCCTTTCTGAATGTCTCCTCTATAGCGCCTTTAAGTGTGAAGTACTCCCAGTACTGAGTTACACTGGAGTTCCTCCTGACAGGTGTTCCCAAGAACTCTACTTGTATGGCAGATAGCTGTAGCCTGCTTCGGAGACTCCTTACTCCTGAGTCCCGGCTCACTATCAATGTTGCTGTTGTGCCCTCAAGTCTTAGATGGGAGTAGTGCATTTTGCAGCCCACTACTCCACCGGTGTCTGCTGTAGAACCATTAGTGTCCATACAACCTCGGGGACCGGGCCCTGGCCTTGTGCTTAGAACTTCTAGGCAGGGTTCTTCCTCTAACCCACGTCCTCTGTTCCATTTACTCCTTCGTTCCGTTCTAATCTCTCTATCTTATGGAAGATCAGGTTTCAGTTCAATGTCTTTCTCCTTCTTTCCTTTCCCGTGCCAGCAGACCCAGGTCACTAAGGTCTGCTGCAACACCTCCTTCCTCCATCCCTCTCTCAGGGATCTTCTTTCCTCACTCCTCTCTGAATGGCTTCCTCTCCCAGACTGACCTGTAATTCTAAACCTTCCCGCTCTTTTATGTATTCTCAACTCCACCCGCCTCCCAGCACGTTTCGTGTTCCAAGCAGGGAACCACCAAAGGTGCTCTGCTACTCTCTAAGCAAGGAGCCGCAATGTGGCTTTGCTGAACTACCATGTTGTTGTGGGGTGCGAGTGTTGGAGCGTGGTCAGGAGCCTCCAACTTACCTGGATGGTGGGACACCCCACCTCAGGAGGAGGTGCAGTTCCTCTGTGGCGACTGAAGCCTCAGGGGCGCCACATAACTTTACCAAACTTTAATGGATGAAGAAAGACATATGGCTTTATTCACAACATGTCAGTGTTTGTCATTCAGATCCGTGGGTTGTCACAGAACACAGACACATTATATTCTCTGGGTCTATTCACATTTTTTTTTTTTGAGCGATGGTCCACATAAGCAAAATAGGCACATTTCCTTCTCAACCAATACCTTACATATACTGATATGTTTTTTGTGCACTTTTTATATTTCTTTCAGGGTGCAGTTGGGCCCAAATGGTTCTGCAAACTTGTTGCCTCTGTTCACATGGGATGCATTCTAGTTGGCACGTGGGCAGCCCCCCTATATGGTGTTACTAAGTGGTTGTGAACCAGAAGCCCTGCATTCCCTGTGTGAACACTGCCACATGCGGAATATTTCTTCTGTACTGGTGTACCACACGGCCAATCCCTGATTGTAGGCTGGCTGTTTCATTTGGTATTTATGCACCTGTGCAGCTGCCATTTTACTTGGGTCCGCTGCACCCTGTATTAATGCAGATGCATTAAGGCCTGTCTGGTTTTTATCTGAATTTTTTGGAGGATTTTTTCCTCTTTTTGAGGTTTTCATGTTAGAGTAGGACTGGCAAGTGTAAGGAACATTTCCTTCTCTGGTCCATTTTGCAGACCAAACTTGTCCAATCAAGGGAATGGTCCATTGCCCCCCCAAAAAAAACCTACAGCACACCGATGGCATCATTGCAATGTCCATTTTTTATTGACTCGATGTTAGAAGACTCTTGGAAAACCATTCAAAACTTTTTTATTTTTTGCATTCGAGATAAGTGGATGACGCATAGATTGTAAAGGAGGACACATTGACCAAATAATGGATGAAAAACTTGAGGGACCTAAAATAAAAAAAATGGGAAAACTATTTTCTTGAGGAGTCAGTGTAAAGAATCAGTAAGATGGACTGTAACAATCCCTTAACAAATTAACTAATAATGAAAAGCACATACTAGTGCCCCAATCACAGCACTAGTAAGGCATTCAACTAATCACCATGCAGAGGACAGCGACATACCGTAACTGCTTCTGTCAATGCTAAAACCTATTAGCAAGAAAGCAGGATTTGGGAAAATTTGGGAATTGACAAAGTAACAAGAAAGCAGCGACCATGTTTATCTCTGCTCCCCAGCACTGAGTGATGCAGACCTTTTGCCGTAATGAGCCGTTGGCATCTCGCCCCGAGGATGTTTACAGAACTAATTGGACAATGTTCCAGAATTGTCATTGACATTTCTGAGAACAAATATGATGTTAAGGCAAAGGGGAGCGGACCACCGAGGAGTGAGGCCGGGATGTCACACCTCATACAAAAACCCATGGCAATGCGAGTAGAATTTGTAATAAGGTTTTTATGGTCATTAGCTCCAAAATGAAAAGTTACTTGACTTATTATTTGTTCTATCAACGTAGATGATGCTTTTCATGTCGATGTGCAGCACAAATGCTCCCGTCAGTAAGAATATGCGTCGTGTGTGCTGTCATGGCTCTGTATGATGTATGGGCAAACCTCATGGGATACACCAATTCTTGCAAGTCACCTCGATTGGTCGTCAATGGGTCACCTGTATGTATGATGTGGCAATGGATTAAAAAATTATTACAAGCTTCATAAATTATCATCTACCCATGGGGTAGAGGATGACTGTATATCCCAGGAGAGATTGAATGGAGCAGCTGATCAGGCATATTTCCTGCTGCGCCATTTAAAGTCTACGGTACTGACAAAGATAGCCAAGTGCAGTGTTGCCTCTTGACTATCGTCATATCCTCAGTGCCATAGAGGCTAAGAATAAAGTTTGACCAGCTCTTCCTGTCATGTCCGCCATGTCTGTTATGTCTGCCGTGTCTGTTTTGCCTCAAGAACCCCTGGAGCGGTGTGCATGCGCATCTCGTGTCTGCTATCCTGCATGTTCTCTAGAGCAGTGTGCACACTCACCTCATGTCTGTTGAGCTGCAGGATGCCTGCGTTTCTGCTCTGCCTTGTGCAATCGTCTCTGCATGTCTGAAGCCCTGATCATGTGACCATTCCTAGGATCCTGCACTGTCCGGTTCTGCAATCGTTTCTGCATGTCTGAAACCCTGATCATGTGACCTTTCCTTGGATCCTGCACTGCCTGGTTCTACAATCATCCCTGCATGTCTGGAATCCTGATTATGTGACTGCGCTCTGTGATCCTGGAGGATCTGAACTGGAAGTTCTCCCCTGGTCCTGACCCGGAAGAGGAGGTGCTATGCCCTATATCAGACCACCCCTTCCTATGCTCAGGGCCTGAGTATTGTGTTGTGTCCCTGCATGGCTGCTTGGTCTGTGGGGCGCTCCCTCTATTCTGTGCCCTTGCACTTTGCTCTGTAGTGCGTCTCTGCACACGCTCCGTGCTCGTATTCCGTCTCTTGTCTCGTGCCATGTCTTGTGTTGTCTCTCGTGCCTGTTCGCCCTCGCTATGTCTTCTTGTTATGTTTGCTCTGTCCTTGTCCCTGACGTGTCTGTCTACACATGCAGGTCTCCGTTCTGTCCCTGACGTGTCTGTCTACATGTGCAGGCCTCCGTTCTGTCCCTGTTCCTGGCGTGTCTCCCTACACGTGCAGGTCTCCGCTCTGTACCCTGTCTAGTCCCAAGGATCTCCCTTGGCCCGGCTCTGGGCTTCGGCCTACGCTCCGCTGCTAGACTCTGTCCCTGTCCCTGACGTGTCTGTCTACACGTGCAGGTCTCTGTTCTGTGCTCTGTCCCTGGCGTGCCCCTTGGTACGCGCAGGCCTCGCCCTGTACCTTGCCCTGGCATGTCCTTTGCATGCGCAGGGTCCTGTCTACTACTCTATGCCTTGACTCTGATACTTCGTGCGCTCTTGCACTTTTCGTACTAGGCTTTGCCGTGCTGTCTGCACGCGTCTCTGTCCTGTATCTGTGCCTAGCCCTGCCTTGTGGCTCCGTGCACGTGCCTGGTCGCCTGTGCCTGCCTGGTGTGCCTCAGCAGTGACGCTTCTAGCCGTGCTCGCCTGTGTGCCTCAGCCGTGCCCCGTCCAGTTCTATAGTGGTCCGGCTGTGTGGCCGCAGCTGTGCCGCCTCTAGTCGTGCCCGCCTGCTTATGCCATCGTCGGTACCACCTGCCGGTGCCCCCAGCTGTGGTCTCCATGCTCCCTTGCACGCACGCTGGTTCTCACACTGTGCCTTTTCGTGCTACTCTTGCACAAAGTCTTTTGCTCTGCTCTGCACCCTAGTTTTCCTGCCGAATTCCGCAACCTGCCGACCGCTGCCAGAGGTCCGGACCTAGATGACTGCGGCCTGATGTCCGGAGCTGATGTCCGTAGCCTGATTCCTGGACCCTGTCGGTCAATGCCTGGACCCCGGATTGCGATGCCATTGAATCCGTCCCTGGCGTGTCCTCGCACGCGCAGGCCACCGTCCTTGTGCTTCTCCCTGGCGTGCCCTCGCACGTGCAGGCCTCCATCCTTGTACCCGTCCCTGGCATGCCCCTCGGCATGCACAGGTCTCCGTTCTGTGAATCTGATCCTGGCGTGTCTCCTTGCATGCATCCTGTTTTGTCTCCTAGTTTGTCTCCCGGATTCCTGAAGTCTGCTGACCGCTGCCGGAGGTTTCAAGCCAGATGCCTGGACCCTGTCAGTCCTTGCCAGCCTTCCGGAGTCCGATGCCTCGCACCCTGCCCTGGACTTTGGCGTGCCCTAGCATGCACCTTGTTATATGGATTCTGAGTGTTCACGTTTAGCACCTGTGTTACCTAGAAGAGTTCCTCATGCCTTGGACCTCGGCGTGCCCTTGCATGCATCTTGCTTTATGTTTTTGTGTGTTAACCTTTGCACCTGTTGTACCCTGAAGTGTTCCTGAATGAAGTTTACTTGAACTATGCCTTGTCTAGTCTTGTCTTGCTTCCTGAGCTGGCCGTCTGGTCCAGCAGCCGTGGTGGCTCACTCCCATGGACTTGCCCTGACACTCCCTGTATAGGGGGTGGTTCCTCACTAGGTAAGCTCGCCCTAGGTGGGTGGGTGCCATGGCCCAGAGGGTCCACTAATTCAAAGAAAAACGACTCAGCGTAAGCTGATGTTCGTCACAGAATACTCAGGCCATGGACTCCACTGATACCTCAGCTACCCTTCTGATGAAGAACCTGATCTGGTCTATGTCTCCTGAACTTCCTTGAAAATGGCGGTACCCCGGGCACTCTTCTGATGTAAATCAGACCCAGCCCTTGACCTCTAAACTTGTTTGGAAATGATGGCAGCCAGAGTAAGAAGACTTGCTTGTCTACCCGCAGTCCTCCTCACTAGATCCCCGTGTCTTGACTGGTGCAGGTGTCCATTTCAGATGTCGGATCAACGTTGTTGGAGTGGTTTGTACTAAACTCTGGTTTCTGACGAAGAATTTTTTTTTCCTTCTTTCCAGCCCCGGTAAGAGGGCTTAACGAGTGGGGTACTGTCATGTCCGCCATGTCTGTTATGTCTGCCATGTCTGTTTTGCCTTAAGAACCCCTGGAGCGGTGTTCACGCGCATCTCGTGTCTGCTATCCTGCATGTTCCCTAGAGCAATGTGCACACTCACCTCATGTCTGTTGAGCTGCAGGATGCCTGCGTTTCTGTTCTGCCTTCTGCAATAGTCTTTGCATGTCTGAAACCCTGATCATGTGACCATTCCTAGGATCCTGCACTGTCTGGTTCTGCAATCGTTTCTGCATGTCTGAAACCCTGATCATGTGACCTTTCCTAGGATCCTGCACTGCCTGGTTCTGCAATCATCCCTGCATGTCTGGAATCCTGATCATGTGACTGCGCTCTGTGATCCTGGAGGATCTGAACTGGAAGTTCTCCCCTGGTCCTGACCCGGAAGAGGAGGTGCTATGCCCTATATCAGACCACCCCTTCCTATGCTCAGGGCTTGAGTATTGTGTTGTGTCCCTGCATGGCTGCTTGGTCTGTGGGGCGCTCCCTCTATTCTGTGCCCTTGCACTTTGCTCTGTAGTGCGTCTCTGCACACGCTCCGTGCTCGTATTCCGTCTCTTGTCTCGTGCCATGTCTTGTGTTGTCTCTCGTGCCTGTTCGCCCTCGCTATGTCTTCTTGTTATGTTTGCTCTGTCCTTGTCCCTGACGTGTCTGTCTACACATGCAGGTCTCCGTTCTGTCCCTGACGTGTCTGTCTACATGTGCAGGCCTCCGTTCTGTCCCTGTTCCTGGCGTGTCTCCCTACACGTGCAGGTCTCCGCTCTGTACCCTGTCTAGTCCCAAGGATCTCCCTTGGCCCGGCTCTGGACTTCGGCCTACGCTCCGCTGCTAGACTCTGTCCCTGACGTGTCTGTCTACACGTGCAGGTCTCTGTTCTGTGCTCTGTCCCTGGCGTGCCCCTTGGTACGCGCAGGCCTCGCCCTGTACCTTGCCCTGGCATGTCCTTTGCATGCTCAGGGTCCTGTCTACTACTCTATGCCTTGACTCTGATACTTCGTGCGCTCTTGCACTTTTCGTACTAGGCTTTGCCGTGCTGTCTGCACGCGTCTCTGTCCTGTATCTTTGCCTAGCCCTGCCTTGTGGCTCCGTGCACGTGCCTGGTCGCCTGTGCCTGCCTGGTGTGCCTCAGCCGTGCCGCTTCTAGCCGTGCTTGCCTGTGTGCCTCAGCCGTGCCCCGTCCAGTGCTATAGTGGTCCGGCTGTGTGGCCGCAGCGGTGCCGCCTCTAGTCGTGCCCGCCTGCTTATGCCATCGTCGGTACCACCTGCCGGTGCCCCCAGCTGTGGTCTCCGTGCTCCCTTGCACGCACGCTGGTTCTCGCACTGTGCCTTTTCGTGTTACTCTTGCACAAAGTCTTTTGCTCTCTCTTTTGCTCTGCTCTGAACCCTAGTTTGCCTTCCGGATTCCGTAACCTGCCGACCGCTACCAGAGGTCCGGACCTAGATGACTGTGGCCTGATGTCCGGAGCTGATGTCCGTAGCCTGATTCCTGGACCCTGTTGGTCGATGCCTGGACCCCGGATTCCGATGCCATTGAACCCGTCCCTGGCGTGTCCTCGCACACGCAGGCCACCGTCCTTGTGCTTCTCCCTGGCGTGCCCTCGCACGTGCAGGCCCCCGTCCTTGTACCCGTCCCTGGCATGCCCCTCGGCATGCGCAGGTCTCCGTTCTGTGAATCTGATCCTGGCGTGTCTCCTTGCACGCACCCTGTTTTGTCTCCTAGTTTGTCTCCCGGATTCCTGAAGCCTGCTGACCGCTGCCGGAGGTTTCAAGCCAGATGCCTGGACCCTCTCAGTCCTTGTCAGCCTTCCGGAGTCCGATGCCTCGCACCCTGCCTTGGACTTTGGCGTGCCCTAGCACGCACCTTGTTATATGGATTCTGTGTTCACGTTTAGCACCTGTGTTACCTAGAAGAGTTCCTCATGCCTTGGACCTCGGCGTGCCCTTGCATGCATCTTGCTTTATGTTTTTGTGTGTTCACCTTTGCACCTGTTGTACCCTGAAGTGTTCCTGAATGAAGTTTACTTGAACTAATGCCTTGTCTAGTCTTGTCTTGCTTCCTGAGCTGGCCGTCTGGTCCAGCAGCCTGGTGGCTCACCCCCTTGGTCTTGCCCCTGACACTCCCTGTATAGGGGGTGGTTCCTCACTAGGTCAGCTCGCCCTAGGTGGGTGGGTGCCACGGCCCAGAGGGTCCACTCATTCAAAGAAAAACGACTCAGCGTATGCTGGCGCTCGTCACACTTCCCCATTCAATAATTCTTGCAGCCAGGAATAGTCTTGCAATGGAAGAGGAGAGACACTATTACTTCAGTTTGGCGATCTGTGGGAGTCTGAGTGGTGGCACCCAACCGATCTAGCAATTATGCCCTTTCCGGTCGATAGGTTGGTCATTTGTGTAGACGGAAACAACAACCAACTCGCAATGACGTAGCCACAGGAAGACACAGATGCTGGACATGTAAAAACAGACTTTTATGGAAAAAAATGCCTATTATCTGCTGGAGGACAGGCCTAACCTGCCTATTGTGACTACATCGGACGCCAGGATCCAAGCAGAAAGTCCATCAGTGAAGTTGACAACAAATACTCTTCAATAGGAATAGTTAAATACAGCAGAAGAGACCTAAAACAAAGCTTTTATTAAGTAAGGTTAAAAGAGCTCAGCTCAAAAGAAACCATAAAAAAATCTGATTTCTATAGACCTACTGCATCTTCTCCTTAGGTTTATCAAGGCTCTGCACAGGTAGATATTCCTTAGGCTCAATGGTTTCACTATTAGACTCACTAGGTGAGTCGGGTGAGGTGGATCCTTCAAGCCCAAGGTCTGGGTGGGCATATGGGCCACAGGCGTCAGTACAGCAGATATAGTTGGGACACGGATAGCGGAGGGACAGATGACTGCAAGCAGGTAGGCGGGATGTAGGGAAATGCAGGCAGACGGGAGACTTCCAGGAGACCACAGGCAGGATGGGATGCAGGAGACCGCAGGCAGGTGGGCAGGACATGTTCAGGAGACTGCAGGCAGGTAGACGAAGTGCAGGAAACAGCAGGCCAGTGGTAGAAGTCAGGAGACCAGAGGTAGGCAGGCAAGGTGCATGAAACCGCATGCAAGCAGAAGGCATGTAGACAAATTTATCAGAGCAATAATCAAGGTACAAGGTACATGTCACAAGGCCAAATGGCCACCTCAAAACTGTCACTAAACAACAGAAAACTTCAATGGATATACATAGAAAAATTATAACAAATGGACCCGTCTTTGAAGTAAATACAAAGCCGCTTTTATTACTATATTACATAAAAATTTAATAAAATGTCTTTCACCAGTAGAAATAATAGTAATACATAATTGAAAGATAGATTTGAGAAAGGACTCAGGTTTAATGAGTCTGGAAATCAATGCTACCTACAGAAGTAAAGGACAGGGAGAATCATGTTCATGAGGGATAGACCCAAGTAAAATATGTTACTATGTCTTTAAGAAACCATCATTGCACCGGCTAATTCCAGCTTGATCTTTACTCATTTCGGTCCCAGTGTGATACCAGACTCCTACAGATACAGTCAGATTTGCTGTCTCCATTTGTTCTAATTTTTGTAGGCAAGCAGAAGTCCTCTGGAGACTGCAGTCAGGGAGAAAACATCATCGGGAGACTGTAGGCAGGCAGGCGAAGTACAGGAAACTGCAGGCAAGTGGAAGACGTCAGGACACCGGAGGCAGGCAGATGGAGTGCAGGAAACTTCAGGCAGGTGGAAAATGTCCAGCAGACAACAGGCAGGTAGGCGGGAGACTGCAGACAGCAGCTCAGCAGGTCAAGGTGTATAGAGCAAGCCAGCATCTAGCAATACTTAAGTCTTAATACCAAGACACAGATGTGTGTCTTGGTGAGCTTTACATAGGCCCGGACAGATGCTCACGTGGGATCATACTGGGTCATTTCCAAAGCCTGATGTGGAGCACAAGAAAGTCTGGCGGACCGGGTGAAGGAAGCAAAGAACGGATCCAGGGCAGGTGCATAACACTTACTGTTGAGTAAAAAACATAATAGAGGGAGATACAGTAGTACGACAAACCCTGACCAAGAAGAAGCCGCATCGGGCGAAACTCGAGTTCAGCTGTGCACACTGGGTACCAGTCACGTTTATTGAAGGGCCACTGTGCCATTAAATGGTCCATGATCGGTCTTTTTTTCTGATGATCAGTGGGGGCTTTTCCTTAGGATTGGCCATCAATGCTTTTGACATCATGAAAAAACTAATGTGTCGTAGATGGGCACCCACTATCCTAAGGGTATATGGTTTAGGGCAACAGTCAGTTTCAGCTACTAAAGCAAATGACACAGTAATAGGTGATTATTCATTATAGTTTTTGGAGGACTTGGTTTTGCTTTTTTATCTTTTTTACTTTGTGTAGAAATTTGAGGAACACAAATAATGGTCACTTGTATTTTTTTTTACTACTTGTGAAATATTATCTAATCATTCCAGACCTTTTTTTGCAATAATTTAACATTTCTGGATCACAACCCCTTTTACAATCCAATATCTATTCCTTCTAATAAGAGACGGGTTACTTTACCTGCCTATATCACGTAATACACAGCAATTATTCAAATAATAATTTTAAAAAATATTTATTTAAATTCATTAAAAAATTCTATTTACAAAAAGTGCGAATTCTAGTACAAAATATTTACATTAGACTCATTCAACACGACTAATACAGTATTTCAGGACAAAACTAAATATGTTGGGTCCTTGGATCAGTGCAAAATAAAATTATTTCCCCCAAACCGCCATATGACCAATAGTTAGAGACATTACACTTTTGTTTGCATTTTTTGTTATATTTGATGTTACACTATTGTTACAGTAATATCTGGTGGAGAGACCATTATTCTTGGATTTGTGGAGTTAGCGATTTCTTCACAATTAGGAACTGTGACTCCCGGTGGCATCTCTTCAGCTTGGCACGACGGTTTTGAAACCAAATCTAAAATTTAATGAAAAAAGTGAAAATATATAAAAGTTAGATAATACGCAGTTTGCTTGCTGTGATCGGGACATAGTACAAAATCACATAAAAACGTTCAAAAACTTTAATTAACATGTGATTCATTATTAATAAAGTATGAGCAGACTTTTAAGAAGCTAGTGGCATCCCAACTAATGCCTATAATCAGATGTTCGGAGAAATGAGGAGAGGGCATGTTAAATTTCAGCATGTCCAATCCTTTGTTTACCAAGCTTGTCTCATTGTATGCTGTATTCCTCTCGTCCATGAATTGGTGGGGAGATCCAGATTCTAGCTAGCAGGGGAACAAACATTTTCCCTAAGGCTGTCTTATCTGAAACTCAAACTTATATGAAACTCATGGTAAACGTATGACATTCGCCATGTGCTAAAATATTATTTTTTTCCTGACATTAACATTATTGGAGTAAAATTTTGGCTTCCATAAATCCTTTTCCAAATGTTACACATATCAATTATATATTTTTAAAAAATTCAGAAATGTTATGTACGATATATTTCATGCTAATAATCAATTTTACAGTTTTTTTTATATAAGTAGGATATAATACTAACATGTTATATGGGTAAAAAATGTCCTCAACTTAAGAGATTAATAATTTCTGTAAACAGTAAAGTATATTTTGTGATGTGTTATATATATAGATGTGAGATTCTTTGCACTGAGGGGGTTAAATAATGAATTGGCAATATTAATCCAAAATTTGGAGAGATCACATGCAATGGAAGGTGGCAACGTTTTACCTGGATTCTGTCTTCATCTAAAGACAACTTGTTAGCAAGTTCCTCTCTGACATCTATACCCGGATATGAATTGACTTGGAAAACATTCTCCAAAACATCAATCTAGAAAGAAAATGAAATTAATTGTATCTTTAGAGTGACAATAAAGAAGTGATATTTAGACAAATAAATAATACAAGATAGATAGATGGATAAATAGATAATGGATAGATAGATATTATATATACTGTATATATACAGTAGATAAATATAGGAAAAAATCAGGCAGCACTCCAGTTACAGGAAAAATGTGGACTTTAATCCAGCACCAAGTGGTGCAACGTTTCGACAGACCGTGCTGTGAGGTCGAAACGTTGCACCACTTGGTGCTGGATTAAAGTCCACATTTTTACTGTAACTGGAGTGCTGCCTGATTTTTTCCTATTTATATTTTTGCGTTGGACAACCGCATTATTCAGGACTATTGCACCCAAAATCTGCTCAAGTTTGTGCTGCTGTCTGTTTTTTTCTATTTAGATAAATAGATAAATAGATAGATATGAGATAGAGAATAGATAGCTAATACATGGATAATAGATAGATAGGTAATAGATAGATAGCTAATAGATAGATAGGTAGGTAGATAGATATATAGAGAATAGATAGCTAGATAGTTAATAGAGAATAGATAGATGATAGATAGATAGATAGATAGATAGATAGATAGATAGATAGATAGATAGATAGATAATAGTTAGAGGATAATAGATGATAGATAACAGATGATTGATAATATATAGATAGATGATAGATAGATAATAGATAGATAATAGATAGGTAAATAGATGATAGATAGATGATAGATAGATAGATAAATAGAGGATAGATAGATAGATAATAGATAGATAGAGGATAGATAGATAATAGATAGATAATAGATAGATAGAGGATAGATAGATAGATAATAGATAGATAACAGATGATAGATAATAGATAGATAAAAGATAGATAGAACAGATAACAGATGATAGATAATAGATAGATAGAACACTATATTCAGTGCAAACATGGGTGCAACGCCTTATGAGACTCCACCAAGAAACTGTGTGTACTTCTCCAAAAGAAAAGCAGTGTCCCAAATCCAAAGATCAAGTGGAAGACACTTTATACAGCCCTTGTGTCCACAAGACATTGTGACCATGTTGGTTCACTAAAGTCGATTACACTTGATTTCTGGATTTGGTCCACTGCTTTTCTTTTTGTAAGAGATAAATGGATGGATGGATAGATAATAGATAGATACTTACTTGGCTTCTAGTGAATGCAGTTCTGGGTCTCCGTCCCCGATACCAGCTGAGTTCCCTTTTATAAGTCACGCGTTCCCCTGTTGGACAGCACTTTTCATAGGTGACATCCTCCTCCTTTTCTATATGTTTCGCGTGTAGAGGTATTTCATAGCTGATGGTCGGTAGTCGCCAACAGTGTGTACCAACCTCTAAAACAAAACACACATCTCACTGATTGATTGTGTAGGTTTGGTATGGGAACGCACCAAAGATCCTTTTTATTAAATTCACTTCTTTTTTTTTGTTTTGGAATTGTGTAAGTGTAGATCTGACGCCTGCTCAGTAACATTTACCCCAGAACTGAGGTCACTTCTGATAAACATTGACAACAATAAGGTACAGAACATTGTGCAAGTCTGATGGAGATGCTGTGTGATACCGCCATACCACGGTGTCCTAATAATGATGGGGGGCTCGTGCACATGGGTGGTCCTACCTCTGCTGCAGTAGTTATCCATCCAGGGCCTATAGTGTCTTATGGAAGTTGGGTTCAGGTCCCTTTCCTTGTCCAATCCAAGGATGCTTTCGATGGAAAACGAAGAGCTTGTGGGTTTGTTGTCTGCGAGACAGGACCCTTTCTGGAGCTCGGCCGGCATCCTTGGGCTTCTCTCGTACAAAGATGCAGTTGTCTTGATTTTGGCCTCCAAGTAGATCCAACAACACCAGAATGTCTGCGGTGGAGTCTTGCGGCCCTCCTTATAGCCGTGTTAACAAGGAGGGCCGGATTTACAAGCTAATTAATTAAAATCTTTCATTAGAAAGTCTTAGCATCTCAATGAAGACTCTCCCACCAAGAGGCAAGAGGAGTTAATTGTTTATTTGTTTGGCAAGTAATTAGCAGCTAATGGGGACACTAAGGGGGGCTCACCTAGAGGGACAGTGTTATCTTTCCTGGCCAGAAGATCTCTACTTTCTCTGACTGATGAGCAGAATTTTAACTCTTCTTTTATTTGAAATCATCAATGTATAAAATTCTAATTTTTTTTTTTTTGTCTTAAATTTTCAATTTCACGGACACCACTCATTTCCAGCCAGACGTATTGTCGAGAACCGCTCAAGTAATAAGTAATCTTATTTAGATTGTATTTTATTTTATTTTTTTCGGGGGGGGGGGGGGGGGGGGGTAAAAAAAAAATAAAGAAAGAAAGCTCTTAATGCTATTAGGCTAATCCTGCTGAAAAATGCAGCATTTATTTCATACGATTATTTAGTGGTTACTGTGGTCTGTAAAGGGGAACAATAGCTTTGGGCACAGGGCACATTACTGCACGCTGCCAATGTTGTTCAAATCAGTGTAATTGTTTTTTAAGAACCCGTATTAACAAAGTGGCGCGGTGGCACCTTGCATTTTAAATAATAATATGGTCATTTATTTACCAATTGCTACTTTTAATTCAGGTGGATTGAGTTCGGGATGTTAACCAATTAGTATTTATTGTGATCGTTAGTCCTAATCATGTTTTTTTTTTTATATAGTTCCCGGCTATTTATTTACTTTTTTGTTGTAGTTACTATTGCAAAATAGTAAAATATCAGAATTTTTAAGGGAGGTTTAAAGATAAATATATTAGTTTATTTTATTACGTTTTTCATTTTATACTCCATTGTATTGATTCGGGTTACATTTTAAAAAATGGTGCCTGTAAAGCCAAACTTTATGAGCCCCTTAAATGCCATACATTTTCATATAATCAAACGAACAAAGGAGCTAAAATAAAAAGATTTCAAATATGATAAAAACTGACATATCGCTTTGACATTTCAAAAATGTTATGGAACTTCTGTTACTTTTTAAGTGTATGAAAACTATTTGTATTTTCCTACACTGGGCGCAGTATTACGGCTTACCAAAAAGAAAACAAAAAAAAAAATATCCTAAAATAAAAAAGTAAAAAATAAATTGCAAAAAATTGCATGAAGGTAGTAATAATAATAAGGGTATTTAGTAAACATAATTTTGATCAAACGAATGTACAAGCCATCCCGCCACGTCAAGGCAACCCTTGTGGGACAGTCCTAACTCTTGTTTTAAAACCTTTCCACTTGTCAAGTGACGTAAATGTGAACAAGGATCGAGGGACTGACCACCAGTATTAATTTTTACCACTTTTTTTTTCAGCACATTTTTTACAGAGAAAAAAACACCGATGTATAGTACCAGCAAAGTGAATTAGATTTCTTAAATCTCATGAACATGATACTTATTTTTATCTTTGCAGATTTGAACTATCAAAGTATTTCTTCCAATCTGTACCCTGTTCATTTTTTCATAGTTTTTGCAGTGATTTTCACCCATCCAAATAAATGGGAAAAAACGCATGTAAAAATTGCATGTAAAAGTGTGTAAAAAAGGCATGTATTTTATACAGCGTTTTTTTCCCACCCAGACACTGTGCAGAAAAATATGCTGCAAATACTCAATGTGTGCACATAACCCGCATACATGTCTAGGGAGGGACCTGTCACTCAAGGGGAGCAGGAGGGGAAAAGCCGCCGGGGCTGGATTTTTCCAACTTGGTCCCTGGTCAGCTTTTAAAGTGTGTTGTTCTCTGGAATGTCACAGCGTGTTATAGTGAAATGTACCTGGCTGAAATCATGCACACAATCTCTGATATGTCTGATACATGCTGTATATGTCTCGGTGCACACAATGAGCTGCTACTCCCCTCGTTGGTATGTGTGTAATACCGCCTCCGCAGATTGCACCTGTTCACATTTGCTTCATTCTGTAAGGACGTGCTGGTCAGTTTTTTCCTTTGTATCATACATCTAATTCTCTATGCCTTGGTTTAACATGGAAAGTAGCATATTTTTATGATTTCTAAGTTAATTGCTACACTTACTGTTAAGGGGCAGCCGCTGAAAACGTTTTCTTTAAAGGGCTTGTCCATTACTCGGTTTAACCCTCCTGAATCCTTATATTTACCCCCCAGTAAAATAATAACACTTTTACTCGCCTCCGGTGTCAGCGCCGTTCCAGCGGTGTTGGCATTGGCTCTCTCAGGGATTGTGTAACATTGTTGTGTCATGTGGTCTCTGTGGCCAATCAGGGCTGGGGATTCACTCTCCCATCCTCTGAACAAATCAAAATATCTGGAGTAAATGAGAACTGCTTCTCCTCTCTTACTCCTTCCAGATGTCAATTATGTCTGTAGGGGGGAAAAGTGAATCGAGTGCTGTTTGGCCTCAGGGATTGCATGACATAACGTCACGGGAGCCCCGGGACAGTCACTCCAGACACCGCTGGAACAGCATCAGCACAGAAGTTTAGCATAATTATATTACTGTGGGGAAACATAGAGATTCAGAGGGGGTTGTCAGAGTAGTGGATGACTCCTTTAACTTTCTTCATACAAGACTCTTTCTGCATGTACACCCTATAGGGGGAGGTATAATATTTTACTTGTGTAAAAAAAAAACATTTTGATTACAAAAAACATATAAGAATATACTACTCAAAAAATAAAGGGAACACTTAAACAACACTATGTACTAGGATGTGTTCCCTTTATTTTTTTGAGCAGTATATATATATATATATATATATATATATAGTGGTGTAGTATCCACTATGTCCGCTAGGGGGCGCTGTGTGGAGGTCCCAGGAGAAAGGATGAATGGCAGAATGTTGAATGGCCGTTAGGTATCTCAAAGTGGGTGGCTTTGAGATGGAGACTTATGTATGTGTGATCAGCAAGGTCTTTGCTGAGATGCTGATTTAATATGAGAGGGAGAAGTCTCCAGGTAAATAGAGAGTTGGGGGGTCTGGTTACCTACAAACCCACCCAGGGGGTGTGTTTAAAGCACGGTTGTAAAGAGTGTGAAAATGCCTGAAGGACCTGTGATGAGGTCAGAGTCATATGACCCAGTGGGCGTGGCTATGAACCATATAACGTGGCCAGGGTGAGTCACAAGGGGGTGAATGCAGGGACCTGGTTTGGTCCAGAGCAGGAGGTCCCGTGCGTAGGATTGTCTCCTGGCTAACAGCCAGTGTGTGGCTGTGTGTAATGGCTGCCAGAGCCTGAAAGATCCCTGGAGGGATATGGATGTCTGCAGCATGAGTGACGGAACCATGTGGAGACCCTGCCATGGGTGAGATAAATGAGGCTAAAGGTACTGTCACACTTAGCGATGTACCAGCGATCCCGACCAGGGATATGACGCGGTCAGGATCGCTGGTGCATCGCTAAGTGGTCGCTAGTGAGCTGCCACACAGGCAGATCTCACCAGCGACATCGCTGGGGACGGGGGCCGCTACTTACCTGTTACACCAGGCGATCCTGCGTCCTCCCGCCCGGCTCCACGCTCGTCTCTCCACAGGAAGCACCGCAGGAAGCTGACGACGAGAAACGGTCCTGGACGTTCTCGCGCGATCAGCGATAACCAGGGGGGGAGCGGGTTGTAGGTAAGTATCACACACAGCGATGTCGCTAGCAATATCGCTATAACGTCACAAGTTATAGCGATATTGCTAGCGATATCGCTTAGTGTGACAGGCCCTTAAGAGAGCCTGTATGCTGGACCTTGAGCAACCTGTGTGAACACTGGGTTTACAGAGGGAAGCTATAATGGACGCTCTGCAGTTAATGTGAAGTTTTGGTGATTGCTTCTATTGGTTTATGCTGCATAATAAACCGCATGGACTGCTATGTTTGATAGAAAACCCGTGCCGGATGTGTTTTGTTCTCTGCCTAGCGAGAATTCCCCAAGTAAATGACAGCGCTACCTCACAATATATATACATATATATATATATATATACTGTATATATATATATATACTGTATTTATATATATATATATATATATAAAAGAATAATTACATTATATTGCATATAATCTTAAAGCAGTATGTCTAAGGAGAATCTGTATGAATGAGATGTAAGTAGATCATCATCAAGTTCCAAGCCAGAGTCTTTCAATTAATTGTAACTATACCTATCTATAACAATGTTCTTCCACTCAGACAAAATGTGAGCGCTGCAGACAGTCAGCAGCTGATGATTGGCTGCATCTCTCACGTAACGCCCCAGCCGGATGTTGAATCCAGCACACCGGTTGCGAACGCAGCAATGAGCATGGAAAAGCAGTACCAGTGCTGGGGATGAGTGTATGTATATATATATATATATATATATATATATATATATTGTTTTACCTTCCTGAGCTTATTAATAATTAATCACTATGGATCCATTTACCAGCGCTTCCTCATGGAAAATCTTATATTTAAATCCTTCTGTTTTTTAATTAACCAAAAAATGGATGATTTTAACAGATGGAGATACTCTCACGTTGCTCCAAGAGAAGGCTAGAGTGTCTGATGAAGACCCCAAGCCAAGGTAGAAACGCATTGGTCTTGTGAATTGAGGTCCTTATGCCATCCAGTTTTGCTTCAGTGCAGCGCTCACTAGCTCCTCCCGGTGTTTCCTTTGTCAGCCTGTACAAAAATCCTCCTGGAACTATTACTCCCACTTTCTCAAAAAATGTCTTCTAAAAATATATAACATCCAAAACATTTCTTGAGATAATTTTGTTAACTATTTACTACCCAAAAGACACATATGTTTATTATGCTGTAGAACATGTTTTCTAAAATTTTCTTATTATATATTTTTGGATCATATATTATGTGTAAGAGGGGGCCAGGACGGTAGTCGTGGCCAAGTACACCAGGGCCTTGGTGTCCTGGCCTCCTCCCACAGGAAAATTGTCAGCTCCAACCGGCGTACCTGCTTGCGGTCCTGGTTCACCGTCAGGGATTTCACAGCGGTGTTGCACAGCTCCTGTACACTCAGTTTCAGTGCATAGGGTTGAAAGAATGGCCACAGATACCGGTTCAGTTGCAAAACAAACAATTTTACTTTTCTCTTCAATGGTCCCGGACACATCAGTTACATTACAATTCACACAGCATTCCTCCTGCACTTTCCCTTTCCTGCTTTCTTTGTCCTCACGCACATTACGGGGTAGCAGCGTCCTAGGTGGTACCGCAGCATCACTTCTGTAGGACCTCAAGACATAGGGGATTCTGTTCATCCGTTTCACCCCGTATTTACAAGCCTCTGCCATATTTATATTTAAGATCTGCCACACTGTGAATCTTCTGTGCCCTGCACAACTTTTGGACCACGTAATTATCTCATTGCCTTGCTGCCGTGGAACACCGTCACTCCCGGGGTGCCTGGGTCTCATCCAGCACCCGTCTGACTGTGCCCGTGCGCTTTTCTTCCAAATAACGTTTCATAGCTGCTATGTCGTCCTGGGCCTAAAGCCCTTGTGGACACTTCGGGCGTCCTCACCCTTCTGACCTATTCCTATCTCTTACACTTACTTAATCCATAGCAGCTCTTCCTACCGTTAACCCTATATGAACTTCCTATCAGCTATACCTAACAAGGCCTACTAGTACACCCCCATCTAGTGGCCCACTACAGAACTACACTTACCCAAATCTAGAATCTCTATACTAATAGTGCCTTCCATTAATGAACCCGAACGATGCACCAGCTTACCCTAATCTTTGCATTAACATGTAGAACATTATATAACACAGCATATGACAATCTTACAGCATGGTAACACATATATGATGTGTCAGTACCAATAAAACAAACAATGGTAATACACTATAAGTGTAGCAGTACCAAGAGTAATTATATATATATACATTAGCCAGAAGTTGTATAGTCGGTAGCTCCTGAGCCACTCTCATCCTCAGGGATCAGCAATGACAGTTTTTGTTTTCATTGTTGGTCCCCAGGGGAATTAGTAAAAAAAAAAAACCTTAAATAAACCCTATAGTATTACCAATAAGAGGATTTTACCAAATCAATTAGTATTTCAACAAGTCCAATTACCTGCCCGTGCTTTTACCTGAATCTCTCATCAAATCCTTAGTTGTTGCCAGGTGTGTGGTCATCGTATATATATATATATATATATATAATCAATTGTATGTCATAATAGGATATTTTTTTCTATGAGGTTTCTTTATTGAGATAAAATTAGTTGATAATTTAAGGATTTATTAAGTGTGAATGATATCGACACGTGGAATTTTGCCATCCACATTTTTCATTTTTCTTATCTTTTTATATAATATACTGATTATACATAAAGTCAATTTTAAAAAAATCTTACTTTTGATAAATGCAAAAAATAAAATTAAACTGCACATGAGCATCGATTAATTCAGCAAACCGATGTTTTTTTGTGAAGTTGCTATCCTTGAAATTTTTTTTTTAATAGATTCCAAAAATAACTAATTTATCAATTTATCTTTTTTTTAAGCACTTGGGGGCTTATCTTTCCTGATGTAGAAGTTTAATTATGTCATCAAAGAAGATCCTTGGCTTGGGACCCATTTATGTTAGGTCCATTTTGATTGAACATTTTGTAATATATACATACAGTACATTGGATCAACAAGGGAAATGTCTGATCAAATAACAGGAACATTTTGTATGTACCTTTAAGTCACGGGATGAATAACATGAAACTCAAACTTCACATAGCTTTCTGTAACGAAATACTGAATAAAATCATGTTTAAGGTCTCTGACCCATAGATACAAAAGGGACAGAGAAAAAGAAAACAAAAAATTGAGATGTAACACTGGGTAAGAAATTAGAACCGAGTACGATATGAGAGAAGCATAGGGACAAGACTGAAAAAAAGTGAGAGGGAAGAGAGCATAACCCCCTTATTTAGACACATTTCCTATGAAATTCAGGGGAGTCCAGAAACAAGATCCAAGGTCTCTTAGTTTGTAAGAACTTATTAGTGATGAGCGAATGTGATCGGATAAGGCGTTCTCAATCTGAGCATGCTTGGGTCCTAACCGAGAATCTTCGGCGTGCTCGAAAAATATGTTCTTATGCACAGATTTATACATACACACAGTAAGGGCTCATTTACACATCCAATTTTCCTCCGCACGAGAAAAACGGATTTATTATTCTGATCAGACTTAGATCAGAGTGCGGTCCGAGAGTCATTCGTTTTTCTCATACGTGGATAAAAATAAAACATTTCTCCATGTTCTCCATTCTGACAGTCTTAGTAAGATTAAAATGGACAAATCACCAGGCCCTGATGGCATTCACCCTCGGGTATTAAGGGAGTTAAGTAATGTGATAGACAGGCCTCTATTCCTTATATTTAGAGACTCTATAGAAACAGGGTCTGTTCCTTTTGATTGGCGGCAAGCAAATGTAGTACCAATATTCAAAAAGGGGTGTAAAAGGGAACCTGCAAACTATAGGCCGGTAAGCTTAACATCTGTTGTGGGTAAAATTTTTGAAGGGTTTCTAAGGGATACCATTATGGAATATCTCAATGTTAATAAATGTTTAACTCCATATCAACATGGATTTATGAAGGATCGCTCCTGTCAAACTAACCTGATCAGCTTCTATGAGGATGTAAGCTCTCAAATGGACCAAGGAGAATCATTGGATGTCATTTATCTCGACTTCTCTAAAGCATTTGACACTGTCCCACATAAAAGATTGGTAAGTAAGATGAGAAAGCTTGGGCTAGGGGAAAATGTGTGTAGATGGGTAGGTAACTGGCTAAGTGATAGAAAACAAAGAGTGGTTATTAATGGGGCATACTCAGATTGGGCCAGGGTTACTAGTGGGGTACCACAGGGTTCTGTATTGGGCCCCCTACTATTTAATATATTTATTAATGATCTAGTGGATAGCTTACACAGTAAAATATCAGTATTTGCAGATGATACAAAACTATGTAAGGCAGTTAACACAAAGGAGGACAGTTTGCAACTACAGACAGATTTGAGTAAATTAGAGAATTGGGCTGAAAAATGGCAAATGAGGTTTAACACAGATAAGTGTAAGGTTATGCACATGGGAAGGAGAAACAGATGCTATAATTACTTACTAAATGGGAAACTGCTGGGGAAACCAGACATGGAAAAAGACTTAGGCATCTTAGTCAATAAGAAGCTAAATTGGAGTGCCCAGTGTCAGGCAGCTGCCACCAAAGCAATTAGGGTCATGGGATGCATTAGAAGAGGTCTGGGGACACGATATGAAAACATAATTCTCCCTCTGTACAAATCACTCGTCAGACCACACTTGGAGTATTGTGTGCAATTTTGGACACCGGTGCTCAAGACATTACTGAACTTGAAAGGGTTCAAAGGCGGGCTACTAAAATGATAAATGGAGTTGGTTCACTACAATATCCAGAAAGGTTATCAAAATTAGGTCTATTTCCTCTAGAAAAGAGAAGACTTAGGGGAGACTTAATATATATGTACAAGTATATCAGAGGGCAATACAAAGATCTCTCCAATGAACTGTTTGTACCAAGGACTGTGACAAGAACAAGGGGGCATTCTCTTCGTTTGGAGGAAAGACAATTTCTGCACCAGCATAGAAGAGGGTTCTTCACGGTAAGAGCAGTGAGGCTCTGAAATTCTCTTCCTCAGGAAGTGGTGATGGCCAACTCACTGAATGAATTTAAGAAAGGAATGGATGCTTTTCTTGTGAGTAACAGTATAGAAGGTTACGAATAACAGAATATTATAGGTAGATGGTTGACCCAGCTTAGGGGGAGGAATTTTTTTCCCTATGGAGAACATTGGCTTCTACTCTGTGGGTTTTTTGCCTTCCCCAGGATCAACAATGCAGAACAGCTGCACTAAAAATAGGCTGAACTAGATGGACATAAGGTCTTCCTTCAGCCTTCAAAACTATGTTACTATGCTACTATGTTAAAACCGATTTTTTTTTTTTTCACTGAGCCATTGACTTGCATTGCTGACTTTGATCCATCCCTCGGATCAAAATGGGACGTGTCTCTGATATTTTCCTCTGACCGCTCAGTCCGAATAAAAAAATCGGACATGTGCGCAGCCCCATTGAATATCATGGGTACTTGCTATCCGTGAAAAACAAACAAACAAAAAACAGGTAGCACTCGGATGAGAAGATCGGGTGTGTGAATGAGCCCTAACACACACATACAGTATGTCATTAATGATCCATACATGCAAATATGCGAGTACAATTACTAACCAGGTGACAGATTCAAGTTGTTTCATTTGGGGAAATGTTAGTACCATGTGCCGCATTTCTTATTTTATTTAGGCGGTAAGCTCTTATGTGCAGGAACTTCTCTTCTCTTTAAGGCCCCCATACACATTAGATTACTGTCATCTTAACTCGCTGATATCGACGAGTGTATGGGGCTCCGAACAATAAATCATTGGGGAAGATGTCCATCAGCATATCAGATTTTGGATTGCCGATCACTTTGTTCTCCTGGGGATAAGCCATCGCCAGGGATTTCTGGTGGTGGCTTTCTCATAGGGAAATATGGGATAACCGCCATCGGCTGAATCATTTGTCGGCTGACAGTCATCTAATGTGTATGGCCGGCTATAGTCTTACTATTTTTTCTAGCTTACTGTCTATCCAATATGTTGGTGCCCCGTACAGTACGATCAATGATTGATGGATGGGTATAAAAATCCAACAGTGTCAACCTGGTTGTCAGTAGATGCTGGCATCCTTATGGGCCCCTTCTACACAGAGGTACTTTTTAGCTGCCTCCTCCTTAATGAGTGCTTTGTTTCGTAACAGGTACTTATCCCAGGAGATCATGTAACAATGGCTATAGTGACAATGTCACGGTGGGTGGTCTGGAGCCTTAAGACCTGAAATAGCAACTTACCATAGTTAAATGTTACTACATCCAATCCATTACGATGACAATCTCATTACCGGCCATGCCCAGTGGACCTGAGGAAGCGCATAAGTCACTTACGTCCTTGAGATCGCCCATCATAAAAACCCAGGTAACGTCTTCTGCCAAGTAGAAGCCCTTT
Source organism: Dendrobates tinctorius (assembly GCF_039654945.1). NCBI lineage: Eukaryota > Metazoa > Chordata > Amphibia > Anura > Dendrobatidae > Dendrobates > Dendrobates tinctorius. Next base: position 4,327,849 of record NW_027361706.1, on the reverse strand, counting down.
AGGCTACTTTCACACTAGCGTTGTGCGACGCACGTCGCAATGCGTCGTTTTGAAGAAAAAACGCATCCTTCAAAGTTGCCAGCAGGATGCGTTTTTTCTCCATAGACTTACATTAGCGACGCATTGCCACACGTCGCATCCGTCGTGCGACGGATGCGTCGTGTTTTGGCGGCCGCGACGCACACAAAAATGTTACATGTAACTTTTTTTGTGCGTCGTCTCTGCCATTTTTGACCGCCCCCTCCTCCCCGGACATTACAATGGGGCAGCGGATGCGTTGTAAAACTGCATCCGGTGCCCCCGTTTTGCACAACTTTCACAACATGCGACGGTACGTCGCCCCGACGCAGGGCGATGGCCGTCGCACGACGCTAATGTGAAAGTAGCTTTACACAGGCCAATAATTGATGAATTAAGAACCCTCCATTCCCAATTATTGTCCTGTGTAAACATGTCGTCAATCACTCAATGAACGAGATCAGAGATCATTGGGAGATGGGATAATTTATGTCGCCATGAAAATTGTTATTGTTGGCAGCACAATGCCAGTTTATACAGAGAAATTGCTGATAACATGATGACGTACGGAAACGGAATAATCGCATTAACAATCTTGCTCCCTATTCAGTTTTTGACAGGTTGTGTGAAGAGGCTAGTAAACAGGCTGTCGTGTGAAGAGGCCAGTAAACAGGCTGTCGTGTGAAGAGGCCAGTAAACAGGCTGCCAGTGAAGAAGCCAGTAAACAGGCTGTCATGTGAAGAGGCCAGTAATCAGTCTGCCATCAGCTAGTGTAAATGGGCCTTAAAGGGTTAGTCCTCTCTTTATAGGTAGCTATTATTGGAGAGCGCTTGTACAAACAAGCATTTTTACAATTTATTGCTTATTAAAATTTACAGCCAATCTTGTGGTATTAACACTTTTCTTTTGTTTACAGCTTGTTGCCTAGGAGACCGACCACCGCTGCTATCTAGCTCGTAAAGCAATGCGCTGAAGCTGGCCGGGTTTAGGTGGTAACAAAACACCGCTTACAAGATTAATAAAAAATAGTTTGTAAGCACTGCGCATTATCTGCTGTCTGACAGCGGTGGTCGGTCTCCAAGGAAAGGAGCTATAAGAAAGAAAGAGTGTTAATATCTCAAGAACGGCTGAAATTTGTAATAAGCAGTAAATTGCAAAATTGCATCTCTTTACAAGCACTGTCTGACAATATCTATGAAAATGGGAATAACCCTTTAAAGAAGTGCAGATCTCCTCTACATTGCAATAATGGCAATCAAGATGTAGTAAGTTGCACAAACGCCTTCCAATGGCTAATTGCAATGCTTAAAAAAATGGGGCATTGCTTTATTTTTGGGTTTTCACATTGTAAGTAATTAGATTTTGCTACAATGTTCCATGTGTTGGGGGCAGTAAGACGTGGATTTCTGGGTCTTACAGCCTGCGTGACCTTGACCCCTGGTATGTTTTCACCATTTCCCCGTCCTCTATAAAGTGCAGGCAGCAGTTTTAACTGCAGAAATGCTTCCTTCATGCAACTGCAATAATAAAGCAGAACACAAGGACTATAAAGTTGCCTAAAGTCTTTAGCAGGGCTGTGGAGTCGGAGTCGTGGAGTTGGAGTCGGAGTCGGTGCTCATTTTGGTGGAGTCGGAGTTGGAGTCGGTATAAAATGGACTGCCTGCGTTGAGAAACATGTGATGGTGTCTCCGCGGCTTATATATTTGCATGTTTTACATATTTCCCATAAGGGATGGGAGCAGTGCTCTAGAATCACTGCGTTGAGAAACACGTGATGGTGTCTCCGCAGTGTCGGATGTTGATCTCCATGAGGTCATTCATCCTCCTCTTTTCATGGTCTGTTACTAGGCATTGCTCCTACTAGCCAGTTTCCTACTCCACACTGATGAGGGGCAATACGCCGAAACAGCTGTCTGTGGATGGATGCAATGTTTTGGCATAGGTGGTTTCCTTCATTGGAGACTGCCCTTCCCGTGGTTGTTCCTTCCCGGTGAAAGACCTGTCTAGTCACTGCATGCGTTGAGAAACATGTGATGGTGTCTCCGCGGCTTATATATTTGCATGTTTTACATATTTCCCATAAGGGATGGGAGCAGTGCTCTAGAATCACTGCGTTGAGAAACACGTGTTGGTGTCTCCGCAGTGTCGGATGTTGATCTCCATGAGGTCATTCATCCTCCTCTTTTCATGGTCTGTTACTAGGCATTGCTCCTACTAGCCAGTTTCCTACTCCACACTGATGAGGGGCAATACGCCGAAACAGCTGTCTGTGGATGGATACCATGTTTTGGCATAGGTGGTTTCCTTCATTGGAGACTGCCCTTCCCGTGGTTGTTCCTTCCCGGTGAAAGACCTGGCTAGTCACTGCCTGCATTGAGAAACATGTGATGGTGTCTCCGCGGCTTATATATTTGCATGTTTTACATATTTCCCATAAGGGATGGGAGCAGTGCTCTAGAATCACTGCGTTGAGAAACACGTGATGGTGTCTCCGCAGTGTCGGATGTTGATCTCCATGAGGTCATTCATCCTCCTCTTTTCATGGTATAAAATGGACCGACTCCAACTCCTAAAATATATAATAAATTGGGTACAGTAGTGCAATGCAGAATATGCGGAATATTTTTTCATAGGAATTTGGGAAAGTTATGAAATGTCCTATAAATGACTGTTCTATGCCTGATCTAAGGCTACATTCACACACAGCGTTTTTCCTGCGTTTTTTGAGGATACGCTTTTCAGTTGCAAAAGCAGATCAGGTTTTTAAAAAACCGCGTCACCTGAAAGGTTTTTGAGCTCATAGATAATGTTTTCAATAGCAAAAGCAGATTAGAAATCTGCTCTATCTATATATCCATTTATCCATATCTGTCTATCCATATCATATCTGTACCAAAAAGAATGAAAGCCGGATAGCACACAGACTAACACTCCTTTTTTTTAGCACCAGTCACCTCATAGCTGCCCAAAAGTATGCCCAGGACAGACATTGCTCGTCTTCAGTAACATCAACATCAATTGATAGTTGGAATAAATAGACTGCATTCATCACCACATCTTCTTAAGGTGCAGGCTTTATTTTCAAGTGTAGGGGTGTGAAGTATGAGGTTCTGCAGCAGCTGAGGTGTGCAGTATGAAATTCTGCGGAACAGCATGAGATTCTGCAACCCCCCCCCCGGTTTGATGCTGGCTACGCCAATAGTGTGAAAGTAGCCTGAGGATCTAGGCTTTATCTTAGCCGAGATAAGTCATAGTGTGTGTGTGTATATATACACACACATATATATATATATATATATATATATATATACACACACACACAGTACAGACCAAAAGTTTGGACACACCTTCTCAATCAAAGCGTTTTCTTTATTTTCATGACTATGAAAATTGTAGATTCACTCTGAAGGCATCAAAACTATGAATTAACACATGTGGAATTATATAATTAGCAAAAAAGTGTGAAACAACTGAAAATATGTCTTATATTCTAGGTTCTTCAAAGTAGCCACCTTTTGCTTTGATTTCTGCTTTGCACACTCTTGGCATTCTCTTGATGAGCTTCAAGAGGTAGTCACCGGAAATGGTTTTCACTTCACAGGTGTGCCCTGTCAGGTTTAATAAGTGGGATTTCTTGCCTTATAAATGAGGTTGGGAGCATCAGTTGTGTTGTGCAGAAGTCTGGTGGATACACTGCTGATAGTCCTACTGAATAGACTGTTAGAATTTGTATTATGGCAAGAAAAAAGCAGCTGAGTAAAGAAAAACGAGTGGCCATCATTACTTTAAGAAATGAAGGTTAGTCAGTCCGAAAAATTGGGAAAACTTTGAAAGTGTCCCTAAGTGCATTGGCAAAAACCATCAATCGCTACAAAGAAGCTGGCTCACATGAGGACCGCCCCAGGAAAGGAAGACCAAGAGTCACCTCTGCTGCGGAGGATAAGTTCGTCCTAGTCACCAGCCTCAGAAATCGCAGGTTAACAGCAGCTCAGAATAGAGACCAGGTCAATGCCACACAGAGTTCTAGCAGCAGACACATCTCTACAACAACTGTTAAGAGGAGACTTTGTGCAGCAGGCCTTCATGGTAAAATAGCTGCTAGGAAACCACTGCTAAGGACAGGCCACAAGCAGAAGAGACTTGTTTGGGCTAGAGAACACAAGAAATGGACATTAGACCAGTGGAAATCTGTGCTTTGGTCTGATAAGTCCAAATTTGAGATCTTTGGTTCCAACCACCATGTCTTTGTGCGACGCAGAAAAGGTGAACAGATGGATTCTACATGCCTGGTTCCCACCGTGAAGCATGGAGGAGGAGGTGTGATGGTGTGGGGGTGCTTTGCTGGTGACACTGTTGGGGATTTATTCAAAATTGAAGGCATACTGAACCAGCATGGCTACCACAGCATCTTGCAGCGGCACGCTATTCCATCCGATTTGTGTTTAGTTGGACCATCATTTATTTTTCAACAGGACAATGGCCTCAAACACACCTCCAGGCTGTGTAAGGGCTATTTGACCAAGAAGGAGAGTGATGGGGTGCTGCGCCAGATGACCTGGCCTCCACAGTCACCAGACCTGAACCCAATCGAGATGGTTTGGGGTGAGCTGGACCGCAGAGTGAAGGCAAAATTTGCCAACAAGTGCTAAGCATCTCTGGGAACTCCTTCAAGACTGTTGGAAGACCATTTCTGGTGACTACCACTTGAAGCTCATCAAGAGATTGCCAAGAGTGTGCAAAGCAGTAATCAAAGCAAAAGGTGGCTACTTTGAAGAACCTAGAATATAAGACATATTTTCAGTTGTTTCACACTTTTTTGCTAATTATATAATTCCACATGTGTTAATTCATTGTTTTGATGCCTTCAGAGTGAATCTACAATTTTCATAGTCATGAAAATAAAGAAAACTCTTTGAATGAGAAGGTGTGTCCAAACTTTGGTCTGTACCGTATACATGTACATGTATACAGTGTATTACATATTTACAATTTATTACAGTTTTTTGTGTTCTAAAGTTGTATTCCAATAAATAGATATTTTGTTCTATCTAAATATCTTGATTATTGGATCATAGAAATGATTACATGTCTGATGTTCACATTGTACTACAATAAATTTTTCACTTAAATATAAGCAATATATGTGGGAGTCGGAGTCGGAGACGTGGAGTCGGAGTCGGTGGAAGGGAAATTGAGGAGTCGGAGTCGCAGGTTTGGCTTACCGACTCCACAGCCCTGGTCTTTAGACCACATATGTCATACTCTGGTCCGCGGATGAAGGGTGAGTATATTTGTCCCGCGATGCTGGGCGGGTCCCCCTGAGTATATTTGGCCTGTGACGCACTTTTCAACTATATCGGCATCTTCGATACTGACAAAGTTGAAAGCAATGATGGAGGAGGGAGCGTCAGCTGATTTTCCCTCTCCCAGCAGCCCCCCTCTGCATCTGATGTCTCCGTGCAGCGGGCGTGATGGCATCATTACAAAGCATCTGCTGTACCAGAGATGTGCACAGGATCTGAAGACAACATGAAGAGACAAGAGTAGCGAGGGAACAGGCAGAGGTATATATATTTTTTTAATGTGGGGCCTACAATACTGTATGTAGCACTGTAGGCCCATTATACTGTATGGAGGACTATGTGGCCTATTATACTGTATGGAGGACTATGTGGCCCATTATACTGTATGGAGCCCTGTAAAAAAAGAAGGTATCCAGCTCCGGAGATAAAATCCAAAATCTTTATTGAAACAAATTAAAAGGTAATAAGCTGCTTGATAACCAGTGTATACTGGAGGAAGGAATGTCCTAGGTAACTGGACGCGTTTCGAACACGTGTAGTGCTCTTAGTCCTCAGTTTCACAATGAGCAGTCTTGCAAAAGTTAAAATACTCCCCAAACAGGTGGTAAACAAATGAAAATAATTGCTCCACTAAGAAAAGGTTAACACCCAGATAACATGGCATGTGGCCCATTATACTGTGTGGAGCCATGTAGGCCCATTATATTATATGGAGGCCTATGTGGCCTATTATACTGTATGGAAGCCTATGTGGCCTATTATACTGTATGGAGGCCTATGTGGCCCATTATACTGTATGGAGAACTAAGTGGCCTTTTATACTGTATGGAGGACTATGTGGCCCATTATACTATATGGAGGACTATGTGGCCCATTATACTATATCGAGGACTATGTGGCCCATTATACTATATGGAGGACTATGTGGCCCATTATACTGTATGGAGCACTGTAGGCCCATTATACTGTATGGAGCACTGTAGGCCCATTATAATGTATTGAGAATGATGTGGGTGTGGGCCCATTATACTCTATGGAGTAATATGTGGTCCATTGTACTGTATGGAGCACTATGTGGCCCATTATGCTATATGGAGGACTATGTGTCCCATTATACTGTATGGAGCACTACATGGGGCCATCATACTGTATCGAGTACCATGTGAGCCCATTATACTGTATGGAGCACTGTGGGCACATCATACGGTATGCAGCACTATGTGGGACAATTATACTACATGGAGCACTATGTAGCACCCTTATACTGTATGGCAGGGGTCTTCAACCTGTAGCTCGGGAGCCACATGAGGTTCGCAACTGTCTGCCAGCTTGGTGCATTAGGTCCAGGTCCTAGCTAACAGGTATGAAGAGTACGTACAAAAATACTTGGCACTCAAAAATGAAGAAGCAGTATATTCTTTATTTAGCATCCAGACAAAAATAGACTCATATGGTATGAACGTTTTCGGTCCAACAACAGACCTTCATCAGAAAGGTTTTTTGGTTTCTTTTGGTAGAAAACTGCAAAAGATACCGATAGGGTAATAGATATCCTTAGGTGGTAGCAAAGTCTTTGCAGCTGGTATTATATAGAGGCTGGAGCACGAGTCTATCTGGATGGAATTAGATAAATGTGACTGGATAAAGCAGGGCTACAGGAATGGGTTAACAGCGCTAGGAGTGAGTCCTCCTCACACTGCGGCACCCTGGATTTTTCCTGCAGGCATTAAGCGCTGTATCTGTTTGCAGAGCCTGCACTCCTAGTCGGCGCGGCCTACTTCTCTGCGTCGGCTGTCAGCTTGACAGCCGACACAGAGAACCGCCGACTCCCAGGACTGGTAGCGGCAGAACGCACCCGCCGGGGGGGGAGACACTGCGGACCGCTGCATTAGGCAGCCGGGCGGCCTGACTGCGCCCCCCTGCTGCCTACGCCCGGGGCAACTGCCCTGGCTGCCCCCCCCTGGATACGCCTCTGCCCCATGATCTGTGCCCCCAGCTATGTTTCCACATGTGATCTGTGCCCCCCCCTATATATACCCCGTGATCTGTGCCCCCAGCTATGTTTCCACATGTGATCTGTGCCCCCACCTATATATACCCCATGATCTGTGCCCCCAGCTATGTTTCCACATGTGATCTGTGCCCCCCACCGATATATACCCCGTGATCTGTGCCCCCAGCTATACTTCCACATGTGATCTGTGCCCCCCACCCAGGGGCTGGCTGGCACTTTTCAGCCTGGGGGGCAATCACAAGCCAGTGGCCCTCCAGTTGCGGTGCTTTTGCCCTGCTTGTCTCTTGTCGCTGCATTAAAGCAGCAGAGATAGCAGGCTTTAATAACAGGCTGGTACATAGATATGGGAACAGAATGGAGCTAGCTGCATATATATTGGAGCAGAACCAAGTTTACTGCCTACATAGATACTGTAACAGAAGCAAGCTGACTACATAGACACGAGACCGGAACCAAGAATGCTACGTAGACAAGGAAACTGACTGGAGCTTACTACAGAGATATGGGAGCAGAA